>NC_081409.1:4531978-5175312 GCF_030272615.1 Cryptomeria japonica
CTTCATCTCCTACATTAATTGTGAATCCTACCATTGTCAAAGTCAATGATAGGTTAAGGCTAGTATTCGAGGAGGTTCCCGAAATTGCTAAAAAGGAAGACTCTACGGGAGCATTTTCTAGGGTTCCTGACAGCATGATGTATGTTGAAGATGTGAGGGCATACATTCACTGCACCCTGGAGTATTTGGGCACAGAGGACATTAAAATCATGTATCAATCCATGATACTGGGAGACTCCAGAACCATCAAATTGGAATACAAAGCAACTGAGGATCTAGGGTTAACCGATATTCTTTACACATCAAAATTCAAAGATGAGGTTATCAGATACATTCTGAGCAAGTTTCACAATGAATTTATTTGGTTGGATAGGCCTTACATGATCATGAAGGAGGCTATTCAAGTAGTCACCAACTTACCCAAGGTCGGACAAGAACCTAGCCAGAAAATTTCCAAAAATGAGGTCGAAAAACTCACCGGTGCAACTTTTGACAGCAAATCAATGAGGATAAGCACAATTACTGACATTGATGTAAATTTTGGAAGCATGATAATAGGTTACAAGGTAACTCAATCCAACTGATTGAATTCTATTGCTAGTTCATGCATTCATGTTGCATATCAGATGCTGAGGAATAATGTTAAGTATGATTTATGTGAATGGATGAGGAGTGAATTAATGTTGAACCTTGGAAAGATCAAGGGAGTCAAGAAAGGCACTTTTAGATATGGAAATTTGATTGTTTGTTTAATGCTTTACTTCTTGAATGAGCTACCCAGTCTAGGGAAGAAGCATTGGGCTCATGACATACCAGTAGGTATGCAGATCAAGGAAGCAATCACCGGTCTTGGTACTGGTAGAGATGAGAAGCTTTGGGGGTATTTCAAAACATTCCAAGAAAACATGAGGCAAAGAGAAAGAATATCAAAGAACATTATGGAGAAGTATTCCACTGATATCTATTTTATGGTAAAAACTAATGAAACTCTTATGGAAGCAGTTGAACCAAGGACAATATGTGTTACAGAGCTTGGATATGAGGTAGATGACAATATTTTTGAACTCTATGCAAAAATTCTGTTAGATGCCCCATTAGATGACAAAATAGAACATTTTGCTACAGAAGGAGAAAAGGCTCTTGAAGTAAAAACTAGCTTTAACGAGAAGAGAAGAGAGAAGAAAATAGAAAATATGTCTACATATGTATAGGATGTAATTCATAAGATAGACACTCAACTCAGATCTAGATCCAAACAGGCAATTAAACTGACAGTAACTATAGATATTCGGACTCAACCGACAATGAAGGAGAATGTACAGTCTATACCGGAACAAACCATTTTTTAGCAAGGCAATGTACAGGACACTGTAAATATTGTGGATGATACTCCATTGACAATATCTAACACTGCACCAAGTGGTTAAGCCACTGGTGCAAAAGAGGTTAAGTTGGACAAGGTAAAAGCAACTGAGTCCATACCGGCAGTCAATATTGACTCATCGACAAAGGTTTTGGCAATTGACACTTCTTAGGTTGAGAATAAATCAGTCTCTAAGTTAAGTCCAACTGAATTGATGATGATGGCTACTCAGATTTCATAGAAGGAAGGTACTACAGATAAAGGAATAATTGATCCATTGGTCACAGTGTTGCACAAATTAATACCTGACTGTCAAATTGAAGATGGAGCAAGCCCTTCCGGTAAGCTCAAGACTCTAACAATTTTCAATCTCTGAGGCCGAATTGCAGACCAACAGGCTTTAGATAAATTCACAGCAGCTAAGAGAATAACTTTTGATTAGATTATAGATACAGAGAAGAAGAAAATTGAGCAAAAACTTATTCCTATTGAGGTTTGTTTAAAACAATGTACAAATATCTACAGAGTGTGTTGTAACATAGAAATTCTTACCACTAGTGTAGATGGCAAGCTGAAGGAATTATATGATAAGAAGGCTAACATTTCTAATTCTTTTGATGGATTAACTACACTGACCACATCTATTGATGGACAAATTTTGTCCTTGGAGAACCAAATTTTTGCTTTGGAGAAAGAAAAAGACAAGATCATTCGCAAGGCAAGAAGTCTTAGAGGACCTGTAAGTCCTAGATTGGATTCATTGGGTGTTCATAAGAGGGAGTGCATGGAAATGATTGCTAAACCCACACTGACAGATGTCAAAGAGAAGGAAACACTAGCACACTTACTAAGTGGACTAGTATCCATTTCTGAAACTTTCAAAACCAGCTCAGATACATATCTTCAGTTGTTGGATAAAGCATACCCTAAAATTTTGAGGATAGTCAAGCTATAGTGAAAATTGATTATATTCATTCATTTGTTCTAAATTATTTCAATTCTTTCACTGGTATTTGGCATTAATGTCAAAGGGGGAGTATGTATGTATGTGAAAAATATTAGAGAATACCAGATAAAAACACATGGGAAGGATATCAGGATATTAGAAGGAATGTATTGCTCAGGGGGAGTATACCAGAAGGGAATCCATTTTTCACATGAGTGTTGCCATCAATGCCAAAGGGGGAGATTGTTGACAATTGATACTCATCAGATTCATTTTGTTGTCGTTGATGGCAACAAGATCATATGGAAGTCATATACCAGCACTAGGAGGCATATACCGACAGATGTCGGCTTTGGAGCATTCAGGCCTACACTGACACCGACACCAACACTTCATTGGAAGCCGACATCAAGGATGATTTATTTTGTAAATCATTTTATAATTATTGTCGTGGCTGACATTGAATATCTTTTGTAAATATATTGTAAGCCGACATAAGGGATATTATTTGTAATGGGTATATAGGTTAGTCTACTAGGTCATTTTTAAAAATGATGGAAGATGTAGATATAGGAGAGTATAGCAAAACTGTATAATGTGAAGTATATGTATGAAGATCATTTTGTATATGAATATTATATCATGTAATGATCTGTAGATAGCTTGGAAAGCATTCTTGGAGGAGAAGGGATACCGATAGTAGTTCAAGGTTTATGAACCGGTACAAAGCAGAGCTAGAACCAAAACTCTATTTGGCATAGCAGATGCATTCTTGAGTTCACTTTCAGTAATTTACTTTAGCATAAAGCTTGTAGCTAGTGAGGCTCTTTAGTGATGACCAGTATGCTCTAGGCAGTGTGCCTTCCTGTAAGTGCAGGCCCCCATTATATGTAATATCTTTTCATATGGCCAGTGAAAACTGATATTGTGGGTCACAAATCCCACCGTGGTTTTTCCTCTTTGAGGTTTTCCACTTATAAATTATGTGTGTTATGGTGTTCATTTATGTGGATGGTGTATTTGCTTCTTGTTATATGCTTATTTGTTTACCGGTTTATATGTGTATGGTATAAAAGGATAAAATATGTTCATACCTGCAGAACACTGATTCATCCCCCCCCCCCCCTCTCAGTGTTCTTGGATCCCAACAATTCTTAAAGACCATTCGTCTTTGAGATTAAACAAAGGCCTGAAACAAGTTCAAAAATCAGAGTAGCCTTATGAAGGTGTGGTAATGTCCAAGCATGAAAGTCACTGATCACCCCAAAATAGACCTAGATCTTAAAAGCCTACTATAATGAATGGAACAAAGTAACAAAGCATGCTTTATAGAAATAGTGAGTCCGAATGAACTCAATTATAGCCCAGCATACACAGAAAATGATTTGAATTTGCACAAAGAGGTAAGATACATACCACACAAGCTAAGAAGCCTCAAAAAAATCAAAATCGAAATTTGCAAGTCACAGGTCCAAGCCTACAAACCCTAGTTTGATCCAAGTATGCATAAGTATTGGCAGCTAGTGAAATATTCTCCCAAAAGATACAATGCAAAATGAGAAAGATTGCTATTTTTTAGGGTTTGAGATGATTTCAACTCTTACCTTTTGTGATTGCATGCCTTAGGTTTCATCACATGTGCTTTATTTTCTTTTTATTTGTTTTTGAGAAATCAAAGCATCACATGTAATATCCCTATGGTCAAAGACTATGTCTTTCGACCTAGGGTGAATGGATAACCCTAAAATAAAGGGTAAAAAGTCTTTGTAAGACTTTTATTTACTTTGTTTTATTAAAAAATTGTATATTTTATTAAGGTTTTGTTATTATTATAGAAAAAAAACCTTCAATTTAGTTATATTAATTTTTTTTAAAAGGGAATTATATTAGATATAATTTTTATTTTATTATTTATTGAAATTGATAAAAGCTAATTATTTCAATAAATATTAAAATAAAGATTATAAAAAGGAATTTTAAAAAAGGAATTAATAATTTTATCATAACACTTAAAATAAAACAAATTGTTTTATTTTTAAGTGTTAAAATAAAATTATTTGAAGAAATTAAAAGGAGCATATTGTCAGTATGCGGATTTCAAGGAGGAAATATATTTTTCATTGGCTATATTTTTAACACTAGCATTCATGCAGATTTTCAGTGGAGGGAGTGTTTGCTTTTTTCCATCTATTTTTTGGCTCAAGGTTTCATGCATAATTTTTAAAGAGGAAGATGCTTTTGGGGGGACTATTTTTAGCAGTGTGGCAGTTCTATATGCAATAAAGGGAGTCTTTTTCATACAGTATCAGTCATGGAGCTATTTATGGCAAGGTTACGCATGAGTTTTTTATGCTATTTTGGGCAAATCCGCCTGAGGCTTTCTCATGCAGATTTTCATATTAGGGTTTATTGAAGGAGATTTTTCTATATATTCTTTTCTCCTCCATTTTTTCCCCCTTGTTCTTTCTTTTTGCTTACACATACAACAAAAAATATTGTTTCTCAACACTTATCATTTTTTCAGTTATTGTAATAGAGTTATTTTATTCAGTTTGCAATACAGAGTTAGTTTCCTTATCAGTATTTTCTTTCTTTTTCATTGTGAGGTGAGTGATTTGGTAGAGTTATTGTGATTCTTGCAATCCTTTACTCCGTCTCAGTTTTTGCTTTGCAAAAGTAGGATAATTTCATTACAGATTCAGGTTGTGGGTTGTGTTCATCTGGTTTCCAATTCTTTGCATGTTCTAAAAAATCACTTTTCCTACATGCAGAAGTTGGATAACTTTGAACCTTTTCACGAAATATTTATGCATTTGATGATCTATCTGATTTGTGAAGCGTTTTAATTCTTTATTGTAGTTGTCATAGTTTTAGTACAGTAGGAAAAACTCCATCATCTTGGTGTATCACCTCCTTTAGGATAAGTTTTATTTCGCATGCAAGCATTTTAACTCTTTTCTCACAAAAAGCAAGTTGTAGGAGATTCATCAAGACAGGAAGCTGACCTGATCTCCAAAGGTATACTTTCAAGATAGGCAACCCACAGGCCTGAAAGTATTCCCATGTTTCATAGGATCGCTAAGTTGTATACCTAGCCATCACGGGTGCAATCCTTCGTGACAACAAGGAGTTGGTTTTCATTATATATATTAATCTTGGTTTATGGATTATTTTTTAGTTTATTTGTGGGAGTTGGTTGAGTGTTCCCATACATAATTTTGTGAGAGGATTTTACATTATTAGATGGATTTTTTGGGGGGGAAATGGCTACTCATTAATGAGGTTTTTGTTGGAGTTTGTTGGAGGTTTTTGTTCAACAATTATTGGGAGATTTTGATTTGGAATTTTTTAGTTATTTGTGAGGATTTGAGGAGGGATTTTTTCATCTTTCTTTGAGAAATTTTGAGAGGTTTTTCTTGGAGAGTTGTATTTTTTTAGGGAGACTTTGATGGATTTTTGGTGCTACTATTGGTTGTTCTCACTAGTTGGATTCTTCTAGCTACTCATGGTTTGCGTTTGTGCTTCGTTCTTCTCCATTCTTCTTCTTCTTTGTTGTCTCCCTAGGACTCGAGGTAGAGTTTGAAACCCCATCGATAGTTAATTTTTTTATCTTTATTTTGGAAAGGAAATAATTTTTTATTCGGGACATTTAGTTGTTATTTAAAGTTGTGTTAAATACTGGTCACAAGTGTGTAAACAGTGGCATTGATTCCATTTCTTTCCTTATGGCTTCTTATGGATTGATTTTAGGGTTTATGTTTATTTTGAATTACATTTGATTTTAATTGGTTTTGATAGAGGAAATTATGCATTTAGTGTGTTTCAATGATATTTGAAAGTTATTTCAAGTTCTAGTTATTTGTATGTTGTTTTGTGTTTGTATGCCCTCTCCAAATGGAGTTTTTAAGAAGTTGATTTTAGGGTTTAGGGTATTGTAATTTATGTATGATAATTGGAGTAAAATTTAAGGATATTATATAAGGGAAACATTCCCCCACAATTGGGTCTCTACCTAATTTCACTTTCAGGTCCAAATTGATGCCCAATTTGGAGCCCGAAGACCCTTATTTTTTGTCTATGTAGGGTTTGTTTCATATGCACAGTTACAATGAAAAAATTCACAAATAAAGTAACATATGGGAAACAAGAATTAACATATGCATAACAATAATTAATATATGTGCAACAAGAAATGTTAGATTCACAATTTCTGGATTTTGGTCTTGTTTGGCCTGGTTTTTGGTCTATAGGTTCCCTGATGGTTTCTAGAGGCTTGTTTGGGGGTTTATAAGGAACAATTTAAGTTGATTCATGTTTATGTATGTTTCTCTATTCTCAAATGTAAATAAATCTAGTGGTTACTACATTTGGAAGTGGATTCATTGATGTATCTTGATGGATAAGGCCCAGAGAGTCCCTATGTATGTGTATGATTCAAGATTCCTAATTATGGACTTATCGATGATTAATATGAGTTATTTATGAGCTTTATGTTTATCCTATCTTGTAAATTAATCCTAAGTTAGAGGTGTCTAGGTGTAGTTTAGGGGTACTAGCTCTCAATGGGGGTCAGGGCCCTAAAGTGGCTAGCCAGAATAACCAATAATGAGTTTCCTTAACAAGTGATAACCTAATAAAATTAATTGGGGTAAAACATTAATCAAGGTAATTTTGTTTCCTCGCTCATGGCCTTAGTGTTACTACAAGAAAAGGATGGAAGCAAGAATACTTAGTCATCTAGGGGATGTTGATCTAGCATAATTGAACTTCCTTGTCTTCATGAAAGGGTTGTTTGGTTCCATATGAGTCATGAAATGGGGGTTGGGGTCTAGAGAGGCTTATGAAGATAACCCATGTTGAGGCTATGTGATGACACTCTTCCCTAACTATATCTTAGAATTGTATCCTATGTGGTGGTGTTGAAGCCTTTGGTGAGACCTTGTGTTATGTCCTATTTGTCCATGTGTATCGTTGTGTCACCTTGGATGTTGGTTGTTAGCCTAGTTTGCTTGTGTTGTATGGGCCTCATGTCTATCTCCAATCCATGATGGGGTATACCTAAGGGTTCAATGGTCGAGAGGTTGTTACCTACCTCCATTGGAGACATATGATCTTGTTCATGTGGGTCAGATGGATCGTGTATCTTCTTTCCGGTTTTCTCTTAGTACTTGATGCAGATGATTCGGTGATGTATTAGGAGATGCTATGCATTTTATTATCATTGTTATTGTATCATTGTAATTTGGACACTCCCTTAGGGATATTTATGTAATTGGATGTAATATAATGAATATGTAATCAAAAGAACGTAATTCTAGATTAGTGTTTAGGGGTGAAATGTTGGTATTGACCACCCTTATGTGATGCAATAAATCATTATGTCTTATGTAATGGTTATCATAAGAAAACTTAGGTTGTTGTTTAAAATGAATCTTGAGATAGTTATTTGTGTTCTTATATTTTGTAATGTTATGTTATTTCATTATGTTGTTAAATTCTTAAATGTTGTTTAGAGTGTTGCTTAGGTAGCGATGTCAGGGAACCCATAAGTGGACTAAGGAAAATTATTATCTTTCACGTGTGCAATTATTATATTTAATTTCATAATGAGTTTGTAATGTTATGTAATTTGTTTTAAAAAAAATATTGCTATGTTTAGTTGTTTAGTTAGCTATTGTCCTCTAGGGTTCTTTATCAAGGCGTTAAATCTCTTTGGAGTTCAAGCTACATGTTCAGTTTTTGTTACTATGTACTAGGAAGATGTAGTGGTTATATTTTATTGAGATAGAGCTTTTACCATATAGATGCTCTTGCATACCAGTTTTGTGGAGGTGACTTATCCTTAGTTGATCAATTTTTTAGACTATTGGCACTTGTATTTCAACTAGTAGTTTTCTCTTGCATGGTTGAGTAGTGTCATGGTCACTTGTTCAAATTCATGTGCCAAATGTTTTAATTTTCTTTTTTATTTGATAGTTCAAGTAGTTTCGTTGGGAGCACTAATTCAAATTATTGTCTTCTTGATCCTAATCATCATCTTGGTTTCAAAGGAGGTACTTCATTAAGCAATGTAACAATCATCATCTGATAATTGTCTACAACTTAATTATGCTTCAAGGATGCTTTCCATGTTCCCTTTTTTTGTGAAATTATTTTATTGAAGGCTTATCAGTTCTTCATTGTCTTTTTCTCTCTTTTAGAGAGGATTTTTCTCCCACTAGGTTTTTCTCCTTTTCTTTGTTTGTGAGAGTTACATTGGTTTGAGTTGCATTGAATTGCTTTGGTTTGTACATAAGTGTCTAATAAAGCCTTTATTGTTAGGGCTCATTCATGCATGCATTTTTAATCCATCTTTAGCTTTCTACTTCACCTTAAGTTTCACTTAAAGGGGGGGTGTTAAAGAATTTTAACAACTAGTTATGCTATTTTTTTGCTTAAGTTCACCAAGTAGTTGTGCATCTATTTTATCTAGAGCTAAGATTTTTGTAGCTCTTCATGCTTGCACTTTAGTTCTTCTAAATTTAGTTTAAGAAATCCTTGTGCTCTCTAAATAAGCACATAATTATGTTTTGTAATTTCATCTTGTAATCTTTTCTTTTGAGTATGGCATATTTTTCTTGCTACTCCCATTTGTAGAAGGTGTTCTATTTTGTTGTTTGATCTTATAGGATTGTGTTTCAAAATTCAACATGGTAATAGAGCTCAATATTTTCTTCAAAAAGAACAAGGTTGCCCACACACCTGTGATCGACAACTTTCTGATGAAACTTTTGGAGAACATTCAGGATTGCATTCTGGTCTTGCAAATATACCTAGTATCTGCACTTGACACTCTAAGGACAAGGTCACCTGGAGAATCCTAATCCTGCATTTTTAGGTCTTGAATTTAGACATAGGTACTCAGCTTCCTTATTCTATATATTCACTTATGTTTGCATATCAAATCTGAAACTACTTGTTCACGTTGATTTATGTTAATTTCACACATTTAGCCCTAGATCTTGCGTTGAATCTACATCTTTCCATAGTTCACTTTCAAATCAAAAAAAGGGGAAAATTAAAATCAATCAACATTCACTCTTTGGAGTTGAATTTATTGATTTCATCTTCTTTTAATGTTATTGAGCATTGGAAATAGGCTTATTGATGCAAGAGCATCCTCGGTTCATGGCAATCTTGCTTCAACCAAAAACATTTTCCTTTATTCTGTTTGCAGTTTCTGTGTACCGGTTTTGGCTCACTAGAACCTATGGAGTTGGATTCTACTCGAAGTCTTGATCAAATTTCTTTCTTCCAAACCACATTGCATTTGGATCACTTTTCGGCAAGATGTCGCTACAAGTTCCCATGATAGTTTCTTGATGTCGGTTGCTCCTTTGTTACCGGTTGCCTATCCGAAGCTTCCAGAGCCTTGGATGTTGATCTCGATGTTTCTTGGTGTGTGGCCGACCTTGTTGATTATACACATTAGGTTTTGTTCTTCAAGCTTTGATCCTTTGCGTCGATTTGTTTTCCTTGGATTGTGTATATATATCAGTTTAATTGAGCAACATACAACAGATAGCGAATAGTAGAAGATAGGAGATAGAACTTAGAAGATAAATCTCTTGATTCAAGGTCCCAGTTGTGACCTATTCTATATGTTCTTGTAGGCCTATGTTCCAATCTATGTAACCCAGATAATTACCGATTGATTGTATTAACAATTCATGATATAATTCCATCTATGTAACCATGGAGATTCTCAACTCATTATCAAGTAAATCAATGATCTATATCAGACAAGAGATGAGAAATTGATGCCTTATAAGAGAATGGTAGATGATCTCAAGAAATACTTTACCTTTGTATCATTTTAGCAAATCCCCAGATCAACAAATAAAGTAGCGGATGCAATGGTCACTTTGGCATCTATACCACAGCTACAGGAATCTAATTTTTGCCTTGAATTCCTGGTGGAAGAGTTACATTATCCTGCCTATGATTCTCTCGAGTCCCAGATGGTCTATTCTATTATTGGACATGACTCATCTCGTTATAGCCACATTTATTCTTACCTGCATGACCAAGTTGTCCCTGCTAATCTTTCTCAAAATGAAAAAAGGAACCTAATCTGAAATGCGTCACGGTATGTCATTATTTCTAATGACCTATTTAGGCGAGGTTTAGATAATAATTTGCTTAGATGTCTAGAAATTGAGGAGTCCCAACGCACGTTATCCAAGGTTCATGAAGGTGTTTGTGGATCCCATTCGAACGGTCTAACTTTAGCATGAAAAATACTAAGGGTTGGCTACTACTAACCAAACATGGAGAAAGAAGCTACAAAATTTGCTAAGACCTGTGAAAAGTGTCAACTACATAGGCACCTTATCCATGCTCCAGCAAGAGATCTCATACCCTTTGTTACACACTATCCCTTTCAACAGTGGGCGTTTGTTCTAATTGGCCAAATATATCCTGCATCATCTAACAAACACAAATTTATTATCACTATCACTGAGTACTTCACTAAGTGGGTAGAAGGGATTCTTCTCATCAAAGCAACCAGTAAACAAGTAGCTCTATTTATTCTTAATTATATCATCTGCAGGTATGGTATACCTTCATCCATTATAACTGACAATGGAGGACAGTTCAAGACAAAGATCTAAATGAACTCTGTGAAAAAATTTAAAATAAAACAACACTGGTCATCTGCATACTACCCTCAAGGTAATGGACAAGTCGAAGCATCTAACAAGAATCTGTTGACTATCTTACATAGGACAGTCAATAAATCTGGAAAGGATTTGCATCTGTAGCTCAATCATGCCTTGTGGGCTTATAGAACAAGTGTCAGAACACCTACTGGGGCTACACCTTTTTCTTTGGTGTATGGGTCTAAAGCAGTATTACCTATTGAGGTGGAAATACCATCTCTAAGAGTTTCTTTGCAAGGTCTTGTTACTGATGAATACTATAGAATATCTAGATTGCAAGAGCTCAAATTGTTGGATGAATGTCGGCAAGTGGCGTTTGATCATCTCATAGTGTATCAAAAGAGAATGTCCAGAGGATATAACAAGAAGGTTTGACAAAGAGAATTTTAAGTTGGTAACCTAGTTCTAAGAGAAAATCCTAAAAATCAACAGTTTTGAGACAACAAAGGGAAGTTTGAACCCAACTGGTTGGGTCCCTATATCGTTACTACAACTTTTGGCTCTAGTGCCTATAAACTCTCAACATTGGAATGAGAACAGCTCCGTGAACTGATCAACACTATCCATCTGAAGAAATTCTTCACCTAAATATTCTCTGCTCCAGCAGCTTATACAGCTACAAAGTCCTGAAGAAATCCTAAAAATCATAAAAGGTCTTGAAGAAATCCTAAAAATCATAAAAAGTCCTGAAGAAATCCTAAAAACCATAAAAAGTCTTGAAGAAATCATGAAATCAAAAAAAAAAAAAAAGTAGAAAGAGAGAAAATGCCTTGGTGAAAACCTAGTAAATAGGCACCTCAGTAAGAAAAAAATGCATCTCTACCAAGCAGGTGAAAACCTGGCAAATAGGTGCCTCTTGTACTCAAGCACTCCATTTATCAACGCAACGTTGGCATTCTCGCTTTCATGCATAATAGCTTTCGCTTGTACATATGTTTCAGTCACTTTTGTGACATCCTAGTTCCTTGGAACCCTCATGGCTTGAAATTGATCAATGTCCTAGTCTTAGGTTAATCAACAGAGCACATTACATGTCCTAAGCAATATCAACCAAGTCAACTTTACGTCAGTGAAACCTAGTTGTCCACTCTGAGTTAGTCACCTGTCTCCTAACTACTGAAGAGTTTTATCACTGAGTACACAAGCAAAAAAACATTACTGAAAAAAATCACTAAATTGTTTGAGATATGCATGAAATTTTCTTTGTGTGTTGTCTTTTATATTGGTTTTTAATTATTATCCCTCTGAGTAACTGGAGGAAGTCTATCTTGACTAAGAGGAGCAAGGATTGGGGGCATAATATTTTCTTTGTTTTCTACTTGTAGGAATGATTCTGATGATCTGAAGAAATCTAATCAGCTGGGTGTCTATGATAAGTGCCTTCACATTAAGGTGAAATTGCCACACATACCTTGACTCCGCTTATTTGTATGCTACAAGGAGGTTCCCATCATTTCTTTGTCTATTTTGAGAGAATTTATTTATCATGCAATCCAAGTCCCTGTGAAATCTATCCAAGGATATGAACGAAAATAGGGTCATTGCGGACAAGATAATTAATATTGCACATGAAAAGAAAGGAACTCTAATCTGCCTGTTGTGGTTGTAAAACGGTCAATGATGAAAATTAAGCTTTTCAAAATCCAGTGACTAGGGTTAGGATTGCATCTCATTTTGCATTTCCTTCTGCATCTTGTGAATTTAAAGTGATTTCGGTATGGTAACAATGATCTCTTTAACTTCTGAATAAGGGTTTGAAGCTTCATCATTTCTTCACTAAGTGGTTTCTTCATCATCATTTCTCCGATCGAGTACTTGTGTATTGAGATGTTAGCTGCATACATGAGCATCTTATATAGATCCATACATTTCATTTTACACTTATTTACATTCATATTATTGCATAAAGAAAAATAAACATCTGCATTACTAGTTACCCATCCTCCTCATTTATTTGCATCATCATTTATTTGCATAAAAAGAAACAAAAATAAACATCCATATTCCATTTGTATTCATTCATCCATACTGGAAAAGCATACATATAGAATAAAGCATATAGAACAACATCTCATAATCGAATCAACACAAGTACAATGAAGTCAAATCAGATCTCGTATATATATATATCGTATAAAGTCTCAAAGTACAAAATGATGTCAGCTGACATATACAAACTCCCATTGGAGCAAGAATCATATAGGATACAAAAAAATGGGTGTGTCTATAAAAAAAATATCAAAGCTAAAAAAAGAATATCTAGCTCTCAGCCTCTCCCTCATCGCCTAGTGGAGGAGGTGGAGCTTGCTGACTGAGATCCTGACGACGTGCTTGAGCTCCCTCTGATTGCGCCATATACTATGAGTATGGTACAACCTGCTATGCTACAAGAACAACTACGCTGTAAACTGCAACGTAATAAGTTGCCTGACTGGTCTGGTGCAAAACCTCCTGCCATGAAGCATCTATCTTTGCCCTCCTCTTTGTTCTCATCTCTGCAACTTGACGATTGTACTCAGCCCTAAACTCCACTAGATGTTGGTCTCGCTCCACCAGTTGAGTCTATGCCATTGTCAACTATGGTTGTAACCTCACTAGGTGTGCTCTCATTGATCACATTATGTTGGTGCCCTCATCCCTCGTAGGCTCTCTGCCTCCATCTCTGCCTTCATCCCCTCCCCTATCTCCACCTCTAGCTCCCCCTGCTCCTCTCTCCTCTACCGAACCTATCTCGGCGCTGCTCTCTCCTCCTCTCCTCCACCCTCCGGCACCCTCACTCCGCCAAGCCTCACTCCAACAGTCCCTAGGGATCCACCCTCTCCTCTCTACTGCCTACCACCTGCTGGTATCCTGCTGCTGCTAACACCAAGATCGCCACCTGCCCGCCTCAAAGCCTTGACTCTCTGTCCCTGTCTCTGGCCCTGTCCCTATCCCTGTGCAAGGGCATCATCCTATACCTCCTCTATACGAGGAGCCTACTTAGCTGGATCTGTGAATCTGGGGAATGGATGTTGTAGACACTTAAAAATAATTATTTTAATTATTTTAATTCCTCGCATAATTAATTAATTAATTATGTTAATTCAAATCCCTCTCAATATTAATTAAATATAATTAATATTGTCACTATAGCATATGATTGATTTATTTAATAAATCAATCCCTTTCTTTATTCTTCTAAAAAAATCAAATCCTCACAAATCTTCCTCTTAGCTAATTAATTTCAATTAATTAGTTAACCTACATGATTCCTACAAATCATCTTCTTAATTCATTCTTCTAGAAACTCCCTAAACTCACTTAACATTATTCTTCTAATTTTTTATTCCCTCCACTCATTCTCTCTCCTAGTCAAATTCTCATACAAATATTAATCCCACCTAACATTTCCTCTAATCCCCCTCCTAATGAGTCGTTAATGGTTAATCATCATGATTAGTCACAAAGTCAACTCTTTGTCTTTTTCATCCAGCCACTAGCTTTAAATGCTCTTTTTCTAGGTGAATGTAAGATTTTCAAAATCACACATTCCTCTAGGCATTCCCTCTCCCAAGGAATTTTTAATTCCTTTTTATTCCTCCAATCCCCATGATATCCTTTTTTGGAGAATTTTTAATTCCTCCAATGCATCTTGTGGAGTGTGGAGATACGAAATGCCTTTAAGGAATATTTCTTGGTCTCCACACCCTCTCTTGGACCTTGTGTGAGCTCACAAGTAAATCTTAGTCATTCATCTCGAATCCATCCTAGCCATTCGTTTCTCTTTCCTCTTCCTATAATCAGGGCTCCATCCCTTCATTCAAAACATCTTGAAATCCAGTAAGTTTATGTTGCCCTTTTGAGCCCAGGAAATCATCTTGGCAACTTGATCATCTCATCCTTATCATTTTTCAAATCCATTCCATTTGTGCACAACATTGGAGAGCCATCCACATCCAGCAATCAAAGGAGCACATCAAGTGGAGCATTATCAAGGGGCGCCTTCACTTCATCAAGCTCAATCCAAAGGAGAAGGTAAAATAGCAAGGTGAAATGGTCTTTTAATGATATTTTAGCATTCTGCACGTTTATTTCATTATATTTTGATCATTTGACCTTCAAATCTATTTTCCCCTTTTTATTTTGGCACGCTCGGTGGGACACACATCCCTAAGAACTAATATTTTTTTTTAGGTTTTTGTGAGATGTGAGACGCAGATTCCAGAATAGCACGACTGCAAAAAAAAAAAAAAAAAATCTTTTTTGCAGGTTCCAGAATAGCAACTTTGTATTTTTGCGCAACAGCTTCCTTTCTGTTTCTGTTTCGCTTTTGTTTCTGTTCTTTTTCTGTTTCAGTTTCAGTTTCAGCATGATAGCTCTGTGATTAGCGCGAGCGTTTTTGTGGGAATTTGAATTCATGTTATCCGATCTGTTATTTGCTCTATTATCTGCTCTGTTTAATTATAATCTATGTGAAAGTAGGAGAGTATGCTCTTGTCTATATAGACAATCAAAAATCTAAACCTTTCACTTTTCTATTCTGTTTAGCGCGACTGTATGCTCTGACCGTAGGAAAGTGTGAAACTAGAAGAGTATGCTCTTGTCTATCTAGACAATCAGAAATCTGGACCTTTGACACTTTTCTATCTATTTAGTGCTACTGTCTGCTTTGTTAATTTGTCTGAAATTTTTAGGCGCTAACTGTAGTCTGCATTTCTTTTTTTTTCATTTCCTGTTATCTACTCTATTTAAATATAATCTGTCTGACCGCAGGAAAATGTGAAAGTAGGAGATTATGCTCTTATCTATCTAGACAATCAGAAATCTAGACCTTTGACATTTTTTTTAAAATTTAGGGTTTCTGCTCTGTTAAATCTAGGGTTTCTGTCTGCTCTGTTAAATCTAAGGTTTAAAAAAAAGTAAAAAATTTTCTATTTTTTCACCATATCTTCTTTATCTCAACTCCATTTTCCTCGAAACTTCACCAGATTCTTCGTATTGCCATTTTCCACATTTCCTTCTTTAGAGGCCTTATCCCAAAAATCCACTTTTTGAAGCCCAAAATCTCATATTTCTCTATTTTTAGGGTTTGTCATAACTCCTTCCCCTTTTATCCAATCACCTCCAAATTTTTCTCATATTATCCATCTCCAACTTTTGCTTCTTTGTCCCTCCTGAACAAATTTTCTCATTCCTTCATCTCTCCTCCAAAATCCCCATTTTTCACTTGCCTGTCCCTTGGAAAGTGGCAAAAACCTAGTCAAACCCCATTTACCCATCAAAGCTTTCTTCAAATCCACATTTGTCATTAGTAAAAAGGTTTTTATTCATGTTTTTCTATTCATTCCCAAAAAATAAAAATAAATAATATTTTTGTCATTTTGTTGTTTTTTGCAGGACGCTTGTTGAAGACTCTATTTTTCCAAACTACTAATCAAGTTGTTTTGTAGGACATTTTTTGAAGACTCCATTTTTCAAACTACTAATCAAGTGGTTTTGTAGGTTGCCTTGCCGATTCAACCAAATATTGTGCATTTATTTAAATTAGGCACCTAGATATTAATTAAAATGGAATGAACCATTGTCTTATGTGTCTTTAAGAAAAATGTAAAGGTAGGAAAGTATGCTCTCGTCTTACTAGACGATCAAAAATCCAGACCCTCCAACCTTTTCTTGTTTGATTGTGTGTTTACCTCTAGCGGGTCTACCCTCCCAACTTGCTCTTTGAGAAGGTAAGAGGGGAATGACCCAAGTGAGTACACCCGGACCTGGGGTTCCCAACTCACTATAATAAATAGGCCATTGACTACGAAAGGGTTAATGGTTGGGGCTATATGAGAGTTCACTCTCACATTGGGTGCTTAGTAGGATCCTACAGATCTCAATCACGCTTGCGTGACTACTATATTATTGGTGCTTCATTGGGCTATAGGCCTCAATTGCACTTGCGCAACTTCGAAGGGTAGCTCCTAAGGGGAAGACTTACTAAACACCTTGTTCATAGTGGCCAAAAACCTTCTAGTCATTGGTGCAGGAGATCAGACCTCTTAAGCGACCCATATTCTTACGGCCCTTAGTAGAGACACAAAGTTTGCCATGAGGAGTTTTCATGGGAATTGATGCTTGGCTGCCCCAAGAAGTGAGTGTCGTGGAGGGGAGCCAGTGGGGTCGAGCATCTAAGTGTCCGCTCTGGGTAAGTGTAGATGGGAAACCAAGAGTAGACTAAAAACACATCACTATCCCCAAACACTTTGCAAAAATATTTGTCAAGACAAACAATTGTCCAATTCATTACCCACACAAAGTCCAAAATTGTGTCAAAACTCTGTCCGTCCCATTTTTCATAAGCCTAAGAAAGAAGCTAAGAGTCCGTCATCTCCATCAACATTCAAGTTTGTCTTTTGAAACACCAACTATCGTCCAAATCAGAGTGGTCGTATCCCTTCATACAACTTGTCATTCGAATCAATCCTTCATGTTCATACCAAAGACAACCTAGTCATCAAATTTCTTCTAAACCATCACTACTATACCTCCTCCATCAATCATCGTCAAATTTCTCAAGTCCTTTCATCACATTTTTCCTAAGTCTTTTCATCACAAATATCGTGTATGGTCGCAACTCGATCCTAAAATAAAAAGATGGCTGAACAACAATATGGCATGCCGAACATTGGTGTCCTATATGAAGATCCCATGCAAGATCATACACAAAGTGGGCAACCTAGCAATCAAGATCAAAGTCAAAATCTTGACATGGTTAACCAAGATGAACTTTTTCCGGAAGTGCAAACTTTCCTAGCGGATTCTTATAACCAAGAGATGATGGAAAAGTTTATTAAACACAATCCTACTACACTTCTGAAAACTCTCCTTGAACATGGAGCTCAACTTCCACATGAATTTAATAGATCTACTCTCACCCAACAACCACAAGGAGACCTCGCTCCCACACAAAGTGTTGAACCTACTATTCAAACTCAATCAATTGCAGCCCCATCAATCATCCAGGCTCAATCAATGCCACCCGCGGTACCTCCCACTGTGGTCTCCATCCCACCTTCTTCCTCCTTACCATCCATACCACTATCAAATCCAATCTCATCTATTCTTCAACAAACTTCTATACCACCTCCTTCTATTCAACCACATATTTCTATTCCACAAACTTCTCTTCCTCCCAACGATGTCACAAATTTTATCCAAGTCGTATTCAATCCCGTCACAACAGTTGGCAGACCGCAACCAACTGTCACTCAAACCCCAGCGACATCGGTCATCACATCCCACATTCCCACCTCCTCATCATATCAATATATTGGTGGTGGTGCACCTTCTTTGGTTCATCCAATTCTTGGGGCAAATACAATTCATCAATATCAAAGTCCACAACAAGACCTCATCAAGGAAATTCAAGACATGAAGAATATCATCAAGGACATGAAACAAAGGACTAATAAAAGGAAAACTTACTCATTTGAAGACTTTTGCCCTTGTCCTTACGACCCGTCTATATCAGTTGCACCATATCCCCCAAGATTTGAGATCCCTAAATTCACCAAGTATGAAGGCAAAGGAGACCCCCGTGACCATGTCCGAGAATTCCACATCTTATGCCAAGAAGTCTCATATAATGACCTTTATCTTTGCAGACTCTTTCCCAAGAGTCTCACAGGAGATGCCTTGGCATGGTTCTCATCTTTACCACGAGGTTCCATTGTCTCTTTCCTAGACTTGGCAGAAAAATTTGTGGCCCACTATGCATACAACATGGGTAATGATGTTTCTATGATGGACTTATGTAATACAAAACAAAGGCCCAGAGAAACCTTCACCAATTTCCTACAAAGATGGCGACATCTTATCAAGAAATTCCAGTGGGACATGCCAGAACAACATCAAATTGAGCTATTCCAAAAGAACTTGGTGCCTGAACTTTCAAGACCTTTAATATCTCAATGTATCAAATCCTTCCAAAAATTGATAGATAAGGGCCTTGCCCTCGAACATGTCTTGTTGGAGGAAGGAACCTTGAAATATTACCAGAAATCAACACAAAGTTCTTCCTCTTATTATAACAACAAGCCAAAATTCTGGTCCAAAAACAAAAATGTGGTCAATGATGGTATAACTGATGCAAAGTAGGTCCAAACTGTGGCTGCTCCCCCAAAATCCACCACCAACAATCATCAATTCAATAACCAAAAGCAATCCCAAAAACCTCACAACAATGTCTCGATCCAAGGACGACCACCCCGATCGAATAACAGGACTCCAAGAGATTTCACTCCTCTAGCTGAGCCTATTGAAGTGGTGTTTCAAAAACTTGTCCAAGCAGGTGTAGTGGTTTTTCCAATCACTCGCCCATTTGACCCCAATCAACCTAAACCGAGATGGTATAATGAAAATGAGTATTGTGAATACCATCGTATCAAGGGACATGATACACGAAAGTGTATGAAACTAAAGATCTACATACAAGATCTCATTGATAGAGGTGAGATTGAAGTAGCAAATGCAAAACCTGGTAATAATAATGACAAACTCAAAATGTACCAGGAACCCTTCCCAAAGCATGATAAAGGAAAAGGCTCATCATCTAATGCAATGGGTTATGACTACGCTAATCACATAACCGGTTTTGATTTTTTAGTAGGTCGCAATGAACCTGTAGACAATCATGTCAATGTCATAACCATCCAAGGAGTCAATTCTCCTTCTTCCCAAAGCAGACCAAATCTTGCTAGGATAGTCATTCAAGGCGCCACGCCTTCCACCTCCCATTTCTAGAATGACTGCAATGCAACTACATGCCAAGGAAGAGTCACCATCCAAGAAGTCCCTCCCCCACCAAACCCCCCACCCATGTCTTCCACCCGCCGATATGACCTTCTTGATCAACTTGGGAAGACACCCGCGCAGATCTCCATTTTGGAGCTTCTCAAGACCTCCCCGGTCCATAAAGAAATTTTGGAACAAGCCCTTCTCCAATCACGCGTTCCAGATAACATCAATGCCACCCAATTCCAAGCCCTCATTGGAAACCTTGTTGCCCAGCAACACATTGTATTAACTCCAAAGATGCTCCCGTAGATGAAGACCATAACAAACCTTTGCACATTGAAGCTCTTATTCACAAGCACAAGGTCAAACGTATCCTAATAGACGGTGGATCCGGGATTAATCTGTGCACATACAAATTAATAAAACAATTGGGACTTTCTGAGGATCTGATAGACACATCAGAAAGGATCACAATAAAGGCATATGATGATGCAGGAAGAATTTCAAAGGGCATGGTCACCTTACCTCTTCAAGTGGGCCCCATTACAATTGAAACCCCTTGCCAAGTACTAGATCTTGACCTCCCCTACAACATTCTCCTTGGGAGGCCATGGATTCATTCCTTGCAGGCCGTACCCTCCACCTATCACCAATGCATCAAATTCCCTTATAATGAAAGAGAGATCACTATCAAAGATGATCCCCAACCTTTTCAATATTGCAAACTATTAGAGGGGAAGCATCTGTATCATTGCCCACTAAATAGACCCTCGCCAACGCCTCCATCCGATGCATCAAATGTTGCCTCCACATCATCCCAACCAAATAATCAAATCAAGATCTTGGAAAATGGTTGTGGAGAATACAAATTGGAGGACGTCTTATTAATAGGCAACCTCCCTCTCTCTCCTAAGTCATTTGGAAAACCAACAGAGATAAAAAAGGACCCAAAACCAGTCATGCAATGCCAAAACACTACCTTCCAGCAATGGGGCCCACTTGATAACAAGAGCCTCGAAGTAGATATCTCTTCAAGGTTGTACCAGGAAGAAGATGAAGATCCAACAAGAATATCCAAAGAAATGTACCCAAAAGCATCTACCATAGTTGAAAAAATGGGTTACAAAGGACACAGCCTGGGACCAGAGGAGAAAGGAAGAAAAACACCCATAAATCCTATCTCCTACAGATACAACAGAGGCTTGGGGTACACCCTAGTGCCTAAGATTACTATCGCGGGTGCCCCTTCTAGTCCTTCTTCGGATATCGAAAGCGCTGACGAAGAGCAATTCCACGAAATGCCTTATGAATATGAGAAAGATATCTTCTTGGATGCTTACATCAATACCATCACCCCCGTAACCCCTCCCACTTCACATGAGCTACATCTTGTCCATCCTGAACTCATTGACTAGGGCTAACGAGACAAACCCACTTTAGATATCTGCGCCAACGATAATGCTCTCATTGCTCTCCTAACAGCGCAAAATATGGAAGATTGTAGCAGAATCGAGGGTATTCAACTACATGAAAAGGGATACTTTGGTAGTCAAGTCAATGCCCTTAGCCACAAAAAAGATAATAAAAGAAAAAGATATGATTCCCTAGGTGAAAAACTCCTTGAGGCGTCTTTGGATGAACAATAAATAAAAACAAAGGGCGTATTTGAAAGTGAAAACCTGGAAAAGGCACTTGATGATGAGGGATTTGACCTCCCTACCATTGGTTACCTTCCACATGACAAATCAAATTTGTTGATAGAAGAAACAGACAGCATCAACATGGGCACCGAAATCATTCTGAAAAATGTGCTCATTGTCAAATCCCTCACAGAAATCGAGAAATAAGGCTTCATCAACTTCCTTACAGAGGTAAAAATCAATTTTGCATGGTCTTATTCTGATATGTCAGGGTTGGACCCTGCCTTGGTGGTTCACAATCTCGCCATCCGCCCAAATGCAAAACCTGTAAAACAAAAATTGTGCAAAATGCACCCACATATTGCACTCTTGGTCAAGGCGGAACTCCAAAAGTTGTTAGACGCAGAATTTATCAAACCAATAGATTATGTTGAATGGGTCTCCAACATTGTACCTGTCGGCAAACCTGTTGAGCGCATCCGCATCTGCACAGATTTCCAAGATCTAAATATAGCTTGTCCTAAAGATGATTTCCTGCTTCCCAATATAGACATGATTGTGGACCTTACAACAGGACATGAAATGTTATCGCTAATGGATGGGTTTTCTAGATACAACCAAATCAGGATAGCAGATGAGGATCAGCATAAAACTGCATTCACAACACCATGGGGTACCTTCTGTTACCGGGTCATACCTTTTGGCCTTAAAAATGCTGGAGCTACGTATCAACGGGCAATGACAACAATTTTTCATGACCTCTTGCACAAAATTATGGAGGACTATGTGGATGACCTGCTAGGAAAATCCAAGACAAGACAAGAACACATCCCCATTCTAAAACAGATCTTCGAAAGATTAGAAAAATTCAAGCTGCGCCTAAATCCCAAAAAGTGTATGTTTGGCGTCACATCGGGAAAACTACTGGGATTCATTGTTTCCCGTAGAGGCATCGAGGTCAATCCTGTAAAAGTAAAAGCTATCATGGAAATGCCTCCACCAAAAACTCTCAGACAACTGCATAGTCTCCAGGGAAAACTCCAGTCTGTCAGACGTTTCATTTCACAACTAGCAGATAAGTGTCATCCATTTGCACACCTCCTGCACAAGGACACAAAATTCAAATGGGATTGTTTATGCCAAAAGGCCTTTGAGAAACTAAAAGAATATCTAGCATCACCTCCGATATTGATGCCTCCTACTCCTGGGAAACCCCTTATTTTGTATATATGTGCTACTGCAGTGGCATTGGGGGCATTATTGGCGCAAACAGATGATCAAGGGAAGGAACACGCCATTTACTACATCAATCAGATGTTGGTAGGATATGAACTCAATTACACCCCCATTGAAAGAGCATGTTTGGCATTAGTGTTCAACACACAGAAACTACGACACTATATGCTAAATAATAAGACAAAATTAATTGCTAAAATTGATCCACTTAAATATCTCTTGTCCAAAGCTGCTCTCACTGGCAGAACCGCCAAATGGGTCATGCTCTTAAGTGAGTTTGACATTGAATATGTGGACAGAAAAGCAATCAAGGGACAAGTCATTGAAGATCAGTTGGCTAAAGCTCCACTTCCAGGCGACCATCCTCTTCTCACAGAATTACCAGATGAGTTCATTATGACTGTTACCACATCCTCCACATGGAAATTGTATTTTGATGGCTCCTACACTCAAAATGGATCGGGGGCAGGAATATTATTGGTCACACCTCAAGGAGATGGCATCCCCAAATCATACAAGATAGCCTTTGCATGTACCAATAACATAGCGGAATACGAGGCCCTCATCATAGGTTTACGCTTGGTTATCCACTGGAAAATAAAGGAATTACAAGTCTATGGTGATTCCCAACTCATCATAAAACAAGTCAATGATGAATACTAGACAAAAGATGATAAACTCCTTCCCTACCGTACCATGGTTGAAGATCTTAAGAAACATTTCACGGCAATCAAGTTTGACCAAATCCCACGAGCAAACAACAGGGTTGCAGATGCAATGGCCACCATTGGCTCCCTCCTTCAAATGCCAGCACACAGTCAGAAGTGCGAGTTCTTGGTCGAGCAATTGTTTATACCGGCATACGACCTACCAGAGTCTGAAATGGTGTGTGTTCTCGTTGGTCCCGAGTCCCCTTGGTACCAAGAAACCTTTGCTTTCCTCAAAGACAACACCATTCCCCCACACCTCACCAAAACCCAACAGCAAACTTTCATCCGTCGATGTGCCCATTACACCATCCTTGCAGACACCTTGTTCAGAAGGCATTTTTATGGTTCCCTCCTAAGGTGTTTAGATAAATAAGAAGCAGAATGGGTATTACGTGAAGTACACGAGGGTATCTATGCAGCACACTCAAGTGGACTCACATTGGCTAAAAAAAATTTGAGAACAAGATACTATTGGCCTAAAATGGAAGAAGATGCATACAATTATGTGAAGAAATGCATCCCTTGCTAGCAGCATGGTGACAAGATTCATGCACCATCACAAGAATCACAGCCATTCATTACACCATGGCCCTTCTCGCAGTGGGGGCTCGATATCATTTGGAAAATCCACCCTTCATCTTCCAACGGACATAAATTCATTATCACCGCCACCGAATACTTCACCAAGTGGGTAGAGGTTATCCCTCTTACTTTCACCACCGGCAAGCAAATATCCAAATTCATCCTAAACTACCTAATCTGCTGATATGGCATCCCAAAAGTTATCATCACAGATAATGGTAAACAATTTAAGAACCAGGATGTCAAAGAGCTCTGCCAAAAATTCAACATCCAACACCGCTTCTCCACTCCATATTACCCCCAAGGCAATGGCCAAGCTGAGGCTTTTAATAAAACCCTAATAAAAATCCTCAAAAATACAGTCAATGAAGCGGGCCGTGATTGGCACCTCCAAATCTATCATGCATTGTGGGCCTACCGCACCTCCATCTGCACCCCCATAGGTGCCACTCCTTATTCCCTAGTATTTGGTTTTGAAGCCATCCTTCCCCTTGAGATCAAGATCCCCTCTCTAAGGGTATCGATGCAAAACATCCTACCAGAGGAAGAATACAGAATTGCCCGCTTACAAGAGCTAGAATTGTTAGATGAAAGACGCCTCAAGGCCTTGAATCATCTTCGGGTATATCAAAATCATCTGCGCATGAGTTATCATAAAAAAGTCAGAAGCCGAGAATTCCAAGTTGGTAATCTTGTCCTCATGGAAAATCAGAAAAATCTACAAAAAGAGAAAAGAAAGGCAAGTTCAAGCCTAATTGGCTTGGACCATATGTAATCACAGCGAAATATGGATCAGGAGCTTATCAGTTGGCTACTCTTGAAGGTGATCCTTTGGATGATCCAATGAATATCATGCACCTCAAAAGATTTTATGCTTAGTCCTCAGAAAGTCTTAAATTATCAAAAAAAAAAAATCAAGAAAAATTTATTAAAAAAAATGAGAATATGATCTTGAAAAAATCGTCACTTTGGTGAAAACCTGGCAAACAGGCACCTTATGACACAAAAAAATTAAAAAATTAGAAAAAGAGAGAAAAACAATTCGTCCATTAGTGAAAACCACTTGGTGGTGCTATGGACAAGTACCTTGGTGAAAACCTGTGTGTAGGAGCCAAGGTAAATAACCAGATCCACTGTCTATCATGTCGATACTACAAATCATCCGCCATCCAGCCCACCCATGTGCAACATTCCTTCTTTTCCGCCTCCTAATAAAACATGTGTATGATGATGAAGTCT
This sequence comes from Cryptomeria japonica, assembly GCF_030272615.1. NCBI lineage: Eukaryota > Viridiplantae > Streptophyta > Pinopsida > Cupressales > Cupressaceae > Cryptomeria > Cryptomeria japonica. The sequence goes on from NC_081409.1 coordinate 4,557,160, forward strand.
TCGCCTGAGTCATGAACAAGGAATGTCCCATTGAAATTGAGATTTTATGCCTCTGTGTGTAAGCTTCAAGGAGTCTTGAGAAACAATCCCAAGTCCATCTTAGTTCTACTCTTGGCAAGAGGTATCATGTGGTCGCAAGGAAGAGACTTGTTAGATTTTGTTAGATTCTTTCATATAGACTTGCATCTTTTGCCCTATGACTGCCACTATTTACGACTGTCTGGGTTCTTCCATATCCAGGTACGTTATGATAGGTGCATACTGGGGCATATTTCATAGTATGACATGTTTTGGATCCTTCTTGTATAAATCAGCGACCTGGTACTAGTGTTTATCAACACTTACCTTCTCGTGTACAAGAGGTATCGGTGTGTTTGAGGGTTTCCTTGCACAAACCCACAACTCTATATTAGTGTTTCTTAATACTTGCATTGTTGTGTGCAAGAAATTCCCGTTTGTCTATAGAGTCAGTCCACGCCCTGCGTTTCTCATGGCATCTTGATTTCTATAATCAATGGTGCAAGTCACTCAGAGAAACATCAAACTAGGTTGGCTCTCCACATTTGTTGTGCACAAAATCTCACCATCATTCCATCAAATTCTAAACTCAATAATCCCATGGAGTTCTCAATTGCCCCAATTTTCCTCCGTGATCTCGCATCTCGTATTCTTCTTTCCAAATACCTCACGACTGCTTCATATTTGTTCCTCATCTATCCCTTCCACCTTAATTTTTCTTCCTCTATTTTTTTTTTCCTCACATAATCAATTATGATTCTGATTCATTTCTTATACAGGATGTATCCTTCCTGAAACCAGACGCTCTGATCATGTCTTATATAGGATGAATCCTTCCTGAAACCAGACGTTGTGATCAATTATGTCTTATACAGGATGAATCCTTCCTGAAACCAGACGTTGTGATCTGATCATGTCTTATACAGGATGAATCCTTCCTGAAACCAGACGTTGTGATCAGTCATGTCTTATGCAGGATGTATCCTTCCTGAAACCAGACACTCCGATCATGTCTTATACAGGATGAATCCTTCCTGAAACCAAACGTTGTGATCAGTCATGTCTTATACAGGATGTATCCTTCCTAAAACCAGACACTTTGATCATGTCTTATACAAGATGAATCCTTCCTGAAACCAGATGTTGTGATCAGTCATGTCTTATACAGGATGTATCCTTCCTGAAACCAGACACTCCGATCATGTCTTATACAGGATGAATCCTTCCTGAAACCAGACGTTGTGATCAGCCATGTCTTATATAGGATGTATCCTTCCTGAAACCAGACACTCTGATCATGTCTTATACAGGATGAATCCTTCCTGAAACCAAATATTATGATCAATCATGTCTTATACAGGATGAATCCTTCCTGAAACCAGACATTTTGATCATCTTTGTCTTATACAAGATGAATTCTTCTTGAAACCAGACTGAATCTAGATCTTATCAATCAAATCAAATCAAATCAAATCTATCAGGATATCAATTTCGCAAAAACTCCAAAGATCAAATACCTCAATTGATCTCTCGAGGGGGCATCACCATATCATAATATATCAATCAAGAGTCGGGGCATTCTATCAAACCAATATCAGCATTAAAACAAGATTATTCTTTGAATCAATGTGTCATCACACCTCGCTTCAAAGAGGGGCAAAATGTAGACACTTAAAAATAATTATTTTAATTATTTTAATTCTTCACATAATTAATTAATTAATTATGTTAATTCAAATCCCTCTCAATATTAATTAAATATAATTAATATTGTCACTATAGCATATGATTGATTTATTTAATAAATCAATCCCTTTCTTTATTCTTCTAAAAAAATCAAATCCTCACAAATCTTCCTCTTAGCTAATTAATTTCAATTAATTAGTTAACCTACATGATTCCTACAAATCATCTTCTTAATTCATTCTTCTAGAAACTCCCTAAACTCACTTAACATTATTCTTCTAATTTTTTATTCCCTCCACTCATTCTCTCTCCTAGTCAAATTCTCTTACAAATATTAATCCCGCCTAACATTTCCTCTATTCCCCCTCCTAATGAGTCGTTAATGGTTAATCATCATGATTAGTCACAAAGTCAACTCTTTGTCTTTTTCATCCAGCCACTAGCTTTAAATGCTCTTTTCCTAGGTGAATGTAAGATTTTCGAAATCACACATTCCTCTAGGCATTCCCTCTCCCAAGGAATTTTTAATTCCTTTTTATTCCTCCAATCCCCATGATATCCTTTTTTGGAGAATTTTTAATTCCTCCAATGCATCTTGTGGAGTGTGGAGATACGAAATGCCTTTAAGGCATATTTCTTGGTCTCCACACCCTCTCTTGGACCTTGTGTGAGCTCACAAGTAAATCTTAGCCCTTCATCTCGAATCCATCCTAGCCATCCATTTTTCTTTCCTCTTCCTATAAATAGGGCTCCATCCCTTCATTCAAAACATCTTGAAAGTAAGTTTATGTTGCCCTTTTGAGCCCAGGAAATCATCTTGGCAACTTGATCATCTCATCCTTATCATTTTTCAAATCCATTCCATTTTTGCACAACATTGGAGAGCCATCCACATCCAGCAATCAAAGGAGCACATCAAGTGGAGCTTTATCAAGAGGCTCCTTCACTTCATCAAGCTCAATCCGAAGGAGAAAATAAAATAGCAAGGTGAAATGGTCTTTTAATGATATTTTAGCATTCTGCATGTTTATTTCATTATGTTTTGATCATTTTACCTTCAAATCTATTTTCCCCTCATCATTAAAAGACCTTTTCACCTTGCTCAATCCCTTTCTGTTTTCCCCTCTTTAAATGTTGCTGGAACCAATCCCTGTACTGGGGTAATACCCCCGCATCCGCAATATCATCCATGTAATCCCATCAGAGTCTCTACAATCCAGTCAACTCTTGCATACTTAGGGCATATGATAACCTTGGTGACCATCCCCACCTCTCCTCATCAGCATATCTTGTGTATGTTGTGTACTCCTGCAAGATCCCCTGAGGCCTACCATACTGCCTCATCACTCGAGATACCACAAACCTCTCCACTACAGTCTGTGATCTGCTAATGAGTGGGCGTGTAACAAAAAGATCCCTGCGTACAATCCTCCAGTCATCCCATGGCTCTAAGCCCCTATAAGGTCTCCATACAACAACTATCAATTCATCGAGCTATCATCTCCAAAAATCAGTCTTGCCTAGTTGAGTAAAACTCTCATTTTTGAGTTTTTAATGCTTTCATGTTTATAATGTATTGTGTTAGGTTGATAATGTTGTTTTAGGTTGTTATGAGTCATGTGTAGTGGTTTTGATCTCATTTTGGGCTCAAGAGATCAAATTTTACATTTTAGGCTTTAAGTTGACAATTTTTGGCAAAAAAATGCAAAATTGCTAAAAAGGTCTTCTAATGATTTCAAAAGCATTGAAACATGTTTGATAAGTATTTTTAGGCATTTCTAAGTTGATTATACAAGTTGATAAGGCTAGATTGTCAAAAATGCCTTTTTGAGCAATAAATGTTGTCATTTGACTCAAAAAAAGTTGTCAAAGTTGTCATTTTTGTGTTTTTCTTGCAAAACGTGGTTGTGGAAGCCTCCTGTCCATATTGATCTTGATAACCAACTTGTTGGACTATTAAAACACCTCTTTTTTCTTTGAAGAAGGTTGGTGATTGTTTAAACAAGAGTTTCTTCAATAAAATCATGAGATAATGGCTTTATGAATGGTTTTTGTATCTTTTAGTGCAATGATCCATACTGTAGCTTCTTAATCCATACTGTACCTTTGGGAAAGTGTGCATAGTACTTGTATAATTTTCTCTAGTTGATTGTTGCATTGGTTTCTTCTGGAAGTTTGATTGTACAAAATTATTTCCAAACTGTGTGTTCGCTGCCCTGTCAAGGGTTTGAAGTTCCAAAATGATTCCACTTGACTAATCCATGCTTGGGATCCCACAATATGGATTCAGTCAAGTTGGAACTCATGTATATATTGTACATATACTTTGTTTTAAGCCAAAATGGTGGTTGGAAGAAGGATTTGAGTGAATACTAGGCAAGTATTGATTACTCGGCTAGTAGTGTGTTTAAAACTCAAGATTTGCACCCAAAGTCTGATTTGGAGTGAACAAATACATGAGGAAGAGGTCTAGACAAATGGTTAATGGTGTGTAAGATCACATTTTCTCATTGGTTTAGCTTGATCCTATTAAACTTTATCTTTTTGTAAGCTAACAATGAGTTCATTATTTTTATGACTTGTATTTGACAAAATGCTCATGGAATGCTTTAAGAGCATAATCCAAGCCTTGAATCATGAAGGCAATGTAATAGGAGGTTTTTTTAATGTTTGAAGACCTCATTGAGGTTCTGTACAAGTTGATACTGTAGACACCTAAAATTGTCATGTCTAATTAAATAAATATTTTATTTATTTAATTACCTAAGCCTAATTCTTCTATTAATTAAATAAATCTTTATTTATTTAATTAATTCATTTATCCTCTTCTAGCCTTATTTCTCATTTAAATAAATACATTTATTTATTTAAATTATCATTTTCCTAAATTAAATAAATATTTATTTATTTAATTGATCTCATTTCTTCTATTAATTAAATAAATCTTTATTTATTTAATTAATTCATTAGCTTTTTCTACACATGACACATGTCATTCATCTCTTAATTCCTACACTACCTACCTCTTTCATTATTTTATTATTTCTTTTACCTACCCTCTAATCATAGCCGACCTCCCTTTTACACCTCTCAATCTTATCCCTCCATTTCTTATTGTGTCTTCTATTTAAGGAGATGCCTTCTTCATTATCAAACCCTAATCGACAATCTGGAGGACTCGACTACACTACGATCCTACTTGCAACCACATTCTGTTTTTTGTTGAGCTCTTGTGCACATAAAATCTGAGAGCAAATATATCAAGCAAGATCAATGGAGATAGGAAGAATGGAGATCAAAACCCTATTGGACATGTGATGGTATAATCTTTGTGATTTCATTTGATTTGCATTGTCTTAGGTAATCTTCATATGTTATGGTGGATCTTTGTTGTTGTTAGGCTAGGGTTTCGTGGTTGAATTCATTTAGCCTTTCAATCTTGTTGTTATTGTTATCCATTTTCACCATATACATTTTGGCACGCCCAGTGGGACTCTTGTCCCTTTGCATTTAACCTTCTTGTTGCAGATCTTGTGTTTTTGAAGTTGCAGATCGGACATTTTCGACAGCATTTTTGGTATTTTCGCGTCTGCGCACTTTCGAATCGCGTTTTTAATTTTCAGGCGCGTCTGAGACGACTGGATCCGCGTCTGTGTTTTGGCAATATTTCATTTTGCAGGTTCTAGGGAGGAGCGTCTATGTTACAGAAGCGCGTCTGTGTCATTTTTACCCACGTCTGTGTTTGGAAAGAGCGTCTGTGGTTTTTACTCACGTCTGTGTCTCACAGAACCGCGTTTATGTCGTAGAGTCACGTCTACGTCGGGGGTAATCGCGTCTGTGTATTGCCTGTTTCAAAATTTTGAAATTTTATTGATTCAGTTTTCGGATTTTGCATTTAGGGTTTCAAATCTGGTTTATTTTGAGCTAACATTTTTAGATCTAGCTAACAAAATTGGTGCAGCTTGTCTTAGAAGCAAAATCGTTTGGTTGAAGGCACCTATTTTCACAAAGTCTTTTGGGTTTTAAAATTTACCTAACTTGTGTGTTTGCAGGAAGGGGTGATTATTTCAAACAACCCAAACTACTAACAACTCTTTGTTGCAGGTCCTTGGCAAGGTTTTTTTTATTTTTATTGTGTGCCTTGTTTACATAGACTAGCAAACACTTCCATTGGTGCACTAAAATTGAATCATTGTCTTTTGTGTCTTGAGCAATAGGCTCTTTTTGTTTAATCTTTAGAGGGTCTGTCTTCCCGTATGGTCATTAGGACTACTAGTGAGAAGAGAACGACCCAAGTGGTAGTGAGGAAAACCCACCTCTTCCGAACCACTATAATCAAATGTATTCATGGTGAAAACTATGAATAACGTGTGCTGATTAATTCATACTGACACTATGTCTCCCCATAAACCCGTTTGATCAAATTTATTTGATCATTTGTAGGGCGTAACCCCTACTGGCTGGGAGCCTTCTGTATTTATAGAGCTGAAAGTGCTGCATGTATGGCCACACGAGCAGATGCCCTTACTAACACATTTTTGTTTTAGAAGCCCAAATCCTTCTAGTTGTTGGGGCAGGAGGTCGGATCTCTAGTAGCGGCCCACACACATACGGTTCTTAGTAGAGATACAAAGTTCGCCATGGGGAGTTTTCATGGGGACTGATGCTTGGCTGACCCGAGAAGTGAGTGCCGAGGGTGGAGCCAGTGAGGTCAAGCATCTAAGTATCCGCTCTGAATAGCGTAGCCTCGGGGATAAAACCCTATGTGGGATCAACAACTATTGTCTTGGCCAGTCATAAGAATTGTGCTTGATTTATTTTAAACATTCAAACATTCAAGACCAAACAACAAAACATTGTGTCTTTTGTGTCTTCAAGTGTATGCAAAACAATTTTACATCAAACAACACACTTTTCTTGGAGTCATTGTCAGTCTAAACACTTGCAAACATTGAGCCCTCATCAACATTGTGTCCTCTTGTCACGAAAAACAATCAAACAGTCAGATTTGGTCACAACAAAACAACTTCACAGATTGGAAAAAATTGCACAAATTTTACAGAAACGCATCTATGTCTGTTTTAACCGCGTCCGTGTTGTCTAGGCGTGTCTGTGAAGGGCAGAATAGCGTCTATGTTTATAACAGCGTCTGTGTTAAATAGAAACACGTCTGTGTCGGGTAACCACGTCTGTGCAGTATACAGGTGCGTCTGTGTTCAAAATTGCAAATAAAATTTTACTGTCCAGCAAACAAAAAGAAATCAGTTTCGGAATACTTGAGCTTCCTAGGTCATTTCTCCAGGTTTCATCTAGCATTCAACCTATCTTTGGGTCTCACAAAATCCATCATTGCTTTACATCTTGCTTTACATTCACACTTGTCTAAACTTGAGTCAAAAGGTCATTTGCTTGTCCTCACTATACTTTGTCAACACATTACATACAACAACACTTTGCTAGGTGGTCCCTCATCAAGGTTTCTTACCTTTGGGTCTCATTTGGTTTTACTTAGAGTCAAGGTCAACTTACCTCATCAAGAGAAACTATCCTCTCTTTGGAAGTCACACCTACTCTACTACATACATACTTGGTCTTACACTTTGGACATTGCAATTACACCTCAGATTCATTTACACTCCATACAACTCTTGGTCTTCCATACTTTTTACATTTTCATCTAGTCTCACACATCTTGGTCAATACCTAGTTCATGGTTGAAACCCGTCTTCAAAAATCTAGGAGAGAAACTAAAGAAGCTCAAGAGTCCGCAAACATGAGTTCTTATGAGTATGACAATGATATCTTTTTCAATTCTGATCATACTACATTACCTGACATGGATGTCTATAGAAACATTCCAAATGTTGAGAACATGGATGCTATAAACAACAATGCTACACAAAATGACAATGTGGACAACTTTTCAGTACATTCAACAGATGTGGAAGAATCCATTATGAATCCCCATTTCAATCGATTGGTTGAGGAAATAATGAGGAGGGATAGACAATACTTCTTACAAATGATGGCACAAAGTGGAGCCAAGATACCTCATGATTTTGACATGTCTCAAATAATGGAAAATAGACCTTTGCAACAACCTCACTCCAATATGGATCAAAGGAGACCTAATAGTGGAGGAAATAGAGGACCACACATGGTACCTGAATCACCATCAGCTTTGCTTCAAAAACCAGAGGTCCCACATACACATGGTCAAACATATGATACTTACCTCCGTAGACCATTATGGAAGTCTTATGCAGACAAATATGCTCAATCACATACTAATGTTAAGGATCAACCACCAAAACAATTGGATGTTCAAAGGCATGCTCAAAATTTGGACACAAGGAAACCTCATGTCAAATTTGGGGGCAACACAATAGAACATGACATGCCTGTAGAATATGGTATACATGCACAAAATAGATATGGTGTTCCTCAACATGAGTCTATACCAAGTGGTTCTTATACGCAGCATCATTACAGACCTCCTCCATATGAACATGTGTATGATCAATATCATCCATATATGCAACATGCTCCTCCTCCAATGGGTACCTCAAACATAGGATATGGTCCAAGAGGTCGATCTCCACCTAAGAGCAGTTTGGAGCAACAAATCAGGGACTTACAAAAGAAAATGGAGGACATAAATACACCGAAGCCAACATACACAATGAGAGACATATGTCCTTATCCGTTTGACAAGAGCATTCCAATGCCTCCATTTCCTACACATTTTGTGATGCCTAAATTTGATAAGTATAGAGGAAAAGGGGATCCTAAGGCACACATAAGACAATTTTTCACAGCTTGCATTGAGGTAGCAGCAGAAGAGACATACTTGATGAGATTATTCCCACAAAGCTTAGGCGATCAAGCTATGGAATGGTTCTCCCAACTCCCACCTGGTATTAAGTCATGGGGTGACTTAGCAGAGGCATTTATTCAACATTTCTCCTACAATATAGAGACAGACATATCAGTCACTACTTTGTGCAACACCAAGCAAAAAGAGGGAGAATCTTTTGCATCGTTCTTACAAAGATGGAGAAATCTAGCTAGCAGATGCTCTTGTGAAATTCCACAAAAACAAATGGTAGAGATGTTCACACAAAATGTTAACAAAGACATTGGCTATGATCTAAGGAAAGCTTGTTTGTCTACCTTCAAGGACGTTATTGAAAAAGGCTTAGCAACAGAAAAGGTCCTAATTGAACAAGGAGTTATTAAGATATTCAAGGAAAACAAAGATGACTTTAAAGGCAAAGACAAGCCAAGATTTTGGAATAAAAAAAAGAACACAGTCAATGATGGTGTTGTTGATGCCAACACAGTGCGACCCAAAGTCATCTTTTCGGGATCAAGTTCTACAAACAATCAAGTGAATACTCAAACAACTTCTAGATCATGAAGGAAGTACACCCCATTGGGAGAACCACTTGAGTCAGTCTTCAAGAAGCTAGTGGCAAACAAGGTGATCACAGTTCCAGATTTTCCTCCATATGAACCAAAGGTCAAACCAAATTGGTGGAATGATGATGAGTATTGTGAATTTCATAAGAGCAAAGGTCATAAGACAGGAAATTGCCATCGACTAAAGAACATCATACAAGATCTCATTGATAGAGGTGATATTGAGATTGAGGGACATTCATCCAATCAAGAACATGAGATGTTTAAGGAACCATTTCCAAAGCATGACAAGGGAAAAGCTAAAGCCATAGAGGATCAAACCAACTATACCAGAGCATCCTGCAACTATGATTCAACTATCAATCACATCTCGATGGACAATTACGTCTCTACTATTATCATCAAGGACAAAGCGTCTGAGAATTCTACCCAGAGACCCAGGATTGTCCTAAAAGGTGTTGGATCTTCTTTCGAACCTACCTCTGAATGTCATGTTACAACCCGCCGAGGTAAAATAACTTTGCAAGGTGCTCCAACTAAAAACACCACTTCTTCATCAACCAAACCTGAGTATGACCTTGTAGAACAATTAGGGAAGACACCCGCGCTCATTTCAATCCTCGAACTATTATGCATATCTCCTGCACATAAAGCCATTCTTGACAAAATCTTGAGAGATACTGTTGTCCCTACTGATCTAAACGTGGACCAATTTCAAGCCATGGTGGGATACCTTTCCATTCCACATTCACTTACTTTCACAGAAGCCGATGACGCCTCTGTAAGTCAGCCGCATAATGCATCGTTACACATTGAAGCCTTCATACACAAACATCGAATAAAATGAGTCCTGATAGATGGAGGAGCAGGTCTGAACATTTGCACATTAAGCACTATCACACAATTGGGATATTCTGATAAAGTTGTGAATTCTACAAACAAAATTACCATCAAGGCATATGATGATGAAGAGCGTTCATCCAAAGGCACAGTCATCTTACCTCTCAGAGTTGGGCCAGTTACAAAGGATGTGGTCTGTCAAGTCCTGGATTTAAATCTCACTTATAACATATTGTTGGGACGTCCTTGGATCCATGAAATGAGGGCAGTTCCATCCACATATCACCAATGCATTAAATTTCCTCATAATGGAGTGGAGGTAACAGTTAACGGCGATCCTAATCCATTCATATATTGCAATAACCTGAAATCAAAGACTGAGACCATCATTCCTAGTAATCGGGAAGTTGTTCCTTCGTCGGCATACATTGATCCTGAGTCATTAAAACCTTCAACATCCAAACAAGGTGAGCTTAAAGGCAAGTTTCAGGACAAAGGCATGGGGGAATATACTTTCAATCAGACCATGTACTTACGACAAGTCATGAGTTCCCCAAAAGAATATGGAAGACCACATCCTAACAAGCAAATCTCCATCATGAAACTCAAATGGGATCCCACTACCTTTCAAAGATGGGGTGAACTAGAAGAGGAAGATTTATACCAAATGCTTTTCAGGGACAATGAAGAGGAAACACAAGATCACATCAACCTACCATGTGAGAAATATGGCAAAGGCTTCAAAATGCTACAAAAATTCGGGTATGATGGAAAAAGCCCTTTGGGGTTACGAAAGGAAGGCATCATGGAACCTCTACAACCTGAATTGACTTTCAAGAAGGAACGCTCGAAAGGACTTGGTTTCTTAACTTCCAAGGTCCACACCCAAAGGACAGAAGAGGCCTTACAAATCAAAGTTGCCAAAATTCAACAAGAGAATCGCTATTCCACAGATTCCAATGAATGGGAATGGGGTTCCGACAAGTCTTCCAGTGATTACGAGCTCACTGAGACATTCAGAGAGCCAGGTGAACCCACAGAAGAGGAGGAGTTTTATAACAAATTCAGAGTTGGTCAAGAAACAACCTATGAGGAGTCTACACAGTCCTTGTCTCAAGGTTCTAGGTTGAAATCACATAGGATGAGAACACCTGTTCCGGAACGCGCTACTAGTGACGATAATTTGGATTCGCTCGTGATAGAGACTGATGAGGAGAGTGCCATCGATGACCTTGATAATTACCTTGACATACCTGAATATAACCACATCTTCACTCTTAGCCCCGCTAACTTCGAAGACATTAACGGCCTTCCCCTTATTCACCACCAACTCATTGACTGGGATCATGAAGGACCTGCACAGTTGGATACATTCCAAAATGATGAAGCTTTTATTGACTATTTAGGCATACGAGATGATCTTTCCCCTGGAGACCATAAAGCAGGATACACCATAGAACTCAATAGCGTGGCATATTTTGGTGAGGGTGTCGGACCTTCCAGTCGCAAAAATGTGAAAATAAGAACAAATCAAGGGTCTTATGGTGAAAACCACATTGTGGCGCTATCTGACTCCAAAAAAGTAAAAAGAAAGGACATATCTGAGGGTGAAAACCTCTCTGAGGTGCCCGAAGATGGAAGGCTCGACATTCTCCTAGCATCATATGAAGAAAAGTCATCCATGTTGGTAGAGGAGACTATCAAAACAAACATTGGCACGGAAGAGGTTCCACATAACATATTCCTGGCTAAATCATTGACAGAGTCCGAAAGGTCACAGTTCATAAGCTTCTTCAAGGAATGACAAATCAACTTTGCATGGTCATACGCTGATATGCCTGGACTGGATCCGGATTTGGTAATGGATCATTTGACAGTCAAACCGGGGGCAAAGCCAGTGAAATAGAAATTAAGAAAAATGCATCCACAAGTGGCATTACTAGTCAAAGCAGAGCTGGAGAAGTTATTGGATGTCGGATTCATATGCCCAATTGATTATCTTGAATAGATATCCAATCTAGTGCCTGTCAGTAAACCAGATCGCAGCATCAGAATATGTACAAATTTTAGAGACATCAACAAAGTTTGTCCAAAGGATGACTTCCCATTACCGAATATTGACTTAATTGTAGATCTCACGGCAGGTCATGAAATGCTATCATTAATGGATGGATTCTCTGGCTATAATCAGATAAGGATCGCACCCGAGGATCAACACAAAACATCATTTACTTGTCCATGGGGAACTTTCTGCTGGAATGTCATGCCTTTCGGGCTAAAGAATGCAGGTGCTACATATCAAAGAGCCATGACTACTATCTTTCATGATCTCATGCATGTAAAAGTGGAAGATTATGTTGACGACCTCTTGGTCAAATCAATAGACAGAAACACACATTTGGACATACTTTCAGTTGCCTTTGATCAGTTGGAAAAATACAAAGTAAGATTAAACCCTAAGAAATGTGTCTTTGGAGTAACCTCTGGGAAGCTCCTAGGATTCATTATATCCAAAAGAGGAATTGAAGTTGACCCAGCAAAAGTTAAAGCTATCTTGGAAATGTAACCACCAAGAAATATCAGTCAACTTCGATCCTTACAAGGCAGACTCCAGTCCATTCGAAGATTCATAGCACAACTAGAAGATAAGTGTAATTCTTTTCAGCACCTGCTACATAAAAACATCAAATTTAAATGGGATGACAATTGTCAACAGGCTTTCCAGATGCTCAAAGATTATCTTCTAAATCCGCCAGTTCTGATGCCACCAGTTCCAGATCAACCACTGTTATTATACATTTCAGCTACTCCAACAGCATTGGGGGCACTCTTAGCGCAACAAATTGTTGAAGGCAAGGAAAAAGAAGTATATTATATCAGTCGCAAATTGGTGGGATATGAGCTAAACTACACACCAATTGAGCATGCATGCCTCACTGTGGTCTTTGCTTCATAGAAATTACGACATTACATGCTTACTCATAAGACAAAGTTAGTGGCAAGGATAGACCCATTGAAATACCTCCTCAATAAGGCAACACTTACTGGGCGACTAGCCAAATGGGTAATGATACTGAGTGAATTCGACATCGAGTATGTAGATAGAAAAGCAATAAAAGGACAAGCCATCACAGATCAATTAGCAGACGCTCCCATGATAGATGATGTTCCTCTAAGTTCAGAATTTCCAGATGAATCCATTTTGGCAATGTCACATGCAAAGCCATGGCAACTATACTTTGACGGCTCATATACAAAACATGGGGCAGGAGCTGGCATCCTCTTTATAACTCCTCAAGGAGATTCTATACCAAAATCATACCGCTTATCATTTCCTTACACTAACAATATAGCGGAATATGAGGCATTAACAACAGGATTACGAATTGCAGTTCAATGGAAGATCCAAGAACTTCGTGTTTTTGGGGATTCCCAACTTGTTATCCGGCAAGCAACTGGTGATTACCAAACAAAAGATGAGAAGCTAATGCCCTATAAACAAATGGTGGATGACCTGAAACAACACTTCACAAAGATAGACTTTGAGCAGATACCAAGAGAGCAGAATCGCGCCGCAGATGCCATGGCTACAATTGCTTCACTGATCGATCTACCTCCAAACGAGACCCGCTATGAGTTCTTGGTGGATAACCTTTTGGTCTCTTCATATGAGATCATGCCTACTAAGACGTTATGCATTGTCAGTCCTGAATCCCAGTTATATGGTTCCATTTTCACATACCTACGAGACAATACTTTACCTCCTGATCTATCAAATAACCAACGTCGCACTTTCATTCGCCAATCCTCTCGATATGTCATTTTAACCGATATCTTATACCGACGAGGTCTGGATGGCACTCTTCTTAGATGTTTAGAAAGTGACGAAGCTCAGATTGCGTTACGGGAAGTGCATGAAGGGATATGTGGTCCACATGCTAGTGGTCCTACCTTGGCCAAGAAACTCATCAGGACTGGATATTACTGGCCCAATATGGAGAAAGACTCATACCAGTTTGTCAAGAAATGTAAGCAGTGTCAAATTCATGGAGATCTCATACATGCGCCAGCACAAGAACTTCAACCGCTTGCATCTCCTTGGCCCTTTTGTCAATGGGGACTCGATCTCATAGGCAAGATTCACCCTCCTTCTTCCGATGGTCATAAATTCATTATCACTGCCACAGAGTATTTTACAAAATGGTTTGAAGCCGTGCCTCTCACACAAGTTACTGGAAAATAGATTGCTACATTTATCCTTAACTATATCATTTGTCGATACGGTATTCCTGTTTCCATTATCACTGATAACGGGCATCCCTTCAAAAATCAGGATGTTCGTGAACTCTGTGACCGCTTCCATATCGCCCACCATTTTTCCACACCCTACTACCCCCAAGGTAATGGCCAAGCTGAGGCGTCTAATAAGACAATCCTTAAAATCCTAAAGAAGACAGTTGACGATGTTGGCCGTAATTGGCATATTCAACTTAATCCTGCACTTTGGGCCTATCGCACAAGTGTCCGTACACCCACAGGAGCTACACCCTATTCACTAGTCTATGGTTCTGAAGCCATCTTGCCTATTGAGGTCGAGCTACCCTCTTTACGGGTCTCTTTGCAAAACATCATCAGTGATGAAGACTACAGGGTTTCTCGCTTACAAGAACTGGAACTACTGGATGAACGAAGACAAATTGCTTTTAGTCATCTCAAAGCTTATCAACAACGAATGAGTCGCAGCTATAATCACAAGGTCAAGCCTCGCACATTTGAGGTGGGTGATTTGCTTCTCAAAGAAAATCCTAAAAATCAACAAGACAGAAAGAAGAAGGGCAAGTTCGAACCAAACTGGCTTGGTCCCTACATTATTACAGCAGCATATGGATCGGGTGCATATCAGCTCTCAACTATAGAAGGTGAACCTTGGGAGGATCCTATCAACAGCATGCACCTTCGCAGGTTCTACACATAGCTCTTTGAAAAATTCAAAAATTTCAAAATACAAAAAAAATTTATAAAACAAAAAAATCGTTACTTGGTGAAAACCTAGCAAATAGGCGCCTTGTGACACAAAAAACATTGAAAAATCGAAAAAAGTAAAGAGAAATAATTTCGTCCAACGGTGAAAACCACTTCGGTGGTGCCTTGGGCAAGTACCATGGTGAAAACTGGGTCACTAGCGCCATGTGTAGAGACATTGCTCCTCCCTCTAGGATTCTCTTTCATCACTTCACTTTGCACACACTCACAACCAATTCATCCATAATAAACTTACACATTCCCATCATGGCTTGTTATTGATCTACCCAAGATTGGTTAGCCATTCATAATAAACCTCCCTTTCCATCCATAATAAATCAGATCCTATCTATGGCTAAGGCAAAATCCTACGTCTAGTAATGGGTGTGGAACTGAGAACATCACATGTTTCAAGGAGTACAGTTTCTTCCAGCTTCCTTCAGTCTATCCGCGCACAATCCGCAATAAAGCAACATTTGCATCACAGATCCACAATAAAGTTTCGTCTTCTCCGCAATAAAGTATCAGTTTCATGGATTCAATCAGTCTCAGATGAGACAGAGCAGCAACAATGGGCTTCAACAAATCAAATCTTTCAACAGACTCAGACAACATATGGTTCAGTGCTATCTATCCATTTTGTGAAAGTAAACATTGTAACCACAATCAAATAAGACTTATACAAGTGACAAGAGACACTAAATTTGAGGACTACAGTGGATGTTGGTGTCGAGTCTTGGTTTTCTTTTGATTTTATCTTTTGGTGACATGTCTTTTAGCTTTTCCGGGATGTCTCTGACTAGAGATTCTATCTCCAGGATGTCTTCGACTAGAAAGGCGAGGATGGGATATCGTCACCTATTTTTCTTTGTTGTCTGTGGATTGTTTCTTAGTAATGCTATGACTTGTCCAAGGATATGAGGACACTGTGAGTCTAGTGTGAACTGGGGCATTCCTTGTTTGTGACTGTCTTATCTCCATGCAAACAGGTACAATGACTTTCTAGGTCGAACATATGCCTTGATTGTCATAACCTATCTTGCCATAATAAAGCTCAATGATGATAACACACAAGAAGCTCTTTCACTTTCATATCTTCTATCTTCCATCCCCCCTTTCTTGATTGACTTCCATCGTCCTTCTCGAGTCCGTGTAGCCTGCTATCACATGACTGAGTATAATGACACACCAAAAACATTTGCATGTCATATAGTTGCACCTGCATTACCACATATAAGCATTTTATACATACATATAGATATCACAACTACATCACATCCTGCACACAACACTTGTTAACACAATTTACATTTGCATTATTATATTCATTTACATTCCATACATTCACATTTGCATCATGCATATACAACATAAAAGAACAAAAATATGGCATTTCATACATCATTAAACATCTCATCACATAGGTACACATGCATATAGCTGCCGCAAAAATGAATCATCTCATATATATAATCAAAAGTGTCATGATACAATGATGTAAAATCATATGGCTACAAAAGCACCCGCAGGTGTCTACAATACAAAAATGGTACAAAACTGATACAGAGCAACTCACTGATCACTCCTGCCAACACTATTGGTAGTGCTAATCCTATCCATGTCATGGTATCCCATGCCACGTGTCCCACCCTCATCTCCAGTCTTGGATCCTAGAACACTCATCTAAGGGCATCCCTGTCTCCGTCTCGATCGTACGGAATCAGCTCCCCATCAATCAGTATCCGCATAATCCTGTAAACATCCTCCAGGGTGACTGTCATCTCACCCATCGGTAAATGGAATGTGCACGTCTCAGAGTGCCATCTCTCAGCAAGCGCAGTCAGCAAACCCATGTTTGCCCGAAACTCAAGCACATATAGTACATGTCTCAAGCCCATCGCCTCAACGGCAGCTCTATCCTCGAGCGACAACTCAGGTCGCAACCTCTGCGTCGATGGGAATCTCTCCCGTGACTCCAGCATCGGCAAATACTCCTGCAGTCAAGCAAATCAATCATGTCAGTTATAGTGGCATTCACTGTTTATCACAAAATGCTACTTTTTATCTAAATGCATATGGCTATCTATCCTAGTGACACTCACTGTTCATCACAAAGTGTTGCTTCTATCCTAGTGGTACTCCCTGTTCATCACAAAGTACTACGTGTGTGACACTGTTCATCACAAAGTGTTATTCACATTTGCACTCCCTGTTTATCACAAAGTGCTGCTCATACTTTGGGTACTCCCTGTTCATCACAAAGTACTCTATCTTGGTACGCACTGTTCATCACAAAGTGCCTTGATCTATCCTAGTCTTCCTAGAGGACCTGCTTGAGTGTATCCTCTCAGCAGCTTATCCAATCGACAACATATGTTCATCACAGAACTGTCGATTTGACCTAGAAGACCAAACTTGCATTTTTCAACTCAAATGCGCTTACATTACATAAACGCACCTACAGACTGCACAGACGCGCCTGCACAACACAGACATGCCTGTATAACACAAACATGCCTATGCCAGGCATAAACATGACTAGACTACGCAGACGCCCCTGCACATCGCAGATGCACCCACATTCGATGCAGATGCGGTTCCAGACACAGACGCGCCTGGCACCGACACAGACGCGCCTGGCGGACACAGACGCACCTAGCACTGACGCAGATGCGGTTAGACGGTTTTTGACATTTTTCAACTCTACTTATAAGCGCATTTATTGCCCTATTCGACATGCATTAATGACAAAATTAAATGCGTCAAAGTACAAGGAGGTTTGGTGGTCCTTACCGGCTCTCCTGCCTCTGCTGGCCTCTGAAATCGGCGAACACGATCGAATCTATGCACGAAAGCCATCGCTGCTGACTGCTCCTGCTCTTTTCTCGCTCTGCACTTTGATCTCGTGAAGGTGTAGATGACAATGAGGATGTATTTTCCCCCGTGGTCTATCTTATAGCCTACCCTAGCCCTCGCCTTCATTTCTCGAGTCAGTCTTTGTTATCCCATGACTTTGTCACTTTATCCGGTCAATCCATTCTATCTTGTCTTTCTTATCGAGAGATTGTCTGCAATCTTTCTTGACATTTTCATCCAATCTCTCGAGGGGGCATATCATTCCCATTCTGGGGCAACTCTGTATCAGTTCATCTTATCTTCTTTGAAACAACGCGACAAGCCGCATTGTCTCAAAGAGGGGCAAAATGTAGACACCTAAAATTGTCATGTCTAATTAAATAAATATTTTATTTATTTAATTACCTAAGCCTAATTCTTCTATTAATTAAATAAATCTTTATTTATTTAATTAATTCATTTATCCTCATCTAGCCTTATTTCTCATTTAAATAAATACATTTATTTATTTAAATTATCATTTTCCTAAATTAAATAAATATTTATTTATTTAATTGATCTCATTTCTTCTATTAATTAAATAAATCTTTATTTATTTAATTAATTCATTAGCTTTTTCTACACATGACACATGTCATTCATCTCTTAATTCCTACACTACCTACCTCTTTCATTATTTTATTATTTCTTTTACCTACCCTCTAATCATAGCCGACCTCCCTTTTACACTTCTCAATCTTATCCCTCCATTTCTTATTGTGTCTTCTATTTAAGGAGATGCCTTCTTCATTATCAAACCCTAATCGACAATCTAGAGGACTCGACTACACTACGATCCTACTTGCAACCACATTCCGTTCTTTGTTGAGCTCTTGTGCACATAAAATCTGAGAGCAAATATATCAAGCAAGATCAATGGAGATAGGAAGAATGGAGATCAAAACCCTATTGGACATGTGATGGTATAATCTTTGTGATTTCATTTGATTTGCATTGTCTTAGGTAATCTTCATATGTTATGGTGGATCTTTGTTGTTGTTAGGCTAGGGTTTCGTGGTTGAATTCATTTAGCCTTTCAATCTTGTTGTTATTGTTATCCATTTTCACCATATACAGATACTTCTTGTAAAACAGGTCCAAAAAGTGCAGCAGCAGTCTGACTGGTAAAGGGCAGCAAGTTGACAGTCACAGTGGCATTTCTCTCCATTTTCAGTTGCTTGCCAAGTGTTTGGCATTATGCTTGTGTGTCAGAGGTAGGGGACACATTTCTAAGACAAATCAAATGACCTAAGAAGGTCTAGGCACTTGTTTTGATGGACAACAAAGAAAACTAGGTGGACAAGCTTCAAAACCCTCCAAACCCTACAATTAGGCCACAAATGGTGGACAGTCCTAATATTGCCCTAACATCAGCCTAAACCATGAAAATCAGTTACTATATACCTCTAAACCATCAACCAAATCAATTTTGTTGGAGGAGAAGCCCATCGTTGGGCAGGGTGAGCAAATTTAGGCCAATTAGGCCTCCACGGGCTAGTAGCCCTTTTTGACAATTTTGACAAAATTTCAAAATCCGGTTTCAAGGAGGACTTGGGGACTCATGGAATCTTATGAGATCTCTCCAAAAACATGAACTTGAGCATCAAATAGGCCTTTGGATAGTGTGTATTCCCTTTTGGAGGTTTTTTACCTTTGGTTGGAGTTTGAGTAGCTAAGGGCTATGAGCCTAAAACCAAATTGTGAGCATCAAACCTTGAAGAAAACTTTGTTGCCCCTACATGTCCATGTAGAAGAATCCTAATGCATTATGAAACAATGTGTTTAATGCCAAGGGAATAGGGTTTGAGTATGAGTAGTTGGGTGGAGTGAGCAATTGAAGTAAGTAGAGCATGGGTGTGAGCCATCACCAAGGAGAGGAGGTTGTTGGTGGAGACTTGTAGAGAGACCTATCAAGTGTAACTAAACTTGTCATTGCAAACATCAGGAGTAGACACGGACAACACTTCTTGTTTCCTATTATTGGCCTTTGAGTCAAATTGGCCCTTTTGAGCACTTTCCTAGCAATCTCCCTATCAGATGGGGTTGTGTAGCATAACCTGAATACCTATACACAATTGGCTGACCAGGCTCTTTGTTGTCATCTACAATCAACCGACATACTGGGAGGTGCTCCCAAGCCCATACCTATAAGATCAAGACACCTACAGCCATGCTCTTCCCCTCTTTGTACACAATCTCATGCATCTCGTGATACATGTGTGCTAATATACATGAACCCCAGCCTAGTCTCTGAGGGGTCTCAATCAACCTCTCCAGCATCCTGCCCCACCCACATTGGAATCCCTGTTTTCCCCTATCTGGCATCAGAAAGCAATCGATAAAACCTGCTAGAACACATGCAAGAGGAAACAACTCACTGTACCTACTCATCATGACGTCCCAATTGATAGAACGTGTCAAGATATCAGGATCCCTGAATACATGCATGACCGCCTATAATCTAGGAAGCTACGCTGCATCATAATCCACCCTATCCCTGGTGAAAGGGATATGGAGAATCCTATAAACATCCTCGGGAGTGATGGTCATCTCCCCAACTAGCAAATGAAATATATTATGCTTTGAATGAAATCACTCAACTAAGGTTGTGAGCATACCATGATTCACATGGATATCTGGTAATCTAAGAAGGTGCGTCAAACTGCACAAATCAATATGTGCCTACTCAACCTCTGAAAGGTGCTGAACTAAGGTCATCGTAGGTGGATAAACACACCTGAAGAGCACATGAGGCAATTGAACCTGAAAAAATCAAACAACGAAGCATCAAAAAACATCCTAAATAAGACTACAAGAGAAGTAAAACATCATGCAAATCCAACTATGCCAATTGTAAAATCAAAATTTCAAGTTTAGACCTTCAAAAATGCTCACTGTTTTCCAAACAACAAAACACAAAAGGGCAGCAACTCGTACAAGTTAGGATTAGGCTCTATATGACAAGAGACTCCTATACAACAAAAGATTAGACCCTGGACGACAAAATGGTCTCTTATGAATGTTGTCGTATGATAGAAGGGTGGGGTTAGATTGACAAAAGTAATGACTCTAAATGACCAAAAAAAATTGATCAGTTTGTCGTACGAGATAGGATCCTGTCTCGCATGACAAAATGAAAACGCCCGACTTCCACATGCAAAAAATTGAAAAATTCAATAAAACAATTCAATTTTGAAATGATTAACAGGCTTAAGATCGATCACTTACTGTTGGCTCGTAGTTTTGAGGTCGATTATGTCATCTTTGGCGCTCAAATCGATGCATATGAGTAAGAACCACCATTTTTCTTCACAGAAGGCTTTTTGAATTTTCAAACTTGGAGGGTTAAAATGAATTGAAAATGACACTTTTTACCCATATATAGCCAAAACACTCATTTTTCAACTTGCTCCGATGGACATGAAAATTGTACCCTTAGCTAATTTGCCCATCCTGATTCCATTTTCGGGATCAAAATTGAAATTAGAGATCATTTTGCTAGTCAATTTCATCAAATTTGGACCACTTAGCGGTTTTTATTAAAAACTCACTCTTTCTCCAATTTGCGCTCAATTTCTCATAAATCAACGTTGAATCTCAATTTATTCTACAAATCAACTTTGCGCTCACTTTTCTCATCACGCTTAATCTTCAAAAAAAATCCTCTGAATCATTTGTGTTCAATTCATTATCATCACTCCAAATTGCCTATCATCATGTACCCTCGCTATCTTTCGATTTCACTCTAGAGGGGCATACTCATGACCTCAAAGTCGAGAATTTCTTTCAAAAATCTTCGTTGCAAGTTGAGAAGCTAATATTTTCTAAACATCAAATAAGACCTCATCACTAGGGGCATCTCAACTTCATCACTTTATATCAAGTTGAGATCTCTCAACCATCTGAATTGAATCAATCGCTAGGGGAATATTAGTTTTATCGCTTCATATCAAGTTGATATTGTCTTCGTCTAAATCAATCTCTTAACATTAATCAGTTTCATCACTTTTTCATCAAGCTGATTATTCGTTTAAACTCAATCAAGGGTTTAAAGAGTATCTTCGATCACACTCAATCTAAGCAGGTGTTCAGTTTCATTGCATCGAATCAAGCTGGACAGTTTATCTTTGCTCATCATGTCTTGATCAATCAAGTTCAAGATCGATTTTATCTTCACTCACTGTATCTAGTTCAATCGAGTTCTAGATCAGTAAGATCTGCTTCTTGATCAATCAAGTTCAAGTTCGGTATCTTTGCTCTCTATCGTTCCTAGTTCAATAAAGTTCAATATTAGTTTCTCTTTAATCAACTTTGTTCAGTTTCATCACTTCAAATCAAGCTAAACACCTCGCTCTTCATCTGGTTCATGATCAATCAAGTTCAGAACCGGTATCTCCTAGACATCAACTATTCTTTGAACCAAAGTGTTGCTCGCACATTAATTCAAAGAGGGGCAAATGTAATACCCTAAAAATGGTCATCTAAACCATGAGCCCCTAATCTCGACAACGTCACCAAGGTCCTAACCAAAGGCAATTAAATAAATCTTGAGCACACTATTAATTTTTAAAATCATCAAATGTCACATGGCAAAATTAATCACTCAATATTAATTAAATATTTATTTAATTAAATAAATCATTCCAAGTAAATCATTTTAATCAATTATATTATTTATTTTATTAAATATCCTAGCATATTTAATTAAATAAATCAATTTGCCATTAAATCATCAAAAAGAGGAATTAATTTGAAAAATAAATAAAAATTGCCATAAATCTTCAAAAAAGGAAACAAATCAAGAAAGAGGAATTGGAAATTATGAGCACAAATCCTCAAAAAAGGAAACAAATCAAAAAAGGAATTAATTGACAAAGAAAGAATTAAAATTTGAGAAAAGAAATCAATTGGAGATAATCTTGAGAAATAAATTAAAAATTTGATAAATAATCTCAAAGAAAGCAAATAAAACAATTAAATCTTAAAATTGAATGAAATATAGAATAAATCAGTTTTTTCTGATTTTATCTTAATTTTAGTTCAATTTACTTTAAAACTGAGAAAAGCATCCAATCACATCAATTCACCTGGATTGTGCTTCCTCTTGGAAAATCTTGACCGCTCATCATCATTTGAACTTAGCCGTTGGTTTCTTTTTGAATTTTCTATAAATTCAGGCTCTCATCTCTCATTCAAAAAATCCTGGAGAATATATTGTTATTATGTTGTTTTTGCTCTAGGTTCATTGAGAATTTGCATTGAGATTTTGCATATTAGTTATTTCATATTGCTTAAATCATTTAGCTTAAATATTCATATATTGCTTAAATCATGTTAGATTAATCTTGCATGTCTATCTTAAATCCTGCATCCATTTAGCTCATATTCATGCTCATATAGATTTAAAAATCCTTCGTTTAGATGTTGTCTAGTCACTGGATAGCTTAGCAATCTGAGAGTAATCTAAACTCGCATCTACTAGAAGGCAATGGGTCGCTTTGTAATGGTTTATTATTCATTGATTATTGATTTACTAACCATGCATCTAATGACTTAATTGAAGTGTTGTGTATTCCATATACAGATACAGGTCCACTTTTCACACACACATTGCATTGCCTCCATCATATCTCTGTGTTTCCATTGTGTTTACTCTTGCTGACCAGTAGAATGGATCTCTTTGAGGTTTCTCCTTGCTAGTGGCTGCACCAAGTGGTATCAGAGCAAGTTTCATTCTGGAGGTTTGCGTGTCCTAAAATTTGTTGTAGGGTGGCAGATTCCAGATCCGACCTACAATTGCAGAGGACTAGCGTGAACCAATGGCACAAAGAGGAACTGGGAATGGTGGAGTGCGTGGGAATGTAGACCTAACAGTGATGGAAATGTTGGGAGGTATAGCAACCCAGTTGGAAACCGTGGAGACAACACATAGAAGAGGTCGACATATTGAGGATCTAAGTAAAGATGAGGCAGAAGAAGCCCCGACAAAATAAGCAAACCCACCAGCGGTTGATTCGGATGAGGAAAGGTTTTGAGGGTTTTCAGTAGGGCTAATACTAAACCCCATTTTACCCAACCAGAATATGACAAAAAGATGGATTCCGATGAACTCTCAGAAATGGAGAAGTATTTTGATTTTGAAAACACTGCAGAGGAAAGGAAGGTAAAATATGTCTGTACCTGATTGAAAGGTCATGCATCTCTTTGGTGGGAACATTTGCAAGTTGATAGATAGGGGAGAGGTAAAGAGAAGATTAAGACATGGGATAGGATGATTGCTAAGTTAAAATCAAATTTTGTCCCGACAAATTATCAAGTAGATCTGTTCCAAAAGTTGCAGAATTTGAGATAGAAGGAATCTAGTGTGAAGGAGTACACCGAAACATTTTACAAGTTGAACATCAGATCTGGACATGTTGATGATGAAATTTAACAAATTGCAACATATTTGAATGGATTGCGAATGTCTATACAAGATGAACTCAGTATGATCAAATTAGAGAGTGTTGAAGAGGCTTATCAGTATGCAATGAAGGCTGAAGAGAAATTGAATAAAAGGCATGAGAAGAGACAGAGAGGTAGAGCTGGAAGGTTTACCAGAAGTAGATTTCAAGGAGGAAGAGGATATACCGGAGGAAGAGGTACCTGTATAGATTAGAACAAGGATAAAGAAGTAAGTAGGGAAGGTAATTCATACCGGAAGGATGATAGAAATTTCTACCAGAGAAGAGAACCAGATGGCTACCAGAATGAGAATTTTGGAAAAGATGACAGAAGACAAGATAAGAGAGAATTTAGAGGAACTTGTTTTAAGTGAGGAAGAGAAGGACATCGTGCATTTGAATGTAAGAAGATAGAGAGTACCAGAAGAGCAACAGTGGTGGAAGAAATCCCTACCGGATCAGCTAACAAACCAGAAGATGGAGAACTGTTGATGATGAGGAGAGTTTTGTGTCATACTGAAGAAGGAGAGGAACCCTTGCAGAGGAGAAATTTGTTCAAGACCAGATGTAGGGTATCCGGTAAGTGTTGTAAAATTGTTATTAAAAGTGGTAGTTCAGACAATCTTGTTTCAGAAGAGATGGTGAATAAGTTGAATTTGGAAAGATTGAAACACCCTAAGCCTTATCAGATAGCATGGATTCGGGATGAACACAAGTTGTTGGTAAGTGAGAAATGTTTGGTGAAATTGAAAATTGGGAATTATCATGATGAAGTCTTGTGTGATATTATGCCTATGGATATTTGTCACCTTTTGTTGGGTAGACCTTGGCAATTTGATAGATAGGCAATACATGATGGAAGGAAGAACATATACACCATTCTGGCAAATGGGATGAAGTAAACCTTGTTACCTTTGGAGGAGCCTTTGAAAAGTGAAGTATGTACGAATGCTAGGATCTGTTTTGTGGATGGAAGGAAGTTCCTGGATGGAATGAGACATGAGAATGTGTGTTTTGCCTTGATTCCTAGAAAGACTAAGAGACCGAAACTGGAAGAAGAACAACCAGAGGAGATAAAACATTTGTTGACAGAGTATGAAGACATCATTTCAGATAATGTGCCTGATGGATTACCACTGGTAAGAAGTATCAGTCATTGCATGGATTTGATTCCTGGAGCTAGTTTGCCTAACAAATCTGCACATCGGTTGACACCGACAAAGAATGAGGAGTTGAACTGATAAGTGCAGGAACTGTTGAAGAAAGGTTTGATCAAAGAAAGTTTGAGTCCTTGTGCAATACCAACAGTATTGGCACCTAAGAAGAATGGAGAATGGAGAATGTGTACTGATTCCAGAGCAATAAACAAGATCACGGTGAAATACCTATTTCCATTACCTAGAATGGATGACATAATGGACTATTTAAGTGGAGCAAGATACTTTACAAAGATATATTTGAAGAGTGGATATCATCAGATTAGGATTAGAGAAGGAGATGAGTGGAAGACAACATTCAAGACAAATGCAGGACTGTATGAATGGTTGGTGATGCCTTTTGGATTGACTAATGCACCTAGTACTTTCATGAGGTTGATGAATGAGGTATTGAAGAAATTCTTGGGTAAGTTTGTTATTGTTTACTTGGATGACATTCTGATATTTAGAAAGACAAAAGAGGAGCATTTGCTATAGTTGAGACAAGTTTTGCAGAGGTTGAGAGAAGAAAAGTTGCTAATAAACCTTAAGAAGTGTACTTTCATGAAGGAAGAGTTAGTCTATTTGGGATTTGTGATATCTATCGATGGACCATGAGAAAGTGAAAGCAATCATTGAGTGGCCTACATCGGAGAGCATTGGAGAGGTAAGATCATTTCATGGACTGGCTAGTTTCTACCGAAAGTTCTTTAGAAATTTCACTTCAGTTTGTAACCCTATGATTGAGACCATGAGAGGAGACAAGAAGGAATTCAGATGGACCACTAGAGATAACAAAAGTATTCAGTTATTGAAGTAGAAAGTGACCGAGCAGCCTGTGTTGGTTTTACCGGATTTCAACAAAGTATTTCAAGTTGATTGTGATGCAAGTGGAATAGCAATAGGAGCATACTTGAGCCAAGAAGGAAGAGCAGTAGCCTACTTTAGTGAGAAATTGAATGATGCTAGGAGAAGATATTTAGTATATGATCAGGAATTTTATGCCATAATTCAAGCCTTGAAGAAGTCGAGACATTACCAGTTGCCTAAGGAGTTTGTGTTGTATACAAATTATCAAGCTTTGTAGTATCTGAACAGTCAAAGTAAGTTGAATCAGAGACATATGAGATGGGTAGAATTTTTGCAATGTTACACCTTTGTGTTGAAGCATAGAAGTGGGAAATCTAACAAAGTTGTTGATGCATTAAGTAGGAGAAGGAATTTGCTGACAGAGATGAGAGTGACAATATTAGGTTTTGAAGAACTGAAGACCTTGTATGATGATGAACCGGATTTTGGAGAACCTTGGAAAGCATGTAGAGAACCGGTTATGACAGATAGGAGTAAGTGGTTGGACTATTTCATGTAGGATGGAATGTTGTTCAGAGGAGTTTAGTTGTGCATACCTAAGAGTTCTATGAGGGAGAATCTGATTAAGGAGAAACATAGTTGAGGTTTAGCTGGACACTTTGGTATTGACAAAACAGTAGCCTTGGTAAGTGAGCAGTATTTTTGGCCTCAGATTCATAAGGATGTTAAGAGATATGTGCGGACTTGTAGAGTTTGTCAAGTTGCAAAAGGTAGTAGTCAGAATGCAGGATTGTATAAGCCTTTGACAGTACCGGTTAAACCTTGGGAGGATATAAGCATGGATTTCATACTAGGATTGCCTAAGACACAGAGAGGGAATGATTCAATATTTGTGGTGGTGGAGATGACTCATTTCATACCTTTCAAGAAGACATCAGATGCAGTTCATGTAGCAGACCTATTTTTCAAGGAAGTGGTGAGATTGCATGGATTACCTAAAAGCATAGTTTCAGATAGAGACACTAAGTTTGTTGGCTATATTTGGAGAAGACTTTGGAAGAAGATGAATACGGATTTGAAACTCAGTTCTACTTTTCACCCACAAACTGATGGATAGACAGAAGTAGTTAACCGAAGTTTCAGAAACTTGTTGAGATGTTTAATGGGAGATAAAACCGGAAGTTGGGATTTAATCCTTGCATAAGCAGAGTTTGCCTATAACAATTCAGTGAGTAGGAGTATCAGAAAAACACCTTTTGAGGTAGTTACCGGAATGCATCCTAGAGGTATATCAGAATTAAGGGATATTAGCAGTGATGACCGAAGAAGTTCAAAAGCAGAGGATTTTGCAGATCATATGGCAACATTGTACATTCAGGTTAAACAACATTTGGAGGATGTGAACAATAAGTATAAGGAAAAGGCAGATGAGAAGAGGAGACATAAGGAATTTGAAGTTGGTAATGAGGTGTTGCTATACTGAAGAAAAGAAAGATTCCCAGTTGGAACCTATAATAAGTTGCAGATGAAGAAGTTTGGACCTTGTAAGATCTTAAGGAAATTCAGTTCTAGAAATGCATATGAGGTGGAGTTACCAGATAGTTTGAGTATTTCATCAGTGTTCAATATTGTAGACCTTCATCAACATCATGAACCAGAATTCAGTGAAGATAGTGTAGCAAACTAGGAGAAATAGTTGCCTCGGAAGGAACTAGATCAGAGTGAAGACATTTTGGATAGTAGGATTGGGCGCAGTACCTGGAGCAATCAGTATCAAGAGTACTTGGTAAAGTGGAAAGACAAACCAGTTGAAGACTCATCTTGGATTTCTCAGGTAGAGGTAGACCGCCTTGGTTTTCCTTTGGCCCCAGAAAAGTGAGAGACTCACTTTTTTATCAACAACCCCGGATGTCTAATGCAGGAGCATCCTCGGTTCATGGAAATCTTGCATCAACCAAAAACATTTTCCTTTGTTTTGTTTGCAGTTTCTATGTACTGGTTTTGGCTCACTAGAACCTATGGAGTTGGATTATACTCGAAGACTTGATCAGCTTTCTTTCTTCCAAACCACATCGCATTTGGATCACTTTCCAGCAAGATATCACATTTGGAGCCTTGAACATTGATCTCGATGTTTCTTGGTGTGTGGCCGACCTTGTTGATTGTGTTACTACTTATCAAATTGCCATTAGTTTTATATACAAAGTCATTCTATATACTCTAGTTCGTTATCACTACTGAAATATTTAGTCGGTATGAACAGCCTAGTCGGTTACAGAAGGAAAACAGTCACAAAGCCCAGTATACACCGAGCTGTCTACAGAGTGTTATTTCATGTCTACCAAGCAGTAAAGATAATACACCGAGTTGATAGACACCAAGTGAAACGTGTTACCAGATTCATTGAACCTGGACACACATATGAAAACGTGTTACAAGATCGAGGCACACAGAATCGTTATCACATTGGAAATTGCACATACAAATTTTGTATAATTTTGAGGTCATCTAACCAATGAAATATTTTGCATGGTTATTTATTCGAGAAATCATGTTTGTAAGATCGAAGGAATGAATCAGATCACCGACATAAGAAATCTATTTATACAGCATGAATTTAGGGTTAGAAATAGGTGTGAATGTGAGAAATGTGTGTGCATATGTGTATGAAGCAAGACTTATGTGATACATGAGAAATCACAGAGTATTATGACTGTTACAAAGACACAGAGGTCACCGAGAAGGTTATCAGAGAACAACCGAGGAATAGAGTAAACAAGAGGGTTTACCGAGTTACTTTATGAGTTACCGAGGTATGCTATAGGCAAGGTAATCTTATTTTGAGCACATAGAATCTGCTACAGCATTGCAGATGTAAAGTTGCAGATATTTGTAAAGTCTTATTGTAATATTTTGAAGTTGTAAGAGAAACCTTTAACAGGGTAAAAGACTCTAACCAAGTCTATAAATTGTAAATCCTCTAACTAGGTGCAGCATATATATAGTGTTGTAAAATCCTTTAGCAAGGTAGATCTAACAAATCTTGTTACTCCTAACAGGGTAAGCTATCAGAAATAGCTAAATATGTAGCTCTAACCGAGCACTCTTTATTATTGTAGTAGTGAAGTTGTGGGTGCCATCCCCACCCCAGTTTTTCTCTCTAACCAAGAGTTTCTACATAACCAAAATATATGTGTTATGGAGTGAATCATGTATGATTGTTACTCATTTGTTTTAGCTTTATGTTATGTTATAGTAGTTTTTGGTTTATGCATAATAGTAAAGATATTGTTGAGAAAAGGATTTGAAGTACTGATTCACCCCTCCCCTCTCAGTACATTAGCTTTCCATATTGGGCCTAACAATTGGTATCAGAGCTTGAATCTTGGAAAAGGGTTTAACTACCTAAAGAGAAAGATCTTATCAATGGAAGGCTATAAACAATCTCGGAGGATTGTGTATCTACAAGAAGAGCTGGATAATGCAAATCAAGTGATTACAGACATGCAAAGGCAAATGCAAAAATCTCTGAAAGTAAGGAGAATATTGTCTAATGACTTGCAGGATTCTCAAGAGTTATTGGAACAAATCAAGACATCATCTGAGAACAGTATATCTGAAGAAGCTAAAGAAATGATTGGAATGCTGAAAGAAAAGAACAAAGCATTGGTTGATCAACTAAAAGCAATGAAAAGAGAATATGAACATTTCAATACACAGATGACTAAAAATCTAGATGCATTAAGGATAGCCGAGGATAAAGCAAGAGATCTACAAAGAGAGAAACAACAACTTGAAGTCTTAGTATCTAATAAGAATGATGAAATCATAAGGCTAACTGGTATTCAACAAAATCTGACAGATCAACTAGGTTATACACATCATGAAGCAAATCTGAAAGATGATGAGAATCAAGCGTTGAAACTTGAAGTATCAAGGTTGAGCAATGAACTTGAAACAGAGAATAAATCCAAGGAAACACTGAAGAAAAGTTATGAAGCATCAAAGATGTTGGATGAGCAACTAAACACAAGATGACGCTACAAAGAAGGAGGACTCGGTTACAAAGGAAAAGACTCTACTGAGAAGGGAATCTACACTACCGAGAGAGGAGAATCATCAAAACAAGCTGGAAAAAGGAATAACATCAAAAGGAAGAAGCCTATTTGCTACTACTGTGGAAATCAAGGTCATACTGCCAACATGTGTCAAATCAGAAAAGGTAAGCAATCGAATACCACTAAGACCAATGGTTATTGTTACAATTGCAATAAATATGGTCACACATCTAATCAATGTAGGACAAAGTCTGTTAACAATTATCAGAAGGCAAAATTCAAAGGGTTTTGTAAAAACTGCAATAGATATGGACATAGTATCGAGAAGTGTTGGATTAAGCAAAAGAACCACATGTGGTCTACACACTGAGCAAATGCTAGAGGTTACTGAACTCACACAGATCCTTACCGATAATATTCTGCAGTACCATGGGATTACAATACAAGGATATGGTGTGAATGTTGTGGAAGATATGGACATATAAGTGCCAACTGCTTTATAAGGTTTGGAATGAATAACCGAAGATCATGGAGAAATCCTGGTATGGCATGTTTTCATTGTCACAAAGTTGGACACTTGGCTCGAGATTGCAGAGATCAACCTAGAGAAGACACTGAGGAAATAAAAGAGAAAATAAAGATGATTTGGAGAAAGAAGGAAATTGTGTCAAATAAAGAAAGCATCTTACCTACCGAGTTAGGTGCTCCCACTCCAAATTAATTGGTAAAGGTATGAAGGGACTGCATTCTCACAAGGTTAAATCTTAAACAGTTCCTATTTTAGTATGTACTGAATTCAATATCTACATAGTAAGATGTAGTAGTAAGTTTGAAATTCTATCAAAGTCTTTTGGAGCACTTCACAGGAAAATTGTTAAGTCGGTGAATTCAGGAAGCCTGTCAAGTCGGTATATGAAGGAAATCTGGTTACTCAGTTAAAGCGCAAAAAAAAAGGGGAAAGAAAGTTAAGTGAACCAAGTACTTTTAATGTCTTTGACCTAACTTGCACGGAGCCCGATAAGGTATTTTTGAGTACTTAAAAGGTATTTCACGGTCATTTTCATTCACTAAGTTTTCGAGAAGCAGAGCAAAGCAAATCAAGGCGATCAAACCAACTTCAAAGAAAAATCTAAGGTATTTACATCGAATCTCATCTCATTGCTAAGCTGGTTTACTGAACTCATTAAGTTGTTATTATCTGTTGAGTGTGAAGCATCTGTCGTTTGTTAAGTTCTCAAACCCTAAGGTTCCTATGTCAATTTTTATCTAAAATCAAAATGGCATATAAGATCCAAGACCCCATTGTTGTCACAAATGTAGAAAAGCCCTCACTGAAATACTCTTTGACTCCCAAAATTGCATCTGAACCGGATGACAAAACTACTTTTTCACTCATCCCGGATCGAGTCTTGTTAGTCGAGGATGTGAGATTCTTCACAAAATGTCGTGTTGAAGAACTTGGTCATGTTGAGATCAAAGATGCATATGATGAATTGTGCACAGATGGTAAAATGGATAGCAAGTATGAGCATATCAAAATCAAGGGATTGACTGAAGCCCTAACCTATCCCCGTGTGTTCAAACCCCAGTGGGTCAAGTTTGTACTAAGCCGAGTGCATGATGATTTCATGTGGCTACAAGAGCAACCGTTTAAGATCACTAAAGAAATCATTCATCTGATCACCAGTTATCCTATCTATGATCATGCCCGAGCACAGAAAATGATATCACAGAAGGAATTGATCAGTTTGACTGGAGTTGAACCGGATTACAGAGGTCTAAAGTTGAACAATGTCACTGATCCTGAACTCAAATTTGCCATTAGAGTAATTGGTTACTGTTTCTTCCAATCGGCAAGGGAAAATAGTGTACCCTGTGCAGC
This sequence comes from Cryptomeria japonica, assembly GCF_030272615.1. NCBI lineage: Eukaryota > Viridiplantae > Streptophyta > Pinopsida > Cupressales > Cupressaceae > Cryptomeria > Cryptomeria japonica. Next base: position 4,589,432 of record NC_081409.1, read on the forward strand.
AGTGGACTTAGCATACAAAATTGTTAAGAAAGGCATGAAAATTGACTTGTGTGAAGTATTGCTGAAGAACTTGTTTGAAAATCTGAACACAATCAGGAAGCCGAAGAAGAACAACATGACAAACACTCTAAAATTTGGATCACTACTTGTATGTATGTTTTTCTACTTTGAGAAGTTTTTTCCAATAGTCGGTAAAGTTGTTTGGGAACTACACCGACCAATCACCCATCCGATCAATGACTTCATCAAGAAGTTAGGTGATAACTTTAATGATATAATGGATGATTACTTCAGCAAGTTCCAAGAAAAAATGCATAACAAGTACCAGATTCCACCACAGCTGGTAGAAAAATACAAAGATGAAATATGTTTTGAGGTCAACACCGATTACTATTATGTGAATGTTGTGGAACTGAGGACTCAATCTTTGTCACCTATGGGTTACGAGATTGATTTTGATATCACACAATAGCAAATTGATGCCTATCTATCATTGCCAAGGCATACTACTAAGCTGAGGTATGGAACCTATGAAGAGGTGAAGGAAAAGGTAAAAATGAGCATTGTAGTACCTAAGGCTACAAGAAAAGATACAAAGATGATTAAGGCATTAACTGAGAAATTTGGAGAAGAGTCTTCCTCCACACCTGTCAAAGGAGTTCTAGCCATCACCGAAGAGGAGACAGAAGCCCAAGAAGCAGCCATAACACTTAGCACCGAATTGCCTAAGGGAAAAGTGTTGAAGAGAAAGAAACATGACACTTCAATGGCCCTATCGACCCCTCCAACAAAGAGACCTAACACAAGGGCATCTGTTGCATCATCGAGTAAGAAACAAAAGACTATTGTTGTTCCTAAGGTAACTAGAACTTACCAGAAATCTACTTGGAGACTCATTTTGCCAAAAGAGTCGAGTGATACCGAATCTGAAGATGCAAATAAATTTCAGATTGTGAAAAGCAAGAAGGTAGATGTACATAGTGTAGAAAATTTTTGTAATAATCTAAAGGCATATGGTGGATTTGGTGGATTCAGATTTGCCAAATATGAATCCAGATCTGCTGATGCAAAGAGGAAAATTGAAGAAGCTGTCATTTGCACACTTCTCAAATTCTGAGTGGTCCCATTAGAAGTATGTAATTCTATTCCTAAGGAATTATATGCACATATTGAAACCAGATGGCAATATGCCCTAGACTTGGAGAAACAAATCAGAGAAAGAAGTTTGGTGCATCTCTTTCCTGATATGTCGGTTGATGAAATAAAAGAACATCTGACAAATAGCCAAACTCAATTTACAGTAAAACAAAAGGCCTTGAAATTGATGAATGGCCTATATATAGAAGTGGAGAAGGAAACAAAAGAGCAATGGAAGACCGTCTTTCGAAGAAAGAATGCTAGTGAACAATCTACAGTGGAAATAGTCGATGTCACCGACCAAGAGCCTAGTGTCACTGAGCAAGACCCTGTTGATACCATTCAAATAGACGAAGATATCATGGATGTAGAGGCACCTGAACAAGAAATGATAGAAGGCAATGCTTATGCAAAACTTGTCTCCAGTGAATCTATTTTGGAACAAGTTCAGCCTTACCCACCGATCAATCAACCTGCTACAACCGAAGCTCCTCAGGCTACAGGTGAAGGCACCGAAGGTCAAAAGTCTACAACAGAAGGTACTTCACAAGAACAACCCTCTCAAGCACCTTCTAGCACGGAAAATGTTACAGCTGAGACACCAAGCACCGAGACACCAAAGGACACTACCGAGGCTAAAGAAACCGACAAAAGTGTTGTCTCTACCAAGCAACCTACTAAGGGTCCTCAAGCCTCTCAAGCTATTGTAGTGGTTCACCCGGTGAAAGGTAAAGAAAAGAAGTTGAAAAAGCATAGTTTCAAAATTGATTTATCAAAACCGATAGTGTTGCCCAATGTAGACATCTCCAAATTGAAAGGGCAAGCACTCACTGAATTTGGTGAACTATGCAAAGCAAAGGCCGAACAGGAGAAGCAACTAGCCATACAAAAGAAGAATAAAGTACTTTAGAAGGTAAAGACCTTACTATCAGATATGCTACCTTCAGCTACAGTATCAACCGATGTAGCCATCCATATTCAATTGGATGAACTCCTAAATCAGATTGAGACATCTGGAGTAGATGCATCCGAATACTTGAGCAAACTAAAAGACAAGGAGCTAACTGCTAAAATGATAGAGGAAGTACAAATATCCATTTCTGTTGGCAAGGTAAAACTTGTCAAATTTATTGCTGAGTTGTCCCCTCAACTCAAGCACATTCTTTCATTATTTCAGAAACTCTGCACATTTTCTTTATTTCTTAAGGACATTAAGAATAAAACAGAAGCAATTGAGAAAGAGATCACCGATCTCTCAAATAAGTTGACCCCCGAGCCCAGTTCAGTTTAGAATTTTTATACTAAGCTACAACAACTCATGGCTCAATAATTGGAACCGAGGAATGAAGAACACAAGATCAGGATGGACATAATGACACTTCAAACATTATTCCTTCCTCATCTTTCATCCGTTCAAGAACAACTAAACCGAGCCACTTATCTCTCTACTACACAAGAGGGAAGCAGTTTAGATGGCTTAATTTCATTATTGGCTGATATTAATGCACAAAATTCTTTAATGGACAGTGTAAAGGATGCACTCTCTGTCGCTCTCACCAAAGCCAAGACAAAGTACAAATCCATTTTTGATCAGTTGCCACCTCCCAATGGTAACTAAATTTTGATGTTTGTCAAAAAGGGGGAGTATATCAGAGTATATCAGAGTACATATAGCTATCAGAGTATATCATCAAGAGTATATATAGCATCAAAGTACACAGGGGTGTGTATAGTATTCAAAGTATCAAACAACCGGAGTGTAGTATACAGGGGGAGTATACCGAGCAGAGAATGAGTAGAATATGCAAAGTATCCAAGAGCAATGAACCAAGCAATGAACAGAGGAAAGAACAGTGATTACAGAGTTTTGCACAGCATATTGATAAGGGGAGTATATTTGATTATACTATTTCAATGACTAATGTATATACTGCATGTTTAGTCAAATTTTGTAAAGTATATAGATTTCTGAGTAATGACTTTGTAAGTAGTTTTTGTCAAACATCTCAACTAATGTCAAAAGGGGAGATTGTTACTACTTATCAAATTGCCATTAGTTTTATATACAAAGTCATTCTATATACTCTAGTCGGTTATCACTACCGAAATATTTAGTCAGTATGAACAGCCTAGTCGGTTACAGAAGGAAAATAGTCACAAAGCCCAGTATACACCGAGCTGTCTACCGAGTGTTATTTCATGTCTATCGAGCAGTAAAGATAATACACCGAGTGAAACGTGTTACCAGATTCATTGAACCTGGACACACATATGAAAACGTATTACAAGATCGAGGCACACAGAACCGTTATCACATTGGAAATTGCACATACAGATTTTGTATAATTTTGAGGTCATCTAACCAATGAAATATTTTGCATGGTTATTTATTCAAGAAATTATGTTTGTAAGATTTAACCAATGAATTAGATCACCGACATAAGAAGTCTATTTATACAACATGAATTTAGGGTTAGAAATAGGTGTGAATGTGAGAAATGTGTGTGCATATGTGTATGAAGCAAGACTTATGTGATACATGAGAAATCACAGAGTATTATGACTATTAAAGAGACACAGAGGTCACCGAGAAGGTTATCAGAGAACAGTCGAGGAATAGAGTAAACATAAGGGTTTACCGAGTTACTTTATGAGTTACCGAGGTATGCTATAGGCAAGGTAATCGTATTTTGAGCACATAGAATCTGCTACAGCATTTCAGATGTAAAGTTGCAGATATTTGTAAAGTCTTATTGTAATACTTTGAAGTTGTAAGAGAAACCTTTAACAGGGTAAAAGACTCTAACCAAGTCTATAAATTGTAAATCCTCTAACCAGGTGCAACATATATATAGTGTTGTAAAATCCTTTAGCAAGGTAGATCTAACAGATCTTGTTACTCCTAACAGGGTAAGCTATCAGAAATAGCTAAATATGTAGCTCTAACCGAGCACTCTTTATTATTGCAGTAGTGAAGTTGTGGGTGCCATCCCCACTGCAGTTTTTCTCTCTAACCAAGAGTTTCTGCGTAACCAAAATATATGTGTTATGGAGTGAATCATGTATGATTGTTACTCATTTGTTTTAGCTTTATGTTATGTTACAGTAGTTTTTGGTTTATGCATAACAGTAAAGATATTGTTGAGAAAAGGATTTGAAGTACTGATTCACCCCTCCCCTCTCAGTACATTAGCTTTCCATATTGGGCCTAACAGATTGTACATGTTAGGCTTTGTTCTTTAGGTTTTGAACCTTTGGGATGACCTGTTTTCCTTGGATTGTGTATATATATAAGTGTTGTGTGTATGAAAAGTGGACCTGTATCTGTAATACGCAACGCTTCAATCAAGTCATTACATGCATGGTTAGACAGATATAAACATGAATATGAAAACCATAACAAATCGACCCATTACCTTCTAAAAGATGTGAGTATAAGATTGCTCTCAGATTTGTATAAGCAATCAAGTGACTAGACAACACCAAGACGAAGGATTTTAATCTATATGAGCGTGATATTAATGCTAGATGGATGCAAGATTAATCTAACAAGATTTAAGCAATAAATGAGATAAATGATCTAAATATGAATGCAATATTCTTAATGAACCTAGAGCAAAAACAATATAATAACAATATATTCTCCAAGATTTTTGAATGAGAGATGAGAGCCTGAATTTATAGAAAATTCATAAAGAAACTAAAGGTTGAGATCAAATGATGATGAGTGGTCAAGATTTTCCAAGAGGAAGGACAATCCAGGTGAATTGATGTGATTGGATGCTTTTCTCAATTTTAAAGGAAATTGAAGTAAAATTAAGATAAAATCAAGAAAAAACTGATTTATTCTCTATTTCATTCAATTTTGAGATTTAATTGTTTTAATTGCTTTCTTTGAGATTATTTATGAATTTTTTAATTTTTATTTTCAATATTATCTCCAATTGATTTCTTTTTTCAAATTTTTAATTCTTTTTTGGTCAATTAATTCCTTTTTTTATTTATTTCCATTTTTGAAGATTTGTGCTCATAATTTCCAATTCCTCTTTCTTGATTTGTTTCCTTTTTTGAAGATTTGATGGAAAATTTATTTATTTAATTAAATTAATTCCTCTTTTTGATGATTTAATGGCAAATTGATTTATTTAATTAAATATGCTATGATATTTAATAAAATAAATAAGATAATTGTTTAAAATGATTTACTTGGAATGATTAATTAATTAAATAAATATTTAATTAATATTGAGTTATTATTTAATTAAATATGCACTTGAGTACAAGAGGTGCCTATTTGCCAGGTTTTCACCTGCTTGGCAGAGATTCATATATATTTTTTTACCAAGGTGCCTATTTACCAGGTTTTCACCAAGACATTTTCTCTCTTTTTCCTTTTTTTTTCTTTTTCTTTTTTTGAATTTCTTTAGTACTTTTTTCTGATTTTTATGATTTTTTCAGGACTTTTTTTATTTTTAGGATTTCTTCGGAACATTTTATGATTTTTAGAATTTTTGTTCAGGACATTTTATGAATTTTTTTTAGGATTTTGATGTTTGTTCCTAGTGTCTAGCAAGGCAAAAGGGATTTTGAGTACATGAATAGATAGGCGAATGATGGTGGACGCTTTCAAGGACTATCTCACAACATTAATCCAAGTACAGGATCTAGATATAGCAATGTAAACCAAGGATTTTAGCAATGTAAAGCAAGGATATAGCGCAACAAAGCAAGGATATAGCGTAACGAAGCCATATGGTCCAAAGAAGTGGCCATGTCAAGAGGTTTGTGGAAAGCATGTTTTTGCATTTTGTCCATCGTGTTGATCAAGATCAAGGAATAGATCTGGATAGGGGACAAATAGGATAAGCAAGATCAAAAGTGGTAATGAAGGATGTAAGAGAGCAATGGAGAGGAGCTAAAGGGTCTAGATCAAGTATAATAGATAGGACACATGAAGCCTGCAAAGATCCTTAACCTTGTCAAGATCAAAGGTGGAAAAGGGATATGAATGTAGATAGAACGAATGAGGGATAATGGAGGGTGAAGGATAATGGAGGAAGATGGATAATAGATGGATGTAAATGGATGGAACTTGCCCCCAGTGTAAAGTGCAAAAGGATAATGGATTACACATGATGCCTGTTTGCCAGGTTTTCATCATGGTACTTGCCTAAGGCGCCACAAGAAGTGGTTTTCACTCGTGGACGAAATTATTTCTCTTTACTTTTTTTTCTGATTTTTTTTTTTCATTTTTTTCATCATTTTTTTTCTTTTGGAAGATAATGGAGGCATGATAGGGGATGGAATAAGGACCCCAATGTCTCGCTACTTTGGATGGTACCCTTAGAATATGAGTTGCAATAGACCATGACTATGAAGGTATGCTCAAAGATGTTGGCAAGATAATGAAATGAAACTAGGGCAAGGATTTATGCAAAGGATTGGATAAGAGGGATGAAAGGGTGAAAAAGAGGTGTTGGATAATGGATGGGATGTTGGAAGAATTGTGTATGGATAGATGGAAATGCTGGAAAGATCAACATTGGCACACACCTTGAGGAATGGTGGGCATATGGAGGAGAAGTGAATCTCAGATTTTGAGATTTGGATGGAGGAAAGGTTGCAAATTTTGGAGCATAAGAACCCAATATGGATGAAGGAGGTGATGGAGGAATAGACTTAGAAGGTTTGGATGGAGGAACAACAATTTTGGATGCAATTTTGATTTTTCTTTAGACTATTGTGCTTCAAGCAGCCGCTTAGGGATCCACATGGTTTTTGATTTTTTATTCTTTTGTAGTTCCTTAGAGTGCATTGCTTGTACAAGTGCCTTAGGAACCCATATAACTTTTGACTTTTCTTCTTTCTTTGTGGGCCTTTGTGGCATTTTGTATTTTTCTTTTTCTTTTTGGATCATATTTTTCTTTGTTTTGACATGTCGATTAGATGGGACATGTTGATCCTTGAATACATGTGGATTGCTTGACTTATGACTTTTATGCTTGGCATCCAAATTGCTTGGAGGGAGATGTGTGGATAGATATGAATGATATGGATGTCTTTTAGATGGATGGAAGGTACTCGAAGACATGTGCCTTTGTTGATCCCGCATAAGGGATGAAGGGATATAGGGACCTAGAATGGATGGAAGCGATGATGGGGAAGGCATGTATTTGGATTTAACTGGAGAAATATAGGATTTATGAGGGATACCAAAATCTTGAGAAATGTCCCTGAGGCCATGACCTTTAACACTTTCTTTAATATGGAGCGGTTCTTGCTTGTGGAGATCTACCCCTTTGCCTTTATAAATATTTTGACATGTAGGATACACTTTGCTTTGGATCGAAGGCACGAGTCCATTATGAGATGGAGGTGGAATGTGGGGAATGATAGGATCATGAGGGGGATTTGTAGGCATGATGGATCCTTGAGGTGAATATGAAGGATTGTGACAAGGAGATGAAGGGATAATTTGATCTTGACATGGAAGAGGACCATTGGATAAAGTAGGAAGGGTGTTTGACTCTTTATTTTGAATAGGACCATTTGAAAAGGTGGAAGAGGCATCATGATCTTGCTTAGGAATGATACTTTGCTCTTGAGATGGAAGGGGGTCATCTTGGAAGAAATGGAAAGGTATAAGGGGATCATCATGGGATTCTAGTGAAATGGGATCTTTTTCAATCATTAGATGGGATTGAGGAGTTTTGGTGTCTTGATCTTGATTTATGATAGGACTCGTTTCTTCATTTTTTAGATTATCCTCTTGATATGGAGTCACTTCTAAGGAAGGGATAGGATTTTTCATAGGCGTGGAGGATTCTTGGAAGGTATTCATATTTTGGCATGATGGGGAAGCATTTTGAGTGGGACTCTCTAGAGTGGGTACATTTGGAATTGGAGTGCATGATGGCATAGGATCTGGGATTTTTAAATCTTTAGAGGAACTTGTATTAGTATTGGGATTAACTTGGATTTCCATAAGAGATAGCCCTTGAGGGTCAACATGAGAAGTTTCATTATTTGAAGGAGATGGTATGGATTGTTGTTGAGAATTCTTAGGAGATGAAGGCATCATGGAAGCGATGGAGGCTACATATGGAGCCTTGCTAGACATAGGTTCATGATTTTGATCATGCTTAGAAATATTTCCTTCTTTTTCTTTAGGTGAGTCATTAGTATCTTCAATTTCAATGACACCATTATCAATGAGATCTTGAATCTTATGCTTTAATTCTATGCAATGCGAAGTCTTATGTTCATTTTGTCTATGATATGCACAATACTTACTCAAAAATTCCCATCCCCATGTGGTCTTTTTAGGTAATATGATAAGATTTTTCTTAAGAAGCTCTTCCAAAGCTGACTCAATAGATTGCCCCAAAGGTGTAAACTGTCTATCTAGGGAATATTTGGAGGAAATGTCTTTATGTCTTAGTGAAGGTGTCTTGTGAGCTTGTTTGATATTTGGTCTTTGATTGTCAATTATTTGTTGGTATTCGCTTGTCAAATCACATAATCGTTTTAGCATTTCTTGAAGTTTCTCACACTTGATATCATACATTTGTTTTTCAAATGGAGTCATTGATTTATTTTGTTGGATTTCCATGTCATATATTTCTTCCTTGATATCTTGAAGTATTTGAGCAAAGGTAGTCATGGGAATTGGAGCTAAGGTATCCATGAAATTCTTACTTTTGTCAAAAAAGTTAGAAGAGCTTCTGGTTTGAACAAGCATTTACAACCAACGGGACCGAGAGCTAGATGTGTTGCAAAAGTCAACATCAAATTTTAGCTAGTCGTTCGTTTAATGTAGTGATTGAGTGAAGTAACTAAGATCTGGTCTGGTTTTAGGAATGATCTATCCCGTGTAAGACGGTATCTAAGTTAACTTAGGTTTGATAAGGTTGTTTGAACTAGCTTAAAGATGATCGACAAAATCGTGCAACGCAACTGCAGGGGTACACTATCAAGGTTGTTTATGCTCAAGAGGATGATGACTAGTTTTAGGCTTTATGTAGACTGATCTGGGCAATTTTGACTGTTTTGACTGACAAGATTAGGAATTCATATGATAGAGGATTGGACAGAGACGAGATTCTGACAGACAGAGTTTCAATGACTGACGACTACTAGTTTTTGATAAGGACTAATGTTTCAATGACTGACAGAGACCAGTTTGGACACAGACATAGTTTATCATTGAATTATTTGATATTGTTTGATTTGTTTTCTCCAGTTTTAGTATTTCATTTTTAGTTTCAAGGATGAAAACATAGAAAACATGCAACATATATAATAATTCAATCACAACACACTAACCCTATGGAAGTTGGCTTAGAGAAGAAAACATTTGCTTGCTGACTTGGGTACACACCCAATAGCTAATTAGAATACGACCATTGAGTCTCACGCAATGGATTCTCAATGCCGTATTAGCCGACTCCAAATGCTAATGGGGGCACGATATGGCAAGTGTCTTGGGAGAGTTACTATCTCTCTTGCACAAAGATTATCAACCTTTCGGAGGTGAATCGAGTAGCTTCTAATCTTATAGTTCTTAGTCAAGAATTCCGTTTGAAATTACCCCTTGAAGTCACCCAAGCATGATTGAGGCCTATAGCCCGATAAGGTACCAAAATAAGTTGTAGTCACGTAAACGTGATTGAGACCGTGAGGCCCTACAAAATGCTCGATATGAGAGATCTCAAAGAGAAAACTCAAATAATCCCATCCTTTGAGACTTTAATCACTAGAGGTCTATTTATTATAGTGAGTTGGAATGCTCAGGTCCAACTGTACTCACTTGGGTCATTCTCACAAGGTGATTACTTTTTCCCACTATGACAGGCCCGCTAAAGGTACACAAATCTCAAAACTTAGAAAAAAGCTTCGAGGGTCTAGATTTCTGATTGTCTATAAAAGACAAGAGCATACTCTCCTACCTCTTAGATTTTTCTGAAAACATGAAAGACATATTTGTTCTTTAACCAGATAGCAATTTAAGTGCTTAAGAAAATACTAAATGAATACACAATGTTTAGTCGATTCTCCTTAGGCAACTTGCAAAACCAATATGTTAGTAGTCATTTTCTTCTTGATTCTTTGGCAGGTGTATGTTTGATTAATAGATTCTTTGACAAGCGTCTTGAAAACATTAAAAGCCCAAAATTAGTTGCCAAAATAACATAAAAAATAATTATCAAAAGAAAATTCTAGCATGCAAATTGTAAATTAAACTAATCTAACAAGAATTTCCATTTTTTATGACTATCCCGGTTATGACAATTTTGATAGTACTTCACTCTGTCATTTATAACTTTTCAACCAAAGCTAATTTGGAAAATCTCTTAGGTAGAAATGTGGGAAACTTGGTTTTACAGAACATATTAAAATTTGGTTTAGATCCAACGATTCAATACAAAGTTATTATCTCCAAACCGAGACCATTTTTGACTGTCATAAAAGAATAAGTAAAATGATAGTCCTACACTCTGTCAATCATAACTTTCAAACCAAAAATCTTTAGGACAATCCCTTCGGTGAAGCTATATAAAACTTGGTTTTACACAACTTATAAAAAATTGGTTTAGATCCAATGGTTCAATAAAATGTTATGCTCTCCAAACTGAGACCATGTTTGACTGTCAGAAAAGAATAAGTAAAATGATAGTCCCGCACTCTGTCAATCATAACTTTAGAACCCAAAATCTTTAGAAAAATCCCTTCGGTGAACCTGTAGAAAACTTAGTTCTAAACAACATATCAACAATTGTTTTAGATCCAACGGTTCACTAAAAATTTTCCCCTAGAATTGAATAGGGCGCACAAATGCCAGGGTGGGGCGGGCTATAGTGGGGCCCTATCCTCTATAGTGGTTGGTTGAATCCGTTGAATCGAGGTTGAAACGATTATGCTTATTAAAGGGTTCCCCCCCCATCCCTTATGCCTTCCACACCGAGACCATTTTTGACTGTCATAGAAGAACAAACAAAAAGAAAGATTTTTATCTGCAAATTTAACACATGTTTATTAGTTATAAAAACCAAACATTAAATTTGTTCAAGAAACATTAGAAATCTTGTAGTTGTGGGTTTGAGCCTCACAGTGGGCACCAAAGATGTGTGTGTGAAAAGTGGACCTGTATCTGTAATACACAACACTTCAATCAAGTCATTACATGCATGGTTAGACAAATATAAACATGAATATGAAAACTATAACAAATCGACCCATTGCCTTCTAAAAGATGCAAGTATAAGATTGCTCTCAGATTTGTATAAGCAATCAAGTGACTAGACAACACCAAGACGAAGGATTTTAATCTATAAGAGCATGATATTAATGCTAGATGGATGCAAGATTAATCTAACAATATTTAAGCAATAAATGAGATAAATGATCTAAATATGTATGCAATATTCTCAATGAACCTAGAGCAAAAACAGTATAATAACAATATATTCTCCAGGATTTTTGAATGAGAGATGAGAGCCTGAATTTATAAAAAATTCAGAAAGAAACCAAAGTCTGAGATCAAATGATGATGAGTGGTCAAGATTTTCCAAGAGGAAGGACAATCCAGGTGAATTGATGTGATTGGATGCTTTTCTCAATTTTAAAGGAAATTGAAGTAAAATTAAGATAAAATCAAGAAAAAACTGATTTATTCTCTATTTCATTCAATTTTGAGATTTAATTGTTTTAATTGCTTTCTTTGAGATTATTTATCAATTTTTAATTTGTTTTTTTCAATATTATCTCCAATTGATTTCTTTTCTCAAATTTTTAATTCTTTTTTGGTCAATTAATTCCTTTTTTGATTTATTTCCATTTTTGAAGATTTGTGCTCATAATTTCCAATTCCTCTTTCTTGATTTGTTTCCTTTTTTGAAGATTTGATGGCAAATTGATTTATTTAATTAAATTAATTCCTCTTTTTGATGATTTAATGGCAAATTGATTTATTTAATTAAATATGCTAGGATATTTAATAAAATAAATAAGATAATTGTTTAAAATGATTTACTTGGAATGATTTAATTAATTAAATAAATATTTAATTAATATTGAGTTATTAATTTGCCATGTGAGATTGATGATTAAAGAAATTAATTGTGTGCTCAAGATTTATTTTAATTGCCTTTGGTTAGGACCTTGGTGATGTTGTCGAGATTAGGGGCCCATGGTTTAGATGACCATTTTTAGGGTATTACAAGTGTAATTGAGCAATAGACAATAGATAGTGAATAGTAGAAGATAGGAGATATAACTTAGAAGATAAATCTCTTGATTCCAGGTCACGATTGTGACCTATTCTGCATGTTCTTACAGGCCTGTGTGCCAATCTATGTAACCCAGATAATTACCAGTTGATTGTATTAACAATTCATGATATAATAACATTAGTTCTGCATTGCCTCCATCATATCTATGTGTTTTTGTTGTGTTTACTCTTGTTGACCAGTATGACAGATCTCTTTGAGGTTTCTCCTTGCCGGTGGATGCACCACTTATTCCTTGTTTACATAACTAAACTAATGAATACCTATTTCCATCCATTACATTTTGGTGAACCCAACACTTTTACCATCTTGCATATTTCTATTTGGGTGTTTTTAGATCTAATTTTTCATAATGGAATTTACAAATTATGATTGGTTTTCTATTTCACATGTGATTACATTGCTCATTAGCTATATTTATCAAAATCAGGGGTTGGATAATATCTTCTTTCACTTCATGTTGCTTGCATTCATTCATATAACTTTAATGTATGCAATCATGAGGGTTTAGAATATTTTTACTACATTCAATTCATTTCTCAAAGCTTTCATCCATATTTCATGTTTCTATATAATTATATTTTAAAAGAAGTTAATGAAATACTTAAATTTCATAAAATCTTTGGTAGATGTTTCAAATGGAACTCTTGCTAGTCTTAGAGTTGATATTGAAATAAATCATAATTGTACCTCTCTTAGAGTATCTTCTATTCACGAGGAAAGAATCAATACTCCTATCAATGATATCTCCAATGGAGATGCAATGCTGAAGAGTAACATTGAACAATCCTCTTCTCACAGAGATACTTTGGTGCAAGAGGGATAACGTAAACATGTTAATCTTAGTAAATCTATCCCTCTATATCCATCTTATTATTCTAGAGCTCATCTTAATCACCAACATATTATCAAGACAAGATGATGTTATGCATTTTATTCATGACTTATCTCCTAGCATAACATTGAGAAAAAATGAAGCTTAGATGATTAGAATCTTACTTCCCACCTAAAGTGGATATGTTAAATGGTGATAGAAATGATAATATCCCTACAAAGGTTCTTCCTCCCTTATTTATTCATCCCTTTGGCCCTTTAATATATCCTTATACAACAAATTACAAAGAAGACCATAGTTAAATTACTTCTACTTCACAATTAATTTTTTTTTATGAGGTTGGTTATGATATGATTTCTAAACAAGGCTATAGTGGACAAGGTCTTGGAAAATCAGAACAAGAAATCAAAGTCCCTATAGATCCCCCCTCACAATGGACTAGAGAAGGCATACGATATCTCACTAATTACCTCAAACTTCTATGGATTATCTTTAAAAAAGCTCAGTTAATCTCCCTTTATTTCATGAAGAAATGAAAAATTTGTAAACCCAATCAAGAAAACAATCTTCTTTGCACACATCATCAAATACATGCCCATCTTACAAATGATTGTCCTAATTTTCTAAATGAAATTATACAAAAAACTCATTGCTAATGATAGTATAAAAATGATAGATTAATAACACTTCCTTAGTCTATTATGTTGCTCCTCACTATGTGACATTAGTAGCTTACCTTTTGGGGGCTCTTTGTCATTTGTGGTGGTACAATTTCATGTGCAATCATACTCAGTTAGAAACATAATAGTCTTTCTTCTTTTTGTCTCCATGCTTGGGGGAAAGATTAGTGTTTAAATCTTCTCTCTTTTCAAGGATTTCCTTTTCCATTCTTGAGTTGCATCTTTCATAACTTGATGTCCTTTCTTGCATATAATTGTCCTCCATGTGTGTCACTTGGTTATAACCTATCCCTTTCTTGAAATGATACGTCTTTTATGAATAATCTCTCGTTAGTGAATGTGTGCAATCCTTCACTAAGAATCCACTTTTTCTAGTAGTAGGGAAGGTGTGTATTCTTAGTATCCTTCCCTTTTCAAAGATGTCATATTTATTGAAGATCTCCTCTATTTTTCAGAGGTAGATATATTTAGATAAATATCTCTTCCTCCTTTCACTATGCATCCCTCAGAAGGATCCCTTTACACTTGCTGCAAGATGTACTTCTATTACAACAATATCTTCCTTGCTTCAAAAGATTTATGCCTCTTTAGCTTGGATTAATGTACATTATTTCTTAAAGGATATCTCCTTGGTGATTAAGGTGTTTATCCTTGTCGTTTATATCTACCTTAAGACATCAACATATGGCTATGTTGACATCTTATGTGCAAGGGGGGGGGGAGGCATATATATGGCCTCCTTGTTGCTTCTTTTCAATTTTATGTTTCAAGATTTCCTTATGAACAATGTTCTTTGTTTGGTTATCCTTATTTCATGTTGCAATATTTCCTTACAAACAATGTTCTTTGTTTGGTTATCCTTATCGCAATGTCCCAGTAACACCTTCCTTGTAGTTTTTTGCCCTATCATAAGAAAGCTTTGATTGGAAAAATATTTTCTTTCAATTTTTTTTTGTGGTTTTCCTTACAAACAATGCTTTGTTTGGTTATCCTACTTGCAGTGTCCCAATAAAACCTTCTTTGCAGTTGTTTTCCTTGTGATAAGAAAGCTTCGCTTGGTAAAATATTTCCTTTCAATTTGCATTGATCAATTGTCTTGCAATAAGAAAACTTTTCTTGGCACCCCTTTTTGCAGGATGAGTGGAATTTGCATAACACAACTTGTTAAACTATTTTGACTCTTCCTTTCCACACAAATCACACAACATAACACAACTTGTTGTCCCGTGAGAATTCGTACTTTCATGGATCACTTAGCATAACACAGCTTGCTAGCCAGTGGAATCCATGCTCTCTCTCTCTCTCTCTCTCTCTCTCTCTCTCTCTCTCTCTCTCTCTCTCTCTCTCTCTCTCTCTCTCTCTCTCTCTCTCATGGATCACCTAGCATAACACAACTTGACAGCCTCTGGAATCCATGTTTCCTTTCTCCTTCCCCATGAGCCCACAACATAATACACTTTTCTAGTCATTGAATCATTGTTCATCACTTGATGCATGCTCTTATTCTTTCCATGTGACCACTTGTGCACTTGCAATAACATTATGAGAATGATATTAGTGGCTGAGACATTTAGATTATCGAGGTCTCTTCAACTAGTTGACTTGGAGCCTTTGTTTTTAGTACTTACCCCTTTTGTGTGTCTTTTGTCTTGGTTTGTCTTTTGCCTTTTGTTTTTTGTCTTATTTTATGTGTCCATTTATGTGATTGTGTGAGTTAAGATCCTAAGCTTGGGGGCTTGTTCCCTCTAATTTAGTGATGTCTTATCTCTTTTAATCTTGCTCCCAGTTGCTCATATTCTCTCTCTGTCTTTCTTCCACTTTATTGTGAGTATGTGTGTAGGCTCATATTCCTGCTAAAGTGGAGATTAAATGTAGTATCATACATTGGAATCTTGTATAATTTATGCCACTTCTTGTGCCCCTACTTAGTGTGTTCCCTCTTGGATTTTATCCAAGCCCATTTCTCGCCCTTTTACCTCAAAATTGAATTCATTTGTCTGCATTGTGATTTGAACCCCTATCTCAGGCTATGTGCACCATATTCACAGCCTGTTCACCTTGTTTTGGGTGGACAAAGGGTGCTTAGGGTATCCTTGTCCCTCGAAATTGGACCCAAATTTGAATAAATGATGCCTACTTCTTGTTGTTGGTTCCCAATCATGATGGAATAATTTAACCATTGGAGGTTGGCCTAATTTGTGGAATACCTTGAGAAGCCTATATAAAAGCATTCTTCTAATTCATTTTCACATCCATCCACATCCAACTTCAAGTATCCACAAGCATTATCATCCACTTACACCTTCAAGCATTCAAGGTGGTATTTCATCTCACCATATCCTTTAAGCATTCTTCAAGATCTAGACATCATAGAGCAACAAATTACATCAACCTTCTGATAGTTCTGATACTAATTGTTAAGTATAGATGCCAAGCTACCAAGATGAGAGGGGGGGTGAATCATACAAACTTAACCTTCCATAAAAACAATAGATTCAACCTCGGTAACATATACTTCAGCAATATAACCAAAACTACTAAACATGCAAACTCATAAGCATATAAACATCATAACACTCATAGCACTAGATTTAACATGGAAACCCAAATAGGGAAAAACCACTGTGGGATTTCGGACCCACTAAGAAATATACTCTTCTAGAGTATGCTCGGTTAAAAGCAAATCCTGTTAAAGATTACAAACACATTGCTAGATGTGACCCGGTTAAGGGATTTCCCTCAGATCTGTTAGGATCTTCACCTTGTTAGAAGTGACCTTTGTTAAAGGGTTTCAAACACTCAATCAGAATGTCACCTTGCTAGAGGGTTTTACAAATAAGATTGTTAAGTCCACTCGGTTAAGAGATTTTTTGTCGCTTCACAAAATAACAGTAATAAAAATCTATCTGCAACTTCACATCTAAAATGCTAAAGCAGATTCTTATTTGCTCAATACAATCTATTCATAGGACTTATCTTGTCCCTCTGCTGGGCTCTATACTCTGTTATTCAAACAGGTCTTCAAGCTTATGTGCTCGATAATTACTATGTAGCATCCCTGTGCTTACACTTGCCCATATGAATTGTTTATCAACATTTCCTTATTTATAAACAATTTGCTAACCGCTTAATATCCTTGATCACATATCCCATGATAAATCATAGCCATCAAATCTTTAAACGTGACCAGGTTCAATGTATCCTTCGATCTGAAAATGTTTTGCCTCACCTTGGAACTTGTGCTAAGGTATTGCGGTTCAATATGCGCTGTAGATCTTTTTGCCAATTTTCCTTTGCCATAGATTCTTTAACAAACTTCATGCATGACATACCAATCATTTAATCAGTTCCAGCTCATCAGCTTCCTTCATTAAATAACGTTTTTAATCATTTAATGCATTCTGTTACAGCTCGGTTGCAACTCGGTAAATACTAAACTTCACTTGGTAGACCTTCCGCCGTCATTAACCGATAGCGATAACCTTAGGGTTTACCGACTAGGTTCTTTGCTCGGTAACATAGTATAGTATTAACCTTTCAATCAACAACATATGTAGGATATCAAAACAATCTAAACATCATGATCTCATCATTGTCTAGCTCGGTAATAGTTACCTATTGAATAACTTATTCCTCCCCTTATTCATCATATTCTTTTTGTGCCTTTTACCGACATCTTTATACTCACCAAATCATACTTCTTAAGATATGGCAACATTATACTGAATTAGAAAATCAATTTCTTGACATCAATGACAAAATAATAATATTAAGACAGTAAACATCCTTAATCAGTTATATCCATAATCATCAACAACCTTTTCAATATCCTAATTGGAATGCCAACAATCTCCCCCTTTGGCATTGATGGCAAAACCAATTGATTTGACCTAATTGATTCGAATTGTTGTGAGATTCTGAAATGCTCTCCCCCTGTCATCAGACTTCTCCCCCATACAATAGTCTTCTCCCCCTTTGACAACAATGCCAAAAAGTAAAGAACTAAAACATGATTTCTTTTGCTGAGAAGTGAATTCCTTATTGTTATGTGTCAACTTAGTCTCGGTCAGAGCATTATGTCTTCAATTCCTGGTCCCTGTATTTGTTTCCTGCATACCTTTAGAAAACATCCTAAAGTGTGTAAATAAGCATCAATCCACACATAATATTCTGTAGATTCATCAAATTGATGCTTTCACCAAACTCTGTCAGTGAGTAGAAGATAGGGGTAGGACCCTTAACTTGCTTCTGAGATACTCAAAAGTGTCCCTTGGCAATGGCTTGGTGAAGATACCTGCTATTTGTTCTTTTGTGCTAACATACTCCAACACCACTTTCTTCTCTTGAGCTTCTTCTCTAAGATAATGATATTTGATAGAGATGTGCTTTGTCTTAGAGTGCATAACAGGATTCTTTGAAATGTTAATGGCACTAGTATTGTCACAGAATATAGTTACTGGCTCGGTAACTTTCTCATTTATATCTTCCAATAGTTGTTTGATCCATGCTATATTAGTACAATTCAATGCTGCAGCAACATATTCAGCTTCTGTTGTTGACTGTGAAACACATCCTTGTTTCTTGCTAAGCCAACTCACTAGTCTTTCTCCTAAAAATAAAGCTCCTCCACTTGTACTTTTTCTGTCATCAATGTTGCCTGCCCAATCAACATCAGTATAAACTTTTAAATCAAAGTCATTTCCTTTCTGATATACTAAGCCATAATCCTCAGTACCTCTCAAGTATCTGAAAATTCTCTTGATTGTTGTCATGTGTGTTTCCTTGGGATCTGCAGAAAATCTTGCAACTATACCTACTGCATGTGCTATGTCTGATCTGTTGTGAGCAACATATTGTAGCTTTCCAATTATGGATTGGTAAAGTGTCTCATCAACAGATGCAAATTCATCATTCTTTGATAATTTGCAGTTGGTAGTCATAGGAGTACTTACTGGTTTTGAATCCTCCATTCCAAATTTCTTCAAGATTTCCTTTATGTACTTGGATTGAGTAATGAAAATATCATCTTTCATTTGCAATATCTGTAAACCTATAAAGTACTTTATCTCACCAATTAGTGACATCTCAAATTCTTTGCTCATTTTATTTCCAAAGTTCTTGCATAAAGAGTCATTTCCACAAAAGATAATATCATCAACAAATATGGCTGAGATCAGTATTCCATTTTCATCATTCTTCATGTACATATTGCTCTTTTCACTTGTCCTTATAAAACCAATCTTGATTAAATAAGAGTGCAATCTTTCATACCATGCTCTAGGTGCTTGTTTCAGACCATATAAAGCTTTGTTCAATTTACATACCTGATCTTTATTCTTGTCTTCAAAAAATCCTTCAGGTTGTTCAATAAAAACTTCTTCTTCTAATATACCATTCAGAAATGCAGATTTGACATCCATTTGATATACCTTGAAATTTTTGTAGGCAGCATATGCTAACAATGTTCTTACTCCTTCAAGTCTTTCCATAGGTGCAAAAGTCTCACCATAATCAATTCCCTCTTCTTGAGCATATCCTTTGCAAACTAGTCTTGCTTTATTTCGAATGACCTCACCTTTTTCATTTAGCTTGTTTCTGAAAATCCACTTTGTATTGATTACATTTTTGTCCTTCAGTCTTGGGACCAGTGTCCATGTGTCATTCTTCTTGATTTGATCAATCTCTTCTGTCATAGCATTTATCCAATCTTCATTGTTAAATGCCTCTTTCACTATTCTCGGTTCAAATTCAAATATCAGATATGTGTTATGTCTCAGTTTGTTTCTTGTCATCACTGGATCATCCTTATCTCCTATAATCTGACTTGATGCATGATTCCTTCTGACATACTTGGCTAATATAGGCTCGGTAGGCTCCATATGATCTTCTTCATCACTCGGTAACTGGACATTATCTTCAGCAGCTTTCTCGGTAGGACTTCTCGGTTGAACATACATAAATTCTTCATAGTCTTCTGGTTCTTTAGAATTTCCTTCATCATTTCTTTCTGCAAATTCATCAATTTTCACATTTGCACTTTCTAATATTTTGTTAGATGATTTGATCAGACATTTAAATGCTTTACTTCTAGAAGAATAACCAAGAAATGTTCCTTCTTCACTTTTCTGATCAAACTTTCCATTTCTATCATCTAATGTTTGTGGCACTTTCTTTTCAATCATCAGGGTTCTGGCACAATCCACAATAGATCTGTTTCTTCTCTCAACTATCCCATTTTGTTGTGGAGTTCTCGGTGCAGAGACTTGTCTTTTTATACCATGATCATTGCAGAATAAGTTGAACTCGTCGGAAGTGAACTCACCTCCTCTATCAGATCTAAGACATTTCAGTTGTCTTCATGTTTCATTTTCAACTCTTGCCTTGTACCATTTAAACATTTGAAAAGCTTATGATTTTTCTTTTAAAAACATAACTGACATCATCCTTGAATAATCATCCATAAATAATATGAAATATTTATCACCATAATAACTTTGAACTTTCATAGGACCACAAAGATCAGTGTGCACAAGATCTAAAATTCCCTTAGAAGTGTAAGACTTACTTGTAAAGCTTGATCTTGTCATCTTACCCATCTGGCATCCTTGACACATAGCATTCTCAGGTTTTTCCAAACTCGATAGACCTCTTACTCGGTGCTTCTTGCTTATTTTGATCAGATTATCAAAATTTACATGAAAAAACCTTTTATGCCATAACCAAGTATCATCTATCTTTGCATACAGACACTTGTTCCGAGTTGAGTCAAGATGAAATGTATTACCTCTTGTTTGTGTCCCGATAGCAGCTAACTTTTCATGCTTGTCATGAACTTTGACAATTCCTTTCTGAAATTCTATTTGGTAACTTGTATTGTTTAGCTGTGCTACACTCAACAAATTGTATTTCAATCCTTCAATCCAATAAACATCATTACATTTAGCATTGTCAAGAAGTGTTATAGATCCTTTACCTTTTACCGGACATGGTGCATCATTACCAAATCTTACATAACCTCCATCATAATCTTCTAACATAACAAACTTGTGTTTATCACCTGTCATGTGATGTGAGCATCCACTATCTATGATCCACGAATAATTAATTTTTAAGTGAGATATTAGGGATTTTTCTTCATACCTTTCTTCATCTGATCCATCTTTGATAGCCACATAAACTACTTCCTCTGTATCAGTTTCATCTGATTTATCATCATTTGATTCCTCATCGGCTATCAGGCATGACTTTCTATCTCTTCTTCTGAAGTCTCGGTATCCTCTGTATTGATTATTTTTCTGTTTGTCATCTCGGTAATCTCTCTTTTCAGTAGAATCTTTGTCAGGACAGTTAGAAGCCATATGTCCTATCTTATCATAATTGAAACATTTCAAAGGTAGTTTTCCTTTATACTTACCTTTGCCTCTCAGTAACCTTCTGGCTAATAGTGCTTCAAACTCTTCTTGCTTTCTGATTTCTTCACAAATTTTGTGTACTTCTTCCATGTTCTTACGAAATCTTTCACTTGCTCCACTATGATTACCTTCAAAATACTTACTCATTCTATCATTGTAATCATTAGATGCACCAAGATGAAAAGAACTGAATGTAGATTCAACTTTATTTACCGAAGACCCACTGTTATCAAAATTACTTAATTCAAATGCATGTAGCTTACCAATAGTAGCATCCAAAGAAACTAGCATATTGGGTACAGACCTCAATTCATTGATTGCAGAGACTCGGATTGCATAAGCAGGTAGAAGGGTTCTCAATAACTTACTTGTGACATCCTTTTCTTCAATGGTTCCTCCTGCTCCTTTGATTTGATTGACAATCTCCTTTAGTCTTGTATTGTACTGGGTTATGTTCTCACCTTCATTCATCCTCATAGATTCAAGTTGTCCTCTTAAACTATCCACTTTTGCTCTTTGAACATGTTCATCACCGCCATACATAGATATGAGCTTGTCCCACATTGCCTTGGCATCATTGCAGCCTTCTAGATCATTAAACTCTGAGTCGATCAATGCAAATGTTATTTCAATCATTGCTTGAATATGTTCTTGCTTTGCCTTTATCTCTTCCATTATCAATGGATAGGTGCTAGGTGTAATGAAATCATTCTCCAGATAATACACAACATATTCTCCAACTCCTGATAGGTGCAGCTTCATCCTTTTTTGCCATGTAGAGAAACTAGACTTGTTCAGCTTCGGTGCATCCCTCTTATACATCTTTGGATCTTTACCTCAAGTACCTTTAAACTTTTTTTTCCGGAGTCCAAAGCTCTGATACCAATTGATAGTTCTGATACTAATTGTTAAGTATAAATGCGAAGCTACCAAGATGAGAGGGGGGGGTGAATCATACAAACTTAACCTTCCATTAAAACAACAGATTCAACCTCAGTAACATATACTTCAACAATATAACCAAAACTGCTAAACATGCAAACTCATAATCATATAAACATCATAACACTCATAACACCAGATTTAACGTGGAAACCCAAATAGGGAAAAACCACTATGGGATTTCAGACCCACTAAGAAATATACTCTTCTAGAGTATGCTCGATTAAAAGCAAATCCTGTTAAAGATTACAAACACATTGCTAGATGTGACCCGGTTAAGGGATTTCCCTTAGATCTGTTAGGGTCTTCACCTTGTTAGAAGTGACCTTTGTTAAAGGGTTTCAAACACTCAATCAGAATGTCACCTTGCTAGAGGGTTTTACAAATAAAACTGTTAAGTCCACTCGGTTAAGAGATTTTATGTCACTTCACAAAACAACAGTAATAAAAATCTATCTACAACTTCACATCTAAAATGCTAAAGCAGATTCTTATTTGCTCAATACAATCTATTCATAGGACTTATCTTGTCCCTCTGCTGGGCTCTATACTCTGTTATTCAAACAGGTCTTCAAGCTTATGTGCTCGATAATTACTATGTAGCATCCCTGTGCTTACACTTGCCCATATGAATTGTTTATCAACATTTCCTTATTTATAAACAATTTGCTAACCGCTTAATATCCTTGATCACATATCCCATGATAAATCATAGCCATCAAATCTTTAAACGTGACCAGGTTCAATGTATCCTTCGATCTGAAAATGTTTTACCTCGCCTTGGAACTTGCATACATTTCTTGGAACTTGTGCTAAGGTATTGCGGTTCAATCTGCGTTGTAGATCTTTCTGTCGATTTTCCTTTGCCATAGATTCTTTAACAAACTTCATGCACGACATACCAATCATTTAATCAGTTCCAACTCATTAGCTTCCTTCATTAAATAACGCTTCTAATCATTTAATGCATTCTGTTAC
Source organism: Cryptomeria japonica (assembly GCF_030272615.1). NCBI lineage: Eukaryota > Viridiplantae > Streptophyta > Pinopsida > Cupressales > Cupressaceae > Cryptomeria > Cryptomeria japonica. The sequence goes on from NC_081409.1 coordinate 4,612,704, forward strand.
AGCTCGGTTGCAACTCGGTAAATACTAAACTTCACTTGGTAGACCTTCCACCTTCATTAACCGATAGCGATAACCTTAGGGTTTACCGACTAGGTTCTTTAGTCGGTAACATAGTATAGTATTAACCTTTCAATCAACAACATATGTAGGATATCAAAACAATCTAAACATCATGATCTCATCATTGTCTAACTCGGTAATAGTTGCCCATTGAATAACTTATTCCTCCCCTTATTCATCACATTCTTTCTGTGCCTTTTACCGACATCTTTATACTCACCAAATCATACTTCTTAAGATATGGCAACATCATACTGAATTAGAAAATCAATTTCTTGACATCAATGACAAAATAATAATATTAAGACAGTAAACATCCTTAATCAATTATATCCATAATCATCAACAACCTTCTCAATATCCTAATTGGAATGCCAACAATCTCCCCTTGTCTGTTATAATGCCAACACCTTCATGCAAGCATGCGTTTATGAGTGAACCATTTATGTCAAGTCATGTCATGTTATTACATCATTTGTGATCACGTCAAAGAGAATTGCATCATCAACCTTCATCAACTTTAACAAGCTTGAAGTATATTCAACATTTTACTTCAACATTTTTAATTCAATTTCAGTTCAATTCAAGGGTTAATTCCAACCCTGGGGTCAAACCCCTATCTACAACATAATTTATCTTCTCCTATTTGCAAGTGACAAGTTCAAAAGTTGCAATTATAGATTCAAGCAAAGTAGATAGAGACAATTAGATCCAGATTTCATAGAGGCAAAAAGTGGAGGACAAGGTTGCCCCACATACCTATGTTTGACAATTTTTTAATAAAACTTTAGGAGAACATTTAAGACTACATTTTGATCTCAAAAAGATACCTATTATCTGCATCCAACACTTTGAGGACAAGGTTGCCTGGAGCATCCTTGTTTCACACTTCCAAGTCCTCATTTTAGACGCAGGTTCTTCTCAGCTTCCTTATTCTAGATTTTCATTTATGTCTGCATATCAAATCTGAAACTACTTATTTATGTCAATTTCACACCTTTATCTCTAGATCTTGCATTCAATTTATATCTTTCCACAGTTTATTTTTAACTCAAACAAAGGAAAAAACTGGAATCAATACACATTCATTCTTTGGGGGTAGATCTATTGATTTAATCTCCCTTTGATGTAATTGAGCATTGGACATAGGCTTATTCGTTGTTTACATATCTAAACTAGTGAATACATATTTCCATCCATTACACTAGGCAAGTTGGAAGGGAATACATTTCCCATACCTTCTCACCAATTTTGCCATAGTTAAAATCAAGGGTTCACTTGTTAAAAGTATTTGAAATATTTTTAATGTGCAAAGTTATTCCTTAAGATGACTTTTAGATTGATTTGTTCTTTCTTCTAGCTTATTATTTTTCAAGTGCAATACTTTATTAGTTGCAAGAAATTGTCAAATATTTTGAAATGATCTAATGTTGAGAAATAAATTAACTATTGAAATTGTGTGTGATAAATATTACATTCATTTGCGTAAGGGAGCTTGGATTTTGGAATATAGCAACTTAATTTTCTTGCTTATTTAAGTGCACCTATCCATTAATTTAGATCGACTTGTCTAGTAGATGCTCCTATTTGTTCATCTTGCTTATCACTTGTTATGTTGGACTTTCTTTACCATTAATAAATTGCTCACAATTGATTAAAAAAATCTCAATAGTAAATTTTATTTTTTGATAGCTTGCATAAAGTTCCTTATTAAATTATTATTGCCAATTAACTAAATTTTTTTGATAAGGACTGAATTTTGTTGATCAATGCAAATTTGTTCAACTCTTCAACCTTTAAATATCATAAGAAAAATTAATAGAAGAAAATAAAATAAAATAATTCATTTAAAAAAATAGTTTGAAAAATGTCTTTCAATTTATAACACCTCTAATTGTCACAAGTAAACCTAAAATAAGGCTACTTTTGATCGTTCTAAAACCCTCCTTTACTGAAAACTCTATTGCTCTCGAAAGCCGATGATGGTTCACTGGTTGAAGTTTATTTGACGCTTCTGTCTGGTACCTGCGACAAAGAACCCAGCCATATTTTGCCATGCACTACTCAATGAGGTTGGTTACAATGTTTGCTTTCTTTGCATAAAATATGGTAGACAGATTAGAAGAAAATTAAGGGAAAAAATAATTGAATGATGAGGATTAGCTTTCCACGCCCGGCAAAACTCCAACTTTGTGACTTCAATAGAGTTTTTCAAGCGTCTTTTGCTGTATTTGCACAGACCTATTCCCCTGTTTCGGATTCAGATGAAATAGAAGAACCAGAACTCAATCACACACATGGAAAAGCTGCACATATAGACACGATTCAAGATGTAGAGGGCACACGGGAATCAAAATACAAATACCCACATGGAAAAACCTCACATAAAGGAATGTATAAGGATTCAGAAAACGCAGGGGAATCTAAACTCAAATGCCCACATAGAAAAACGTCACTTAAAGACATTAGACAGGATTCAAAGGACAGAAGGGAATCAAAGCCCAAATACCCGCACAGAAAAAATTCTTCACAGGACAGGAGGGAATCAAAGCCCAAATACCCACATCATGAAAAATCTGAACATAAAGACATGATTACGGATTCAAAGGACACAAGGGAATCCAAAACCAGATACCCATATGGGAATACCAAACATAAAGATATGATTCAGGTTCTTTTGAAAGAGACAAACATATCTGAAGCCATGGGAATGTATGACAGACTGGTCGGTACTAAAGTTATGCCTGATTGTTACACCCATAATGCGGTCCTAAAGGGATTTGCAAAGGGAGGAAAAGTTGAGGAGGCGCTAAGTTTCCTCAATCACATGACACAGAAAAGTGGCTTCTTGCCAAATGCTGTAACTTTCAATATTTTGCTAAGTGAATCCAGTAAGGCTGGAAATTTAGGTAAGGTTGAAGAGATATTGGAGCAAATGATAGAGAATGGTTGTGCACCTGATAATGTCACACTTGACTTGCTAGTTAGATCATTTTGTAATGCTGGGAAAGAGGATACTGCACAAGACGTCTTCAAGGAAATTGTTAGTAATGCTGTTACTCCAGATATGACCACTTTCAATTTTTTAATCCGTCACATGTGCAAGATCAAGAAGATTGACAAAGCATACGAATTCATTGAGGCAACGAAATGTTCAAACTGCAAACCTGATCTTGTTACTTATAGTATAATGATTGATGCACTTTGTGATGGAAAGAATATGAAAGAAGCAAGACAGATGTTAGGTTCGATGAGGGAAGCTGGTTGTAAGCCTGATTGCTATCTATACAATACAATGATGAAGGGCTACTGTAAAATCAACAAGGCTAATGAAGCCTCTGCAATTTTTGAGACAATGAAGGAAGATGGGTGTGCCCCTGATGTAGTAACATATAACACACTCATATTTGGCTTCTCGAAGGTTGGGAATATCAATGAAGCCAATAAGTTTAAGAAGCTTATGATTCATGCAGGGCATTCTCCAGATGTCATTACTTACACTTCCCTTATGAATGGCCTTTGTAGAAAAGGCAATGCTCTACAAGCCTTAGCGCTCTTAGAGGAAATGGAACAGAATGGCTGTCAGCCTGATGGCTGTACATACAACTCTCTATTGTTTGGCCTCTGCAAGTCTCGGCACTTGCCTCAGGCTTTGGAGCTTTTTGAGTTATTGAAATCAAAGGCAGTACGTTTTGAGAGAAGCAGCTATCTCACCTTTGTTAGGGCACTTTGTAGAGCAGAACAGGTGGATAAAGCACATGAGGTTTTAGATTACACGATAAAAACAAAATCCTTGCCAAATGATGAAGCAAAACGTGCCTTGGAAAATGCACTAGAATTATCTAAGAAACCTCGTGTAAAGTAATTTTCCGGTTAACCTTTCTGGATGAGCATTATTAGACTTATGTTTTGCTCTCTTGTTCACTATTAGTATGAAGTCAAAAAAATTTTCAACTGATCTTTGCGTTGCATGTGAAGTACAATTCAATTTCAAATTGGAATATTTTGGTTTGGTGGCACATCAGTAACCTATGTGTGGATTTGTATACAGCTAATTATTTATGAATGATAACCTTGCTTATAAATTGAGAATGCACAATATTGTGATCAAGGTAATGTCAACCATACTGTTTTTCTTATGTTTTTGTCAACTACAAACAATGTAATTAGAGATTATATGTATTCTTCAGGATTAGACTAAAAGGAAAGTTCGAGTTAGTAATTATATGGTTGAGAGCACCATCAATCTGTTCATCTTTTTTCAGCTGTAGCATAAGTAGTTTTGGATTTTAATATAGCATTTGATATGTGGTATTTGTTAAATTTGTCACTTAGCTTATATGCTGAAGCCATTACTAAAAGTCGCGGTGATTTCCCTAAATGAGCAGAAGAAGTTTGTAGTTTTCTACTTTGGTAGTTATGTTGGGAACAGTTGGATTGTGAATCTTTTATTTCAATAGTGTTGCGGTACTGTCATAAATGTAAGATAAGACTGTGTTTAGGATATGTCTTATGTTTAATGTGAAAGGAAATAGTAAGTACAAGTTGAGGCAAACTATGAAGGCTATGCTGACCAATTATCACTGCTTCCTAAAATTGGCAGTGAGGGTTTTGCATATCCTGAGCAAGTAGAAATCCAACTAAAGCTGCTTGTTACCCCTGACAGGGAAATATTAGTATCAAGTCAAAATGATTTCAGTTTCAGACTGCCAAAATATGCATGGGTACAGGAATGTGTGGTTGAAGGGCTATTTGGAGTTTGGTTCCTTCATATTGCAAGACCAATTGTTGTTAGCTTGAACCTCATTTAGTTGCTATGGTTGAAAGCATTCTAGCAACCATTAGAATCATGCGCTCTAGATTTCACATCTTCTAAGAAAGTATATGTTGTAATTGCAAGGCAAAAGCTATTTGTATACATATTACACAGATACATTTGTTTTCTAAAAGACTAAATATATAAGATAAATTTTCAGGTCCATCTGGCCAAAAATACTCTGTAAAACTTATGAAACTGTGTTTCCCTGTTTAGAATGCTGATTCTATCTTTTTTAAGTTTTTAAAAAATATCCAGCCTTTGTTTGTTGTCTTCATTTAAGATTTAATTTACGTAGGTTATGACTGCAAATGATAAGCAATAAGCAAATGAGCCTTATATCATTATACGTTGGTCAAGATCAATAATGAAGAAATGAGAATGAGGAAGCAATCAGGCACTACACAATTGTGTGGGACTGTTGTCATTTGATTTAGTATGACAAAGTTAAAAACTACCTTTAACACAACACAAAGGGCAACTGGTTTAATAGCAAAGTCTATGTTGTAAGCATCGAGATTGTACTGAGATCAAATCATCTTAAAAAAATAAAAAAATCACAAAGAATGAACTTTGATTTTGTCAAGACCAAAAAAGATAGCTGACAACAAAGCATAGATTTGATTGATTGACTGATAAGATACAGGTTACCCAACAATTGTTTGTACAGAGTTCATCAAACAAGGATGGATCATCATTGGCTAACCTCAGCTTGACCTCCATAGGTCTAGAAGAGGGATTGTAGTTTGCCATCCCAAACCCCTCTGATAGAACCATGGAAATGAGATGATCATGTTGCTAGAATTCAATAGCCTAGATTAGTCATGTCAAAAGCTACACTCAATTCGACAATATCCAATTTAATTTATTTTTTAAAATATAACAAACCTTAGCTAATGACTATACTAACTTGTACAATTAAATATAAATATGAAATCTTTATTTTATCTTAATGTGATTGATCAAAAAATTATAGTTAATATTTAATTTTATAAATTATAGTTTAATTCTCAGAATATAGTTTTTAATTACTTATTAATTCATTTGAAGTGACTATTAATCTGTACAATTTTTCAGTGATATATTTCTATGTGAAACTCCTCTTCTGCTTTCTAAACTATCTGTTAATTGTCCTTAGAAAGTCATAATTTGTTGCCAATTGTAAATATGTTTTAATTCAAACTCAAATTTGCATAATTGTGATCTCTATATGAAATGATTCTTGGGAATTGTGGGTTTTTCTCCAATTCCAAACCTAGAGGGATTTTGTTCTTAGGTTAATTGAACTATAATTCCATATTTCACAAGGAGTAATAATTAGATGATAATAATGTATTCTTAATGATCCTTCTCCTTGCTTGGTCCATTTAAAATCTATTTTTCCTCCAATAAACATAACCCTTCACATGCTCCTTGATATTATTATTTTTTCATCAACAATAGAGTAGAGGCCACCTCAGTAGCGGCATACACATCACGATGGTTCACAATTGCAAGCCCATTGGAATAACGAAGGTACACATCACGATGGTTCACAATTGCAAGCCCATTGGAACAATGAAGGCACAAGCCTATGCTCATAATAGCCCAACAAGATTTGAACCTTGGTGGCACCATTAACAATGTCGCTCCTTAACCAATACATTGCGGGATGAACCCCATGCCCCTTGATATTATTAAAAACAAATTATAATTGTAATTTTATTTTATCTATTACTTAACCTTTGTTTGAACATAGTTTAAATTTGAAGAGGGGCATTGTAGTTCCCCCTTAAGATTGCTTGTATTCAAACAATCACAAAATAGAATGTTCTTAGAGTTATTAAAATCTCAAATCAATTTGGATAGTTGTAATTTCTAATCTTTAATCCACCATGTGATGTAGTTAGCTTTTATTGTGCTACATTAATAATAAATTAGGAATTGGAAACTATGCACCAAGTGATGCATCTCCAAGTGTTTCAATTGGGTTTGACTGTACACTATGATAATGCTCTTAAAGAGTAGTTGTTACTATGCTTGCTTGAACTTGTTTTCCAAGATTGTCCCTTAATACCATAATAAGGTTGATGTTATTTGCGTGTAATAGTATAATGCCCAAATCCTATTATGTAGCTTCAAATACCCTTGAGCTACTTGTAGTACTTTAGCCAAAATACTCATAGATGCCCCCACCATCTTAGAGAGATGCAAGTACACTTTGATAATCCAAGCAATTATCATTGTACATTTGTTTGCCCCACCATGAGATGAAAACCTGCTACAATTGTACTCATGTTTCCTCTTTTCATATAAAAGAGTTGCAAAACTTGTAATTGATGCCCACTTGCTAATAAATTGTTAAGTACACACAGAGAAGATGAATGTTTACCAATATATGTCATTTCTTTTACCACTCATTAATCTTTGATCATTTAGAACACCCCAATAAAGTCTTTGTCTAAAATAATATTTGAAGTAGCACTCTCCTAGGTTGCCTTCTAATTGTTGGTCATACACAATTTTATGAGGTTTGGTTGTGTTCCTACATGATAGAAAAATTCTCATAGCTTGCATTAGATTCAAGATTTTAGGAGCATAACAATTTTCTTTTAGCATTGGTATATCCATGCACTCTTTATTACCTCTATCAGCACAAACATGATAAGCAAATGATTGCCTACAAGAAGACTTATGTTGTTCAAAATCAATAGTAGGAGCAAGATGAAGTTATGTCTTTGTTGAAGAATCTTAGAGTCCCCAACTTCTCTTGGTATTTATGCATCTCTCTTCAGCCTCATAACATTGGCTGATTATGATCAATATCAATATAGGGTATAGTTGCCATTTTATTTTTATAAGCCCAAACAACCTCATATGTGAATTTTAGTTAAATTATTGGTTGGTGTTTTTATGCAAGAACCAATATGATGCTTTCTACCAATGCTTGCTTGCCTCCCCTCTTATCTAAAACGTAAAACATTGGATCATTATAATTATACACTATGGATGGTCCTAGCTACCCTAGAATAGTGGTGAAGATAATTTCTCTTCACCATTTTCAATGGTGACAGTAGATCTTCACTTTGTAATAGATTTGTTCATAGATATGTGGTAGGAGTACCTTATTATTATAATTTCATAAACTAATTGCTATATGTGATAGGAACTTATCTCCACTAGTGTGAGTTTTGTGGGATGATGTTACATTTTGAGCAAATGATCCATCCAATGTATATCATAATGAGGAGATGAGAAATTTTGTACCATTGGCATTTCCTATTGTAGCAAGGGAGCCTTCATAAGTTACTCCTTGCTTACAATATTCCATCCTCATGTGCCATCCTCTATAACATGTAGTCATCTTGGAGGTATGTAATGAAACAAATGCTTTACTCAGCCCAAGTACTATATTGTTTTTTGCTTATTCATATATCTAGCATTATGTCTATCTTTAGTTGTCATTGGAAAACACATATATTAGCAAAATCATCTATATTATCCTTGCTTGAATAAGGCCTCCAAAAAGAACAAAGAGATTGACTTAATCAAATTGAATGATATCATACATTGACATTATCTTTCACTATCTCATTACATATTCACCAAAGTTTTTGGGAATAATTATAAACTCTTGATTGTCATTGTTGACATTCAATATGACAACATAGTGATGCATCCTCGACCATGATGAATGGTATGGTCATACCACAATAGTGAACCCCAAATTTAGGAGACCACCTTTATTATTTTGTGGCAAACTCAAAATTTTGAAACATCTTCAAAAAAAGGTAGTACTTTATTGGTAATTTTTTAAAATAATACCTTCTCTTGAAGGACTAAAGGAAATAATTTAATGTAAAAAAAAGTAATGAAAAGAAAAATAACAAGAACTATTTTAACTATCACATGTAGATTTGTGCAACGAACAAATGGAGTTCCCATCCTTTTCAGAGGTCGACTTTGATAGTGCATACATGGGAGGGAGATAAGGGTCTTCAGGCACTTGCTTTTCTTGTCATCTTGTCATATGGCTTTGAATGGAAGTTTTCTATACATAGGCCACCTATAAAATTTGCTATTAACAAGTATTTTTCCATTCTAGATTTTTGCTTTATAATTGGTATTTTGAAATTTTATTTATGTTATTACCTTAAAATGTCAAATTTTAACCCTAGATAGCTATTTTGAAACCCAAATTTTTTTAATCAGAACCCTAAACAACTATTTTGAAACCCTAAATAGCTATTTGAAGCCCTAAAATCTTCAATTGAAACCTTAAACAACTATTTTGAAATCTTATACAACCATTATATTACCCTAAAATGTCGAATTGAAACCCAAAATAGTTATTTTGAAACCCTATACAACTATTTTTTTATCCTAAAATGTCAAATTGAAACCCTAATGGTGGAGGGAAAACTAATACTGTGAATATCATCGAAACAAGGGTCATACAACAAACAACTGCATGAAGCTCAAACATGAGATTCAAGACCTCATCGATGTTGGCAAAATTATTGTTGAAAATCACACGACTAATGTTGATCACAAAGCTTTTAAATATCCCTTACCTGCTTATGAACAAGGCGATTCCTCAAAATCCAAGGGAGGTTCCAAAGTCAATTACACCTACACTAACAATGACAATGTGATCAACATGATTGAATCTTCCCAATCTAAGTATTGCAATGTGATCACAATCAAAGATAAACAAAATAAAGCATAAACTGCAAATGTTGTGACCCGCGCTCAAAAGAAGGTTACTCTCCAAGGAGCTAGTTCCTCAGCTCCCGCTCAAACAACATCAAACCTACCGACTTCTTCGAATAGACAACCAGATACAATCATGACTAAATCTAAGCAGCTGGCTTCATCATCCTCTCCTGGTTATAACATTATCGAACAATTGAAAAGAACTAACGCTCAAATCTCCATTTTTGAACTGCTTAAGATCTCTTCTGCTCATAGAGAGATCCTAGACAAAGCTTTGCTCACTACTAATGTCCCTAAAGATTTAGATGTAGATCGGTTTCAATCTATGGTGGGTCACCTGACTTTGCCTCATTACCTCACCTTCTTCGAAGAAGATGACAATTCACTGAATCACCTGCATAACCAGCCATTACACATTGCAGCTATGATCCATAAACACCGAGTCAAACGTGTTTTGATAGATGGAGGTGTTGGGTTGAATATTTGTACTTACAATCTACTGACACAGTTGGGCTTTTCTGAAAATTTCATTGATCCAACAAAGAAAATAACAAGCAAAGCTTATGATGAAGAAGAAAGAACCTCTAAAGGTCTGGTACTATTACCGATCAGGGTAGGACCTATGGAAAGAGATGTTATCTTTTAGGTGCTTGGCCTTCCTCTTTTATACAACATCTTACTGGGCAGGCCATGGATTCACGAAATGAAAGCAGTACCATCTACATATCATCAGTGCTTGAAATTTCCTTATAACAGAGTTGAAGTCAGTATTCCTGCCGATACGAGCTATACCTGTAATGCATTAACGCAAAGTACTGATACTTTTGTTCCTCATAACAGAGCAACCTCTACAGCTGAAAGTTCAACAACTTTGATGAAAGATCTAGAAAAGAAATTGAAAATCACAGATACTGGCATGGATGGATACAAAATAGAACCTGTACTTTCACTAATGTCTCTTCCTCCATCACCAAGACAGTCTGGACAACCATTAGAGGCTATGAAGCCACAAACTTCAACTCCAAATGTCATTTATGATGGTATTTTTGTACAGTCCTCTACTTCTCTTGCAGATGAAATAGAAGAGGATGTTGTTCTCAAATGGCTTTTCAAAGAAGATAGTAAAAACAAAGAAATACAACACTGTGAAATTTCCCCAGCACAATATGGTCCAGGCTATAAGATGATTCACCGCATGGGATATTTAGGTACCGGTCCTCTAGGCAAGCGTCAAGAAGGTATTGTTGAACCTATTCAGCTACAAACTAAGTCTACAAATGATAAAGTTGGACTTGGATACAATCTAAGAAAGTCATCAGATCAAAAACATATTTCTCATCATCAACCTAAGTGGAGGAAAAAGATACTACCTTCAACATCACAAGAAATCAATACTCAACAAACTCAGGAAGAGTATGAAAATGAACAAGAAGAATTGGCAATCAAGAGAGAAGAAGCAGTTGGTAATCAAGTTGCAATTGTATCAGCAATAACACTACAAGGAGTAGAAATCCCAGAAGACATGAGAGAAGAAATCAAAGGAATTAAAGAGTTCTTTGCACCACTGAACATTCTGGTCACATATACAGGTAGAATACGAATAGATGATTCAGAAACTGACTCAAATGAGTATGAATGGGGTCCAGATCATCTTTTAGATACATCTACTACAGAAACTCCTAAAGAATCTAGTGATATCATAGATGAAGCACAAGACATAATACGCTTGAAGCCGCAAAAGGAAATAGAAAAAATCGGACTAAAAAGACAAGAAGACTATGAACAACAACTGAAAGAAGAAAGAACACAAGAAAAAATTTCACCTACTATATCTCCCTCTAATGAGATAGAACAAATCAGGTATGGAACTACAAAAGAAGAATTGGAGGCTACAGAAGCAAGACCGGTCATTAGACCAAAGGAAACTGAATGGAAAAGACGACAGAGACTAACAAAGCCATCAAGGTTATGTCAAATACAAGTGATCAATGAACCAAATCACGAAGGAACTTGCAGCATCAAAGATGCAGATATTGATACTATACATACTTTTACTAAATCACTTGAAGAAGAGTCATAAACTTCATTGTATGACTTTGATCACTCTGACATAAGCTCTATTTATGACAATACCTATTCGACATCAAACTATGACTACTCCGTCATGAATGTCGAGATTTTGCCTGCTGACCTTGTTACTGTCAAACCATGATATGTAGTCCAGTCTAAAGTAGAGGACGATGCTAGTGGTAGGTCTGTTGGGTTAGGTCCCCTAAATATTAACGCGCACTTCGATAATCGTGTTGTAACTCTTCCTAGTCTCGTGACACTTACGCAAGGTAGTCTTCTAGAACTCGACTAATCGGTCCGAAGTTATGATGATAATACTATGAACTCCCTTGAACCTATTAAAACTTTATCCTTAGTACATCCTGAACTAATTGACTATACTCTTCATGACCAACCTTTGAATATACCTATCTTCACCAATGACTATACATTACCCTGCTATCTTAATGCAGTTGAACCAATGGACTCTTCCACCAATGAACAAAGTGAGAACATGGCAGCAGCAAGTGTCAAGTATCTTAGTCGCAAAAATTTTTAAAAAAAAGAAAAATAAGAGGTCTAATGGCGAAAACCACACTATGGCGGTGTTAGAATAAAAAATAGTAAAAATAAAGGATGTACCTAACGGTGAAAACCTCTCTGAGGCGCCTGAAGGTGAGATACTTGACATTTTGCCTGATCACTTTCAAGAGCGATCATTGGTGCTAATTGAACCTACACAGCCAATAAACATTGGAACAGAAGAAGCTCATCACACCATACATGTAGCTCAATCCTTGACAGCTGAAGAATTAAAAGAATTTTCTGATTTCTTCACGGAAAAGAAGATTAATTTTGCATGGACATATGCTGATATGTTGGGTTTGGATCTTGACCTCATCATGCATCATCTCTCTATCACTCCCGGAGTTAAACCTGTTAAGCAAAAACTCTGAAAAATGCACCCTCACGTTGCATTACTTGTTAAAGCTGAGCTAGAAAAATTGCTAAAAGCTGGATTTATCAGAGCAATTGATTATGCCGAATGGATATCTAATATTGTACCTGTTTCTAAACCTGACAAATCAATTTGTGTTTGCACTGATTTCAAAGATTTAAACAAAGCCTGTCCAAAGGATGATTTTCCACTACCCAATATAGACATGATCATGGACATGACTGCTGGCTATGAAATGTACTCTTTAATGGATGTTTTTTCAGGATACAATCAGATCAAAATTGCACCTGAGGATCAAGAGAAAACAACATTCAACTGTGCATGGGGAACCTTCTAGTGGAATGTAATGCCCTTTGGTTTAAAGAACGCAGGTGCTACTTATCAAAGAGTTGTAACAACAAATTTTCATGACATGATGCACAAAACATGGAGGATTATGTCGACGACACTCTAGTTAAGTCAATGAAAAGATCAACACATCTATCAGAACTAGGTCCAATATTAGACAGAATGGAAAAATTCAAATCCGGGTTAAATCCTAAGAAATGTGCATTTGGAGTTACATTTGGTAAGCTCCTAGGATATATTGCTTCAACAAAAGGAATTGAAATGGATCCAGAAAAGGTTAAGGCTATCATGGAAATGCCACCTCCAAAGAATATCAGTCAAATGAGAAGTTTACAAGGACGCCTCCAATCAATAAGACGCTTTATTTCTTAGCTAGCAAATAAAGCTCAACCATTCACAAAGGCATTACGGAAATGAGTCAAATACAACTGGCATGAAGATTGTGAACAACATCTAAAACAAATCAAGGACTATCTTTCAAACCCACCTATATTGATGCCACCAATTCAAGGTAAACCATTGATTCTCTACATATCAGCTATAGATACATCACTGGGGGCACTTCTGGCACAACAGGATGAAAATAAAAAGGAACAAGCTATATATTATATCAGCAGGACCTTGGTTTCCTATGAGATGAACTATACTATCATAGAAAAAGCTTGTTTGGCATTAGTCTTTGCATCACAAAAATTAAGACACTACATGTTAGCACATTCTATTAAGCTGGTGGCTAAGATTGATCCGCTCAAATACCTCCTCAGCAAAGTAACACTTACAAGAAGATTGGCTAAATGGGTCATGGTTCTTACAAAATTTGATATTGAATATGTAGAACGCAAAGCCATCAAGGGACAGGTCATTGCAGATCAACTTGTTGATGCTCCACTTGAAGACAATCAACCTTTGCACATAGAATTTTCGGATGAATCCATCATGCACCTTACTCGGCAATCATGAAAAATGTTCTTTGATGGGTCTTTCACTCAACATGGTTTTGGTGCTGGAATACTTTATATTACTCCTAAAAAATATTCAATCCCAGAGGCTTACAAGATTCTCTTCCCTTGCACAAACAACATTGCATAATATGAAGCTTTGGTAAATGGGATCAAGATGGCTATTGAATGGAAGGTTGTTGAATTACACATCTATGGAGTCTTTCAGCTAATCATCAACCAAATCAATGATATATATTAGACCCGAGATGAGAAACTGATGCCTTATAAGAGAATGGTTGATGATCTCAAGAAATACTTTACCTTCGTATCATTTCAATAAATTCTTAGATCAACAAACAAAGCATTAGATGCTATGGCTACCTTGGCGTCTATACCACAACTACAAGAATCTAACTTCTGCTTTGAATTCCTGGTGGAAGAGTTACATTATCCTACCTATGATTCTCTTGAGTCCCATATGGTTTGTTTTATTATTGGACATGACTCATCTTGCTATAGCCACATTTACTCTTACTTGCATGACCAAATTATCCTTGCTAATCTTACCTGTAATGAGAAAAGAAACCTATTCTGAAATGCTTCACGATACGTCATCATCGCTAACGATCTATTTAGGCGAGGTTTGGATAGTACTTTGCTTAGGTGTCTAGAAACTGAAGAGTCCCAATACGCATTATCTGAAGTCCATAAAGGTATTTGTGGATCTCATTCAAACGGTCTAACTTTAGCTCAAAAACTACTAAGAGCTAGCTACTACTGGCCAGATATGGAGAAAGATGCTATAAAATTTTCTAAAACTTGTGAGAAGTGTTAACTACATGAGAATCTCATACATGCTCCAGTAAGGGATCTAATACCTTTCATCACACATTGACATTTTCAACAATGGGCGTTTGACCTCATTGGCCAAATATATCCTGCATCATCTAATAGACACAAGTTTATTATAACTGCCACTGAGTACTTCACTAAGTGGGTAGAAGCGGTTCTGCTAATCAAAGCAACTGGTAAACAAGTAGCTCTTTTCATGCTTAACTATATCATCTGCAGGTATGGGATACCTTCTTCCATTGTGACTGACAATGGAGGGCAGTTCGAAAACAAAGATCTAGATGAGCTCTGTGAAAAATTCAAAATCAAACAGCACTAGTCATCCATATACTACCCTCAAGGTAATGGACAAGCTGAAGCATCTAACAAGAATCTGTTGACTATCTTACACAGAACATTAAACAAATTTGGAAAGGATTGGCATCTGCAACTCAATCATGCATTATGGGCTTATAGAACAAGGATCAAAACACCTAATGAGGCTACATCTTTTTCTTTACCTATTGAGGTGGAAATACCATCTTTAAGAGTTTCTTTGCACGGTCTTGTTACTGATGAAGACTACAGAATATCTAGATTGCAAGAACTCGAGCTGCTAGATGAACGTCAGAAAGTGGTGTTTGATCATCTGAGAGCCTATCAAAAGAGAATGTCTAGAGGTTATAACAAGAAAGTTCGACAACGAAAATTTCAGGTTGGTGACCTTGTTCTGAGAGAAAATCCTAAAAACCAACAGTTTTGAGACAACAAAGAGAAGTTTGAACCCAACTGGCTGGGTCCCTACATCGTTACTGCAGTCTTTGGCTCTAGTGCCTATCAACTCTCAACATCAGAAGGAGAACAACTCCGTGAACCGATCAACACCATCCACTTGAAGAAATTCTTCACTTAGTATTCTCTGCTCCAACAACCTGTACAACTAAAATGTCCTGAAAAAAATCCTAAAAATCCTAAATTGTTTTGAAAAAAAAAAAAAAGAATCTTTGCCAAGCAGGTGAAAACTTGGTAAACAAGCGCCTCTTGTACTCCAGCAATCCATCTATCAACGCAAATTTGACATTTCCTGTTTTCATTCCCGCTTTCCTACATCTTTGCTTTCGCTTCTACATAACTTCTAGTCACTTTTGTGACATTTTGGTTCTTTTGGAACCCTCATGGCTTGAAACCGATCAATGTCCTCGTCTTAGGGAAATCGACTAATCAATTTACATGTCCTAAGTAATTCAACCAAGTCATCTTCTTGTTGGTAGTACCAAGTCATTCAATCCGAGTCCGTCACCTATCTCCTATCCACTCCAAAGTTTTATCACTGAATAAACACACAAAACAAGACTACTGAAAACAATCACTAAACAGTTTGAGATATGCATGAAATTTTCTTTGTGTGCTATGTTTTACATTAGTTTTCCATTATTATTCCCTCTGAGAAACTCGAGGAAGTTTATCTTGACTAAGAGGAGAAAGGATTGGGGGCATAATACTTTTCTTTGTTTTCAGCTTGTACGAATGATTCCGATGATCTGGAAACATCTAATCTATCGGGTGTCTGTGATAAGTGCCTTCACATCAAGGTAAAATCACCACACATACCTCGACTCCGCTTATTTGTATGTTGTAGGGAGGTTGGCGTCATTTCTTTGTCTATTTTGAGGGAATTTTTTTAATGTGCAATCCGAATGCATGTGTAATCTGTCCAAGGATATGAATGAAAAAGGGTCATTGCGGACAAGATAATTAATATTGCATATAAAGGAACTCTATTTTGCCTGTTGTGTTTGTAAAAAGATCAGTGATGAAAATTAAGCATACCAAATCTAGTGACTAGGTTTAGGTTGCATTCATTCTAAATTTTATGCATGAGAGTCTGAAGTGATCATCATTTCTCAGCTAAGTGGTCTCTTTTTTTCATCATCATTTCTCTGATCGAGTACTTGTGTATTGAGATGTTAAGTTGCATACATGAGCATCTTATATAGATCCATACATTTCGTTATATACTTATTTGCATTCATATTATTGCATGAAAAAAATAAACATTTGCATTACTAGTTACTCATTTTCATCATTCATTTGTATATGAAAAAGGAACAAACAAATGAACATCCATATTACATACATCCATACTGAAAATATATACATACATATATAATAAGGCATATAGAAAGACATCTCATAATCAATCAACACAAGTACGATGAAATCAAATCAAGAGCTCGGATATATCATCATAATCTCAGTGTCTCAGAGTACAAATGATATCAACTGTCAAATACAATGTCTCATCGGAGCAAGAATCGTATAGGCTACAAAAAATGGGGTGTATAACAAATCTAGGAGATATAATAAAGCTAGCTCTCTGCCTCTCTCTCATCGCTAGGTGGAGGAGGTGGTGCCTACTGACTGACATCCTGTCTGGGTGCCCTAGCTCCCTCAGATCAAGCCATATACTGAGAATACGAAACAACAAACCGCTCTCGTCTCTCCTCTCCATATCGGGCATAGGTTGTGAACTCTTGGGATATACCCTACGGTCTCCCATACTACCTCATCACCCTAGATACTACAAACCGCTCAATGATAGACACCAATCTTCCAATGAGAGGTCGAGTCATGAACATATCCTTCCTTTGAGCTCTCTAATTGTCCCACAGCTCTAGACCCCTATACGATCTCCATACTACAACAATCAGATCATCCAATTGCCTCCTCCAATACTCAGTCTTTCCCAGATGGGGTTGAGTAACATACCCTGAATAACAATAAACAATAGGTTGGTACGCCTCTCTAGAATCATCTACTATATGCCTACATATTGGGATGTGCTCCCATGCCCATATCTATAGCACTAAAACACCTGCTGCCATGCTCTTCCCCTCCCGTTACACAATCTCGTGCATCTCATGATACATATGGGCAAGCAAGCATGATCCCCACCCTAATCTAACAGGATGAGTCAACAACCTCTCCAGTATCCTGGCCCAACCACAAAGAAAACCTTGTTGTCCTCTATCAGGCATAACAAAACAACTGATAATACCTGCTAAAATGCATGTCAGAGGGTACTACTCACCATATCTACTCATCAAATCATCCCATGTAATGGCGCACTCAAGAATAGTCTCATCATGGAGTATCTGTCTCAATGCTAAAACACCTGGTCACTGAGTAGAATCATAATCCACATTGTCTCCAACAAACATAATCCTCAGAATCCTATATACATCCTTCGATGTAATTGTCATCTCTCCAACTGGTAGATGGAAGGTGTTATGCTATGAATGAAAACGCTCTACTAACCCAGTCAACATCCCGTGATTCACACGGAGATCAGGCATCTGTAAAAGGTATTTGAATCCACACGAATCAATATGTGCTCTCTCTACATCTGATAAACCATGAACTAGCCTCATCGTCGACGGATATACACACCGAAAAAGGATATCCGGCAACCGAATCTGCAAAATCAAATATAAAAATTGTCAGCACGTGATCCAGATTGCGTTAAAAATATGTTAAACATGCTCGCCAATCCAAATATACAAAATTCAAAATTGTTGTTTAAACTCTCAAAAATGTTTGTTGTTTTTCATATGAGTTTTCACAGACAAGCAGAAACTCGTACGAGTAAAGATTACCCTGGGGCACGAGTAAACATCCCCATATGATAAAACATAACTTATCGTAAGATACAATGGTCAACCAAGAACAATCTCGTACGAGTCATGGAACCAAACCAGACGACAAAACATAAAGAAGACAGTTTGTCGTATGAGTAAGAATAGCACCCCGCATGACAAAACAAGGCAAAATGACTTCAAACGAAATTAACATGCAAAAAATTCAACAAAAATTCAAATTTTAAGAAATGCAAAGGCTTAAGATTGATCACTTACTGATGGGTCATAGTTCCACAGTCAATTATGTCGTCTCTAGCGATAAATCGATGCTCCTGGATCAGAATGACCATTTTTTGGGAGGTAACAATGACTTGAAAATGACACATTGAACCCCTTATATAGCCCAAACCCTAATTTTTCAACTTGCTCTGATGGACGTAAAACTTGTACCCTAAGCTAAATCGACTATCCTGAGTCCATTTTCGGGATTGAAATCGAAATCTGACGTCAATTCTCTAGTCGAATTTTTACGACGTTGACCACTTAACACTTTCATCCTCAAGTCAATTTTTGAATCATTTTGCGCTCAATTCTAAATGTCAATTTCATTCTCCAATCAACTCCTCAGGCCGATGGTATTGCACCTCTGGCTACTGCCTCTGTTTTTGGTGTAGCTTTGCCTCAGGAGTGTGTGGATGCTTGCGGTGGCATCCCGACTGATCGTTTGAAGAATGTTGGATCTTCTTCTTTGGTGGATGACCTTCTTGCTTCCCAGATTGCTGCTGGATCTTCTTCTTTGGTGGATGACCTTCTTGCTTCCTACATTGCTGCTGGATCTTTGTATGATTCTCCGATTTCTACTGTCCCTGGCTCTTCAGATGTTGGCTCTGTTCCTCCTGGTGATGGGAGGTCCTCTATTCTGGACCCATCCTCTTGGCAAAAGGCTGCTGCTAGGGTTGAGGAAGGATGGATTATTGTTAAAAGTAAAAAATCTAAATCGTCCCAGTCCTCTTTTGATATGACCCTTCGATCCCACAAGGGTAGGTCAAATTCTTGATCCTTTCTGGTTGGGTTGGGGTGCTGGTCTTTTGTAGCCCGCTGGTTTTTGTTGGGGGTCCTTCTTGTGCTGTACCCCATCTTTTGTTTGGCTGTGCTGAGTCTCATTTGTGTTCTGTTTCTTTGAGTGGACTTCCAAGTTTATCTTTCAGTTCAGGTTGCAGGTCCTTCCAAAACCTATCTTGTATAGGGTTTCAGGTCCCTTCAAAACTTGTTTTCCTTAATCAAAAACATCACTCTTCGTGCTCAAATAAATTATCATCACTAAATATTGCCTACAATCATTGTACCCTCGCTATCTTTCAATTTCGCTCTCGAGGGGGCATACTCATTACACCTTTTCAATGATCATCATCATCAAAAGTCGAGAATTTTTTTTAAATTTTCATCTAAAGTCGAGCAAAAATCTTTTCAAATCAATTAAATCTCGTTACTAGGGGCATCTTAACTAAATCACGTTGTATCAAGTCGAGATTCTTCGATGTCAAATAAAGCTATCTCAAGGGCAATATCAATCTTTGTCCTTATCTAAATCAATCTTCAAAATTGATGTTTAGTTTTCAATCACATCAAAATCAAGCTGGACATTTTCTCTTGCTAATCGATTCTTGTTCAATCAAGTTCGGAATCGGTTTTATCGCTTTTCTCAGTCGATTCTTGTTCAATCAAGTTCGGCATCAGTTGCATCTCTCACCCAATCTAGTTCAATCAAGTTCTAGATCGATGCCTATTTCTTGATCAATCAAGTTCAAGAACGAAATCTCGCTCTTTGTCGGTCCTTGTTCAATCAAGTTCAGGATCGCTGTCGCTTTAATCAACTCTGTTCGGTTCCATCGCTTCAAATGAAGTTGAACATCTCGCTCTTCATCAGTTTGTGATCCATCAAGTTTAGAAATGATTTATATTTGACATCAACTATTCTTTGAACCACTGCATTGCTCGCACATTAATTCAAAGAGGGGCAAATGTAATACCCTAAAAATGGTTATCTAAACCATGGGCCCTTAATCTCAACAACATCACCAAGGTCCTAACCAAAGGCAATTAAAATTAATCTTGAGCACACAATTAATTTCTTAAATCACATGGCAAATTAATCACTCTGAATTAATTAAATAAATATTTGATTAATTG
Organism: Cryptomeria japonica; assembly: GCF_030272615.1. NCBI lineage: Eukaryota > Viridiplantae > Streptophyta > Pinopsida > Cupressales > Cupressaceae > Cryptomeria > Cryptomeria japonica. The sequence continues at coordinate 4,633,230 of NC_081409.1, forward strand.
ATCATTTCAAGTAAATCATTTTTAAATAACTATCCTATTTGTTTTATTAAATATCCTAGCATATTTAATTAAATAAATCAATTTGCCATTAAATCACAAAAAAAGGAATTAATTGAAAAAAAGAATTACAAATTGAGAAAAGAAATCAAATGGAGATAATCTTGAAAACAAATTGAAAATTGAAAATTCTCAGAAAAGCAATTAAAACAATTAAATCTCAAAATTGAATGAAATAGAGAATAAATCAGTTTTTTTTCTTCTGATTTTATCTTAATTTTAGTTCAATTTCCTTTAAAACTGAGAAAAGTAGCCAATCACATCAATTCACCTGGATTGTGCTTCCTCTTGGAAAATCTTGATTGCTCTTCATCATTTGATCTTGACCGTCAGTTTCTTTCTGAATTTTCTATAAATTCAGGCTCTCATCTCCTAATCAAGCATCCTGAAGAATATATTGTTATCATGTTGTTTTTGCTCTAGGTTCACTAAGATTCCATATTGAGAATATTTGCATATTTGTTAAATCATTTAGCTTAATATTCATCCATAGCTTAATCATGTTAGCCTAATATCCATTAATCTTGCATATCTTGCATTTATCTAGCTTAATCTTGCATCCATTTAGCTCGATTTTGTACTCATAGAGATTAAATCTTTCATTTAGGTGTTGTCTAGTCACTGGTATTGCATATAAAAATTTGAGAGCAAGACTAAACTCACATCTACTAGAAGGCAATATGTCGCTTTGTGATGGTTTATTATTCATTGTTGATTGATTTACTAACCATGCGTCTAATGACTTAATTGAAGTGTTGTGTATTCCAGATATAAATACGATCCACTTTTCACACACACATTTACCACTTTGTAAATTATCCTTTAATGGTAATAAGGATGTCCTGACTCTCTTGAATCCAGTCCTTAGATTTGGGAGCTCTATTATCACCAAAAGCCAAATCCAAGAATGATGGAACAACATAATCATATAAAGCTCTATATGGAGTCATTCCTATCAACATGTGATAGGTGGTATTGTATCAATGCTCTCCTAGATGTAACCACCTAATCCAAGCTTTATGATGACCTGCAACATAGTTATGGAAATATCCCTCAACCCACTTGTTTACAATATTTGCCTAACCATCTATCTGAGGGTGCTAACTCGTGTTGAGGTTAACTTGGTACTAGCCAACCTAAATAGCTCTTGCAAGAATGCACTAATAAATCTGTTGTCCCTATCATTGACCATGTTTCCTGATAATTCATGGAATCTAAACACTTCTCTAAAAAAATATGTAACTCATGGCGCCTTATAGTCTGGTGAGATGAAAATGAGAAAACTTGGTCAACTTATCAACTACCACAAAAATACAATCTTTTCTCTCCACCTTCGGTAGACCAACTATAAAGTTCATGAATACACTCACATTTCTTCTTTGGAATTAGCAATGGTTGAAGCAAACTAAAATGTGATCTAACTTATTTCGCTAACAAGTCATGCACTTGCTGACATGACACAAAACATCATCTTTGAGGCCCTTCCATGAGAACCTCTCCCTGACCTACCTATAAGTTTTGAAGTATCTAAGATGTCTTTCCACAGGTGTACCGTGGATGACTCTTAAAATCATCTCCTTGAGCTCAGACTCAAAGACCAAATAAATCATGTCCTTGTGGTAAAAAACATCATCAACCATCTTATACCTATCATCCTAAATCTTCTCATCTATTATTTTGCATGCAAACATGTTTTTTGAATTCTCTACCAGAAGGTGAGATTTCCAATCAACTAAAATTTTTGCTAAAGAACAAGCAATGGGTTTTTTTGGAGAGAACATCAACAATAATATTATTTTTATCCTTAACATACTCTATATCAAAATTATATGATTGTGTCTTTCTAACCCACTTTTCTTACATCTCATTAAGATCTTTTTGCTCCAAAAGACATTTTAAGTTGTTATGATCATCCTAACCACAAATTTCCAACATAATAAGTATGAGAGAAGATTAGTGACAATCGTGCCAATAGTTGGAGAGATTGTTGCGAAACTACAATCTTCCTCTGCATTTCAGAGGGGCGGCTCCTTTGTATGATGGGGGTATTTGTAATTTTTGTTTAATGTTAACCTAAAAGTACAAAAAGGAGAGAAAACTAAACCAAATAAAGGTGAATAATAGAAACCTTGATAGTAGACATACGAATACCAAACAAGACTTCACGAATGATAACAAATTACAAGGGAGTTTAAGCACAAAGTAAGTTTCGATATGCAATGTTGATGAAAGAAGGAAAACATATTTCGACATACGAAGAAACAAGTTACCTAAGCACATTCAAATCAAGATACCGGGGTATGATTTTCTTTCATCAATTACATGATCTTTTAAATTAAAGATCAATATATCACACAAGTAAACAAAGGGATTATCAATTTAACATATGGGAAATTGATTATAATAACTAAGAAACATTCAAGATGTACAAATCAAATGCGTTCTTAATTATCATTTTGAAAATATACAAGTTCAAAAACTTTAGAGTACAAACTGTGAACATTAAGGTTCTCAAAATATTTCTCTAAAAAGTTCTCCAGAGTTTCCACAACATAAGAGTCCCCTTTGCATTACAAGTAGCCTATATTGATAGGCTTTTAGAAAGAAACTGCCTTGTAACTTCTTGGAATAACCACCTAGGTAACCACTTAGAATAATTACCTAAGTGACTACTTCTAATTAACCTTTTAGGAATAAGTTAGTATTTACCTAACTTTTACAAAAATTAAACCCAAGCTCTAACTTGTAGTTACAATAAGTGGTCATAAGTCACTTTTACAAAATAATAAATTGAAATTTATGACTTCAATGAAAAACCAAGTCATGAGTTATGCCGAGGTTCTTCTCTATCTTCATTCGCTTCATTTGTACTGTAATTTTCTCGACATCTATCTATTTGAGGATACAAAATATATATCTTCACATTCGAAAGGAAAAGACAACTTCAAGGTTCTCTAAAACATTGGCTGTTGCAATATGTCCACACATTACTGCTTTGACCATTGACTCAAAATAATTATTTGCCCACCAATATCTTGACTTCAAGGACATGCTTTCCAACTGCATCTACATTTGCTAAGCTTTCTTTTCTATCAAAGACATAACGTTCCTTTTAATAATGAGAAGGCTTGTATGATGATATGATTGATTCCTTCTTTAATCATTTTCATTGCTATCTTGGAGTTCTGATAAACAAGAACATGCTACAATAACACTAGCCATGGCGACAAAGTTAGACTCTAGAACAATGAAAAACATCCGATAAAAAGAGTTTTAAGGCATCCTAAGTCATCATCTACTTATTCTCCCTAGATGTGATTTGCAACCATTGCATTGCATGTGGCATATGTCTTCCTTGACTCCGCCATATGTTTTTAATGATTCATTCTCCTCATATCATGATCAATTATGAAATGCAATTTTTGTTCACCCTTTAAGAACATTAAGATTTCCAAGATGAGTGTCGTTTCCCTTTTGTTCCTATTTCACCTCTACCATTAAGAGTAAATAGATCTTGAGGCTATCTTCCTTGGTTCCTACCTTGGGTATCAAGGGGAACTCGATATTTCACACCATTATCATACAAACCTTAGGTGCCTCTCATTTCACTTAACATCTCCAAAACGGTGTATTGCATTTACTTGACAGTTCTAAAACCTTTTAATCAAATCTATTTTGTGTGAATTCTTGTGATCGTTGCATGCTTTGTGTCAAATAATGTATTGCCATGTTCTACGCTTCCACATTAGCACAGGTAGGAGAAGGCATTGGTGGGGATCGTGGAGCTCAACCTTACAACAACTCAATTGTCATTTTTTTATTTTTTTTCAAATGAAGTTTTAAAAGTTTCTATTGCCAAATTCATTTTCTGCAAATCATGTAATCATTACACTCCATGAGACGACATTCCTTTGATGCGTTTCTATCAAAATAATTCGCATGTCTGCATGTGCTTCCACGCCTTGCAAGTTGGACTTTGGCTTTGCCCTTGCCGAGTGTATCTACTTTAAAGTTTCTCAAGTCTTTTCAACACATTTTGTGTAATACTACAATCATGGCGGTCATGAGATAACAATTCAGGTGTGTTACCTTCGTTTTCACATTTGTTTTATGACTTGTGTCAAACAATTAATGTGGTTGTCTATACTTCCATACTACGTGCAAGTCTGCTAAGGCATTTGCAACTACAACATTTGGCATGAGTCCCTTATCCTTTAATGCTTCGATGGATCTCCAAACCATGTTCCAATGTAATCGTGTTGATAAAATTTAACTATTGTGGAAGTTTCTAGAGCCATTTCACTTAATGAGCCATGCAAATGAGGTTTTAAGGCGATTTGAGATTTAGTTATAATAACTAATTTCTTCATGAAGAACGCATCGATGTTTTATTAAACTTGCACAACTTTTCCAGATCACCGATGAAATAATAACTGATTTTCTCTTACGAATGTATCGACTCTTTTCAAAACTTCAAAAAGTTTAGTAAATTGCCGATAATTTTACAAGGCGTATACAACATTTGCCATTTCGGTGTTTCAAAAGAGTTGAGCAACTTTACAAAGTATTCATATCGCAGTTTACATCTAGCATCAGTAAGTTGTGATTCTTGAACAAAACTCCGATTATATCAACTTGAAACTACTTCATTCGTCATTTGCTTTGTTGGCACTTCATTAATTGCCGACAACCAAAAGATTTAAATAGTTTGGATGAAGACTTATTTATTGCCTCTAAATTGCATTTGAACTGTGATGTGAATCTCTTTTTCTTCCATTTTTTCTTTATCTTAAAATCCCAATGTAAAGGTATACCCCATGTACATAGTATTTCACTTGATATGAACTCAAGAGATTTCTTTTTGCGAGGTGCTCATACTTTGTAATTTAAATCTCGTAGTTTCAGATGTGCACTTTTAATCTTGAATTTGAATCTCTCTTCTTTTTCATTAAGCATGTACCAAATGGTAGAATTTGGTATTTGATTCTAGAGAATACCTATGAACATAACCTGAAAGTGCACAATGGTCAAATTGATTCAAGGAATAAGATCCTGCGCATGATGTTTGAAACATTTTCGGCCAAGCTTAAAAATTGGGCTAACAAGTAGCCAAGACTCCTCTCAAATTGTCTATCACATCTATTGTCTCAAGAGGGGATCCATAGCTGTTGGTAACACTCTCTTGCATGTCTATTTGATCTCGTCTATTATTTATTTTTTTGTGATAGGGGTTCTCCTCCATAGCAGGGTTTGTTTCTATCACATGTCTATCTTTTGTTTATTTGATCATATCTAGAGGTGGAAACACCAAAGCAGGGGTTTCACTAATGAAAACTCCTATATAGCCCCAACATTTTTACCTGTATCCATATGTGGAGGTGATGAACAGTTTTGATGAACACAAGACATCATTCTATTAAGTTTCTAGCACTTTATAGGCTCTATAGATACAAATGACAACACGAATGTGCAATTGTCCCTGTGACACGTTGGCATCCAGGCCAAGGCTTTGTCCATCTAGTATAACAATTTGCATATTCTATACTTTTCATTTTTGTAACTTCAATATTTTTGACATATCATATTTTCAAGTTATTAAACATTTTTAGTTTATTCTCATAGCTTAGTGTAGTTTAAAAATTTAATTCAAGCATTTTAATTACAATTCACTTGAATTGTGTCAATTGAGGTATTGTTGCTCCTTAATACCTTGTCATCTTGACAGTAGCAAATCCTCTCTACATTTTTTATTTAGGAGCATCCTCAGTTCTTGGCAATCTTGCATCAACCAAAAATATTTCTTTTTTATTTGCTTTTTGTTTTGCAGTTTCAGCATTTCATTCTGCATTTTCTTACATTGGCTCACCGAATCTTGTGGAGTTGGATTTTGCTTGAGGACATGATCATATGCCTTATTCCTAAACTACGAAGCATTTGGATCATTTTCCGACAAGTTATCGATTCTGGATTCCGAGACAATTTTCTGGCACTAGAACCGTTTGGACCTATTTGCATTGGTGAATCTATCAAATCCCTTCTGTAGCTTGCGAAGCCATGTGCATTGATTTCAATGTTCCTTGGCATGTGGTCGACCTTCCCTTTGATCCACACTTCATCCTTTGCATTTTCCAGAGGAATCTCTTTGGCGGAGGCCGACCTATTGGTTTTACACGTTTGATCTTGTTCTTCAACATTTGATCCCTTTTGGGTCGACCGGATCCCCTTGGATCATATAAATCATTGTAATTGAGCATTAGAAGTCAGTTAGAAGAAAATCAGATAGAACATAGTGGATAGATCTTAGGTTTGGAGGTCCGGGAGTGACCTGCTCTGTATTTAAGCATGTTTGTAGCAGGGCAGTGAGTCGGATCTTGTAACCCGGATGTTACCGGTTATCTGTAATCAGTTTTCATGATCTAATATATTCAGTTCTGCATTGCCTTCATCATAGTTTCTTATTTCCGTTGTGTTTACTCTTGCTGCCCTGTCCGAATTGATCTCTTTGAGGTCCCTCCTAACCGATGACTGCACCAATTTTGGTGAACCCGACATGAATGCCTCATGTCGGATCTTTTTGTTCAACATTTTAATGCATTTGATAATTTTTTCTTAGAGTAGGATTTTGTTATACTAGAGGATGCCTTATATGAATTCTTAGAGGAATATCCTTCTACTAAAAAACATGTTACACAAACTCAACCCTTAGAATTTGTAGTGTCGTAAATTGTACACCTTTATTAGTGTGTCCAATTTCAGACTCTCCTAGCACCTATTTTAGTATTTCCCTTTCCTCTATGCATTAAAGAATCTTTATTGTAATTAATTAATATTTAATTCAATATTATGGGTCTTATTCCACTTTATTACTGTAGTGTCGTAAATTGTACACCCTTGTTAGGGTGGTACAATTTCACACTTAGTTTAGCACCCACCTTAGTGTGTTTGCATCTTGCATTATTATTTCCCTTTAAACATTTAATTAATTAATTTAATTTAATCTAAAGTCATATTTCATCACTTCATACATCATAAAACTGGGCCCTTTACCCTAAGTGTGCCCCATTTTATTTTATTCCTCTAATAAATCATTTAATCATAAACCCTAATTATGTGTTATTTCGACCTTTAAGGCTCCATTTTGCATTTCAAAACACCTCGAAATTAGCTGTAACTTAGGGATTCACTCTAATATCATCATATCTAACGACCCTAAAAATTTGGTGAAAAGTTGGTCGGACCATGGCGGGAGTGCACATGGTCCTCGACTTTTTTCCCGAAATTTTGGGAGCACAATTCTATGATATTATAATGCTTAACCCAAAATATTGGCAGGAAATTAATTTCCTAGGTCGGCCTAAAGACGAAATTAAGTTGAAATTAAGATTTAGGGTTTCATACATTTAAGAGCTCTCTTTCTTTATTTGAAGGCAACTAAGAACTATCTATCTATTGGATCTAAGAATCTAAGAGCAGGTTTTTAGAGCATAAGGAGCCTTCTATGTAGTGAAAGAGAAGCCTATTTGGAGTCTTCAACAACATTCAACAACATTTCATCAAGCATTCATCATCAATTAGGAGCCTTGAAGACATTGAAGAGTAATAGGAGATCTAGTGGCAATTTCTCTCCCTTGGGGATTGGTATGATTTCATGTCTTTGTATGAGCTTCTTTACATCAATTTGCACATTTACATTCATGCTTTAGATCATTTAGAATATTTGGTTTGAAGCATTATCATTTACATTCACATTTACATTTAGGGTTTACTTTCATGCGTAGGGTAGCTCTAGTTTCTTTCATTTTAGGATCTTGCATTCACATATGTCAATCTTAGTGTTATTGTTCACCATGTCATAAGCACTCTTGATACATAAACTAGAAATAGAGTTTAATTTGTTAGCATGTGTAGTTTTGTATCCTAGTATCATGCTGATGAATCTGACATTTATATCTTTCACATCATTGACTTTCAATGATCTGTTGTCATGGGTTGCACCAGTTAGTGTCATTACAGTGTTATTTGAAACTTTCTTAGATTTGTCAGGCCTGCTACCAATGGAAGGTAAGCCAGTCACAACCTTTACTGCTTCTCTAGTGATCTTATGGATAGAATCAAGCCAAAAGAATTCCCCATGAACTCTACTGAGTACAATTCTCACAACTTAGGAAAATCAGGAATACTAAGTATTTCCACAAAACCTAGGGTTTCTATGATCTTATGTTCTAGTTTCACAATACCATTCTCATCACAAATGACAGTCCTATACATGTTCATAATTTCATCAGCACCTAGTTCCTCAATATGACAATGTATGTATATCCTAGGGTTTTCTGCATATGCAACTCCTTTAAGGATTTTAGAGAATGCACCTAGGGTATCATCCTACTTCGCTACTTCGGGAATGATTTTAAATATGGGTCTAGGGCATTTAACCACTTCAACAACAGTAGGGTTTGCAATGAATTCAGGTGCAGAGGAGGAAGCCATTTGATAAATACCTTAATCTACCTTTAGGTTTGGATGCTTGAAATATTTTGCTTCACTTCTCGTTGTGGATGTCTTCACTCAGGTTTTTCGTGCTCTTAGGAAATTTGAATGCCCGGTGAGTGAAAAAGAGTGAAAAACACTTGCTTTCTAATGCCATTTCCTTCAACTACCATAATAAATGATTGTCGGTTAAGTGAAACTTAACTCATCTGCAGGTAAAGAAGCATTTCATCTTCTTACCATCAACCGAGGGTCAACTAGCATGATTTTCAATTAGTTGCCATACCCCAAAAAGGTTTCTTTTCAGTTAGATGAAGAATCTCCTGTCGGTGGAGTAATACTTTGTTCTACCGGTGAAGGAATAGTCTCATCAACATTTTGATCTCTCTTTCTAATCCATTGTTTTGAAAATTCTTGCTTTACCTCTTCAACCTTCTCTTTATCTTTCAAGCTGGGTCCTTTATTATTTGTCGGTGATGCCTTACTTCTACAAAATTTTGCAATATGTCCAATCTTGTTACAAGCATAACAAGTCACATTGTTTTTCTGAATAGCTTTTCCATATCCTATGCCGGTATGTGTTCTGCATTGATTAGATAAGTGTCCAAATCTTCCACAAACATAACATCTTACATTCATTCTGCAGTTTTATGAATTATGACCAATTTTGTTGCATTTAGAACATTGACCGGTGGGTGCATTAGTGTTCTAATAGTTTCTAGATCTACATTGATTTGCTCTATGACAATACATGTTACAGTTAGAGCATTTCCCATTAAATTTGTAGGTGTTAGGTTGTCTTACCGGTTTACTGTGATCATGATTGTTTGCAGTACTAGAGCTTTCACCAACTTCAAAGCCAAGACCATTAGTGTCTCCATTAGGGTTTCTGATTTTTCAGCATGTCATTGATGAATACTAAGAGGGGGGGTGAATTAGTATTAAAAAAAAAATTGAACTTAAACACTTAAACAGTTTAGCAGTCAATCGGTATAACAATTTTACTAACAAACTTGTTAACACAAATGCAAACCAAACAACAAATAAGGCATTCACCCACAGAAGCACAATCACCATAACACAAGAGCTTTTGATGTTGAAACCCAAATGGGAAAAACCACGGTGAGATGAAACTCACAAGTAACTATCTGCAGAATAGTAACCAGTCCGGTTAAGGTTAGACCAGTTAAGGTCATACAATGTTCTTTACCAGAACAGATCCTATTAGGAATCTCAATCTCTGTTAGGAGATAAGTCCGATTAAAGACTACCTTGTGAGAGGATTTCAGATCCACAGTTGTGAACCACCTTGTTAAAGGATTTACAAAGGCTTTGCCAGGCCTACCCGGTTAAGGGTTACAAACTTGTCGAAGATGTGAATAATCAACAAGTGAGTGATCTAAATACTAGCACAATATGCTTGGTTAGATCCTTGATAGCTCATTGTTAATGCATTTCAACATTACTTCAGTCTTCAATATCTTCACACTCTGTTTCTTCACACAGACCTAATTTTTTTTGTGATCGCACATGCAAAATCCTCATCAACCACACAAAAACCCTAACACCTATCTAAAACCCTAGACATGATGTCCTTATAAAGGAATCTGATTTTATGTCGGTCCAATAGGATTACATTGCAAGTTCCTAGGTTCAGTGCATCTGGACACATTTGGTAACACGACACAGAATCACCGTCAAAGTGTCGGTGGATGGTAACCTCATCACAAAAATATCGGTTGGTAACTCATCACAGAGTATTACCGGTTCATACAACTTTACCGATTACCGATTGGAAACTCATCACAGAGTAATACCGGTTCAAATGTTAAACCGATTACCGGTTGACAAAAATGAAGACTGGGAAAATGATATCTGTCGCTTCAGTTCCTTCGTACTGCTTGAGATCCTTGAACCTCTTGAGGTCTTCATACCGCTTGGGATCGGTAAACACTTTCTGCAAAACACCGATAGTCTAAAGACTATAATACATAATAATACCGGTTTGGAACAAATACCGGTTGAGCATAACTCATACATACAAAAAGTGATCTCAAAGCAAGTGTGTGTCCATCAATGACAATCACAACAACATCATCAAAAATGCCAACAATCTCCCCCTTTGGAATTGATGGCAACACTTAGGAAAAATTTTGACATCTAAGTGTTTTACAACAAAAATATGTCATAATCAAAATTACTCCCCCTAAGCATATACACTACCCTTTTGCAGAAAATATTGTTACTACTTATCAAGTTGTCATTAGTTTTACATCCAGAGTCATTCTATATACTCTAGTCGGTTATCTCTACCAAAATATTCAGTCGGTATGAACAGAACAATCGGTTAAAGAAGAAAGTATTCACAGAGCCCAGTATGCACCGAGCTATCTACCAAGTATCATTCCATGTCTACCAAGCAGCAAAGATGATACACCGAGTGAAATGTGTTAGCAGATTCATTGAACCTGGACACACATATGAAAACGTGTTACAAGATCGAGGAACATAGAACCGTTATCACATTGGAAATTGCACTTAAAGATTGTGTATGATTTCGAGGTCATTTATCCAATGAAATATTTTGTATAGTTATTCATTCAATAAATCATGTTTATAAGATCGAAGCAATGAATCAGACCACCGACATAAGAGATCTATTTATACAACATGGATTGAGATCAGATATATACATGTAGTGACAGACAGAGATATAGAGAGGTGTATGAAGCAAGACATGTGTGATACATGAGAAAGCAATAAGTGTTATGATTGTTACAGAGACACAGAGGTCACTGAGAAGGATTTCAGAGAACAATCAAAGAACAGAGTAAACAGAAGGGTTTACCGAGTTACTTTATGGGTTACCGAGGTATGCTATAAGCAAGGTAATCTTATTTTGAGCACATAGAATCTGCTATAACATTCCAGATGTAAAGTTGAAGATATTTGTAAAGATTTTATTGAAATATTTTGAAGTTGTAAGAGAAACCTTTAACAGGGTAAAAGACTCTAACCAAGTCTATAAATTGTAAAGCCTCTAACCAGGTACAACATTTAGTTTAAGTGTTGTAAAATCCTTTAGCAAGGTAGATCTAACAAATCTTGATACTCCTAACAGGTTAAGCTATCAGAAATAGCTAAACATGTAGCTCTAACCGAGCACTCTTTATTATTGTAGTAGTGAAGTTGTGGGTGCCATCCCCACCGCAGTTTTTCTCTCTAACGAAGAGTTTCTGCGTAACCAAAATATATGTGTTATGGAGTGAATCATGTATGATTGTTATTTATTAGTTTTAGCTTTATGTTATGTTGCAGCAGTTTTTGGTTTATGCATAACAGTAAAGATATTGTTGTTAAAAGGATTTGAAGTATTGATTCACCCCTCCCCTCTCAGTATATTAGCTTTCCATATTGGGCCTAACAATTGGTATCAGAGCTTGAATCTTGGAAAAAGGTTTAACAACCTAAAGAGAAAGATCTTATCAATGGAAGGTTATAAACAATCTCAGAAAATTGTGTATCTGCAAGAAGAGTTGGATCATGCTAATCAATTGATTGCAGACATGCAAAGACAAATGCAAAAATCATTGAAAGTGAGAAGAAGATTATCTGATGATTTGCAGGACTCTCAAGAGTTAGTGGAACAAATTGAGACATCATCGGAGAACAGTATATCTGAAGAGACTAAAGAAATGATTGGAGTATTGAAAGAAAAGAACAAAGCACTGGCTGATCAGCTAAAAGTAATGAAAAGAGGACATGAACATTTCAGCACATAGATGACTGAGAATCTTGATGCATTGAGGACAGTTGAGGATAAAGTAAGAGATCTAGAAAGAGAAAAACAACAGCTTGAAGCATTAGTATCTGAAAAGAATGATGAAATCATAAGGTTGACTGGGATTCAACAAAATCTATCAGATCAATTAGGTTATGCACATCATGAAGCAAATTTGAAAGATGATGAGAATCAAGCATTGAAACTTGAAATATCAAGGTTGACCAATGAACTTGAAACAGAAAAGAAATCCAAGGAAACACTAAAGAAGAGCTATGAAGCATCAAAGATATTGGATGAGCAGCAGAATACAAGAAGACCCAACAAAGAAGCAGGACTCAGTTACAAAGGAAAAGACTCTATCAAGAAGGGAATTCATACAACCGAGAGAGGAGAATCATCAAAGCAAGCTGGAAACAAGAAGCAAATCAAAAAAAAGAAGCCTATTTGCAACTACTGTGGAAATCAAGGTCATACTGCTAACATGTGCCAAATCAGAAAAGGTAAGCAACCGAATGTCACTAAGTCTAATGGTTATTGTTACAATTGCAATAAATATGATCACACATTTAACCAATGTAGGACAAAGTCTGTTAACAATTATCAGAAGGCAAAATTCAAAGGGTTTTGTAAAAACTGCAATAGATATGGACATAGTACCGAGAAGTGTTGGCTTAAACAAAAGAACTACATGTGGTTTGCACACTGAGCAAATACTGGAGGTTACCAAACTCACACAGATCCTTATCGACAATATTCTACAGTTCCATGGGATTACAATACAAGGATATGGTGTGAATGTTGTGGAAGATATGGACATATAAGTGCCAACTTCTTTATAAGGTTTGGAATGAGCAACCGAAGATCATGGAGAAACCCTGGTATGGCATGTTTTCATTGTCACAAAGTTGGACACTTGGCTAGAGATTGCAGAGATCAACCTAGAGGAGACACTGAGGAAATAAAAGAAAAATTATAGATGATTTGGAAAAAGAAGGAAATTGTGTCAAATAAAGAAAGCACCTTACCTACAGAGTTAGGTGCACCTATTCCAAATTAATCGGTAAAGGTATGAAGGGACTGCACTCTTTCAAATGTCAAATCTTAACAGTTCCTATTTTATTATGTACTTAAGTCAAAATCTGCATAGTTAAAGATGTATTAGTAAGTTTGAAATTCTATCAAAGCCTTTTGGAGCACTATACAGGAAGACTATCAAGCCGGTGAATACAGGAAGCCTGTCAAGTTAGTAAATGAAGGAAGTCTAGTTACTCGGTTAAAGCGCAAAAACGAAAGAAAGTTTAGTGGAACCGAGTGCATTTAATGTTTTTAACCTAACCTGCACGGAGCCCGATAAGGTATATTGTGTACTTAAAGCATTTACGCGGTCATTTTTCACTCACCAAGTTTTCAAGAGAGCAGAGCAAGCAAATCAAAGGTGATCAAACCACCTCCAAAGCAAAATTCAAGGTATTTACATCAATCTCAACGCATTGTTAAGTTGATTTACCGATCATATCAAGTTGTTATTATCTGCTAAGTGTGAAGCGTCTACCGTTTGAAAATCTTCAAACCCTAAGGATCTTTTGTTAATTCTTATCTGAAATCTGCAATGGCACCTAAGATCCAAAATCCTGTTGTTGTTGAGAACATCGAAAAGCCCTCACTGAAATACTCTTTAACTCCCAAAATTGCATCTGAACCGGATGACAAAACCGCATTTTCACTCATCTCGGATAGAGTTTTATTAGTCGAGGATGTGAGATTCTTCACCATGTCGAGTTGAAGAACTAGGTCACATTAAAATCAAAGACACATATGATGAATTGTGCACCGATGGTAAAATGGATAGCAAGTATGAGCACATTAAGATCAAGGGATTGATTGAAGCCCTAACCTATCCCCGTGTATTCAAACCCCAGTGGGTCAAGTTTTTTCTGAGCAGAGTTCATGATGACTTCATGTGGCTAGAAGAGAAACCGTTTAAGATCACCAAGGAGATCATTCATTGATCACCAGTTACCCTATTTATAATCATGCCCGAGCTCAGAAAATGATATCACGGAAGGAATTGATCAGTTTAACCGGAGTAGAATCAGATTGCAGAGGACTGAAATTGAACAATGTCACTGATGCAGAACTAAAGTTTGCCATTAGAGTAATAGGTTACTGTTTCTTCCAATCAGCAAGGGAAAACAGTGTACCCTGTGCAGCAATAGACTTAGCATATAAAATTGTGAAGAAAGGCATGAAAATTGATTTATGTGAGGTGTTGCTGAAAAACCTATTTGAGAATCTGAACACCATAAGGAAGCCAAAGAAGAACAATTCGGCCAATACACTAAAGTTTGGATCACTGTTAATATGCATGTTTTTCTATTTTGAAAAATTCTTTCCATCAGTCGGTAAAGTTGTTTGGGAGCTACACGGACCAATCACCCATCAGATCAATGACTTCATCAAGAAGCTAGGTGATAATTTTAATGATATTATGGATGATTATTTCAACAAATTTCAGGAAAGGATGCATAACAGGTACCAGATTCCACCCAAGCTAGTGGAGAAATACAAAGATGACATATGTTTTGAAGTGGACACTGATTACTGTTATGTGAATGTTGTGGAACCAAGAACTCAATCTTTGCCACCTATGGGTTACAAGATTGATTTTGACATCACACAACAGCAAATTGATGCATTTCTTACATTACCAAGGCATGTTACCGAGCTGAGGTATGGAACATATGAAGAAGTGAAGGAAAAAGTAAAAATGAGCATTGTAGTACCTAAAGCTAAAGGAAGGCAACAAAGATGATAAAGGCATTAACGGAGAAATTTGGAGAAGATTCTTCCTCCACACCTGTCAAAGGCATTATAGCCATTACTGAAGAGGAATCTGAAGCCCAAGAGGCAGCTATAACACTGAACACCGAATTGCCTAAGGGAAAAGTGCTGAAAAGGAAGAAACGGGATACATCAAAGGCCTCCCGACTCCTCCAGCAAAGCGACCTAACACACGAGCATCTGCAGCATCACCGAGTAAGAAAACAAAGAGTGTTGCCGCACCCAAGGTAACAAAAACTTACAAGAAATCTACTCGGAGACTCATTTTGGCAAAAGAGTCTAGTGACACCGAATCTGAAGATGCAAGCAAATTTCAGATTGTCAAGAGCAAGAAGGTAAATGTACATAGTGTTGAAATTTTTTGTGCTAATCTAAAGCAATATGGTGGATTTGGATCATTTAGATATGTTAAGTATGAATCCAGAAATGATGTCGAAAAGAGAAAAATAGAAGAAGCTGTCATCTGCACACTTCTGAAATTTCGATTGGTCCCATTGGAAGTATCCAATTCTCTTCCAAACGAATTGTATGTGCATATTGATAACAGGTGGAAATATGCAATAGACTCAAAAAAATAGATTAGAGAAAGAAGTCTGGTACATCTCTTTCCAGACATGTCGGTAGATGAAATCAAAGAAAATCTGACAAACTACCACAAAAACTTCCTAGTCAAGCAAAAAGCTTTTAAATTGATGAATGGACTTTATCTGGAAGTAGAGAAAGAGACCAAGGGAAAATGGCAGGAAATATTTAGAATCAAGGATGCTGGTGAGCAAGCTACAGTTGAAATTGTTGATGTCACCGAGCAAGATCCTGATGTCACCGAGCAAGACCTTGCTTACACCATACAAGTAGATGAAGATATCATGGATACAAAAGCACCTGAACAGGAAATGATAGAAGGAAATGCTTACGCCCAACTTGTATCTAGTGAGTCAGTTTTGGAACAAGTTCAGCCCTATCCTCCGGTCAATCAACCTGTCTCAACCGAGGCCCCTTAGGATACAGAACAAGGCATCGAAGGTCAGAAGTCTATAGCAGGAGAAGGTACTGTATATGGTGAAAATGGATAACAATAATAACGATATTGAAAGGCTAAATGAATTCAACCACAAAAACCCTAGCCTAACAACAACAAAGATCCACCATAACATATGAAGATTACCTAAGACAATGCAAATCAAATGAAATCACAAAGATTATACCATCACATGTCCAATAGGGTTTTGTATCTCTATTCTTCCTATCTCCATTGATCTTGTTTGATGTATTTGCTCTCAGATTTTATGTGCACAAGAGCTCAACAAAAAACGAAATGTGGTTGTAAGTAGGATCGCATATACCAAGTGTAGTCAAGTGTATAAAATTGATTAGGGTTTGATAATGAAGGAAGCATCTCCTTATATAGAAAACACTATATGAAATGGAGGGATAAGATTGAGAGGTGTAAAAGGAGGTCGGCTATGATTAGAGGGTAGGTAAAAGAAATAATATAATAATGAAAGGGGTAGGTAGTGTATGAATTAAGAGATGAATGACATGTGTCATAGGTAGAAGAGGTTAATGAATTAATTAAATAAATAAAGATTTATTTAATTAATAGAAAAAGTGGGATCAATTAAATAAATAAGATATTTATTTAATTTAGGAAAAAGGATAATTTAAATAAATAAATGTATTTATTTAAATGAGAAATAAGGCTAGAAGAGGATAAATGAATTAATTAAATAAATAAAGATTTATTTAATTAATAGAAGAATTAAGCTTAGATAATTATATTTATTTAATTAGACTGGACAATTTTGGGTGTCTACATTTTGCCCCTCTTTGAGACAATGCAGCTTGTCGCGTTGTTTTAAAGAAGATAATATGAACTGATACAGAGTTGCCCCAAGATGGGAATGATATGCCCCCTCGAGAGATTGGATGAAAATGTCTGAAAATATTGCAGACAATCTCTTGATAAGAAAGAGAGGCTAGAATGGACTGACTAGATAGGATAAAGTGATAGAGTCACGGGATAATGAAGACTGACTCGGGAGACGAGGGCTAGGGCTAGGGCTAGGGCTAGGGTAGTCTATAAGATAGACCACGAGGGGAAAACATCCTCATTGTCATCCACACATCCACGAGAGTAGAGTGCAGAGAGAGAAAAGAGCAGCAGCAGTCAGCAGCGATGGCTTTGGTTCACAGATTCGACCGCGTTCGTCGATTATAGAGGCCAGCAGAGGCAGGGGAGCCAGTAAGTACCACAAAACCTCCCTGTACTTTGATGCATTTATTGTTGTCATTAATGCATGTTAGATAGGGTAATAAATGCGCTTAGAATAGGGTCCAAAAAATGTCAAAAACGCTCAGGCGCGTCTGCGTTGGTGCCAAGCGCGTCTATGCTTGCGAGGTGCGTCTGTGTTTGTGCCAGGCGCGTCTATGTTGAAAAACGCATCTGTGCAAAATGCGGCCGCGTCTGTGATGTGTAGGCGCGTCTATGCCAAAAAGGCACGTCTGTGTCGCCCAGGCATGTCTGTGTAGAGCATAGGTACGTCTGTGTGTTTCAGGTGCGTCTGTGTAAAACAGGTGCGTTTATGCAGTCTTCAAGCGCGTTTATGTCAGGAAAGCGCGTTTGTGTCCAAAAATGTGAATTTTTGTCTTCTAGGTCAAATCGGCAGTTCTATGATGAACATACGCTGTCGATTGGATAAGCTGCTGAGAGGATACACTCAAGCAAGTCTTGTAGGGAAGACTAGGATTGCGAATAGGGCTAGGATTGACAATTTTGTGATAGAACATACGTTGCCAATTAGGAAACTACTCAAGAGGATTTACTCAAGCATGGGCCCTAGGATAAGATAGATCAAGGCACTTTGTGATGAACAGTGAGTACCAAGATATAGTACTTTGTGATGAACAGGGAGTACTAAAATATGAGCAGCACTTTGTGATGAACAGGGAGTGCAAATGTGAGCAACACTTTGTGATGAACAGTGAGCGTCAGACACGTAGTACTTTGTGATGAACAGGGAGTACTACTAGGATAAATAGCAACACTTTGTGATGAACAGTGAGTGTCACTAGGATAGATAGCAACACTTTGTGATGAACAGTGAGTGTCACTAGGATAGAATACCAGATGCACTTAGATAAAAAGTAGCATTTTGTGATGAACATTGAATGCCACGATGACTGACATGATTGATTTGCTTGACTGCAAAAGTATTTGCCTATGTTGGAGTCACGGGAGAGATTCCTGTCGACGCAGAGATTGCGACCTGAGCTGACCTTCGAGGACCAAGCGGCTATTGAGGCTATGGGTCTGAGACATATTCTGTATGTGCCTGAGTTTCGGGCGAACATGGGACTGCTGACTGCTTTAGCTGAGAGATGGCACTCAGAGACTTGCACTTTTCATTTGCCGATGGGGGAGATGACAGTCACCCTGGAGGATGTATACAGGATTATGCGGATACCAATTGATGGGGAGTTGATTCCGTACGATCAAGACGAAGACAGGGATGCCCTTAGATGAGTGTTCTAGGATCCGGGACTAGAGATGAGGGTGGGACATGTGGCATGGGATACCATGACATGGACAGGATTAGCACTACCAATAGTGTTGGCAAGAGTTATCAGTGGGTTCCTCTGTCCGGATAGGGCGACACGAGGGGTCGCTGCAGAGGACACAAGGGCCAGGAGAGATGATCTTGGGGCGGGTCCTTCTAGGGCTCAGACTCCGTCGAGGCCAATCGGCTTTGAGGGAGGGAATTCATCATAGCCATAGAGGGCTCCCTATGTATCAGTATTGTACCATTTTTGTATGATGATGTAGACACCTTCGGGTCATTGTAGCCATATGATTTTTTGACATCATTGTATCATGACACTTTATATATATATATATATATATATATATATATATAAGATGATTCATCTTTGCGGCAACTATATGCATGTGTACCTATGTGATGAGATGTTTCATGATGTATGTTTCTATGTGATGAGATGTTTCATGATGTATGTTTCTATGTGATGGTTATGATATGGATGCAAATATTTACATGATGAAATGCAATATTTGTGTTGTTCTTTTATGTTTTTAAAATGTTATGCCAATGCAAATGTGAATGTATGAAATACAAATGAATATGATAATGCAAATGTAAATTGTGCTAACGGGTGTTGTGTGTAGGATGTGATGCAGTTGTGATATCTATATGTATGTATGAAATGCTAATATCTGGTAATGCAGGTGCAACTACATGAAATGCAATTATTTTTGGCGTGTCATTATACTCAGTCATGTGATAGCAGGCTACGCGGACTCGAGAAGGACGATGGAAGTCAATCAAGAAAGGGGGATGGAAGACATAAGATATGAAAGTGAAAGAGCTTCTTGTGCGTTATCATCATTGAGCTTTATTATGGCAAGTAGGTTATGACAATCGAGACATATGTTCAACCCAGAAAGTCATTGTACCTGTTTGCATGGAGATAAGACAGTCACAAACAAAGAATGCCCCAATTCATACTAGACTCACAGTGTCCTCATATCCTTGGACAAGTCATAGCATTACTAAGAGACAATCCACAGACAGCAAATACAAATAGGTGATGATACCCCATCCTCGCCTTTCTAGTCAAAGACATCTTGGAGATAAAATCTCTAGTCAGAGACATCCCGAAAAAGCTAAAAGACATGTCACGAAAAAAGATGAAATCAAAAGAAAACCAAGACTCGACACCAACATCCACTGTAGTCCTCAAGTTTAGTGTCTCTTGTCACTTGTATAAGTCTTATTTGATTGTGGTCACAATGTTTACTTTCACAAAAAGGATAGATAGCACTGAACCATAATGTTGTCTGAGTCTGCTAAAAGATTTGATTTGTTGAAGCCCATTGTTGTTGCTGTGTCTCATCTGAAACCGACTGAATCCATGAAACTGATACTTTATTGTGGAGAAGATGAAACTTTATTGCGGATCTATGATGCAAATGTTGCTTTATTGCGGATTGTGCATGGATAGACTGAAGGAAGCTAGAAGAAACTGTATTCCTCGAAACATGTGATGTTCTCAGTTCCACACCCATCACTAGACGTAGGATTTGCCTTAGCCACAGATAGGATCTGATTTATTATGGATGGAAAGGAGTGAAAAGGAAGGTTTATTATGAATGGCTAACCAATCTTAGGTAGATCAATAACAAGTCATGATGGGAATGGGTAAGTTTATTATGAATGAATAGGTTGTGAGTGTGTGCAAAGTGAAAGGATGAAAGTGAATCCTGAAGGAGGGAGGAGAAATGTCTCTACGCATGGCGTTGGTGACCCAGTTTTCACCATAGTACTTGCCCAAGGCGCCACCGAAGTGGTTTTCACCGTTGGATGAAATTATTTCTTTTTACTTTTTTTTTTTTTTTTTTTTTTGTATTTTTTAAATTTTTTATTTTTTTGTATTTTTTGAATTAGGATATTCTGAAGAGCTATGTGTAAAACCTGCGAAGGTGCATGCTGTTGATAGGATCCTCCAAAGGTTCACCTTCTGTAGTTGAGAGCTGATATGCCCTAGATCCATATGTTGCTGTAATGATGTAAGGACCAAGCCAATTTGGTTCGAACCTGCCCTTCTTCTCTCTGTCTTGCTGATTTTTGGGATTTTCTCTGAGAACCAAATCACCTACCTCAAATGTGTGAGGCTTGACCTTGTGATTGTAGCTACATTGTTCCTTGACTGAATGATGTGTAGCTTGAGTGTCTGTCTTCCTTGATGAAGAAACTGCGATAGAATTACTAGTGTGTGGACTACACAGGCCCGTATGTGTGTCACCTGAAGAAGTTTGGGCATCCTTGATAACAAAGTCCCTTGAGGAAGCTCCATTAAAGGTCCATGATGTATCGCCAAAAGGGAATGGATGTGTGGAACATGTGGATGAGTAATGAAGGCTTGTGATTGCGAAAAGAAGTGAAAGTAGGATAACATGATGGAGACTTAGGATCAACAAGTATGATTTTTGACTTAAAATTGTAGAACTTTTGCCCCCAGTTATTTTGATGTTAGGGGAGATCAACTCTTGTTCTTTTTCTTTCATAGGATTTTTATCCTTGACTTTGATTTTTGCAGAGTCCAATAGCTTTTGATTTTGAATTGAACTAAAGGACTTCTCTCTATTTTTGACTTTTAGATTTTTCTTTTCAAATCTTGATTCTTGATCCCCAATGAGTGAGGGCTTTTGTGATTCTTGTTGATCCAAGTCTGGGAGCGGAGTGGAAATGGAATGAGTGGATGAAATGGTAAGGCTATGTGAGTTATCAAGAGGGCTGGCAATACGCTCGATAGATTCTTCTCTGGAACCACTCTTAGGACTATTGATATCAAGAGATGCTTGCACCACTAGAGGAGATTTGCATTTAGACTTAGTAGCCACAACACTAGGTGGTTCACACCTAATTCCTTGCAAATTGTTTATAGATTGTTCCTGTAGACTGAATGTCTTAGGAGACAGTGGGAGTTGATCAACATGAAAGATATACTCACCACATCCCATGTCTTTAATCTTGAACTTGTCTTTGAGCTCTGCTTGTTTGGATGTAGAAGCTTTCAATGATTCTGGATCCACATATTCTGATGAAGGAATAGCTTGTCGATTGATTGGAATTGTTATTTCTGATCTATGTCGCATATTGTTGCAATATATGAATGGATTTGGATTCGCTTTGACAGTCACTTCAACTCCATTGTGTGGAAACTTAATACATCGATGATATGTAGATGGGACTGTGCTCATCTCATGAATCCATGGACGTCCCAAAAGTATGTTGTATGTAAGATCAAGGTCAAGGACTTGAAAAACCACATCCTTTGTAACGGGCCCAACTCTGAGAGGTAAGGTGACTGTGCCTTTGGATGAACGCTCTTCATCATCATATGCCTTGATGGTAATTTTGTTTGTAGAATTCACAGCTTTGTCGGAATATCCCAATTGTTTAATAGTGCTCAATGTACAAATGTTTAGACCTGCTCCTCCATCTATCAGGACTTGTTTGATTCTATGTTTGTGTATGAAGGCTTCAATGTGTAATGGTACATTATGTGGCTGACTTACGGAGGTGTCATCGGCTTCTGTGAATGTAAGAGAGTGTGGAATGGAAAGGTATCCCACCATGGCTTGAAACTGGTCCACGTTCAGATCAATAGGAATGGCAGTGTCTCTCAAGATTTTGTCGAGAATAGCTTTATGTGCGGGGGATATGCGTAAGAGCTCAAGGATGGAGATGAGCGCGGGTGTCTTCCCTAACTGTTCTACAAGGTCGTACTCAGCCTTGGTTGATGAAGAAGCGGTGTTTTTAGTTGGAGCACCTTGCAAAGTGATTTTACCTCAATGAGTTGTGACATGACATTCAGAGGTAGGTTCGGAAGAAGATCCAACACCTTTTAGGACAATCTTGGGTCTTTGGGTAGAATTCTCAGGGTTTTTGTCCTTGATGATAATGGTAGAGACGTAATTGTCCATTGAAATGTGATTGATAGTTGAATCATAGTTATAGGTTGCTCTAGTATAGTTGGTTTGGTCATCTGTGGCTTTAGCTTTTCCCTTGTCATGCTTTGGGAATGGTTCCTTAAACATTTCATGTTCTTGATTGGATAAGTGCCCTTCAATCTCAATGTCACCCCTATCAATGAGATCTTGTATGATGTTCTTCAGTCGATGGCAATTTCCTGTCTTATGACCCTTGCTCTTATGAAATTCACAATATTCATCATCATTCCACAAATTTGGTTTAACCTTTGGTTCATATGGAGGAAAATCTGGAATTGTGATTACTTTGTTTGCCACTAGCTTTTTGAAAACTGACTCAAGTGGTTCACCCAATGGAGTGTACTTCCTTCGTGATTTAGAAGTTGTTTGAGTATTCACTTGATTTGATCCGGAAAAAATGAATTTGGGTCGCACTATATTGGCATCAACAACACCATCATTGACTGTGTTCTTGTTTTTATTCCAAAATCTTGGCTTGTCTTTTCCTTTAAAGTCATCTTTGTTTTCCTTGAATATCTTAATGACTCCTTGTTCAATTAGGACCTTCTCTGTCGCTAAGCCTTTTTCAATGACATCCTTGAAGGTGGACAAACAAGCTTTCCTTAGATCATAGCCAATGTCTTTGTTAACATTTTGGGTGAACATTTCTACCATTTGTTTTTGTGGAATTTCACAAGAGCATCTGCTGGCTAGATTCCTCCATCTTTGTGAAAATGGATAACAATAATAACGATATTGAAAGGCTAAATGAATTCAACCACAAAAACCATATCCTAACAACAACAAAGATCCACTATAACATATGAAGATTACCTAAGACAATGCAAATCAAATTAAATCACAAAGATTATACCATCACATGTCCAATAGGGTTTTGGATCTCCATTCTTCCTATCTCCATTGATCTTGTTTGATGTATTTGCTCTCAGATTTTATGTGCACAAGAGCTCAACAAAGAACAGAATGTGGTTGTAAGTAGGATCGCATATACCAAGTGTAGTCAAGTGTATAAAATTGATTAGGGTTTGATAATGAAGGAAGCATCTCCATATATAGAAAACACTATATGAAATGGAGGGATAAGATTGAGAGGTGTAAAAGGAGGTCGGCTATGATTAGAGGGTAGGTAAAAGAAATAATAAAATAATGAAAGAGGTAGGTAGTGTATGAATTAAGAGATGAATGACATGTGTCATAGGTAGAAGAGGTTAATGAATTAATTAAATAAATAAAGATTTATTTAATTAATAGAAGAAGTGGGATCAATTAAATAAATAAGATATTTATTTAATTTAGGAAAAAGGATAATTTAAATAAATAAATGTATTTATTTAAATGAGAAATAAGGCTAGAAGAGGATAAATGAATTAATTAAATAAAGATTTATTTAATTAATAGAAGAATTAAGCTTAGAAAATTAAATAAATAAAATATTTATTTAATTAGACTGGACAATTTTGGGTGTCTCCAAGTACTTCTCAAGAACAGACCTCACAAGCACCTTCTAGCACTGAAAATGTTGCAACCGAGACACCAAAGGACACTACAGAGGCTAAAGAAACCGACCAAAGTGTTGCCTCTACTGAGCGACCAACCGAGGGTCATCAAGCCTCACAAGCCATTGTCTTAGTTCAATCGGTGAAAGGTAAAGAAAAGAAGATGAAAAAGAATAGTTTTAAAGTGGATTTGTCAAAACCAATAGTGTTGCCCAATGTCGATATATCCAAATTAAAGGGGCAAGCACTCATTGATTTCGGTGAACTATGCAAAGCCAAAGCCGAACAAGAGAAGCAAATGGCTATTCAAGAGAAAAATAAAGTACTTCAGAAGGTGAAAGCACTCTTAACCGACATGCTACCTGAAGCTACAGTGACAACAGATGCAGGCATCCATGTTCAACTAGATGAACTCCTAACCAAGATAGAGACATCTGGAGTAGATGCATTGGAATATTTGAGCAAGTTAAAGGACAAGGAGCTCACTGCTAAGATGATTGAAGAGGTACAGAAGGCTATAGCTATTGGCAAAGTTAAACTTGTCAAATTTATTGCTGAGTTGACCCCTCAACTCAAGCACATTCTTTATTTATTTCAGAAACTTTGTACATTCTCTTTATTTATTAAAGATATCAAGAATAAAACTGAAGTGATTGAGAAAGAGATCACTGATCTCTCTAATAAGTTGACCACTAAGCCTAATTCCATTCAAAAAATTTATACCAAGCTACAACAGTTCATGGCTCAACAACTGGAACTAAGGAATGAAGAACACAAGATAAGGATGGACATAATGACACTTCAAACATTATTCCTTCCTCATCTTTCCTCCGTCCAAGAGCAGATTAACAAGGCTACATCCCTATCCACTCAACAAGAGGGAAGCACATTAGATGGACTCATTTCACTGTTAGTTGACATTACAACTCAGAATTCACTCATGGACAGTGTTAAGGATGCCCTCTCTACCGCTCTCACCGATGCCCGAACAAAGTACAAATCTATTTTTGACCAGTTGCCACCATCGAATGGTAACTAAATTTTGATGTTTGTCAAAAAGGGGGAGTTATATAGTATCAAAGCATCAAAGTATCAAACAAAAGGAGTGTAGTATACAAGGGGAGTATATACTGAGAAAAACAGAGTGTTCAAAACAGAGTCAATTTTGACAGAGCAGTGAACCAAGCAGTTATCACAGAACATTGATCACCGAGCATGCAAAATCAAAATTTTGTACAGTATATTGATAAGGGGAGTATATCTGAATATACTATTTCATTGACTAATGTATATATTGTTTGTTTAGTCAAATTTTGTAAGTATACAGATTTTTGAGTTATGACTTTGAAAGTAGTTTTGTCAAACATCTCAACTAATGTCAAAAGGGGAGATTGTTACTACTTATCAAGTTGTCATTAGTTTTACATCCAAAGTCATTCTATATACTCTAGTCGGTTATCTCTACCAAAATATTTAGTCGGTATGAACAGAACAGTCGGTTAAAGAAGAAAGTATTCACAGAGCCCAGTATGCACCGAACTGTCTACCGAGTATCATTCCATGTCTACTGAGCAACAAAGATGATACACCGAGTTGATATACACCGAGGGAAATGTGTTACCAAATTCATTGAACCTAGACACACATATGAAAATGTGTTACAAGATCGAGGAACATAGAACCGTTATCACATTGGAAATTGCACTTAAAGATTGTGTATGATTTTGAGGTCATTTATCCAATGAAATATTTTGTATAGTTATTCATTCGATAAATCATGTTTGTAAGATCGAAGCAATGAATCAGACCACCGACATAAGAGATCTATTTATACAACATGGATTGAGATTAGATATATACATGTAGTGACAGACAAAGATATAGAGAGGTGTATGAAGCAAGACATGTGTGATACATGAGAAAGCAATAAGTGTTATGACTGTTACAGAGACACAAAGGTCACCGAGAAGGATTTCAAAGAACAGTCAAAGAACAGAGTAAACAGAAGGGTTTACCGAGTTACTTTATGGGTTACCGAGGTATGCTATAAGCAAGGTAATCTTATTTTGAGCACATAGAATCTGCTATAACATTCCAGATGTAAAGTTGCAAATATTTGTAAAGATTTTATTGAAATATTTTGAAGTTGTAAGAGAAACCTTTAACAGGGTAAAAGACTATAACCAAGTCTATAAATTATAAAACCTCTAACCAGGTACATCATTTAGTTTAAGTGTTGTAAAATCCTTTAGCAAGGTAGATCTAACAGATCTTGATACTCCTAACAGGGTAAGCTATCAGAAATAGCTAAACATGTAGCTCTAACTGAGCACTCTTTATTATTGCAGTAGTGAAGTTGTGGGTGCCATCCCCACCACAGTTTTTCTCTCTAACCAAGAGTTTCTGCGTAATCAAAATATATGTGTTATGGAGTGAATCATGTATGATTGTTATTTATTAGTTTTAGCTTTATGTTATGTTGCAGCAGTTTTTGGTTTATGCATAACAGTAAAGATATTGTTGTTAAAAGGATTTGAAGTACTGATTCACCCCTCCCCTCTCAGTACATTAGCTTTCCATATTGGGCCTAACAAATATAATGTATACTACTCCCTTATAGAGATAAAAATGAAAGTATACATAACATGCATCAAAATTTTAAATACAGAATACTACTCCCCCTTTGCCAACAATGACAAAGTACAGCTGAATAACCCCTGTTTCCATTATCATTAAAATCATAAGAGTTTAAGACAATAAGGAGTGAAACTTGTCAAAAACTGATTTAAATTCCTGCATAAATGTCTTCTTGGATAAAGACCATGACTCAAGCAATGAGGTAGCAACCTCATTTTCCGTTTGCATCTGGAAAACATGTTCCTCCATGGCATCCAAGGTACTCATCTCTTGAGTGACCGTTAAGGCATCTAGATTGAGATAGCATTTATAAAGTATTTGCAGTCTTGGTAGTAGAACTAGTTGAAGTTCCTGCAAATCTCATGTCCGGTTGTTGATCTCTAACTCTATTCTTGCAGTCTGGAGTTGAAACCGGTGAACGGTTTGCCCAAATGTGGTGAAGGAATCATAGGGCGTCTTGAAGGTGCTTATGTATGTCTGGAAATCAGACTACAGTTTGTCTTTCTAAGCAAGCACATCATCACAGAATAGATGGGGTTGGCTTATCTTACTAAGCAGTAGATTTCCCTCATCCATAGCATCTCTTATATCCTTATGCGCCTTCTGAAGTTCAGACCGGAGCTCATTTAACTTCTTCACTAAGGCAGTGTTCAGTGCCTTTTGATGCTTCTTTTGAGCATTGGCTTCAGCAACATCTTCCAGGCATTGCACCTGGTCCTCTACAACTATGCATAAGAGTTTCAGTTAAGCTAGAGAGGAATCGGTACTTGGGAGGTTGGTACCAGGAATCAAACTGGTAAGAGTTTCTACCGCAGTTTGAATAACATCTTGTTCCTTCTTCCTCCTTAGCGCTTCCAGTCGCTCTTGGGCAAGCTTAATGCTTTGCAGCAACTTCGTTTCATTTGCAGATTGGAGGTCAATGGGACTGGTAATATCAACCAGTTTAGCTTGACTACCGGTTGCCTTTGGGGTCTCCACCTGTCCGCTCTTTGCCACTTCCTCCTTGTCCTTGGCTTTTTGCTTTTCTTCTTCTGCCTTCTTTTGCTCCTCTTCTTCTTTCTTTCTTTTCTCTTCTCTTCTTCCTTCTTCCTTTCTTCTTCTTTCCGCTTCTCTTCTTCTTTCTTCTCCTCTTCCTTCTTCTTCTTATTATCGTCTTCCCATCTCTTCTTCTCCTCTTCCTGCTTCCTCTTCTCCTCTTCTTTTCTCTTCTCCTCTTCCTGTTTCTTTTCTTCTTCCTTCTTCTTCTTCTCCTCTTTCTGTTTCTTCTTCTCCTCTTCCTGCTTCCTCTTCTCCTCTTCTTTTCTCTTCTCCTCTTCCTTTTTGCTCTTTTTCTCCTCTTCTATTTGTTTCCTCTTCTCTTCCTGTTTTCTCTTTTCCTCCTCTTGTTTCTTTTTCTCATTCTCCGCTTGCTCTTTGTCAGCCTTTTCTTTGTCATGTTTCTCCTTGTCTACTTTCTC
This sequence comes from Cryptomeria japonica, assembly GCF_030272615.1. Classification (NCBI taxonomy): domain Eukaryota; kingdom Viridiplantae; phylum Streptophyta; class Pinopsida; order Cupressales; family Cupressaceae; genus Cryptomeria; species Cryptomeria japonica. Next base: position 4,661,520 of record NC_081409.1, read on the forward strand.
TTTGTCAGTTTTGTCCTTTGTTGTATCTAGGGTGACATTTTCACCATCCAAGGCATCAACATCAATAGGGTCAATTTGATCAGTGCCTTGTTCTCCTTCACTGTTATACACCTCATCCGGTTGTCTAGTTTCCAATTCTTGCTTAGCCTTCTTGTTGGCTTCAGACACTTGGTGAAACCTCAGAGTGGCTTGGGCATGAGAGTGGGTATCTTTCACCACTTTAGGGACTTTCCCTTCTAGCAACAAGAGTCTCCTTCTTCTCATGAAGAAGAGGCCTTTATATTTTTCCATAACTTCATAAAGTTCAGAATTAGACACATCAGGAAAATATTGAGCAAATATTTCCTCTCTTATTTCCTATTCCTTTTCTATGGCAATGCGCCATTTGTTATCTAAAGAATTGTATAAAGAATCCGGTGTCACAAATTTAATTTCTGATGGTGACCGGTAATTAATACATAAATATTGAATGACTTCCTATTCTACTTCCTCTTTCTCATTGTCATTGAAATCATCAAAATAATCTACTAAATCACTCAACACTTTTCTCCTAATATTCTTGATAGTTCTTTGGCAATGTGTCAAAGGTTTGTAAGAGGAAATATCAATATTTACTGGTGCGGATGATGTCGGTTCAATGCTGGTTGTCTTTGTCTTCTTCCTCATTTTCCTAGTCTTCTTAGGCCGTTCTTCAGATTCTATGTTCTCTGAGTCCGGTGTGTTGCTTTTTGTCTTCCGATTCCTCTCAAATACCTTGGCGGGTGCAACTTCTGATTTCTTCTTTGCCGATGACCGCTTTGTCACTTTAAGACTTGCTGAAGTAATCGGTGCCGATACAGATGGCACTTCCTTTCCCTTCTTTACTGAAGGCTCTTCAACCGGTGTAACCCTTTCCAGATAGGTGTCAGTTCTCTTCTTCTTAGGATCAAGCGGTGAGGCAAGTAGGGTAGAAGCATACCCATCTAGCATATCATACATTACCTCATATCCCATAGGTTCCACCTTTTCTTTTCTAGGCTCAACCGCCTCCATTATACACTCATCTACTCTGATGGTGAAGCAGATGTCCTCTTCATATTTCTTGACAATATCACCAAATATTCTCACCCTTTGGCTCATCTTGTGTCTGAAATCATCAAAGTCTTTGTTCAGGACTTCAGGATAACCGGTTCCAACTGCTTAAGACTTTCTCTAATTTGCTTGGTAACCGGTTGGTCAGCAAACCACTGAATATCACCGACTCCAGGGAAATAGCCTTGGAAGTAGAAGAACAATTCGACCAACAGTTGTCCAAATTTAAATTTCAATGCATTGTCCTATTTAATTGACTTTAGGTTCACCAGAAGTTGTCTTTGCATACAGGTGCATAAATCAAAAGAGGCATCTTCCATGATCATCCTTTAGGCGGCATTTACCACTGCAGTAGAGACAGAGTTAATTCTGCTAGCATGGAATGTCTGGTAACCTATCACCATGCAGGCATATTTGACCAGATTGTCCTTGATTGTATTGATGGTCATTCCCCATTGGTCGCTCATAGAACCGGTGAGCTTGGTCATTTCCATCTTAATGACTTTCCTTAGGGCTGACACATCTCCAACGTTACAGAAACTGGTGACGGCATGAATCGCTTCCGGTGTGATGTCATGTGTCCGCTCTAAATACATTTTGTCACCGTGCACTCTTCTTAGAATGATGCGGATGTGATCATCTGTAAATTCTTCAAGGAAATAGACCACATTGTGAAGCTTCTTCTTTTCCAAGATGTTGTATTTCGGTTTGATCTTTTTGTCCTTCCTGCAGAATAAGCTTAACTGAGAATGGATCACTAGAGATCCTAGGTCTTCAATTTTATAGTCAATATAATCTGAAATACCTTCCTCAACTATAACACCAGTAGGTATTTGGGATAGGGCATTATATTTTGCCTTCCGTTGGATGAAATCTACTAAATCAATGGGTGCACTAGAACTAGAGTGTGATGCAGAAGCCATGATAAAAAGAGAAACTCAAAAAATACCTTTGCAAGTCGAGATTTAGGGCTTGCAAATTCCGCTTCGCCACACACTACTTCGGTTGTTGGATTACTGCTTTGAGTTCTACACTTGACCGATTGATATTATCTTATGATTCTTCTTCAAAGTTTTGAAATCTCTCCGAATCGCAAGACAAATCGCCTTTTGTCGCTCTGCACTTGAAAACTTCTTCGCTCACAAATTGATAAGTGAAAATGACTTGAAAATTCTTTTTAAATGAATTCTTCACCTACCATAATAAATGCTCCACCATTAGGGCGTAAACCCTAATTTGCCTTTTACTATTTCCGGTCTTCTGCCAATTGATAGGTATCGCATACTGGTTAAGGTCTTTTACCGGTGTAAACCGGGGGTTTGAAACATTTCACCGATTTGTTTCCCCCTAAGCTTTTCTGTAGCTTAGTTTGTCGGTTTAGGGATTTCCACACTAGGTGCAGAAACCAGTTCTTCTTGAGTCACTTCTTCTGGCTTCTTTTTCCAGGTTTTCTTCATATCCTCTTGAACAGTTTCAACATCAAACTTTCCTTCCGGAGTGACCAGTATATCATCCGATATATTCTTTCTCGTTCTGCAGAATCTTGCTATGTGACTCGATTTATTGCAATGATAGCAAACCATTCCAGGTGCTCTCCAAGGTCCATTATTCATGTTTCCATTCTTCCTTCTGCATGTTGTAGCAGTGTGACCATTATCATGACAGATCAAACAGGTTGCTCTCCATCTGGTTGCCGCTTGATAGCCACCGCTACCTGACTGATGATTATAGGTATTAAACCGGTTTGGCTTACGGTTCCCAGAGGGTTCAGGAAAGACTCCTTGACTCCTTTGAGGATACCTTTCGGTGTTGTGCATGACAGACCTGCATTCAAATGCTCTATGCCCAAACTTATTGCATGCATAACAATTTCCATTGAATCTATTGGATCTAGGCTTATTGTTTAGAAAGTAAGGAAAGTTATTGTAAGCCTTACTTCTACATACATTGGCAGTGTGTCCTTCCTTGAGACAATTAAAGCAAACAGGTTTGAACTTTTGCTTACCTTTATCCTTTGGTGTCGGTTGCTTCTTTGATGCTCCATCTTTTGTTCCAGAGGTCTCACCTTCCTCATAACCAGAAAAACCAAGTCCAGTGGTATTCTTCACTGGTTTTGTTGATTCAAGCTTTTGTTCTAGCTTAACAGTTCTCTTATTGAATTTGGCAAGTATTTCCTTTGACTCAGTGAGTTCTTTGGAAATAGCAGCATTGGATTCCTTCAAGGTTGCATTCTCAGAAATAGCCATGTTTAGTTCACCTTGCATTTCTTCATTTTCCACTTTACTCTCTTGGAGATGAGCGGTAAGTGCACTGATTTCTTGCTTCAGCTGGGAGATCTCATGATCTTTGTCTTTTACCAGATCTTCAGCTTTTTTTTGGTTCTCAAGCTCTTGACACATCCTGATAGTCATTCCTTCAAGTTCCCTTCTTAGGTTGGCATTAGACTCATTTAGTTTTTCAACTTCTTCAACTAGGGCTTCCATGTCCACTTCATCAAAGGAACTGTTTTCAGCTAGTTCCATCAGTTTTTCAGCATGCTCTCTTCTTTTTGCCAGAGAGGCTTTATACTTGACTTTGAGTTCATTATAGGCTTTCTCGGTCTGAGTGAGTCGATGAGTAAGTTCCCTCACAGTGTATTCCCCCATATCTCTTTCCAAGTGGTTAAACTTATAGAAAGGTTGGCTCTGATACCAGTTGATGAATACTAAGAGGGGGGGGGTGAATTAGTATACAAAAAAAAATGAACTTAAACACTTAAACAGTTTAGCAGTAAACCAGTATAACAGTTTTACTAACAAACCAATTAACACAAATGCAAACCAAACAGCAAATAAGGCATTCACCCACAGAAGCACAATCACCATAACACAAGAGATTTTGACGTGGAAACCCAAATGGGGAAAATCACGGTCAGATGAAACTCACAAGTAACTATCTGCAAAATAGTAACCAGAATGGTTAAGGTCATACAATGTTCTTTACCAGAACAGATCCTGTTAGGAATCTCAATCTCTGTTAGGAGATAAGTTTGATTAAAGACTACCTTGTGAGAGGATTTCAGATCCATAGTTGTGAACCACCTTGTTAAAGGATTTACAAAGGCTTTGCCAGACCTACCCGGTTAAGGGTTACAGACTTGTCGAAGATGTGAGTAATCAACAAGTGAGTGATCTAAATACTAGCACAATATGCTTGGTTAGATCCTTGATAGCTCATTGTTAATGCATTTCAGCATTACTTCAGTCTTCAATATCTTCACACTCTATTTCTTCACATAGACCTAATCTTCTTCTGTGATCGCACATGCAAAAACCTCATCAACCACACAAAAACCCTAACACCTATCTAAAACCCTAGACATGATGTCCTTATAAAGGAATCTGATTTCATGTCGGTCCAATAGGATTACATTGTAAGTTCCTAGGTTCAGTGCATCTGGACACATTTGGTAACACGACACAGAATCACCGTCAAAGTGTCAGTGGATGGTAACTCATCACAAAAATATCGGTTGGTAACTCATCATAGAGTATTACCAGTTCATACAACTTTACCGATTACTGGTTGGAAACTCATCACATAGTAATACCGGTTCAAATGTTAAACTGATTACTGGTTGATAAAAATGAAGACTGGGAAAATGATAACTGTCGCTTCAGTTCCTTCGTACTGCTTGGGATCGGTAAACACTTTCTGCAAAACACCGATAGTCTAAAGACTATAATACATAATAATACTGGTTTGGAACAAATACTGGTTGAGCATAACTCATACATACAAAAAGTGATCTCAAAGCAAGTGTGTGTCCATCAATGACAATCACAACAACATCATCAAAAATGCCAATAGTCATCAAGTTCTTTTGAACTTTTCTTGAATTTCTCTTTGTGTTGATTTGCAGTAGCCAACTCATTTTCCAAGAAATCCTTTTGCCTCATGAGTTTTGTTTTATCATGTTCCAAGTGAATCAGATATGTCTTTAACATATCATTTTCATGACTATCTTAGATTTTCAGTTCCAGCATCATTGATTCTCCTAGCCAAGTCATCTTCATCCTTCTTTCTGTCTTCAATGTCTTTACAAAATCTCATAGTCATATCTTGCATCTCATTCCTCAAGGTCATGTTTTCTTGCTTCATCTTGCTTACAAGATCATTAAGAGTTTCCTTTTCATCATCATCATTATGTATCTTCTCATGAAGTTCTCTTCTTTTGTTTCTAGCAATAGTAAGATTCTTCTGAAGTCCTTGAATGAATTCCTATGCAGCCTTTAGATCATCTTCAAGTTTGATATTCTTCAACTTTTCCGCATCATAATCTGCAAGAGCTGTTTCCAATTGCTTTCTCAAGTTTTCCATCTATGCCGTTGTCAGAATCTCCCTCAAGCTGTTAGGATTTTGAAAAAAGAGGACCAGGCTCTGATACCAATTGTTAGGATTCCCAAAGATACTGAGAGGCGGGGGTGAATCAGTATCTTCTCGGTTAACAGATTTTCTGACCTTATTAAATAAATTGCATTCCAAAACAATGTGCCGGTAAACAAGAATTAATGCAGTAAATATGAACAATAAACACAACATAGAAAGCACACCATAACACAAGATTTTTAACGAGGAAACCCGGTGTAGGAAAAACCTCAGTGGTATTTGTGACCCACAATATTCACTCACTGGCCAAAGAATGGATATTACTTACAATAGGGCCTGCACACGCAAGAATGCCAACTGCCTAAAGTTCACTGCTTAATTACAAAAGGAAGTCTCACTGACTTACAAAATGGATTATGCAAATCCAATATAATGTACTGCTTTAGTTCAGCATCTACTATGTCAGGTTCAGTATCGGTTTAAGCTCATACAATAACCATAAACCTTACTCCAAAATCTACCTTAATATTCGCATGTTACTTCTGCAATAATCTTTCCACGTCCACATCTTAAATGATCTACAAGATCTCATACTTATATATGAGTCTTATTACAATACGCCTTGTCGTATTACAATACGCCTTGTCAGCTTACAAAAAGATATTACAATCAAATACAAAATACAATAATCAAAATCCTGTCGGTTGGGGTGTCGGTAATCATCTTTGCCGTTGTCGGTAAACTATCTGTCGGTGTAGAGTCTATCGGTGCCGGTGCCATAGGATTGCAAGGTTTCCATCAATGACAATACATTCAATCACCTACAATTCTCATTGTAGTGTGCAATGCCAACAGAAATAGTCTGTCAAAGTTTGACAATTTTTTGGTCTCAGGGCACTTGAGAGATCGCGTCGGTAGGGTATGGCTCTTGATGTTTCGATGCTTTGGGAGGCACGATAGGAGCATGCCTAGCATAAAACTGCCCACCCGAACATGCTCATGATGTTGGTTTGTGCACACAACGAGCATAATCAATTCTAGCCTATCTTGCAACTTTGACAATTTTGACAACTCTGACAACTTTGACAACAATTGAGCAAATTTTACATCTTCTATCCAAATGAGCCCAAACTTTGTCAACTTTGACAACAATTGAGCAACTTTTACATCTTTTATCCAAATGACCCCAATCTTTCACAAATGGCTTCAAATGATCATTAATGGTCTCAAACTACCTTATTTAGATAAAACAATGGTAAAAAAAGATGAGAACCAAAATTTGACCATTGCGAGCATGAGGATGCTCTCGCACCACACACATTGACAAATATAAATGAAAGGAATCAAAAGCATCCACTGATCATTACCATGGATCAAATCTGACCATAACCATTGAATTTCATTTTCATTGAAACAAAGAGTTTTGTAGGGTTAATTCAACATTTTAGAAAGTTTATCAAATCATATTCCACAATTGCAATGTTTTATATCATAAATTTTTGTTGTTTATATTCATATTGATGATTACATAGGCAAATATTCATTTAACTTTATAAAAGGGCAGCCACCAAATACAACGAATACACAATAATGAACTCAATACAAGAAGTTTTTAGGGTTAATTCAACATTTTAGAAAGTTTATCAAATCATATTCCACAATTGCAATGTTTTATATCATAGATTTTTGTTATTTATATTCATATTGTTGATTACATAGGCAAATAATCATTTAACTTTATAAAAGGGCAGCCACCAATACAACAAATACATAATAATGAACTCAATACACATTTATTTGATCAAATATCAACATTTATATAAATCAAAAAAGGCATGTATGCCAAGTCAATACAAGTATTACCAAATTGTGGCATATGCCATGTCCAAATCGATATACAAAAAAAATGTAGAATATATCTACATGTATTGGTCATTCAATGACCACAACTAACACTATATGATCCTATACATGTGGTGGATCATCAAAATTGAGCCTCTTCGATGTAGTACACGGCTCTGTAGATGGCTGCAAAACCACAATTCAAAAGCCAAGTTAGAATCCTTTTGTAGAAAATAGTTCACAATTATCAACATAACTATGCAATTAACTATAATTTCTTTGCAATTGAAATGTAGATTACCTCATCGGCTGATCTTGGATCTAATGTCTTCGCTCTCTTCTCCTTGTCAGTCTTAGGAGTTTTCTTGAACACAAACTTCAAAGGCTCCAAGTTATGGCCGAATTGCGAAGGGGGCTATTATAGATTAAATGTACAATTAATGCAATGTACTAACATATATATCAAAAACACTAAAAATAAATAATATAGAGAACAAAAGTGTACCGGAGCCTGAGATGCTTCTCCAATAGACCGAGGAGGGCTCATCATTGATAGAGTAGCTGCTGCTATTACCTGTACGAAAAATGATCAAAGATTAAATACAATTAATATAATGATAAGTATTATAGGTTAAAAACAATTAATTTAATATATCAAACAAAAGTGTACCAGAGCCTGAGATGTTTCTCCAATACACGGAGGAGGGCTCACCATTGATGAAGCAGCTATGGATATTTCCTGTATGAAAAAATGATAAGATTATAATTTATCACAAGTTCACATGTGTACGTGTGTGTAATCATCAAATCAAGAAAATAAATTACAGATATATACCTCCACCCTCACTTGATCCTCGGGCGTATCAGGTGCATTCAAAATATCTACATAGCTCAATGGGTGTTGTACATATAAAATAGACAAAAAACACTAATCAATCTACAAATCCCAACTAAGACAATTTCAAACTTTTCAAACAATTGTACAACTAAAAATGTGTTCAATTACCTTCTTCCCATGTTTTGGCATCCTCGACTATTTCATTTGCTGAGGACGAGGCCTGGACACAAGGGGGGGGTACCCTAAAAAAACAAAATTTGCGTGAGATATTAGTATAGATGATATTAAACATAATTTAACAAATATAAAATGAAATGACTTGCATATTCCATCAAAAGAATACATAAAATAAGGTGTACAAAATATGATACCGTATAGCCTTGTAGGCCAAAATCGATCGCTAAGAGTGTGACATCATCAATCTGGGACATTTGGTCCCCCGACAACGCCTACAAACAAAAAATTGTCAAGCATTAAAGAGAGTTAGTATATCTTTTAATTTTTTTGAATTCAAAGTGTACTATTATGTTTTAACATGTTACAAAATTTATACCTCAGACGTCGAAGTTGCCGCTGCAGTAATTGCGGGAGGAATATTAGATACCGTTGCTACATCCTGAAATGCATATTATTTGTATCAATTTAAATTGATCTATAAATGAAAATTCATTTACAATTACAAATTTTAAGTGATTGATAAATAAAATGCTATGAATTCAAATCAATACACTTGTGTCTGCGGCTGACTGCCAAAAAACATGTCCATCAACTCATCCGTCAATGCCACATCCTCAGTCATGCGGGTCTGACATCTACTCCTACAAATCATGCACGAATGGGATGCAGATCCATCTATAGTGGCCTCGTCATCCGTCCCTATGCATATCCCTGAGCAAGTGGCACACACATACTGAATGGACTCACTAGCGCCACCTGTAGCAACTAATGGCTCATCATCTGGTACAAGAGGGTGTGCTAACTATGTCCCATGCTGGATGATCACATCAGTCAATGTTGTGGCCACCTAAAGAGTCTGTAGCTCCATCGACTCTTTCAGGTCTATTGGGACAGTCAAATGCACCTTGGTTTTGGGTGCTAGGGGGCGACGACTCTCCTCAGCTACTCACCTATGGGCTCTAGGTCTATCTTGGGTAGAGCTGCCACCTCTACCATGGAACTCTCTCATGTCAAAATAATTAGGTAGCACATTGAGGACAAACTCACAATATACTTTCCTCAAAAAATAAAATGACACTTGAAAATTATTACAAGGTGGTTCATCAAAGACCATCCACCACCTCTGCCAAAAATGATTCTTCATCTGCACATTGGTACACCAATGTATGGGAAACCTCTTTGCATTAAGAGGTAACGACTAACCAGTTTTAGGATCAACAAAAAGGGCACATGTTTGTTGTTTACTAATGTTTTTGTTTTTCACTCCCTCATATGATAACCCGCTAGCATAAAATTGATGACACCTATCCCTATAGTTTCCCCATTTTGTAATTTGAGTGGAAACTGCAGTGGCACCACTATTAAATTTATGGATCAAAATTAATATCTATCTTGTTCTATGTATTAATGATTTAAAATATAAATCTGACTATAATCGTTTGTATGGCAGATGAGAGGAGCATTTATTATTTTCTATGTCCTATCTCACGAATGCCACTCACTATAAGTATATAACAAATGAGGCACAGTCAAGCAATGCCTTGATCGGTCATGACCGATCAAGACATTACTTGATCGTACCTTTTTGTTTATACTAACAAATGCATGTTATCGTAAATGCCAATCAGCATGGAGTAGGATTATAACCGAAGTCCATCACTGTTTACCCAACGCTAACAACCGATAGTATATTGGTGACTGTCAATGCTAACAACTGATAGTTATCGGTGTGTTAGCCTTGACAACCGATAACTATCGGTGACTAATATATTGCCACCCGATATATCATATGTATTCCAATATAATAATATGCAACCCAAAATAATATGCAACTCGGTATATATATTAATCGGTGTTTATCAATATTATTGTTAATCGATATACATTTAATCAATTTAATAATAATAATAAATACCATAATGATATATATAATTAAATGTTGAAGGCCTTAAGGCCAATTTAACATTTAATTTTATCTGACTGAAGCTATAAATCATCAACACTCCCTCTTAGCTAGGGAGGATAAAAGGTATTGGGAGCAATATTCATAAATCGTATGATGCTTATCTTGGGACCATAGTTTCAATATGTGAATTGCCTCTGTCGGCGATTCTATTCACAAACTCTTGGGTGGATTGCCTCTGTCGGTGATTCTATCCATAAGCTCTTGTGTGGATTGCCTCTGTCAACGATTCTATCCACAAGCTCTTGTGTGGATTGCCTCAGTTGGCGATTCTATCCATGAGTTCTCATGTGGATTGCCTCAGTAGGCGATTCTATCCATGAGCTCTTGTGTGGATTGCCTCAATCGGCGATTCTATCCATGAGCTCTCACGTGGATTGCCTCAGTTGGCGATTCTATCCATGAGCTCTTGTGTGGATTGCCTCAGTCGGTGATTCTATCCATGAGCTCTCACGTGGATTGCCTCAGTCGGCGATTCTATCCATGAGCTCTTGTGTGGATTGCCTCAGTCGGCGATTCTATCCATGAGCTCTCACATGGATTGCCTTTGTCGGCGATTCTATCCATGAGCTCTTGTGTGGATTGCCTCAGTTGGCGATTCTATCCATGAGCTCTCATGTGGATTGCCTCAGTCGATGATTCTATCCACAAGCTCTTACGTGGATTGCCTCAGTCGGTGATTCTATCCACAATCTTGAGTTATTGTAAGATCGTCACCTTCCAATAAACTCAAAAAATACAAGTAGAAATCATTTGGAAGTCGTCACTTCCTTATGATTTACATAGGGCCCATAAAATAATTATTAGTATTAATAATAATAATCAATATTTACAATTTTACCTCAGAAGCGCTGAATCTTTATTAGTAAGCTCCCTCTCAATCACAAGGTATCTTGAGTTTCTTCTAGAGAACATATTTTTCTGAACATACATTTGAATTTCTGACTTCAACAAGGGACGCTTGTAGTTTAAGTTTGAGAGGACAAGTTCTTGCAATGTGGCCATATTCATCACATATGAAACATTGTACTTTAGAGGAGTCTCTAGGCTTCTTGAATGATCGATTACCATATGTCTTTTTGTCCTTTTTCCTTTTCAAACTAGAGACTAGAACTTGAACATCTTCATCAACGGGTTTCATGATTCCTCTTGATATTAGGTTACACTCTTCTTGAATGCAGTCAGCTTTTAGTCTGTCAAATTTGGGAACTTTGGATCGAGCACTAACTCCTTGTTTAAAGTTTTTCCATGAGATAGGGAGCCCATTTAGAGTTATCATAGTTAGCTCCTTATTATCATAAATGTGAGCAATTGATGAAAGTTGGCTCCTTAATTTTGTTATCCTCATAAAATATGAAGTGATAGTTTCTTCTTTACTCATTTTAATATTAGAAAGTTGATTTTTAAGTGTGAGGATTCTGCTCGTGTTGTTAATCTCAAACATGTCTTTCAAGGCTTTGAACATGTCATATGCAGAATCTAACCTTGTAATGATAGGTAGTAGATGACTCTTTACTCCATCTACTAATAACTCCATTGCTTTAATATTGTTCTTTTCCCACTGACTCTGTTCATCTTTTCCATCAGGTTTAGAAGGATTCTCTATTATTGTTTTTAACTCATTCTTCCTTAGTACCAACACCATTCGTAGTTTCCATGCATCATAGTTTGAGGCACCTTCAAGTTTGTCTTCGAATCTAATTCCATTCGTCATTTTAAAATACAAATTTTCAAAGAGATATCAATATGATCTTAATCGGATCTTCCTTCAGGCGGTTACGCTTTTAGAAGGAAACTTGGCTCTGATACCATGTTAAATTTATGGATCAGAATTAATATCTATCTTGTTCTACGTATTACTGATTTAAAATATAAATCTGACTATAATCGTTTGTATGGCAGGTGAGAAAAGCATTTATCATTTTCTATGTCCTATCTCAAGAATGCCACTCACTATAAGTATATAACAAATGGGGCATGGTCAAGCAATGCCTTGATCGGTCATGACCGATCAAGACATTACTTGATCATGCCTTTTTGTTTATACTAACAAATGCATGTTATCGTAAATGCCAATCGATGTGGAGTAGGATTATAACTGAAGTCCATCGCTGTTTACCCAACGCTAACAACCGATAGTATATCGGTGACTGTCAACGCTAACAGCCAATAGTTATCGGTGTGTTAGCCTTGACAACTGATAACTATCTGTGTAGACTAACACACTGATAACTATCGGTGACTAATATACTACCACCCGATATATCATATGTATTCCAATATAATAATATGCAACCCGGTATATATATATTAATCGGTGTTTATCAATATTATTGTTAATTGATATACATTTAATCAATTTAATAATAATAATAAATACCATAATGATATATATTATTAAATGTTGAAGCCTTAAGGCCAATTTAACATTAATTTTATCCAACTGAAGCTATAAATCACCAACAACCACTAGCTAAAGTTTCTAGGCTAGTGACGAGGGATTTATGATGCTCAAGCTCAGATGTTTTCAATTTATTAATTAGTCTATTTATTTTAGTTGTATTTTTTCCTAACTAATTAAGCAATTGCTCTTGTGTATCAGGGGTATGGTCAAAAGGAGGATCTAGAGGTGTATTCTGTGAGTTTTGTTCGAGGTTTTCAGGAGGTGCATCTTGTTGTTCTTGTTTTGGATTTTCAGAATCTGGTTTGTGTAACAAAAAGAAAAACCTAATCAAAATAAATGAATTTAAATTCAAAATATAAAAAAATTGAACAAATGCGAAAGAAAAACAAAAATCAAGCAAAACCAACCTTGATCCATGGCTTTTGGGTGAGAAAAGAGTGAGCCCATGTGCAGTTTAGCAAGAAAAAACCCCAATTTCCAACTCGCAGCCGTGTGAAAAGTAAAACACAATCTGCCAAAAAAAAAAATTATTGATAGGTACCGCGTATGCGTTGTTTTAGGACTTAAAACTACGCACGTAGTGCTAAGTCCTAGAGCAACGCATACACAGTTCTAAGTCCTAAAGAAGTGCGTACACGGTCATTTTTGTAAAAGAACCTCGTGCGCGCTTTTGTCCCTTTAGGATCAGGGACAACGAACCTTAGCGCGTATGATTTGAATTTTTGGTACTGCGATTGCGGTGCCTGTTTTTACAAGTTTTTTTAGGTCTGTGTCCACTTTTATGCATACCATCTTTGTGCACTTACCCTTGATTAGCTCCATTCGCGCTATAGATTCTCTCTCTCTCCTCTCTTGCTTGTTTGTGATCTTCCTCTATTTGTCTCTTTTTGCTTTGTAATTTTGGTATTTTTCCTTTTCATAACTCATAGTAAGAGAACCTTACCAAGCTTGCAACCATGGTTCTCTCTTTCTCTTTCCTTCATGATGTCCCTTTTATCATGTTATCGAAGTTGTGAGATCCTAAAGTCCACTGGGAGCTTGGTGTATCTTGCCTCCTCGATAACTTGGTGAAAGTTTTACAATGTGAACCCTTTGTACTTTACTGAGAGTATGATTGACTTCATACTCTCGCTAAAGTGGGGGCTAAATGTGGCATCCTAAAATTTCACCCCTTTGCAATTTTGACCACATTTGGGTCCCCACCTTAGTGTTTGCGCCCTAGGCCTGATCTGGACTTAATTATGCTCATACCACTCAAGCATTGCTACATTTTTCAACTTTACATCAATTTGGCACCTTGTCCTATCCCCAAAATAGGGTAGGACCAGGGCATGGTGCCTTGGTCCTCCTCATTTTGGCCCCCTCAAAAACCCAATTCAGCGTTTCAAATTTGAGTAGGATTCTTATCTTTGTGTCGGCTCATGTCAGAAAATTAGCAAGTTTTCCCGATGGGCAAGTATAAAAAGAGGCTTTTCCCTCTTATTTTGAAAAGCAAGCATAAAATACAGACATATGACATCAAGCATTCAAGCACTCAAGAGCAATTGAGAAGTAATCAGTCTTCCTTCAAGCCTTGGAGCAACAATAAAGTCAAGATTCAAGCGTTGAAGTAGACATTTTCCATCCTATTTTGTTCAAGACTTCATAAAACCCTAATTTTGTGTGGAGACAAACAAAACTTCACAAGGAGGTATATCATTTTATTTTCTATCATTTATCTAGCATCTCCCTCAAAAGGAGAATCTTCTATTACAGTAATTTCAATTATCTTTATCTCAATTTCATGGTTAATTCCAAAACTGGGGTTTGACTTAGGCAAGCCCCTATTCCCAACCTATTTCCCTTTTTTTCTATGTGTAGGAAATAAGTACTAAGTCGTGATCTTCAAAATCAACATTATTTGTAGAGAAAAATCAATCCCCCTTTGGTGTGCAAAAAATTTGGAGGAGCATGGCAACTACCACCACAATCTCGACATTTTAGGTGCTCTTTCAGGGATCAAATCCGAGTCTGTGTACATTTCTTAGATCTAGGTGCACAACTCAATCCCACATCTATAGCTCACTATTTTCATGCTTTTACCTTCTTATCTTAATTCAACAATTCAATTTACAAAAGAGGACCCCCGAATTAATCAATCCAACCAGTATTCAGTCTTAATCTTTGTTGATTTGTGATTGAATCTATTGGATTCCCCCTCTTTTAAATGTAATGGTCATCCCAAGCCAAAAATTAGTGGTTTTGTCCCTCTAATGGTGGAAACCCTAATTTTTCACCATTACAAGTCCTTATGTACTCACCCTAGTTTATGGTTATAATCCTTATGGTCTATTTGATGTGGATGGTACACCACAAAAAGAACCTGTGAATGTCATGCATTTGCATTGATACTATGTGTATGATCTCTATGTGTCATGTACATGATACTCAAATCCTTCTAGAGGGTTTTGAATTAGTTGTGTTATGAAATTCCCTCATCAGCACATTTATTTCTCATTGTGTTATGATGCACACATGTATGATTAATTAATTTAATTATGTATTAGGTGTGTACGCATTTCAATTCTATGCATTATATTAGTCATGTCTTTTATATCCATTGCATTATTTTAGTCGATTTAATTTTACAATGTTAGTTATCATGTTTCATTAATGGATTAGACATTTCCTTTTATGCAATATCTTTAATTAGATAATCACATTTTTATGTACATATATTTCATCATGTCAAATTATATCATCATAATATTTGATAAATCGTATGTTTTACATGTGTTTGATTAAATCGTGATAGCATGTAATCCAACCATACATCAAATGCATCCATAACATACATGAAATTAAAAGAATATATCTGAACACAAGTCATAGTCGAACAAAATCTCTCTCTCTCTCTATCACACACACACACACACACACACACACACACACACACACACGAGATTCCCTCATCAACACATTTCTCTACATAAATAATTCTATATAGATCTTGAATTTCTCTACATTAAAAATGTTTATACAATGTCTATATCATCTTAGAGCATGTGTGTTGGACCTTGCTAGTGCTAGTGGGTCAAGATCCAAGGAGGTTGACAAAATGATGTGTGGGATTGTGATAATTCAATTGATTCCCCTCAACTCCCCTCCTAGCTATGCAATCTGCTCCCTCTGTAAGGCTATTTGCTTTGTTTGCATGACTAGCTCATCTTGCAAGGCATTCTCTCCTTGCCTTGCTGTCATGATATCATAAGATGTCGTATCTGGGGATGATTGAGGTCACCAATAATGTCACTATGTGCAGCTCTACATGCCTCCAAAGGTCATCAAATTGGCTCTAAAGGGCATCACGTTCTTTCTTGACACATTTTGCCCTTGTCACTATCTTGTTCACTCAAATAGGATAGTTTGAAGCTTCGTAGCTCCATGGTCCCTCTACATCCTTTGCACTAGATACACATGAGTTTCCTCATAACCCATCACAAGCTGTGCTATACGATCGAACAACTAGATGTGTCTACTAGTTGTCTGCTTGGGCCTATAGGCATCTAGAATAGGATCTCGTGTCTACACTGTTGTACCATCTCTTTGAGTGCTCGACTAAAGAAGCTGAGATACTCTTGTGTGAACACTATAAATATAGAGAAGAGAGTGTGTATTAGTACCTACGTGATAATCATAAAAATATATATATGACAATGAAACACATTTATATCACATCTACATCAAAATCAAACACATGCTTGGTCACCAACCTACTAGTTTTGATCAACTAGGGTGGCTCACTGCTTGAGGCCCCCAATGTCCCTATCATTGCGATGGGGGCATCTTGATGTGCATAGTCTATGGTGGAACCAATACCAGAGGGATGCCCTTATTGACACCTTCTAGTGGAACGAATGAGATAACTGAGATGACTATTGGGGAGGATATCCTTCGCCATCTCAAGTGCCTCTCTGCTACCTCCTCTGCTACCCTTATTACCTCCTCATGGCTGCCCTCCTTTGAAACTAACCCCTGTGATCCTAGGTATCCCCCAAGGGCATAAACCAAAAAGATCAGGGCAAGGTCCATTGTCTCCCACCATTGTGCAAACCCATTTGTGACATCGAAATTGTCAATGTTTAGTGGGGGAGGAAGATCATTATCATTACTACCCTCATTGTCGTGCTTGTCGTCTTTGAGGGTAGCACGTGGTTAGTCTTAGGATTTAGTAGGACTCGCAAAAGATCTGATATATGTCAACATCATCATTGGTAGGCACTGTTTAAACTATCCAAACTGATGCAGTTGCAATAAAGTTATAAGATAAGTCCACCAATGTGCTCTAAAATCTCTGGAAGCATTTCTAAAAAGTAACTCTATTATGCAAAAATTTCTATTTATACAGATTATAAACATCTTCTAATTGACATTGTAAGCAACTAGACACTTCTTTCATGTGCTCTGGCCAATTGGATGCTAATGCATCTATGGGACACTAGCGTATCCTTAGACTTTGGATGCAAACATGGGAATCGTTTGAGGATGAATGCATAGATCTTGGACACTAGTGCACGAACAAGACACGTGTTGCTTGAAATTTTCTTATTGAAAAGAAAAGCATGAAATGAACTCAACACAAGAAATGTTTGGTCTACCTCATCTAAGGGCTCTTCTATCTCCATGATAGTGCAAACCTCCTCTACACATGGTGGCTAAAAATCTCATTTGCAAGGCATTTTTTCTCTAGCTTTACAAAAATGTGTGCAAAAATTCTCAAAGTGAAAAGTGAAAATGATCCTTTTGGTTCCTACTCTTCAAGTATATAGTTGAATTTCACCCATTTTTAATTTTTTTGTGGTGGCTCTAGTTTGTTCATTTTCTTGTTTTCACTCTCCTAGTTGGGGGCAAAAACATGTGGGGGCATATATTCACCCTTTTATCAACTTTTTCTTCTAAGTCACTAATATATTCTTAAGCATTCTTCTCATTGAAGTAGATTCTTTCAATTTTGGCATTGATACATTTTTGGTTTTGTAGTATCTAGAATGTCATGTCAAATGTTGTAGTTTTTTGCTAAGCACTAACTAGGGGCATCATTTCCATTTTCCTAGTCAGCCTCTGCAACCTCTACAATATCCTTTTTCAGGGTAATTAATGCACTTTATGAATTTAATGTTTTACATATTTTTAGCTACTTTAATGTAGCTGATCCATCTGGACGATCAAATCACTAAAGGGGAAAAATGTAGTGTCACATATTGCATTTTGTGTCAATTTCACACTTATGCATTACACCTCATGCATTTATAACAAAGTTCATAATTGGGATTTCATAATTCCAAATTCATGGATGACAAAGACAAAGGGTTAACAACTTATGGTTTGAGTTTGGGAATAAATTGGTCAAACGACATTGCGACACACAAACATCTCGATAAATTTTGAGATTCAAATGAGCATATTCCACACAAATTTCTTTTGATGCATGTGCTAGCACTTAAACATGCTTGTAATGGCTACTCATGCCCACTCCAAGCAACAAAAAACCAAATATTACTCATTTTGTCATTCTAGCAACTCTCTAAAAACTTCTATTTAGCATGTCTTCATCTCTCATTTTCTCACAACAAAGCTCTGTCGAATTTGTCTCAGCTCTTTGACTCTTATAGTAGCCAAGACTCCTCTCAGATTGTCTATCACATTTATTGTCTCAAGAGGGGAGCCACATCCATTGGTAGTACTCTCTTGCATGTCTATTTGATCGCATCCACAACTTATTTTATCATTATAGGGGTCCTCCTCCATAGCGAGGTTTGTTTCCATCGCACATTTATTTACTTTTTGTCTATTCTATCATATTTGACTATTTGTGAAGGTGGAAACACCAAAGTGAGGGTTTGACTAAGGCAAATCCCTATACAACCCCAACATTTTTCCTCATCTCCATGTGTGTAGGTGATGAACAAGTTTGGCAAATAGAGGACATCATTCTGTTAAGTTTTTGGCACTTTCTGGGCTTTGTCCAAATAGACAACAACGTGATCATGTAGATGTCCCTATAACGCACTGGTGTCCAAGGCCGAGGCTTTGTTTGTTTGGTATAATAATTTGTATATTCTATACTTTCGATTTCTATAATCAAAATATTTTTAGCATGTTGTATTTTCAAGTTATTAAGCATTTTCAGTTTATGTTCATAACTTAGCATAGTTTAAGGCTTTAATTCAAGCATATTAATTCTAGTTCACTTGAACTATGTCAATCAAGGTAGTTGAGAGTCATTTAATAAGACCTCATCAATTTGAGAGTAGTGAATCCCCTCCTATATAGATACATCTTTCCTTTCATTTGGCTCTAGGATTCAATGAAATAAGACAATATTATAGTAAAATAGTTTATCGACGTCTAACCTTCATTCACACTTTGGTTGGAAAGTAATTGATAATGGAGAAATTTTTAAAATTTTGGGAAACCCCTTTGCTTTTCAAGCTTGCTAATCCATGCTTTAGAAATATGTTATTGATACCATTGAAAAAAAGCTTGCCATTTGGATAACCATATAACTTTTGTTGTTAGGTAAAATTTAAATCTCCTTTAAAGTTTTGGTTGTGACACATATTTGTACTACTCTTCTTGTTGGCTGTATTCTAAAGCCTCATACCACAAGCTTGATAATATTTTACAAGACTCACTTAAGGCCAATTAAGGCCATAATAAATGATATCATAGCATTGCTTTTGAAACTTGCTATTTGGATAGGGATTTAGACAAACTTGGGCTCATAAACCTGCATAGGCATGTTGTAAAAGTTTGCAACAATAATGAAGCCTAGCAAATTCTATCAAGAAATTGTATTGTTTCTAGGTCACCTTATGGGCATTGCACGAGCATTTTGCCTAGACTAGTCTTACATTTTAATCTCTGATTATTGCTATAGTGTGAATCATGATTGATGGTACCTTTGTTGCTGTAGGTAGCTAGAAAGCTTGGAAGTCTGTCAATTTGTTACTATATTAGAACGAGGATTGATTTTACATTGAATTTCTACCAACCAACAATCCATTTGCTGGTATCCCATCATTCTTTTCCAAGACAAACTATTTGTAGCTACTCCTTGGATTCACTTGCACAAATTCACGAGGAATTCAACTTATCTGGACAATATCTTTATTCTAAGGTCAATTCAACATGACTCTCTTGGCCTCTTGCTATATAAAAATTCAATACATGTCAAGTGTGACTTTATAACCTAAATTAGGTGATGAGTGAGAATAGCCCCTATCAACATATGCACAAAATGTCTATTAGCTCTCTCAAGCCATGATAGAAGGATTCAAAATGGAATTTCAATACTCCCTTCTATAGTTACACTCAGTGAAAGGTTATAGGTGGCTATCACCTCATCTTCCCATAATTGAAAAATTTAATAACACATGGCATGTATTTAGTCACCTAGTTTCATTTGGGCCAAAAGATTTCATATTATTTGGGAGTTTGCTATAATGTCTAAAATTGTTCCATTTCCTTGGTGTTTGTTGTTCCAAGGTTTGTCTATTGGCACTCATCTTAGACATCTTGGTGTGTCTAATTTAGGAAGTCCCTTCTATGGAAAACCAAAAATTCTTTTCCATCTTTCTTGAATTTGTGACTTTATAACCTAAATTAGGTGATGAGTGAGAATAGCCCCTATCAACATATGCACAAAATGTCTATTAGCTCTCTCAAGCCATGATAGAAGGATTCAAAATGGAATTTCAATACTCCCTTCTATAGTTACACTCAGTGAAAGGTTATAGGTGGCTATCACCTCATCTTCCCATAATTGAAATAGTAAAATATGAAATTATTTATTTGTTTTATAGAATTAATTGATAAATATTTTTTATGCATGTTTGATGCTTTTTCCTATACAGAATTGTGGGAACTTTTATTAGCATCTACTATAAAACTAAGAAGGTAAGAAAAACACTACAAGCATGATGAATACATTGAATTATTCAGTAATAAGATAATCATCGCATTTTAAGTGTTGTGAAATTTCAACCTTTTGAAGATTACAATACAAAACATTATAACGGTTTGATGAAAAACCTTGAAATATGCTTAAGATGTAGATCTTCTTGCACTTGTAAAAAATACAAACTTTTTAGAATAAAAATGAAAATTAGAAGATTAAAAATAGAACCTAAATTCTACTACACCATTGTCAACGAGGAAACGCAAATGACAGTCTACAAAATAAAATCATAGCTTGTGAAACTTTCTCATCTTTTTTTTATTTTTATTTAGTACCTACATACACTTTATCAAATGTTATGTACCAGAGCTCTGTAATGAATTACTGGTTAATTGACTTCAGTTGGCTGCAAAGAATTATGTTGTGTTTCTGTAAATCTTTATAACAAAAGACAAACAATTAGACAAATACATAGATAAAGTCGACAAATTAAGTATGAGGGTTAAAAGGAAAAAACTTACCTTTCTTGCAATCCAGACAATTAAAGCAAAAAGTTGTAGGTGGCTTTTTTTTTTGGCAATATCAAAGTTAAGAAGAAAGCTGGTTGAAGAATTTGTCCATGAAAAGGCTGCTATTTCTGCTCAAAAATTGGTGTCAAGACAGTTGAATGCTTACCATCTATTTTGTTATGAGGGTTATATAACTAAGAATTAGTAATTATTTTTTCTATTGAAATAAAAAATAATTACAGATTCTAAGAGCCTAGAAGATCATGAGCAGTAGACAGTGCTGACATCTCAAGGATCTCAAACTTACAATTAAGGAAGAACAATAATCTTACACAAACCTTGTTGTTGTATAACAATAATCCAATAAGCCCAGCATTAAGAAAAAAATTACAACTCGAATATGATCAGAAACACACCCGTGCAAGCACAAGGTGATATCAAACGCTCCTTTGCCAATAAACCAGCTTCACCCAACAAAAAAATTGGAGTTGATTCCAAGCAAATTCTGCAGATTGGATCAAATTGCTCACCCCCTGTACCCATGCATATTTTGGCAGTCCGAAACTGAAATCATTTTGACTTGATACTAATATTTCCCATCAGGGGTAATAAGAAGCTTTAGTTGGATTTCTACTTGCTCAGGATATGCATAATCCTCACTACCAATTTAGGAAGCAGTGATAATTGGTCACCGTAGCCTTCATAGTTTGCCTCAACTTGTACTTACCATTTCCTTTCACATTAAACATAAGACATATCCTAAACATAGGCTTATCTTACATTTATCACATTACCACAACACTATTGAAATAAAAGATTCACAATCCAATTGTTCCTAACATAACTACCAAAGCAAAAAACTATAAACTTCTTCTGGTCATTTAGGGAAATCACCGTGACTTTTAGTAGTGGCTTCAACATATAAGCTAAGTCACAAATCTAACAAATACCACATATCAAATGCTATATTAAAAATTAAAACTACTTACACTATAGCTGAAAAAAGATGAACACATTGATGGTGTTCTCAACCATATAGTTACTAACTCAAACTTTCATTTTAGTCTAATCCTGAAAAATACATATAATCTCTTATTACATTGTTTGTAGTTCACAAAACATAAGAAAAACAGTATGGTTGACATTACCTTGATCACAATATTGTGCATTCTCAATTTATAAGCAAGGCTATCATTCATAAATAATTAGTTGTATACAAATCCACACAAAGGTTACTATATGCTACCAAGCCAAAATATTCCAATTTAAAATTGAATTGTGCTTCACATGCAACACAAAGATCAGTTGAATTTTTTTTTGATTTCATACTATTAGTGAACACGATAACAAAACATAAGTCAAACCAACAGAAATTTAAATCAAATTTCTCTAACAATGCTCATCCAGAAAGGTTAACTAGAAAATTACTTTACACGATTTTCATTACGAATAAGCAAAAATGAACAGATAGTTCAAAATTTCTACGCAAGTAGCTAACAAGGACATTTAACTATGAGATATACAAAATTTTAAGAAACAAGCTAATCACCACGAGTTTTTGTAATACAACCACTCAGGTGCAAATTTATCATGCACAATAAATGATATATTTCCATAAGCAAGCAAATAATAGATTGTATTTAAGCTCCAATGAACTAAATTAAATAGATATTTAGAGACTTCTGCAAAATTTAGACAACATAGGAGTACCATACCACATGTTTTTTGGGGAAACTTACGCTTAAGGATAATTATGCAGCGATGATATTTTGAAAAAATCTTGGACCCTTTTCTTCCACAAGAAGCTGCTCCAATTGTGTCATGGGTATAAGTGTTTGACGATTACCATTAGCCATGGATTTGATTTAATATAAAGAAGTCTACTAAAAACATCTTAATTTCATTGAATTCCAGCAATATAAATATTTTAACAATAGAAAAAGGAATGGATTTCATACCACACACAAACAGTTCTCATGTATGCAAACAAAAATCTGCACATTTACCTGGAAGAAGAGAAATGAAGAGATCTGAAATTTCAAAGCAAGTAATACAAATTCTTTTGTTCATGGACAATGTAAAATGAGAAGAAAATAGATGACCACTCCTAAATTTTTGTGTGCACCAGTCAATCAAAATTAATGCGTAGTTTTCAACCAAAAAAAATCAAACTTATCAAGAGAGGATGTTTCTAGACAAAATTAAATGTGACAAGTCTACATACAGTAAAATGTACAATACAAATAGTTCTTTGTATTCAATATACAAATAATTGTCAAAAAGTATAATAAATATACATTAAATGAGATGACATTTGTCATAAAAATACATGCTACCAAACAATATTTTATTCTGATTTTGTTGTGTTTCACTAAATGAGATAAGATTTTGGCAGATTTTTGTGGATTTGAAGGACCATTTATCATTATGAAGGAGACCAAAAAATTTATTGACATTTTGGATGGTTGTTAAATTTTTTGATTAAAAATTTAGGAAAATACATTTTTTGCAATGACTGTTTGCAGAATACACCAATAAGAAAGGAGATAAATAGTATTATTTGAATTCTAAGGAAATATGCAAAAAATGGAACTATAGAAATATGAACAAACTTTAAAAAATAGTCTCCAATGATTGGCTACCTTAAAAAATAAAATGCACCATATGAATGCATTAGTATTCCTGCATATTGGCAGGAACTAATAATATGTTATTAAAATAATATAACATTTTAAAATTCTATATTTATTTTCCTCATTAATTGGAGTGAAAAGTAAATGTCATTTGTTAAAGTGAATAAAGAATGTCCATTAAATTTGGTCAGAAGTCTATATTTCTGGCTATATAGTTGCCACTAAAACTATTTATTTTGGATTTTCCTAAAAATCGGCTTATAAGAGCTAAATTGTATTTAGCCAATAAGTGTATAGAAAAATAATTTTCATAATTTATAATGTTAAAAATTGTACAATTACACTTTGGTAAATAAAAAGATTTTTTTTTATATTAAGAATAAGGAGATCAAAAATACAAGAGATCGCAGAGTATCAGAGAACAGAGGCTAAGCCTCACACCATCTAAAAAGAGTATTTACAATGAACCAGCAGCATATATAACTTCAATTACGACAACTAGTAAAGCACATCATCCCAGGTGTCCACCCAAACCAACCAACCCATAGCGCCATCCATCCACACCATGCTTTTCTGATCTTGAATTTGTTTCAGCATGTAAACCGACTCATTAGTAGCATTGTGAGGTCTTCTTTTAATCTCCTTTCTAATTCTGCTGAAAGTTTGATTGAAATCATGTATATTATCCAAATGCAACCTCCAGAAATATCCATTCTTAACGTCATTGGCAAAAAAGGTAGCATGACCGTCCTTGAGCAGCCTTTTGAATTTAGCCTTGTTGATTTTCATGGTGATCTGAATCTGCGAAATTTTTTTAAAATATGTGAGACTTCGAAAAGACTCAGTAAGCATTCTGGGGATATTTTGAAACCTTTCTTCATTTCTGCACTTCCAAATTTGCCATAAAATGCTAGATGAGGTAATATCCCAAAACATGTTAACATCTTTTTTAGCATTAGAGATAAACCTAGTAATAACTTCAAAGAAATTGAAATTAGAAGGGATAGAAATACCGAACATTAACCAAACCTCTTTAGCAAAACTGCACTCAAAGAAAATATGATTTCCCATTTCCGAGGTTCTGCAAATGGTGCAATAGTTAACATCAGAGAAAGAGCTCCTAACAGGAAGCTTATTAAGAATAAGTAACCATTTAAAACATTTAATTTTAGGATCAATGGAGCTTTTCCAAAGATAATCAAAATACTTTTTCCAAGAAGAAATATCCAAATCAGTATTCCAAATATTGTTAACATGATTGATAACATCAACATTATAATTTAAAACAGAATAAATATTCTTAGCCTTAAGCTTAGAAATGATAATACCATCAGGCCATTTTATCTTTAAATAACTATTAGAGTCCACATGACATAGAAAAGGAATGTTTTTACTAGCTTTAACAATCATACTATAAGTCTTTTTATGAGAATCAGGAAGTTTAAACTTATTCTTAAGATCATCCCAAA
Organism: Cryptomeria japonica; assembly: GCF_030272615.1. Lineage (NCBI taxonomy): Eukaryota > Viridiplantae > Streptophyta > Pinopsida > Cupressales > Cupressaceae > Cryptomeria > Cryptomeria japonica. The sequence continues at coordinate 4,686,733 of NC_081409.1, forward strand.
GGATAAGTCTGTCCATTTCAAAGATATCAATGAATTGCTTGATTCCAAGGTTAGCCCAATACTTAGCCGAGCACCCTTGGGTAAGAGCAAGAGGTTTATCACCAAGCTTAAGGTTCCACCAAATGGACCTTTCAGCGTGGAGGGTTTTATTATCAAAAAAATCTTTGTTAGTGATGAATTGCCTAACATGGTTCTAGGCTTTCCAGATGGATTTAAAGACCGTTGAGCCTTGAACAGTAATAGGAAATTCACCACAAATGAGATTAGTGAGAGGAAGATTTTTCCAGAATTTGGCACTTTTAGGATATCCCCTCTCAATATTGTTATGAATCAAAACTTTCCAAGGCTCGTCTCCCTCCAAGGCATGAAAGATCCATTTGGAGGCCAAAGCAAGACCGCTAAGTCTCAGGTCTTTCAACCCCAGGCCCCCAAGGAGCTTATCAACATGACACCACTTCCAATTGACTTAATGCATCTTTTTATTTCCCTTCCCATCAGACCAAAGATAATTTCTTATAGCCTTCTAGATTTCCATAACTTGATAGTCATTAAACATCCAAGCAGAGGCATAATAAATGTTGTAAGAGGACAGAATTTTTTGGCAGACTTGGATCCTTCCAACAAAAGATAGAGACCTATTGTGCCACTTGTTTAGTTTATTGTGGATCTTATCCTTAACCCAAGCCCACATCTCTTTCAAAGAGGGGTCAACAGAAAAGGGGATACCCAAATATCTGACAATTTTAGAGGGGCCACCCCATTGGAAATCAAATTTATTAAACCAATTAGGAGGTTGATCATCCCAACCAAGACAAATAGATTTGGCATGAGACAATCTAGCTCCTAAAATTTTACAGAAGAAATTAAGTTTATTAATCATAGCAACAAAATTGTCTTCAGAGGTTTCATGAAACAGAGAAGTATCATCGACAAACTGACAGTTAATAATCTCTTTATTATTAGGAAGAATGACACCTTTAACAACTGGGGGTAAAGTGTTGTCTCTAAGAATATAAAAAAGAGCTTCAGAAGCAATAACAAAAAGGGCGGGAGCAAGAGGACACCCTTGTCTAATCGATCTTCCCAAAGGGAAAGAAGTAGACAGGGAACCATTAACATCAATTTGAGCATGAGCATCCTTGAGAAACATATTCACAATGCCACAAAAGAAGGACGGGAAACCAAAGGCCTGGAGCATCGTATTAATAAAGCTCCATTCAATTCTGTCATAAGCCTTTTCAAAATCCAGCAAGAACATAGCAACCTTTTGATTAGAATGCTTAGCCCAGTTAAGAGCTTCCCAGCTGGTAACAAGATTCTCTAAAATATATCTACCCTTCACAAATCCAGTTTGGGTAGGACAAACAAATTTGGGGAGAATGGCCTCGAGCTTGTTTGACATAATCTTGGCCAAAATTTTATAAGAAACATTTAAGAGAGTTATAGGCCTCCAGTTTTTAATAAGGGATTTATCACCCTCCTTAGGGATAAGCTTAATGATACCAAAATTAATGTCCCTACCCAGGGTTCCGGTATCAATGGCTTCATTATAAATATTAATTAAGACTTTGCTAATCCATTTGATGTTGGCCTTGTAGAATTTAGCAGGCAGCTCGTCAAGTCCGGGAGCTCTATCATTATTAAGGGAATTGATGGATTTCTCAATTTCCTCTAGAGACAAGGGCTGCTCAAGATTAGAAGCATCCTCAGCCAAGATCTTATTAGGAATGAGATTCTTACATTGGTCTCTAAGGGCCCTAGCCTCCTGAGTATCCTCTGAAGTAAAAAGATTTTTATAAAATTCAACAAATTCATTCTTTATAATCTCTATGTCCGTAGTCAAGTGATTGTTAATAAGCAGTTTATCTATAGACTCTTTAGCTTACTTATGTTTAATAAGATTAAAGAAAAATTTACTTCCTCTATCTCCACATTGAAGCCAATGGGCTCTTGAACGAATTTTCGCACCAAGAGCTTTATAATGTTGATGATTTCTGAGAGCATTTTTAGCATGGGCAAGCTGGTGACAGAGATAAGGATCATCCAGATTATTTTGGATATCATTCTCAGCATTATAAAGATTATTATTAAGCCAAGATTCCTTAAACCTATAATCTTTGGCCTTCTTTTGGCCAATAGTTTTTAAAAAATTCTGCCAAGCAGAGACATCAAGATTCCACCTATGGATATAGGATAGAGAGGGAAAATGGGACTCATTGATGAGTCTAATAATGGAGATGGCAGCAAGAATGCCATTATCCTCAAGAAGGCTAGTGTTAAGAATGAATTTATGGTCAGAATGATTACTAGAATTAGGTGAGCAACCAAGATTAACAGATATAGAGATAGGGTGGTGATCCGAAAGGGTGGTAGGGGAGACAAGCACCAAGTTATTATTTTTATCAGGTATCACATAAAAGAAATTGCTATTAAGATAGAATCTATCAAGCCTAGAGTAGATTCTGTGTTGACCTTTTTGAAAATTACACCAAGTAAACCAGAGGCCAGGGTTATTATTCTTGTTTCCCCTTAAAGGATCAAAAAGGGATTTAGCTTTTTTAAAGTTGTTCCAGGTAAGTCTTTCCTGATCTTTCCAAGAAAAAGGCAGACCTCCCATTTTATCTTCCTGATTCTCAACCATATTGAAGTCACCTCAAAACATCCAGGGAATGTCAGGAAGCGAGGCGAGCCAAGTCCAAAACGAGCTTCTTTCCATATAATCATTGGCAGCATAAACAAAACAAACACCAAATTCCATATCATTATGATTAAAGATTAACCAAATAGCTCTATTACAAGGAGAAAAGCCAAAACTTTTAATCTTAGGTCCCCATTTGGGGCTGAGAAGAATCGCCACACCACCCCTACCCTGAGGGTGATTAGTGGAGAATTTGATAGCATCTCTCCAAATAAAATTAAGATTGGATTCAAGATTGAATCCAGTAGATTTAATTTCTTGCAGCATAATCATATCAATATTAGTTTGAGACTTGATAAAATCCTTGATAATAAACTTTCTATCAGGACATTCCAGCCCTCTAATGTTCCAAGAAACACAATTCATTGTGACATGATTAGAGCATTAGACGCCTCAGCACCCACAATGTCCTCCATAGGAGAAACATCTTTAGAGTCTGTTTGATTTTGCTTTTTACTGTTCTTGTTTTTATTCTTGGATCCTGGAGGTCTTCCTTTCCTTCTAGCGGTGAGGATGTCCTCATCATCTGACAGAACAGGGGAGGAAGCCTCCAACTCCGAAAACTGATTATTAGCGACAGGGGTTGCCGGAATGACTTCAACTATGAAATCATCCGTAATCTCTTTAAAATCTTTCACAAGGGGGTTCTGTTTTGAGGAAGTGTGTTTGGTGGGAGCTTTAGGAACAGTCAGAGGGGAGGTAGAGGGTTTGGCAACATCATTAGTAATCATATTAGTTGCTGAAGGAGGGGATATAAGAAGCATATTAGGGGTCGAGTCCTTTTTGCTTGACCGATTCTTCCTTTTTTTTGTAACAGTTTGAAAACCATCTGTATCCACAATGCTGGTAAATGACACATTTTGAGAGACCGTTGTTTGTATCGGAGAGGGGAAAGATTGAGAGGGAGCATTTAGGGAAGGCATAGGATTAGTTTTAGTAGAGGAAGGTGGAATCGGCTGGTTAGAAATGGGGAGGTTAAAAGGGTTAATAACTTTTTGATTTTTATTTCTGATAATCGGGCAATCTTTCCTAAGATGCCCTTCTTTCCTACATAAAAAACACGCATTCAAACCACCTAGGGTTTCAATAGGGCAGGAAATTTGCTCATTAACAATGGATATGTTAATTTCTTTGGGTAGATCCTGACCAGGTTTCAGAGCAATAAGAACCCTTGCATCTAAATGCGGGACTAACCGAGCAAAATCATCCATTCTTAGGAATTTCCCTAGAGGTTCAACCGGCTGAGGTATAAAACGCCATAAGAAAGGAGGAATTTGTTTTATGAGGACCCATCTTGGAGCCGAAAGAGCAACCACCTCATCAAGGTTAGCCTCTGCATTCCAAGCTAGAGCCCTAAACGTGGTGTTGCCAACCGTCCAGTACTCTTTTTTTAGCACAGCCTATTGAGAATCGTTATTGACAAAAAATATAACAAATAATCCTTTCTGAATCTGCCTACAAAACGAGATTTGATAACCAAGCTTTAAGTTCCAATAATTATAAAACCAGTTGTCTAAAAATTTTCTGGCAGGCACTTTATCAATTTCAACCGCAAAGAAGAAAATGGCTATGTTACTCAACCTTTCTTTTTCCTTAATAATCTCATTCAACATTTCAGGATTGGGAGTAACATGAAATGCAGAAGGGTCCCCAGGATGCTTATCGTTTGTTGTGACTTCATTTTGCGCAGGTTTGGCGAATCGAGCACCAGAAGCGATTGCAGGAGAAGATTTAGCAACTGCCTCCAGAAAAGATCTCGACTTATTGCCAGGGTTTGGGCTCGGTTTTGACACATTGTTGGCAGCGTTTTGGATTGATTTCGCAGCAGATGAATTAATACTACGGGGTACTGAAGCAGCCGAAAATTTAAACGGTATATTAAATTTAGGGCTAGAGATTAAGGGCGGATCACACCTGGTAACTTGTCCGGTCGTTGAGTCATCATCCTTATTTCCTGCCACCTCGCCAGTATCGGAATATCCCACGCATCCTGTGACGCCAGCGGTATCCCCTGGCGGATCGTGACCTGACATACTAATTATGTCGGGAGTCACCAAAATTTGCACTTTCGCTATATCAGATCTGCCAAAATTCGCACTTTCGCCCCCCAATTTAGTCTTATTTAGAAAATGATGTTATTTTTCCATTTCTTATCAAAAATAAAAAGATTAAAAAAAAAATAAATTAAAATTTGTTTATGATTCAATTAAATTTTTTAATAACTAATTAATTAACTGCAAGTACTAATAACATACAATAAATATTATGAATCATAAAAATCTGATATCTTTAATAAAACACTTATAATAAAAAACAGATGCAAAATTGCATAGAAGTGTAGAGGAATAAATAAAAAATACAAATTTTATAACGGAAATTCATAAATTCAATGGATAATACCATTATAGACAATTTGCAAACAAAAGCAAAACATTCTGGACTTCACCTCCCCAACTGAACGAATAAAAATTCAACAAATTTCACAACCAAAATGATTAAAAAAAAACCACTTTCAACAAACGAAGAGATAAGATAGAGAGATTAAAAAATACAGAGAATATTTCGGCCCGAGAAACCGCACCACGATAAATATATATTAAAAAACCTAATATACAAAGCTCGATAATGGCTTGTTAAGCTTTCCGGTGCCTATTAATGCCCATTTATCTCTTTGAAATTCCCGATATTTTCGACGAAGGATCTGTCAAAAGGTGTGGAAAATTCTCTGTGAAAAGTATTTTATTAAATAAAATTTGTATGCTGCTGAAAGCTTGTGAAAAAGCAATGAAATTTATGTAAAATGGATCCCAAATAGTACGATGCTTCAAAAGGAAAAACCTCTGAAATGGATCCGATGGTTTAAGTTCATAATTTTGCAAAAAGATCGCTCTGAAATTAGTATTTTTTTTTGGAAGAAAATCGCTTTGAAATAGATCGAATGACTTATGTGTTTTAGTATGTCTTTAATTCAAAAAAAGAATCTTGTAAAAGGGATCAAGTACCTTGGGTTGATATTCTTTGCAAATAAATCTTTCTGAAATGGGTCGAATGCTCCGGTTTGATGTTTTGGCGAAGAAAGGTCTTTGAAATGGATCGAATAGTTTAGTCTATTGTTAATGGTAAAATAGCTCCGAAATTCATTAAGTAGTTCAGGTCGATATTTCTGCTTTGCTAAAATTCTTTTTGGAACGGATGAAAAAATTGAGTTAATGTTTTTGAAAAACAGTAGTTCTGAAACGGATTGAATGATATTTTTAAATATTCTTGAAAAAAACAGCCTTGAGATGGATCAGATAGTTTACGTGAATAATTTGGCAAAAAATAGCTTCGAAATGGATAACCAAGATTAGGTTGTTTTTTGAAACAAATTTTACTGTCTCAAGGAATCAAATAGATTAGGTTGATCATTTTTCGGAAATGTAGCTTGCAAACGGATCAAATTGTTAGGTTAATTGTTCTTCAGAAATTTAGCTCTAAAATGGAACAGATAGTTTAGGTTTTTTTTTTCTTTTTTTGAACTTTTCAGTAATTTAGCTTGCATCGGATCACGTGGTTTAGGTACTTGTTTTCCAGAAATTTAGCTCTGGAAATGATCAAATAGTTTAGGTTATTTTGTTTTCAGAAATTTAGCTCTGGAAATGATCAAATAGTTTAGGTTATTTTGTTTTCAGAAATTTAGCCGCGAAACAGATCAACTAGTTTATCATAACGGTTTTTATTGCTAAAAGTTAGCTCTGAAATGGATCAAATTGTCAAGATGATTTTATAATCCAATAAAGTTACGTCTGACACCGAGCAAATATCTTAGTTTTTCTGCTCCATTTTGTCAAGGATTATGCAGAAGACGGTGAAATATATTTTTCAAACTTCGATACTAGAATTCTTTTCTCACACAAGTATGAATGGCTTTATACTGAAAATTTTGGACTACAAGGTGAAATTTTGAATATATGAGGAGTTCATAAAGCAGGACAGCAGAAGTTTGCATGCTGTTCGGTAAGTTTCTCAAATTTCTTGAAGTTAAGCGTGTCGCTGGAGCGGGGCAAAAACAGTTGCACATTAATTACCGTGTTATTAGAAATTGTTTAATTAAGAAAGTTTATAGAGTGCACATCAGAACTTTACATATTGATCAGCATGTTTTATACGTTTCCTGAATTTAAGAGGACACATAGAGGAGGGCGGCAAAAGTTTGCATGTTGATCAACAGTTCTATGAATTTCTTGATTTGAAGCGAATTTATAAAGCAGAAGAGCATGAATTTGCATTTTACTGAATACCTTTTACATATTTGTTGAATTCAAGTAAGTTTATAGAGGAAGACATGAACAATTTGTGTTTTGATCGGCAGTTGTTTTAGAAGTTTCTTGAATATAAGTGAGTTTGTAGAGCAGCAATTTGTTTTAGCGGTTTCTGTGTTTTGAATTTGGGATATATCATATTTTGTTGTTAAGATACGGGAGGAGTGTTTTTTAAACTTAAAACTTTAAAGCTGGTGGATCAGGGTTTGAGTTCGGTTTGTCGGATGGAAAATGAGCTTCCACAGATGTCTACAACTGAAATTGTGGATATTCTCAAGAAAAAGCCCATAGAGTTCCAGTCCCTTTCACTAGCAAGTTTGCTATCAGAACTTGTAAGGAGATCGCTTCTTGCCTTGCAGGTAAATAAAACATCATGTCTCTGAAAGTTATTTTTGTAAAGGATGAATTAGTGACAGTAGTCACGAATGATTATTGTCATCCTGATGATGGATGGGAAATTGGAAATTTTGATTTTCTTTTTACACACTGTTTTCAGCGGAAGTTTTATATCCAAAAAATTATGAACTTTTGAAGCTTGAATGTCATTTAAATACTATTTTAGCTTAAAATTTTATTTTGAATGAAAAAAATTTGGGGAATAATTTATTTTGTTGTAATATTGCTTGAGAATATCACAAATCCCTTGATTTTTCAGATTCTCCACGTCATAGAGTGGTAAAGTACCTGGTTTGTAAATTTATAATCCTGTAAGTTATCATATTTTTTGTTAAACAGTGAAAATCAAGTATTACTTTGGTTGAAATGTTCTTTTAAATTATTGTATTTTTGATATTAGACAACCTTCTCTTTTTTCCTCCGGTGCTATGATCCTGCTTCTACATTATGTTTCGAACTCCTTCCACTTCCTCTGCTGGCTCACACAAACCCGAGGCCTCACTTTTATCGGGGCAGCACTTTACTGCTGCACCATGTCTGGCCTTGAAATGTTCTTTTAAATTAAACATTACATAATCCTTCTGTTGTTAGCAATCTTCACTTTCATAGGCATGTAAAGTACACAATCATTCATTACTCTAGCTTTAATTAATGATACTTGTAAAATACTATTTTTGTATCGGTGGCAAAAATTTTGCAGAAGCCTTTACCATCTAACTTCACCTATAAAATTAAAAATAATCTACTTTTTATTGAGAATTTGAATCCTATAGGTTCTGATCTTTTTCCTTAAATGCCATATTCTAATTTTTAATTTAGCTTGAATTATCTTGCCAGTTGGTATGTCAGAGAAGCCTCAGTTGTTCATTACATTCAATCTTGCCCACCACTAAAATGTGCCGTCTTTTAATTTTACTGCTATCTTCTGAGTTATGATAAACTTTCCTTAATGATGAAAGTAAGTATTGCTTGAGATTGAAATCTGTTTGTAAATTAATATTATCGCTTCTAACCTTGAAATTTTTTGTACTGCATCAATGTATGAAAATATCATACAATCCTTAAGCTGTTCTAATCTCAAATCTCGTGGACCAGTGACATGCTTAGTTTTTTATTAGATTTTTGAGGCATGTGAGTGATAGTTCTTATTAAGTGACCAAAACTAATCATTACTTTAGCTTGATTTTTTTTTAATTTTTAAACTAATCTTTTTAAACATTGTTAAAAATATTAAACCTTTAATTTTTCCCTATCCTCAAACTCGGTTATTTGTTATTTATAAATTATGGATTTTTTTTTTGAACAGCAACAGTGCAAATGTATTTTATTCATATCTATTTATTTGTGAATGATCAAGATGTCAGGATTACCTTCAGGCACGCTGAACACTCAAAAGTTAATTGTAGCATATAGCTTTTTGACTAATTTGGAAGATTTAGTATTACTCTTCCTTCCATAATCTTTATTTTTTAAAAATAATCTCAAAAAAATATTTGATATGAAAGATCTACCACTTCGAAAATACAAAGTGTTGAAGAGTCAATTGATCTTCTATTTTCTCACATTTTGTTGGGGAAACAAAATTTTAACAGGGCAAGTCAGGAGCTTGTAACAGTGAAAATGAGCTTTCAGCACTTTATGATGAATGGATCTGCACATGGGTTCTTCATATCCTGACATCAAAAGAAGTCAGTAGTCGAGCTTTGGCTGGAGCTTCATATTTCCTTGCTCTTTCTACTGCAGGGGGATCAAAACATGCTGAAGAATTTAGAGACAAGGTATGCACAATAATTCTCAATTCAAATAATTTTTCCAACAAAAGAATCTTTGCTAAAGGCAAGGTTTGAATATAAGCATAAGCATAGCTATTTTAACGAATATGTTAAGAGTTGCTCTAATGTTGGCGGTGATTCTATTGAATAAAGACATATTTACATTAAGATGAAATATTTGTGTTGCAGCTCATAGATGTTCGGGGAATTCACAAATTAGTTGCCCTTCTTTCTCATGAAAGTTCTTCTGTACGCTTTAATGCATTGTTGGCTTTGGGAAATTTACTTCGCCATTGCCCAACTACACATTCTGAAGCATTGCGACTTGGGGCTCTGAGAAAGTTGGCATTAATCTTCCACGAAGCAGTCAGTAAATCCAATGCTATTCATTATTCATACAGAAAGAAATCATGATGTTCTATAACTTCTAATTTTGAGTGTTATGGTCTTTCAGCGAGAAGAACCTCAGCAGAATCTGTGCATGGACACTTTTCTCTGTCTTTGTGACTCTGATTTACCTGGTAAGCATTTTTTAAAGCGCCTCTTATTATCTGCAATAATTTTTGTTTACATTTATTTGGATAGGCTTTGAATTTTATTTTCACTTGCATGGAGCAGGAATGTTTCATGAATTGCATCACAATGGATTAATTAATCAAGCGCTTGTCTGGGTACATTGTACAACCAGCAAGAGGATCTGCAAAAAGGCAAGCTTTGAAAATATTGAATATTGGTGCAGTTAAGTAGGCCTTTCCTTTAGCTTAATAAAACAGGTGCAAATTTCAGCAAATACTTTAAGTGAGCTTGATTACTGTTTTTCCTGTTCATAATTTTTTGTTGATACTTGCTAAGATGTTCAGCAAAATAAAGTCAAGCTATTTAGAACTTGTATGTTTTCATATAGTCACATATTTGATACAAATTATTACTTTTGATGATACAAAGGCCTCTACAGCTCTAAATTGTTATTTTCTACAGGTTATTGAGTCCATTAATGTTTTACTAGATAAGACTGCAGAATCTCGTAATAGATTGCTTCAACTTCATGTTGTTCAACCTTTACTCTCTGTTATAAGAACCAGTCCATGCAACAAACTTCGTCTGGTGAAGATCTTCCTATTGGTTCTCCCTCTTGTTTTGTGTACTCAATATTTTTCTATTTTGTGGAAACATTTGACAACCTTATCTGTATCTGAGACAATTTTACCTGTCTACCAGGTTGCGCTTATGGCTCTGGAAAGTGCTTGCTGCAAGGAGGATGGTGGAATGCAAAGAAATGATTTTATATGTGATGGAGGAGTGAAGACACTGATGCAAATTATAGAGTCCAAGAATGTCGTTTTGCTTGTTCAGGTGGATGCATTCTATGTGCTTTAAACAATCTTAGCTTTCTTAAACAATTGTAGCAGGCAATACAAATTTAGACTTTATCCACACCATGCCATAGGTCTTAGGATTCTACAATGTAACTTTTTCAAGACATCTTAATCCATGTAGGTTGGGAGTCACGACAAATCGCACATTTTCTTTAAAGTGTCATTATCAGTAGCAATATCACTTCCCTCACAGGAAAGTGATATAACTAGACGCCTTTCTTCTTTCTTTGTTGAGACTAGTGGCAGTCGAGCGTGCAACTTCTCCCATTAACCACAACCTTGTTAAGGGGAGAATTGCTAATGATACAGTTTCAATTTTAAATTAACAACATTATTGTTTGCATTACGTTGCTGTAAATACACCATATGTTATGAACAAAAACTTAGAGCTGGGGTTTCTGTCATTTTTTGTTGTAGTAGTTACAGGGGAATTCAAAGGGGTGGGAGAGGGGTAGCAGCATGCCGAGTCCAATTAGAATAGAACTACAAGTTTCCCATCTAGATCTTGGCCCATGTAAATTGAGAAGATAACTTATGCACCAAATAGAGTCAAGACAAATCCAAAAAAAAGTGTTGGTTTGTATCTTTGTGGTAATCCCTTCTAAGAATTTTATAGATGGGTGATAAGATCAGTAGAATACATAATTTGCAAATGGTAGTAGATGCCATACACTTCACCTATAGTATGCATTAGGATATTTGTAGCCAACTTATTTTTGATGAATAGGCCTTCTCTATTAATAAGAAATATTAGAGTACATATTCACAAAAAAAGGCCGGGGGATACAAGATCACCCCGCGAGAGTCACTCGGCCAGTGGCCGGAAACAAAAAACAACAACAATCTATTCATCAAAAAACTTCCTCAGGCAGCCAAAGCAGGATCAGGGTCATCTTTTTTTGCCCCATACATCAGCGAGGCTAGGAGTTGGGTCTGGCACAGACCACCCATCTTTAGGATCTCTTTCAATTTCTCCTTCCTCTTGCTTGGGAGGCGAGATCGCCAAATCCAGGCGAGGAAACTTGGAGGTGGTGGCAGAGGGCCACCCAGAATCAACAGCAGGAGGAGCAAAGGCCACAGGAGCATCAGAGGGCCACCCTGAGCTAGAGCCATGCCGCAGCGGGGAAGCCGACCGGCGACGTCAAGCAACATCTCTCCCGCCCGATGGGCGGTGGGGAGGCTAGGACCACGGGGTCTGAGAGCGGCGGGCAGAGGAGCTGTGACCGCGTCGGCGGCCACGGGGCGGAGTACATTCGAGAGAGACAGAGTTCGACGGTACTTAGGCAATTGCACAAGGGGCATTACCCCAGTGTTGAAGGAGCTCCTGAAGGTGGGCCCCCTCAAGGGCCACCTTGTCAGCTTGAACCTGAATTTGCATTAATACATTGTTACAAAGGCAAGCATTAGCATAAAGCGAAACATTAATATCCAAGCAGCTGTGAGAAAAATAACAACATTTCTATCCTTCCAAAGAGTGAAAAGGATCTCCATTCTGAAAGCATGCCATATCTGGGAGAACTTATAGGGGATTCTAGGCAACTCACCCAGAAGAGCCATGTGCCAGGAAAATGGCTCAGGCCGAAAAGGCCGAAAAAAGTCATGAATCGAACTCCAATATTGTTGAGCTCTTCTACAGAACCAAACGATGTGCATAAAAGTTTCTGGGTGACCACAAAAAGGGCATCAAGGGTCAGGCACTCCCAAATGCTTGAGTCTGGAACCCAAAGGCAGACCTTGAAAGAGAACACACCAAGCAAAGTGAGCAATCTTAGGCTCGGTGATGGCGGACCAGACAGCCAAAAACCTGAATCTCCAGGCAGTCTGGGAAGACTGCAAGTGCCACCGTTGGTTGAGAGTATGAGCCATAGGCAAGTGAGGAACCAACCAGAGATAACCCATTTTGGGTTTGTAGTTGGTAAAAGGAGTCCAGGGATACCACTTCCAGTCTTTCCACCAAGGTCTAACAGACCAAATATCGAGCTTATGAAGCAAATTTGAGGGAAGGGCCGAAACCAGAAGGTCATAAGTCTGCCGATTTCGCTGAGATAGGCGAAACTGGACCTGGAGGTCCTCCCAAGACTGAAGGCTCATAGTAGATCTGGAAAAAAGATCCTTAGGGGTACGAATGCCGCACTTGTGAAAGTGCAGAGCACTGACACCTTGAATTTTGGCCAAAGGTAACCCTTGCACCTAAAAAAGAGGGGACCACTAGAGGTTGTGTTGATTCATGGATAAGCCGTCCTGAAAGCCATTGCCGGCCCACCGCAGCCAAGGCTTGATAGCTTCCCAAGCACGCCAGATACTTTTGACCACAAAAGTGCCTTGTATCTGAATAGGGTCTGTCATGGTGAGCAAGGTTTGCAAGCCTATCCCCTTCCAGGCTGGCCTTTTAGAAGGAAAGCTTGAAGAAATGCAATGTCGGAGAAGAATTTTCCAGGCCTCGTCTCCAGATAAGGCTCTAATAACCCATTTAGCACATAAGTCCAGCCCTTAGTTCTGGGTGGAAATAAGGCCAAGTCCTCCGGATTCCTTGGGGAGACATCAGTACTCCCAAGCAACCCTGTGAAAACCATGATGGTTAGACTCAGAGGCCCAAAGAAAGGCTCGCAGAAGTCTTTCCAACTTCATGTAAGAGGCCTTTGAAGGAGCCCAACATGAAGAATAGTAAACATGGGTGGCGGCCAACACTTTGGAACAAACTTGGAATTTACCAGCCAAAGAGAGGGGCTTGGTGATCCAGTAGGCAAGCTTTTTCTCGATTCTGTCTAAGACTGCCTGCCAGAGATCCGAAGGCGAAGCTTGGAAGGCAAAAGGAATGCCCAGAAAGAGAAATATTTCGCCATGCTGAAGCCATTTCCAGTCATACTGAAGGATCCAAGGCAGAGCAGGAAGAAAGGACTGTCTGTAACATTGCGTCTTGTGCCACTGAATGGCCGAACTAGAAGCCAAGCAAAAAGTGTTAAGACACTGAAGAGCGGATTGCACGTTATCTTCATCCTCAATGAGAGTGAGAAAGGAATCATCGGCAAAGTGGCCATTGACAAGCTAGGAAGGTGACTCAGGCAGGGAGATACCACGGACACGCCCAACAACGATAGCATTAGCAAGTAACCAAACCCTTTTGCTGCAAGAACATATAAAGAAGGAGCCAGAGGGCACCCCTGGCGAATGGATCTAAAAAGGCCAAAAGCCTCAGACTGCCGGCCATTAATGGTAATGCAAGCCGAGGCATCCCCGAATAGCATCTGCATAGACTAGATGAACCGGGGACCAAAGCCTAGGGCTTTGAGCATAGCCAAGATAAAAGGCCATTCAATGCGATCATACGCTTTAGCAAAGTCAATCTTAAGAAAGATTGCCCCTTGTTGAGAGCGTCTGGCCCAATCCATACCTTCCCAAACAACAATAATATTGTCCAGAATAAACTTGGATTTAATAAATCTAGTCTGTTCCGGGCGGACAATAAGCGGTAGGAGATGCCGAATCTTAAGGGCCAAAGCTTTGGCAATGATCTTATAAGAGACATTAAGCAAGGTGATAGGCCGCCAATTGCAAATGTCCTTTGGGTCCCCAGCCTTAGGGATAAACTTGATGTTACCTTGATTAATCATTTTTCCCAAGGAGTGGGAATGAAAAGCTTCCAGATAGACCTTATGAAGGTCAGGACCAACACAAGGCCAAAGAGCTTTGTAGAATTCACAGGGGAAGCCATCACAACTCGGGGCTTTGTCATCTGCCATAGAAAAAGCGGCTTCTTTGAGATCATCAATGGTTAGTAAGAGATCACAAAAGGCCTGTTGCGAGTCAGAGAGCCGTTTGGGAACAACAGCTAAGCAATCTTGTAAGGCTTGGGTTTTGGTTGGAGAATCTCCCTGCGCTGTGAACACCTTCTCATAATGACGGACAAAGGCTTGCAATATGTCATGCAACTCGGTGAGAAGAGCCTATCCCTCTTTTATTTTCTTAATCCCAACAGAGGTCTGACAGGCACGTAGAGCCAGGAAGAATTCCTTAGAAGCCCTATCGCCTACCTTTAGCCAGTGTAATCTGGCTTTGATTTGAGCTCCTCTGGTAGAGTGACTATCAACAACTTGCTTCTGATGTCGGAGCTAGGCTAAACGGAGTTGCAGGGTAGAATCAAAGGGATTCAAAGCCAAAGCTTCTGTGGCGGCACATAGAGCTTTGGTGGTCACATCATACGACCACCTGTGGTAGATGGCAAGTTGCCTACCATAAATGCGCAGAAACCTCGCAGAGCGGGAAATGGCGTCATGCCACCACTCAATCCAACCAGTGTGATGACGGGACATTGCTTTGATTTGAGCTCCTCTGGCAGAGTGACTATCAGCAACTTGCTTCTGATGTCGGAGCTGGGTTAAACGGAGTTGCAGGGTAGAATCAAAGGGATTCAAAGCCAAAGCTTCTATGGCGGCACGTAGAGCTTTGGTGGTCACATCATACGACCGCCTGCGGTAGATGGCAAGTTGCCTACCATAAATGCGCAGAAACCTCGCAGAGTGGGAAATGGCATCATGCCACCACTCAATCCAACCAGTGTGATGACAGGGCCTTGGCTCAAGATTTCACACTCTTTGAATGTGGGCCATTGTGGACTGATGGTGCAAAAGAGACGTGTTGAGGTAGAATTGCGTTTTGGAAGGACGCTGCCTAGCTGTCTGCCATTCAATGCTAAACTTTATGGGGAAGTGGTCTGACAGCGTCACATCAACAAGAGGAGTGACGGGCAGATCAAGATCTTCAGAAAAAGAGAAAAAAGATTGCGCAGATATCATAGCACGATCAAGCCTTTTAAGAATTCTGTCAGAGCTAGCTCTGAAATTAGACCAAGTGTGCCAGACCCCACCAGGACGGCGGCGGTTGGTGTTGGGGTCGAAAAGACCCAATTTATTGCGCATATAGTACCAGGCTTCCCGCTCTCCAGCTGTCTAGCAAAAAGGCAAAAACCGTCCTTATCAGAAGCCACCTCAACCATATTGAAGTCCCCACACATGACCCAAGTGGCAGGTGGAAGATTATCCGCGATCCATTGCCAGAGGTACGATCTTTCAACCGAATCATTCGGAGCATAAACATTAACGATCCCAACAGAATGATTATCAATAGAAAGCAAAACCCAGACGACGTGTTGCATGGGATCAACCCCATGAGAAATAACTGCAGAGCACCACCGAGGTGAAAGGAGAGTGACGACTCCCCCTCGACCAGCTTCATGCTGGGACGAAAAAACAAGGCTATCTGGCCAAATAACACGACATGTAGCATTAAGCATGAAACCTGCAATTTTAACTTCCTAGAGGCAAAGAAAATCCAAGCCTACAATATATTGACGAACATCTTGAACATAATACTTTCTGGCGAGGTCTGTGAGACCTCGAACATTCCATGAGATGTAATTCATGACAAAACCAACATATCATTTTCGTCCCCAAGAGAGGAGAAGCTATTGCGTAAAAAATCCTGTTCCCCACTGGAGATGACTTGCCGTTTTTCTGAACCACCATCTACAGTCTCAGCACGCCCTGAAGGGCTGCGAGAACGACGTAGAGAGTGTGGAGCAGAAATCGCAGACACAGCCTGAGGAGTGTGCACCCAAGGAGGGCGAGCAACACCCTCAGAAGAAGCATTCCCCTGTTGAGCAGGGTTTGAAACCGGAGTGGGGGCTGCCTGGGAGGACGGAGACTGCACAGGAGGATTTGTTGTCGATTGAGAACTAGAACCAACGAGAGTCTTTTGGGCCGAAACCGCAGGGGTTTTTCCTTTACAAACCACAGTGGTCCATTCATCCTTCTTGGCTCCCTCCACTGGTCGAGAGCCAGATTCCTTAACAAGGGGTTTTAATTTCGGAGTTGCCAAGGGACAATCCCTGATCTTGTGATCCGCCGATTGGCATCGATAACAAGTGTTGGGTAGGTTCAGATAAAGCACCTTCTGGGTGAAGGTGTTATTGCCCACTTGAATATCAATAGTTTCTTTTAGGTCGCGAGAAAGGTCGACCTCAACACATACCCTCTTTTGAGGCCAAGCATTAAAAAACGGTCTGGCTTGAGGCAGACAACTTTGCCAACAGATTGAGCAATGGTTTGCATGAAGGGCCAACAAGGCAAAGGAAGACCAGGGAACTCAACCCAGATTGGAACTCGCAATTTTTTGTCATCTGAAACAGAAAAATCGCAAGACCAGCGCTGCAAGACCAGAAGGGACGACCTAACAGTCCATAGACCATGAGAGAGAATAGCCTCGACATGGGAAGGGTTTGAAAAGCGAAACAAAAAAAACTTTTCGTGAGACTTTGGACACCATCAAGCCTAATTCCATGAGGAGACCAGGCTTTGGCAACCCAGTCACGAAGCATGCTTTTAGGAGGGATCCTACCCACAAAATATCCTATCAAAGTACATTTTTCAAGCCAGTCACAGGCATTGTCAAAGTCCTGAACAGGAAGTACAACATCGGGCGAGGACATACCTCGTGAAACACTTTCGGGACAAACTTGCTGGGGCATTTGCTTGGTGGTGCCATGTGGTTTCGTTGCAGCAACTCCAGCCAGTAAATGCGGTTTGAAACACATAGAATGGAACATGCAACCTCAAACCCTAGCAGAGCCAAAATCCGAAACTTCCAAAAAAAAAATGTAGCCACTTATGACTTGCATAACCTTTAAATTAAGTCATCATATCATTTTTATAGCTTCATGTTGGTAATAGTTCAACCTAGGTAGTTTTCATGGCATGTGGAGGATATATATGGGGAAGTAATGGTTAGTATTTGATTGTCATATTGCAAATTTTGATCTCATTGAAGACTTTTTGAGGTTGCTCACTCTTAAGTGGCTTATTGTTATCAAGTAGTTGCATCTTATTTCCTATTACATTCATCTCATATGCAAGTAATTTTGTTAGTAATGTATTAGAGCTTCAATTTGGACATAACGATAGTTTTGAAGAATTGCCTCTATATTGCATACCGTTTTGAAAATTTCAGCCTTTTTTTTTCACTTGAAATTGGATAGTCATTCAAGAAAGCTACAATCCAAATTTCAGCTTTTTGTGGTCAATATTGAGTGTGTTATTGGGACTTTATGTTTTTTCATAAATTTTCTCTATAGGTTGAAATTATTCAAATTCTTTTGATTTCTTTACATTTTCAAAAAGCTCACAAAAATAAAATTTTGCAATGTCAAGCCTCATAATTATAGGGCCACAATCTAGAGATCAAGGCAAGAATCCTTGCACACTAGGGAAAATTCCTAACAAAGGGGATATTGTTTTGAAGTGAGGATCAAGTGGGACTTCTGATATGATGTCTTCTTCTTTAGATGACAAACTATGCTATATTTGGAAGAGTGCCTGCACAATGTGGAATCTGAAATGAAAGGAGAAATAGCTAGCAGCAATGTGCTATTGTTGTCTCTCTGTAGATTCCTTTAATAAGCTTTCAATGTTACAACCAACTTTGCAGTCCCATACATCACTTATCACCAACATTTCAGTCTATTAGAGTGGATCATCTAGACTTTTTCCTTGTAAAAAATGTGATTTTTATGAAAGCACTTTGATTGCCGATTTTGATTAGTTTTTCTTGATTCCCATCAATTTTTTGGAGTTCAAAATGCCAAATTTCATGTAACTGCATAATAGTTTTATTTGTAGGGTCTGTACTTGCATTTTTCGTGTTGTTTTTTCACAGTGTGATTTTTGTTGACTTCACAAGGTGTAGTTGTGGCATGATTATTTTTTCAGTTTACACCCTAGGCTTGTTTGCAATTTGTTAGCTTGAATATTTTTTCTCGATCTATGCTTTTTTCTTTTCTATTGATGGTGTTTTCTGTTTGTTGCTACAACGTGTTGGTCTTTCTGCATTTTCTGATTTAACGTCTTTAAGCCATTTAAGCATTTTCTAATATTCAATCAAATTAAAAAATAAATTAGAAAATGACAAAATATCCTTCTTGAAGAGCACACGGTTATACTGAGAGCGGGGGGGGGGGGTGAATCAGTATAACAACAAATTTCACCAACTTAAACTTTTTCAACTTCCATTACATGTATATAACTTGTCTTATAAACATATTCATTGGTGATCAACATTCACATGTAATATAACAAAATAGAATACAAGATATACACGTGGAAACCCTTATGGGAGAAAACCACGGCAAAATAATGCTTTTATATAATTCTTCTATTACAATATTTGTAGGCACCAACCTACTAGAGGCACCAACCCCTAACTCTGTTTGTGAGCACCAACCCACTGGAAGCACCAACTCCTAAATCTGATTTCATGAGCACCAACCCATTGGAAGCACCAACTCCCCAATCCAGAATTAGTGAGCACCAACCCACTGGATATAAATCTGATTTTCCATCTTTTAATGTTGCTTCAACAACGGATGATGGACATTACAATCTTTCCAAATCTGCACATATACTTTCTTTCACACACATATATATATATATATTTCTTTTCACTACTGTATATACTCTCTTCCACAAATCTGCGTATATCTACTCCTCAATTCACATCTGCATATACATTTCCTTTAAATCTGTATACAAACTAGTGAAAACTATTTCTTAGAAATGCTTCATAAGCCTGTGATAGTCTTCTTTATACTTTTCATAAATTTGTTCATGCAGATCTTCATAAATCTGTTCATATAGGCCTTCACAAATCTGCACTTTATTCTTGGTGTAGATGATAATCTTCAAGGCTTACACACAACTCTCTTGATAACCTCATTTATTCATGTCTGTTGTGATACGTTTCCTCTGCTTTATATTACTTTACATCTGTTCTAATTGAACGGTTATCTTACTGTAGGCACAACACACCCTTTTTCAGAATTATGACTTTAGAATTATATTTTCATAATTCACATCTTCTTTTTGCTTCTTATGTATGTGCAGTCTTTTTATTTTCTTCTACATCCACATCATAGTCTGAAAATAAATTCAGACTTATTAACTCTACGTACTCTTCTTCTTATTCATATAATTCACACCTGTATTTTTCTTTTCAGAATAATAACCGCAGCACCCAACACTATACACAATCACTTACTCCTTTCATAAGTAAGTTCTCTATTTAATATCTTCTCTTGGAGTGAATGACTCTTTCGAAAGGAGTTGTCTTTTTGTTATAATAACAAATTATATTAGTTCAAAATGAATCACACCCTTTAAGCTTCCGTTGTTTCTCTTAGTTATAATAACTATTTTTAATATCATTAGGAACTTTCTTTTTAATGATTTTATCTTGGACGTCAAACATGGGAATCTGAAATAAATATTGATTTTCAAAACTTCTAATCCCATCGTAGTTTCTCTTATGAAATCCACATAGTCAACTACTATTAAAATCACTCTCATGGCTAAAACACTTCGACTTTCATTATTATTGGAGAGTCGAATATGTGCGCTATCTTCTAACATAGTCGCATCTTCTTTCATACTTCATTCTCAATAAATTCGGCATGTAATGAAGTCGACTTTCTGCTGCTATCATAATCACTTCATGAATAATCACGATTCCACCTTTAATACGTATTCATCATATTGTGTTATTTTCTTGATACATATTGTATTATAGTAATTTTGTTCACTGCAAATATAAACTTATTATTATTCTGTTTGTCAATGTCATGGTTAGTTCATATTCATTTCACAAGTAAACCGACTCTCTATTATCTAATCTTCATTGCACTATATTTGCCGACAGTACAAATCCCCGTCTCCTTTTTCTTTTACTTATCACTTCTTGCCCAATTCTTCGATTTCTTCTCCCGTAGTCCTTTCCGGTGTTTTTAATCTGATCACTGCATTATATAACATGAATCGCTGTCTTCAAATTGATTCAAAAGTCTTTTATTATAATCGATTCTTCCACATAATGATCGATAATTATGAATCGATCAGAACAACCGCTAAGTGAATCGATAATTAATTATAATTTTTTGAGTCTGTCAAAGATAATGAGCGCTGCGCCTTATAATTCGTATCAGCAATGAAAGCAAGGATCGGGTTTTTAATAAATCTCATATACCCACGATAATCATTCATTATTGTTGGTTTGGTTTGCTAATGATCTGCTACGTATTACAGTAATACTGTGGACCTTCGTATTGACTCAGCTTTGTTATTTGCAATGAAACCATAATCTGCCAGGAAATAAAATCAGAAGTATGATCTTCCATATGTTGTCTGTTCTCCTTTTTTTTTTAAATAATCTTTGCTCCCTTAATGTTCTTTGACCGCCTGATCATATGTTTTGTATACTGAAGTCTGCAATTCTCTTAACAATCTCTATTCATGGTCATTTGCTTAATCGCTGAAGAATACTTTCTCCCGGAGATAACAAACCTCTATTCCCGGCTGGTGCACCAATGAAAGTGCTGCCTTAAGTAAAGAGAGTCTCTTAATGAGATCATTGAAAATTTTGTCTGTACATGCTTCATATTATAATTGCATGTAATTCCTTTGTCTATAGTCCATAGTTGAAAAACTCGGACTCGCCACGGACTCGGCAAACCAAAAATTTGGACTCGGACTCGGACTCGTGAAAGACTCGTGAAAGACTCGGCAAGGACTCAGCAAAAAAAAAAACCGTAGTTTTACCAAAAAAAAAAAGAAATTAATGCATTTAGAGAACATAAGAGCCATAATTGAAACATTACACATGTCACCTACTCATAGTTTTAGACTTTCAACTCTAAAATGTATAATACCAAGATTTCTTCAATGCTAATTATGCTTTTATATGGAGCCTAATCAGACTCGGAGGTTAAATTTTCCCTACTTCCATCGGCGCAATTTCCCCCTATATTTTTCGACGGGGGTTTGGGGGCAACGCCCCCAAGTTGGGGTCAAGGGGCATCGCCGAAGGATCCTGAAATTTGACTAAGTTTGGAAAATTGAAGAATCCTCCAAAAACTAGATTTTGCATTATAACTCCTGGAGGTCCGAAACCACTCTCAAACATCCTGACAGTATATATGGAATATAACTTAAAGCACTTATACTTAAATGTTATATCCCATATATGAATCTTGACGGAGAGACCAAATTTTTTCACATGTTAAACTCAATTTTAAAGCTTGCATGACATTTTTTCTGGGTCGCGCGAGTCCATCTGAAAGACTCGCGAGTCCATGCAAAAGACTCGCACGAGTCCTTGCAAAAGACTCGCGAGTCTTTCATATGGACTCGCCAGGACTCGCCTCGCGAGTCCTTGGCGAGTCGACTCGTGGCTCCCATGGACTCGCGAGTCCGTGGCAAGTCCGTGGCGAGTCCACGAGTTTTAAAACTATGGTCTATACTTTCTTCCTTGTAAACAACTTGTAGCTTGTCTTATAACTCCTAATCGCTGAAATTCATCTCATAAGTGATTTCAACCACAAACAAGAGAATTGGGACGATGTGCCCACACTTAATGTCTTTTTCAGAGTCACCACAACACTGATATTTATCTTTCTCCATCGATTGCTACACTGCTGTCTTCCAAGGTTCAGTAGATGATCCTGTGTGTCTTTATATAGTTTAGACTCCCATTGCTGATCCTTTCTCTTTAATTAAACCACTGTACTCTTATAATGCTTTACTATTATTATCTCATTAAATGCCTTCTGCATATTATCAATATGACTCTTAACATGGTAAGTAGATATCAATGACGAATACATGACATTAATGATAATATGGTCTTTGTACCTTTGACGATAGCATTTCCATTTGGATTGTGTATTAAGCTCTTTTATTTAAATCACAACTATCCAATTCCTTAACTAATCATCTTTGACATCAATGACAACATTTCCATCACTTCTATTGTTTAAACATAGGCACAAAGAAGGAACATACATGTAAGGTTTAAACATCACATTCTAGTTTTTGTAGAAAATGAGAATATATTTAATTAGGCACATAGACATTAGAAAATTGTTACAGAAAAAAAATGGTTTTTATAAACAAAAAACTGCCAAATACCTAATTTTGCCCTAAAGTGATAAAATTATGAAGATGGTATCTGCATTGAAGGTTTGTGTGGTTTTAAAGGCCTTAATTTGGGTTCCCCTTAACCTTGCGTTGCCCCCAAATCCCCATGAGATAGGGTTGCCCAATCCCCCACTAATTATTGGGATTTAACTCTTGAGCGCGTTGACTTATATGTTAGTGTTGCACAACTTGCTAAAAGTCTCTTTGAATGGGGAAGCTTCCACACACGACATGGCTAGTGGAAGCGGCACCATAACTCATTATGGTTCAGATGAAACTGAACCAAATGTTGACTTTTGTGCTCTTGATGAAGGGCAATATGAAGATTACTGAACGTTGAATGTTATTCTCATTATATATTGACATTTGCCAAGTCAATGAATATTGAATTTATGAGTCTTCTTTTTTAACAAATTATGAGGTATTTAAATATTTTGTTTATTGGCAATTGTAAGTATCATTGTTTCTATAATTTAAATATATATAAAATTTTACACACACACACGAACCTGTATCCATACACAGAAAAATAATAATGTCATACTGGTGTACCTAAACCCCAAACCCATGCCTGTCCCCATATGAGGAACAAGAACTTAATTTAAAAATATACTTAATCAAGCTCACTAGAATAATGCATTAGATATTTTCTCTTAACAGCAATCCAAAGTCTAATGTTGAAATGTATGTTTAGGGAGACTCATAACTAGTATACATAAATAGAGTCTGAAAAACAACAAATACCTTTGGCATATGTTGATGCAGATCACTTCCACCAATGACATTTTCATTGGGATTCATCTATATAAGAATAGTTATTCCATTTTGACCCTCCCGCTTCCCTCAAATGCAAGAAAGAGCATAGACATTAACAATTAATCCTTAGGAACTGAATATCCTCCTTGTTGCTGGTAATCTTGGCACTGAGCCAATATCCACTTTCACTGTAATGTCCCCACTTGGGATTTCCCTTAATTTAAACCTAAGACATCCATTCTAACCACAAATTAGAATAGTAATATATTAATAAATACATTTTTATCAGAATTAGATATATTTTACTATAAAATTCTGAGATTAATTCGAATAATGGATCTTATCTTGATCAGTGTTAGGGGTAAATAACGTATGTTAGTAAGAATAATATTTATAAGTGTGTTATGTTGTGTTATGTTTATGTTTGTCGCTGAGAGGTTCCCGTCGGGTAGTTGGGAGTTGGTGACGGTTGGCAACTTGACCAACCGTCGGGTCTTTATATTGTTTGGTTGGAACCTCGGCAGGGGGGATGGTGTATGGACAATTCTGGACATTGGAATAAAGATATAACTTTCTGGTCTAATTATTATCATTTGTCATTTATGTTATGATTTACAATTGTTCTGTTCCATGAATACTTGGTACGTGCAGGAGATACTGTGTTATCTGATTATTCACCAACTATACCTTTAGGACTAAACATTTTGGCGTCGTTGCTTGAACAAACCTGGAGATAACCATGGCGGCAGGCCGAAGCAATTAATGGGCCGACCATTTAACCAACAATCAATTGTCGTGGACAGCGACACGCACGAAGAGAGTATCGCGGGAGAGGAATGAGAGGATCAGTTGATGACAAACTTGGTGGAGTTGTGGGACGTGTCGATCACGCAGTACGTACGGCGAGAGGCTCAGGAGAGAGCCGTCTTGGAAGGTAAGGTACGTGGTGAACTCACCGTCAGCACCCCCGTCCTTGACCTACTAGGGAGTATTCCAAGGTTACTTGCCAGAAATTTGATTGCACTCCAAGACCAAAGGGAGGAAACGGCAAAGGAACTTTGGCGACAACAAGTTCTTTGACGGTACGAGGAACGGAGTCGTAGGGAGGAAGAGGAGAGGAAGGCTAGTCGGCGCCATACCTCTGGCACTTGATGCCCCTACGACCGAACAAAGATAGACGTACCACTGCTACCAAAGGAGTAAACGAGGGAACTGTACGAAGATCTCTCCGCATAAAAGAACAGGCCGACAATAGACGATGACTAAGGGAGGTTGCTGACTCGAGGAGTCCGGATAAACACAACAGAAGTCGGAGTCGTAGTCGGGAGAGGCAAAAACTGTGTACGTGGAAGGAGTTGGCCGAGGTCACCAGGAACCTGCCACTTCTAGACGTAGCGGAAGAAGATCTCGCCGACCAGGCCCCACACTCAACGTCAAGTGAAGAAGACTCCAGAGCCGAATCACAAAGCACCCAATTGGAATTTTCCGAACAAGGAGAGGAGGCGGTACGAGACCTGCATGAGGAAATCGCCACTATTTTTGAAGCAACGTTGTCTGGCATTAAAAATTTGTCCTTGTCAGAGGGCATCAAAATAGGAAGATTAGATCCGAAAACCCCGGGAAGGAGGGACTATAGAAGCGAAGGTGACCAAAGCTCGGTTGGCAGGGGGCCGACCAGACCAGGAGCGTATGGTACCTCCCGGACACATAGTACCTTTCCGACATATAGCCACTTCTAGGCACTGCATAAATTCATACAGAATAGAACGATGGCACACACCTCAGAGAAGCAAAAACTCCCAAAATTCATGGGCGACGGGTCAGAGGACCCGGTACGACATTGCAAGACATGCGTCACCATTTGGGAAGCAAATGGCTAGGACGACCGGGACTATTGGGTGAAGGCATTTCTGGCCACTCTGCGAGGAATAGCTATCGACTGGTACACAGACCTCGATGCCCAGCATAAAACTTCCTGGACCAATTTGAGGAAGGCCTTCGAGGAAGAATTCAAACTACTATGGGATGACAACGAAATTGTGGCAGAAATTTACAACACCAAACAAGGAAAAAATGAAAGTGTGCGCGCATATAACAGAAAGCTGAGGGAACTACTTAACAAAATGGAGAACCAACCGACAGATGGCCTCAAGAAGCGGTGGTTCGTGGAAGGATTGGTACCATCCTTGAGAAGGACGATGAAAGTGGTCCCTCCGCCATCGTACGATGAAGCATACAACTGCGCCATGGATATTGAAAGTGAAAACAAGACATCTCGGGGGAAGCAACGGACCAGCGATGGTGACAGCACGGACGACGACAACGACGGGGGATCCAAAACCGTGCAAGCACTTTGGAAGGATATGATGAGGATGATGGAGTTAAAAGGTGACAAGGAAAGTGGTAGGGAAGGAAAAGAACTATGGTGTACTGACTGCAAGACTGAAGGACACACTAAAGGAAGTTGTCCCCGTAAAGTTTTTTGTGACATCTGCCAAGTAACGGGACATTCCACTAAGGAATGCCCGTACAACTTGAAAGCACGGAGCACACAAGTGCTCTATGCCCAACCCGACCAAGCCACACCGCTAGTGACACCTCCGAAGCCAACAAAAAACTCTGACGCCTCCCCTGGAAGGTACAATTGACGGGGTAACAATAGATCCAATAATAACACACCAAGGAGCAGAATTCAATACGACGGGAAGGGGCGACCCATGATTCAATGTAGGAAGTGCAACGGATGGGGTCACTTTGCCCGAGAATGCCAAAACAGAGGTGATGCAGGAAGTTTGCTGTGTAGATGGTGTGGTCCAAGAAATCACGAGGACATAGATTGTCCAAAGCAAAAAGGGGTGAACATGCTGGACGTAGAAGGATCAGGAGAAGACGTACTGGCAATCACAAGGTTGGAAAACAAGAAAGCCATGTATCCTGACCCTCCCACAGAAAAAGAAAGGCTCTAGGAGGCAAGGGCGGATATCGAGCGGGCGATGGCTGGAGAGCAGAGGACTTCGCACCTAGTTGCCGGTACACCAGTCCGGTCGGAACCAGAGAAAACTATCATCAAGCAGATATTACAAACCATAATACCCATACGTGTGTCTGACCTTCTACAGACCATGCCACTGCCGTGGTTTGTGTTGTAGTTCTTTGTCACTATGCTGTGTATATACTGTCATCCCTGACACCAGTCCATGTATTCATGCGATCTGGTTTACTGACTTTGTGCATATAGAACCACCCAACTAGGCAATGATGGTGGTGTTCTTCCGGTTTTCCATCCATAAGTATATATAACCATTTTATGCCAAAATGTGAACGAACAACTCAGCTCATCCCCATGCATACCACTAAGAACAAAGATGTTACTGCTTGTAACATAATAACAGTTCTGATCTTATCAATCCATGGTGATGTTATTGGATGCTTTGATTCCTTTCCTTTATATCTCTCAATGTGAGGGAGAGGTCACACCACTTCATCATGTATACCCTTTGGCAAGAGACACACCCTTTCACCATTAGCACCCTTTGAAAGAGTGCAACTCTTCATTATTTCTGCCCTTTGAAAGGGACACAACCTCTCATAATCAGATCTGCACTTATTATTTAAATCAGATCTGCACCTCTCATTTTCAAATTATTCCCCCTCTCAAATGAGGTTCTCTTCTCCCTTTTATATCTCATTGTTGAGGGAGTCGCAACTTTTCCTTTCATGTCTTTTGACTTTTTATTAACTTAATTAATTTTTAATTAATCATATTTACTTATATTATTTTATATTTTAATTTAATTTTAAATATTTTAATTTTATTATTATCATTTATTATTAAAATTTATTTCAAAGTGGGGACATTACATTCACTGAGGTGTACTCAACCCTGAGGGGATTCTACACAATGACTACTCTTCTTTGCTGTCAAGAATTTGAAGCTAGTCTGAGAGATTCGTTTTAAAAACAGTTTAGTCAATACCTCAGAGTTGATTCCAGACACTTAGTTTCTTACAAGAATAAAACATCTTGGTCCTAGTTCTTAATTTTTTTCGTCAAAACCCGTTATAATTATGTAATTGACTACGGCCCCAGACACTCAACCAACAAGAAGATTAGGTTCAGAAATTTATCAAGATCCTAGTCTAAGGCCTGCTTGAGTCTTCATAATGGCTTTGCCAATTTCTGCTGGTTTCCTTGAGTGGTTAGAATAGTTCCCTCTTGTTTAGTGAATGATTTTTAGCACTTATTTTGACCCCATGTTTATGTTCCTTTCTTAAATCTTGTTCACTTGATTGATGTTGCCATTTCTGCCAAGATTAGGACAGGATTTTCATATTCCACCTCCATATTTGCTTCTTGTCTGTCTTCATACATTCATCCATGGATGATTTAGAGGGTATAGATTCATTCTCAAACATTGGCAGGTTGGATTTACATGATCTTTCAATGCAAGGAATGGCTTCTGTAACCTGTTAACTCTGTACTTCTAAAGGATTTTCATTGAGAGGTAGGATTTCGGTTGATCAACACTGTTACACAACTTCATCCTTTTGTTTGTCCTTTCCATCAGTATTTAGTGTCCTAGTGATCTGGGATTATCTCCATGGGTTGTGGGGACAGAAATATTGTTTTCATCCCTGCCCAAGTTTTTCCAGACCTACCTCTATTTCTGCATCTTTTCTTATTGACCATCTGAAACCTGTACTTGTCCACTTATGAGTTCTGGGATAATAGTGGAGGTGCCCTGATCAGTTTCTCGAGGCAGTTCTTGATGAGGTGCCCACAAGAGTTGATGCATGCAACAGTGAATTGAGTACATTCACAGTCCAACTCGTGGATGCATGGTTTGTTGTGACCTAATTACACATCACCCCATCCCAGATAGGGACCCCCCTAGCTTTTAGGCCCTTTCGGTCGTTTGGTCTTGGTTTTTAGTGTGTGTTGGTGGCAATCTCTTCAATCTCTCCGCTTTGCGGATGTTCGGGGGTCAGTTAGAGGTGATCTGCTTCTCTGTCGAGTGAATTCTATGAAGTCTAGGGCCTGTTTTGTCCCTTTTTAGGGTTTTCGCCTTCTGTCCTAGATTTTAGGGGTTTCTGTTAGGGTTTTGGGAAAAATGAACATACAATTGGAATCAGGAGACCCTTCAAGGGACCTCCTAGTAAAATTTGAGCCCAAACGGAGCAACTTTCTATTTTTAGAAAGTCCCTATTTTTTAGGGATTTTTCCGAGTCCTGGAATGTCGTCATTTTGCCAAAAATCAAACTTACTATTTTTAGTAATTTCTATTTTTAGTAAGTTTCTATTTATAGTAAGTCATTCCTGCACCCTGTCTAGGGGTCTAACGTTGACACTTTGAAGGTTTCTATTTTTGGAAAGTCAGTACTGGCAGGGTCAGTCAGATAAGGTGACAAGGATCAGACGTTCGCAGACATTTCTAATTCCGGAAAGTCAGACAACAAACAGAGAAAGCCAGAAATTGATCAAGTGCTGGAAGCCTATGCCTAAAATGGAAAGCTCAGAAATTCACTAGGGTTTAGGAAGTCATTCCAAAATTGCAAAGCGGAAAAAATTCCATGAATCCATGGCATAGTGAAAATTCCGCCCAAGGATGCAGTTGGGCGCCAAAATGGGTCAGGGAAGGATAGATGGACAAATTCCACGAATCCATGACATAGTGAAAATTCCGCCCAAGGATGCAGTTGGGCGCCAAAATGGGTTAGGCAAGGATAGATGGACAAATTCCATGAATCCATGGCATAGTGAAAATTCCGCCCAAGGATGCAGTTGGGCGCCAAAATGGGTCAGGCAAGGATAGATGGACAAATTCCACGAATCCATGGCATAGTGAAAATTCCGCCCTAGGATGCAGTTGGGTGCCAAAATGGTATACCCATGGAAGGTGTAAAAAATGAAAAAATTCCAAGGCACAGTGAATTCAACGACCAAGCTAAAAGTTGAAATTTTGCCTAAGGCATGGAATCCAAGGAGTCAAGGAGGAATAAAAAGCAAAATTCCCCTCGGGCAAATTTGTTTTTAGACACCGAATCTCGACGGAGTGTGGAAAATTTTATAGATTCAGAATCGGGGTGAAATTCGGAATCCAATGAACCTGACTCCTAAATTTTAGGAGGACCACTAAAAAATAGGGATGTTGAAAAGAGACATGGAAATTAATTTGAAAGCAAGAGACGACAAGTTAGAATGGAATCAAACAAATCCTGAGAGGATCCTTCGAATTCCCTCCAAAATTAGAAAGAATGAAAATCAACGAGTTGGCGAAGAGAATCTTCCAAGTATGACGCATGACTTGGAGCATTTAAGGAAAATTCTAAATTTGAACTCATTCACATGGGAATTTGCCTTTGCATGGTGTAGTGATTGGGGAAAGTATGACGCATCATGAATGCAATTGCTAAATTAATGCCTCTTAAGAATTCTATATAAGTTTGGAAAGGCATTTCATTTCTCATGTGCAAGATTTAGGAAAGAAGAAGTGGAGAAGTGAAGAATAGTCATACTTAGTCTCTGTTTTTATCATTCCCAAGGTGCTTCCAGGATGGCGGAATCAAGCAAGGCAGCCACTGTCTCCAGGCAGGCATTGATCAAGGCGGAAATGAAAAGTTTTCTCTCCCATTCTCGGTTGAATTCAAGATGGGATGAAATCAGCGATACTAATCTAGGCACATTCAACCTGGCTGCATTCAAGATCCGAATGTTTGGAACAGCAAGGCACAATCCATCCCCGACAGCTGTCAGAATTGTGAAAAGTGGAATTGTTGCGGCAGCTGGTTTTCCTCCTGCTATTCAATGCCCAGACCTAGTCTTGGAATGTGCAACACATTACAATCTGGAGCGAAAAACAATCTCAACGCGATGGCAAGCTGTTGGCAACATTGACTCCGGAGTCAATTGGTGAGGGTTTCAGAATTCCTTCACATTATTCCATGATGTACAGGATTAGCAGCGGAGCTCAGGCAGTACATGTGATAGGGAGCTTACTAGGAAAGTGCTCACAAGGCTAATTTTGTTCAATAAGGGTCAATTTATTAGCCAAAGACTTGTAGAGTCTGTTGTGTATGACTACTCAATCTATCTTGTTGTTGTAATGCCAAGTACTCCATGGTTTACTTGCCTAATAAACTCCCTTTTTGGTGATGACTCTTGCCCATCCACAGATCTACTCAAAATGCTTATTCCTTCCAACTACACTTTCTCATGCTTGGCTCTTGGGGCCTTCAACCTTAGGTTTCAGAGTGAACTAGGGATCTTCCACATGGAAATGCAGGGGCAGTATGGTATTGCTCACCTTTGAATGCTCACAATTTTGTTTGAGGTCTTTAACCCTTGGCTTGCTCAAATTCACTAACAAAGCTCACCTACACCTAGATGAGGCTGCACACTGTCTAAGGGTCCCAAGTAACACTTGTTGGACTGCTTGGATTGTTCTCATTATGTTTCATAAGCCCCAAGTTTCATTTTTCCATTGGGTTCATGCATTTGACAAAAACAGTCTTTTTTTGTGTGCTATGCAACAATGGGCTACTAGCCCGTGGAGGCCTAATTGGCCCTTTTTTCCTCACCTAGCCCAACGATGGGCATTTCCACCTAGGAGCTTGTTTTGAATGATGTTAGGGAGGTCTATGCTCAAGGATTTTCAAGGTTTAACCCACTGTTTGTGCAAATTTAGGACTGTCCACCTTTTGTGGCATATTTGGAGGGTTTGGTAGGGTTTGGAGCAAGTAGTTTTGGAAAGTCCTTCTAACTCCACTCTTCAAGCCTCCACAATGGCTTAGGACCTCTGCCACATCACAAGGAACCTTCCTCTGTTTCTTCCTTGCAATCAAAATGCCAAACACTTGGCAAGCACGTGAGAAAACAGTAAATTGCCCTGTTACTGTCCTTTTTCTGCCTTTTACCAGTTAGCAACATTTGCACTTTGGGACCTGCAAGAATGAAGAGTTTGGAATTGGGAAAACACCTCAATGAGGTCTTCAAACATGTAACACACCTCCTATTACATTGCCTTCAAGATTCAAGGCTTGGATTATGCTCTTCAAGCATTCCATGGACATTTTGCCATATACAATTCATGAAAACAGTGAACTCACTGTTTGATTACAAAATGAGAAAGATTTAAGTAAGAACAAGCTAAACTAGCCATCCAAGAAGATACTCAATGCCCTTGGCCAAATTTCCAGGCCCTTGTCACATTCATTTGCTCGCCCAAATTACTTTTGAGTGCAAACTTTGAGTTTTGTTCAAGCTACTAGCCAAATGACAAACACTTGCCTAGTATTCACTCAATTGCATATTCCAAACACCTCTCTGGCACAAAATGAAAGATATGTACATTATATACACATGTATCAACTTGGAAGGATCCCAAACCTGGATCAACCAAGTTGATGCATTTTACAACTCCAAACCTCTGGCAGGGCAGCAGGTACACAGTTTACAAATATTTTTGTACAAACACCTTGCAAATGAAAAACCAATGAAACAATTACATGAGAAGCTTTATTACATCAACATTTCAACTTCCAAGAAGGTATTGTACGGATTTGTACAGCTACAGTACGGACTGTTATTCAAAAGGAAGGAAAAACAGTCACAAAAACCAAAAAACCATGATTTCAATTAAGATTCTCTTGTAAGTACAATCACCAACCCTTTCCAAGGCAAAGGGAGGCCTTATATAGTTTCTACAGTTGGTTTTCAAGCCCTAGTACGGACACGAGGCTTCAAAAACTTCATTTTGCAAGAAAATGACAATTTTGACAACTTTTCAAGCCAAATGACAACTTTTCTTGCTCAAAAAGACATGTTTGACAACCTAGCCTTATCAACTTGCCTAAACAACTTAGACATGCATAAAAACACTAAACAAACATGTTTCAATGCTCTTGAAGACATTAGGAGACCTTTTTGACAATTTTTCACATTTTTGCCAAAAATTGTCAACTCAAGGCCTAAAAGGCAAAACTTGATCTCTAGAGCCCAAAATGAGATCAAAACCACTAAACATGACCCAAAACAACCTAAAACAACATAATCAACCTAACACAAGACTTTACAAACATAAAAGCATTAAATACTCAAAAATGAGAGTTTTACTCAACTAGGTGCTCCTGCACCAATATGAAGTAGGTCTTGCCAGGTGTGCTGATTTGATTAATAAACAGTGGTTGCTGAAGCCTAGGGTGCACGTTTCCAAGATGCCCAAAACTCTCACAATCTTCGAGTTCAAGCAGGAGTATGTAGACTTGATAAAAATGCTAAGCAGAGTAATGGGATGCCCACATTCTGTGAACTTTGAGGCTTGGATGTTCTTCTACATAGGCGAGATCATGAATTCAAATATGTTGATCGACTGGGCTAGATTGATCAGTCACTACTTGCATGAGCAGTTGAAGAGCTTAAAAGAGAAGAGATCCCAGTCCTTTTTTATGAGCTCCTACCTATTCTATATGCTTGCGCGAAGAGGAGGATTCGATGG
Organism: Cryptomeria japonica; assembly: GCF_030272615.1. NCBI lineage: Eukaryota > Viridiplantae > Streptophyta > Pinopsida > Cupressales > Cupressaceae > Cryptomeria > Cryptomeria japonica. The sequence continues at coordinate 4,719,539 of NC_081409.1, forward strand.
GCTGCCAGCAAGAGGAATCATGGGTTGTGGACCAGCTCAGTTAAAAGTACATGAATGTTATCCCCAGTTGCATCTCCATAATATTAATTCTTACAGGGTGGCGAATGACACCATCACCATGTACTTGACGCGGCTCATGCAGAAGAAGTTGCACATAAGGATGTCACCACAAGCAAGTGCCTTGGTCCGGAGGTATGGAGCTGCGTTCATACAATTCCCTAAATTCACCTACATGAGGACGCAAGGATTCTCCTTTCAGTCATACAAGTTGCCCAGATATCCATCAGACAAGCTTGTATTGCTGGAGCTCATGAGATAGTTAACTGCCTATGATCAGCTACAGAAGAAGAAGAAGCAATCAATTGAATTTCCAGTTGTCTTGGGTGACTTCATGGAAATATGCCCAGGCTTGGAAGCTGCTGAAAGCGCAACAGGGGAATTGACATTCTATCGCTTGCCATTTTATACATCCAGGTCTCAATATGATCCTTACAGCCAAGTTAGGAAGGTTGCTGGCGTCAAATTCATACACAAGTTTCACTTGGAGGATTATTGGGCAAGTGCCGAGGATGACCTTGAGGTCCGAAAGAGAATGCATTCCAGATTGCCCCTCGACACCATCAGGATAAGTGAAATTTATCAGGCGCCAGATCAGGTGGAGGAAGATGCAGATTTGATACAACTTGAATTCGAGAAAGTAAAGGATCAACCTATTCAGTTGCCAGATTGGTCAGAGCCCGAGATGGATGATTTGAATATCTTGGCTAGACTAGTGCTGAAATTCACTAAGCACTGGATTGAAAGGCAGATAAGGAAGTTGGTGGAAGAAAATGTCCATCTAACATACCAGCTAATGGGAAGTCTGGATTCCCACAGTGAGGCAATTGAAAGCTCTTCACAGGTTTAGGCAGGAAGGGAAGCTAGGACAGACAAAGGGAAAAATGCCCCAAAGAGGCCAAGGACAACAAAGAAGAAAAATACCCATCAGGAAATCCCACAGGAAGTTCAACAGGAAGCTCAGCAAGAGGAACCTCCACAGAAGAGAGCAAGGACAGAAAGGGAACATTCACCAGTTAGTTCCTCAACCGTGCGGGAAGTAGAGATGTTGCCACATTCCACAGGTCCACTTCCAGGGAGCGTTCCATCATCCGATATACTTAGCATCAATGCTTCACAAGGACACCGTCGACCGAGAAGTCAGAGGCAAGAAAGTCCCTCGCACCAGGATAGCTTCGTGGAGGCTATCCTTGGTGAAATGGAGGAAGAATCTCAAGAACAGGAGCATGTAGAAGATCATAGCCACTCCATCCCCGCTCCAGACTGGTTGATAGGCAGGCTGGGGAATGAAGCAGAAGGAGGAACCAATCCTGCTCAGGAGTTGGAAGAATTATTGAAGAGGATGGATTGGCCAACGGAAAGAAAGGCTCCTTGGAAGTTTTCCAAGGTGGTCAGGGAAGAATCTGGATCCTGGACCTTGCACATTGCTGAACATGCAGTGGATAAAGATAGTAGTGAGATTAGGCAGGAGGATTACGTCATCAGACAAGTTGATCTTGGCCATGCTTCCACAGGTCAAGTAGTGGGAGACTTTGAAGAATCTTCCTTAGCCATGAAGGAGAAGTTGCTGAAATCAAAGGCAAAATGTAAGCGGCTGAGGGAAGAAAATAGAGTCCTATGCGAATACGTCAAGAGTTTCAAAAGACCCCTCAGGGAGGCAGGTCCTTCATTCACTCCTCCTCCCTCCCTTCCCAAGGAAGTGGTTGATGCAGAGCTCATTAGAGAAATGGCGCAAAATTCCCGGGAATGGGTAGAGGACGTTTATGCTGAGGTAGGAAAATTCATTGAGGATCTAGCTCAACTTCATTTGAAGCTCGTGGCCCTCCTAAATAGATTGGAGACAGCAGAAGGATTATGGGAGGATGTTGACATTTACCAAGACTTAACCATTCCGCGACTCAGGGTTCTGATGAAGACTCCAAGGCAAACTCTGGTGGACGGGAAAGTGCTCCAAGAAAATGAAGCTTATGTCTTTCCCCGATGGTTCTACGCCATCTGCTCAGGAAAGAACACCTTTGACAAATTCAGCGTTGACTCTGTCACCTTGAAGGAGTCTATCAGAGGGGTACAGGAGGAAATCCTTAGTGCGATAGAAGCATTATTTGCAAAGAAACTCAATGATGAAGGAATAACGGTGAACTCCCTGAAATCTCAGTTGCATGATTTATTTTTCGTAGGTTCATTCCTTAAAGAACATTTTGCAAATGTTTCTTAATTCTCCGGTATAATGAAGAAGACGCAGGAAGTCATGGCGGAGTGGGAAAGCTTCTCTTCCAAGAGCGAGGAAGAAATTGCCTTGATGGAGTTTAACATTGAAAATGTGCCAAGTGTCTCCATCGGAGAACTGGAGGCTGTCGTTGGCGGATTCATTGCCTACACCATAAATGAACGGGATAATGGTCGTCCATTTTTGGACGAAAGTCTTTTGGCTGAATAGTAGTGGCGCACTTATTGCTGAAGGAATTTTGACTAGGTGTGGGTCCAGTCAATGCATGTCACCATTAGATAAGGAATCTTCTTGCATGTCGCCTTCTCCTTATGGTTTTATGACAGATTCTCCGTGCATGTCGCCATCACTAGGAGAATGATGGGCATTTATGATGGTGTCGGTTATATTCTGAGCATAATCAACATCATGGGGCACATTTAATGTGCTAGTGGGCGCTATTTTAGGCTCTTTAAATTTATTGTACATGGGCATAATGGGTTATTAATTGCCGATTCTCACCTTGTTGCACCTTGAGTGGGGAATCTTTAGGGCAAACCCTAATTAGGGTTTTGCATGTAATCATGGCTTGAGGCCTATATAAGGGGGTGACCCCCTCATTTGTAAAAGGGGGGAGAGATTATTGTTTGAGATTGTTGCATCAGGATTGTGAAGTAGCCAACTTAATGCATTGTTCAATTTGATGGTGTATTCTTGTTCTATTTTGGCAATCTGCATGGTATTGCTCTCTTCAATTAGATTAGATTTGCTTATGAGTTGTTAGAAGAATTGGATTTGATAGAACTTGTTGCAGAATTCGAGCTCATACTTTTGGTGTGCAGCTGATTCTTGTATGCCGTGCAAAGTTAGCCTGAGCCTATTGATGTGTATGCGTTTAACTTCAGTCATTAGTAGAGATTGTTCGGTCCAATGGTCTGTATTGATGATCTGAAAAGCCTCCACGCACCCTTTGAAGATTGCATCGCCTTCGTGTAGTAGTGCTTTGCTGGTGAAACGAAGAGTGGTTTGATTTTGCATAAGCAATCTTGTCTCCTGTTCTTAGGATTAAGTTAGTTTTAGCATAGATTTTCTCTACCCTATTCCTATTTACTTTCCGCATATTTCGAAAAACCCAAAAGATCCAAAACCAAAACTTTCATTGCAAATCATCCGTACAAAAATCCTTGAGCTTACATAAGTCTTCTCCAATTGAACACGCGTAAGGCCCCTTGGGTTATCAGCAAACCCATCAAACATCTGAGTCACGTCCACGCACTGAAGGAACCTTGGAATTAGCCGTTTGAACTTTAAGAAATCCTAGCATACGGACTAATCTTGATCAAGAGAGGATAAGGTGACCGTTGGTGACTTTATTCTGTGTTAGACGCTGTCATAAAAAACACGTCAACACGGTTCACCTAAGTTGGCTTTGAGAACGATGTTCTTTGGAAGAAGCTTGCGGAAATCCTTGAGAAGATAAATCCTTTGATAAGAGATGTATAGCTGGCATTTTGGTATGTCAACTAACCAGATGAAACTACAATCACATTTTCAATATCTTCTAGGAAAAAATATTTTCAGAAGTAAAGAGGGAGGGTGACTAAAATTGAGACATTCTTTGGAATTCCTTTTATATCTTTGAAGTTATTATAAATTATCCCAAATTTTCATAAAATGACCCTGGTTCCTAATGAACCATATTGGCTGGCATCAGAAACTTTTAATCATTCTTCTTTGTTCTCAAAGGAGATACAGAAATTCTGAAATAACAATTAGGTCCATAGTTGATCTCAAGAGGTTGGGAAGGTATTGATGATCTGCATGTGCATCTCCACAAAGTTTTCTCTTTTGGCCAAAGGCCTGTGAATCGGCAGATAAAAAATCTAGATAGAAGTGGGGCAAATTCTTGTCCTATTTTTTCCAATAGAGAAGGACATGATTTGGTCCATGCACAGTGCTGGAAAGCTGCCAGGCTGCGTAAGCCCCATACCCATGTACTCTTAACAAAAGAGTTGGCTTACTAGAGGAGGATGTCATTAAGTCATAGCTTTCCCTTTTCGAGCCAAGGGTGGCCAGATGGACAAGGGAGTCTGTCCAATGATAGATGCCACAGGGTGAGGACAGGTATAATCGATGGCCAATCCTGGTAGGGACAGGGCTAGGCCAGAGGCTAGAAATGGAAGAGCATTGACAGAATCATGTGAGCTAAGGGTGAGAAAGCCAGGGCTCAGGTGCCATAGAAGGGTATTAGAAGAAGGATCAGTAAGAGGGAAGAGAGTTCAGCTGCCATTATTAAATGGACTATTATTAAAACAATGTAATATAGTAATAGTGATACCATCTACTCTCTATATAAGAGAATACTAAGATACAAGAGAGACAGACTACATGTTCAGAATCTCTGAGTTGCTGGTTGCTTTCAGTGATAAGATTGTGAGTGTTAATTAATAATAATGGACCATGGTTAATTGAATTGGATGTAGGTTTGCAAAGGCAGTCTTATAAGGGAAACAGTTGTGACTTATCCACAGCTTCTGTCAATATCTAGAAAGAAAGAAAGAAATCAGATTAATATACATGAATGACCGAGAATAGGTCAAAGGGAGTGGAAAATAAAACTGTTACTATAAGAAGGATCTGGAGTGAGGATCTTTTGTTCATGGGTTGTTTGGTGATATTATTACAAATTACCATTTAGCAATTTTTAATTTTCATGCAAGCATCAGAGGCTCTGTAAGAGGCTTTTCTAGATAGAAATTAATTAATGTCCATGGATGACCAAGAACAGGACAAAGGGACTGGAATGTACAGCTGTTAAATAACAATGATCTGTTGTTCGTAGGTAGCTGGGTGATATTATCACATATTACTATTTAGCAATCATACCATTTTTAATTTTCATGCAAGAACCAGGGACTTTGTGAGAGGCATTTTGAGTCTTTTAGTTGTTATCAGGTTCTTTGAAAACAGGTGTCAAACTGCAAAAATATCATTCGGGTACTGTTTTAGGGCTGGCTTGGCCTGGGGTTCACCCAAGGTTCTGTCTGGGCACAGGGGTACCCAGGGTGGCTGGGTGGAACTATGGGTGAACTTTCAAGTAACAGGGGCCAAAATCTGATAAATTGGGTGTCAAAAAAATCAGAAATATGAGATGTTTATACGGATGGACAATTATTTTATGATATTATGTTTATATATGGATTGTTATATTGTACATGTTGACTTTTATTATATTTTCATTAATAAAAGTATGTACTGTCAAAGTCACATTTCCTTATAAGTTCGCTTTTATATGCAGTGTTCCACGGCTGTTGGGGACGGGGGGACAAAGGGCCTAAGTATGGGGACAGTGGGGGGACGATGGCGGGGTGGTGGTGGTGATATAGTTATACATATACTTATAGTACTTGAAAAACTAGTTGTGAAAAGATGTATAACAGTATAAGAATTACATTTCAAATGAAACTATAGGAAATTAGTAAAATTATAAAATACTAAATAGAAAAATTTGAAATACTAAATCTAAATATTAAGAGTTTTTGAATTCTAATTGCTAAATAAAATTTGACAAATGAAATTGTCAAATTGGAGATTTCTATTATATCGAAAATATGAATATTTGATATCACAAAGTCTATATAGATGATTACATGATACATCATTACAATGAGTAGCAAATAGCAATAGCATTACAAAAGACAAAATGCCAAAATGTTAAAACTCAAAATGTAGTGAAGGGAGGTCTCTAATCATCTGCAAACTCCATCACTAGAATTGTTGGACTTCCCACGGTAAAGATCCCTCAAGCTCACACCAACCAGCCTTGCATCTGAAGTGGTAGGATCATCCTTATCAATCTGTGATGGCTGCTCTGGCTCTACATCCCATCGTGCCACTGGACTCTCTTTGTACACAAGTGTCTTGCGGTCAATGAGACGCAAAGCACTATGTACAGCCACAAGCTTCTCTGCTCTATTAGAGGTTGAGATTGTTCCTCTTAAGAGAGTGGATGAAGCTATGTGTAGTCTAGTTCCTCTTAGTAGCTGAAGAACTAGAAACCTGGGATAGCATACGGATAGCTAGAGGTGTGGTCAAAGATTTCTGACCATGACAAGTCCACAAAAGTGGGTCCTCCTGTGTCGTACTTTCTATATCTATCTTTGCTGCGTCTGAATAACCTTTAAGAGTGGCAAATTTTGTCCACTCAGTGCGAATTATGTCGGCATCTCTGGAATCATGCATCTTCTCTATGCACCTAAAGAACCCCACCTTCACCTCATCATCTTGAATTGGTGTCACTCTACCCGGTCTAGCCTTGTACCACTTAGGATTCAAGGGATAGGTAGCCATATGCAAAGGAGTGTTCAACTTGTCCCATCTGCATTGAATGATTGGTTGAATGTGCTCATTGTAGAATGCTAGAGTGGGGTCCTTCACTCGCATAACAACCCTTATCTGGTCAAGCATAGAGTCGATGCACTCATACACCTCTCCAAGGTTAGGTGCATCCCCATCCCCATATCCGATGACTTGGAATACTGGAGAAATGATGGAGACAATGTATTTCGCTTCAATCCAAAACACATCACTCTTCACTATCTCCTTCACCCTTCTCACCTGCTTTGTCTTGGCCTCGGCCCACCTATTCCACTTTGTAGTCATAACCATGAGTTGCAATGCCTCTTGCAACTCAATCATTCTCTCCAAGAGAATGAAATAGGATGCATATCTGGTCTCAACTGGTTTCAAGAACTCCTTCACAAAGTTCCTAAAGAGTGCATGTGAAGTTTGGTGAGAATGAAATAGGATGCATATCTGGTCTCAACTGGTTTCAAGAACTCCTTCACAAAGTTCCTAAAGAGTGCATGTGGAGTTTGGTGGTTGTAGATAAACATCTGCACATCTCCCACATCGCTGACCACTCCTCTAATCTAGTCAATCTTTCCCATGTCCTTGAGTGCATTGTTCATGGCATACACGCAACATGGGGTCCACCAAATATGTCTATAGGCTGCCTCAATAAGTTTCCCTGCTTCTCTACACACATGGGCTGCATCTGTCACTACTTGTACCACATTTTGTGTCTTTTGTGGCCCAACCTCCTCAATAGCCTCCTTGAGGACTTCAAACTGAAATTCAACATCTTTGCGATGCCCTGTACAATCAACTGCTCTTAAGGAAATATGGGCCCTCTGCACATGTGACCATGATGTTGATGAGTGGACAATGGCTAATGTCCATCCACCAATCCATAACTATACTGCACCCAGAGGCCACCCAACATACCTTCATCTTCTCCATCAAAATATTGATCTTGGAATAGCTCTTATCCAAGATTGTGGTCTTCAATTTCGTCTCACCTGGTGGCACATATGATGGTCCTCCCTCTGCTACCATAGATATCATCTCCCTATAATAAGGAGATCGTGTAACATGAAATGGGATGCCATTGGCAAAGAAGAACTTGCCAATGGATTCATCTATTTCATCCTTCAAGTGCACATTAAACATATCAGCTATGGGGTTACTTTGCATCTTGCGTTTCCCTGTCCCCTAGCCTCTCATGATTGGGGCATGGCACTAGAAGTGGAAGTGGATGAAGGTCTAGACATCATTCCTCTCGTTTGTGATGTATGAGGAGAAGTATGTTGCACTTGCTAGCTTTGCTGAAGGGCTGCCTAGCAGACAAAGTAGTAGGGACTGCAACTTCTCTATCATCTGGAATGCCCCAAAGCGTGTTCATCTCAATTCTGTACTCTATATTTTTAGGTTCTTCCAAAACCTTACATGGATCCACACCTTTTCCTCTCCAAAAAAGGAAGTGTGCATTCACTCTAGTGATGCTACCAAACCATGCAACCCCACAAATGTTGTACTGCCACTTCTTGTTCCTCCTCATGTACTTGATGTGCCTTGTATTCTTGAAGCAAACTGTCTTAGAGGAGATTTAGGATCATAAGCACCCCTAGCATACTATGCCAACAACTCTGAAGGGCAACCTATGCTAGCTGGTGCACTCGCCATGGAACTAGATTGGGCTCTAGGATCAGCCCCATCGTCACCCCCCTCAGCCTCAGGTTCATAATCTGAATCATTTCCACTATGAGAATGGATTTCCATGTCATACTCACTCATGTCATGGGAGGTCATTGTGATGGTGACACTGCATTTCACAAAATAAAAATAAAAATAAATTCAGCCTAGTTTAACAAATTGAAATAATAAATTTCATCATTTTGCCCTCAAGATTCAACATCAAATCTGATTTTGAAATGAATAAAAAAAAAAACAAGTTTAAACAACCAAAAAATTGAAAATTAGAAAATAAAACAAACAAAAAACAAGAAAAACCCTACCATGTGCTTGAAAAATCTCTCCAAAATGTTGTAGAATCCTCTTCCTCCTTTTCCTTGCTCCTTCTCACTCCTCTCACACTTGCACTCACTCTTTTCACTCCTTCAATCAGACTTCTTCAAGTTTTTTTCTTCTCTTCAGCTTGCTGGAAAAAAAAAAATCAGACTTAGAAATGTGAATGAAATCACTAAATTTGGTGGTTTTGTGTTGCATTGGGGGAAGGAGTGGGGCCCACATCAAATTAGGATTACCCTCCAACCCCCAAAAATGGCTCATTATTTTAAAAAATAATTTTTTTTAATGCCTTTTTACCTGGGGCGACGGGAGTCTTCTGGACGTCTCCCTGCCCCCTGAGAAACTTTTGGGTGTCTCCCAAGGATTCTTGGAGACGTCAAGACGTCTCCGATAGAGCACCGGTGGCGGTGGTGGGACGACGAGAGGCACCATGTCCCCATTTCCCTGTCCCGGAAACGTCCCCATCTTGGAAACGTGGGCTTGAGAGGGGGGGGGGTTGCCTTTCCATGGAACACTGTTTATATGCCATTTTAAAAATAATATTTTTTATGTTTCGAGCTCCAAAATAAATTTAATAACCAATTTGAATATTAAACTATTAAGTTCTATGTGTTGCATTATTTTATTTTGGATTTGCGGTTCCTGGTTTCCATGGGATGCTTGAATAAGCAGTGTGCTTCACCTGATAATCAGGTTGTCCAGTATATTTTATTCAGTTGTAGTTCTTTATACATTTGTTTGACAACAGGGGTAATCTTCATAGCAAATATAACAAGAGCATCTACTTTTGCCTTTCAAGTGTTGTTCCACGATAGTCCTAAGATGCATCCAATTGAGTTAATAGGGGGCATACAGTATTTTTTCTGTAAAAAATAAGCATAAGGTAGGTGTTTCCACGATTAAATTTTTAAAACTGTTATCATGGGAGAAGTGAGGATCCCATATGAGACAATTTTATAAGCTAGTAGATTTGGTAGAATTCATTTCGTCTTTTGAAGCTTTTTGGTTGTTAATTACTATGGAAGTATTCATTTGAGCTTATTAAAATTGTTTATATCTCACTCACTGTTCTGATGGTGTACATCCGTGCTTGGTTACCAATAGAATTTATTTTTCTATACCAAGCATATGCTATTATTGTGAGGTACACTTGCTTTTAGGAATAAAACAAGTACTTCTGTGTTAAATGGCCAGGTTCAGGATGGCAGAACTGTCTTGTACTCAATTTCTGTATTCTACATTGTTTGATTGTAGTGTTTAGTTGAAAGTTGAAATTAAAATTGTAACGCACAGACAATAAAAATAAACTTTATTTTTCAAAAAACTTATTGTCTTCTTTTTTTTCTCATTTTTAATAATTTTGCTCATGTTAGTGAGTGCTTCTAGATATAAACATGTCATTTTTTTACAATCAACCTTTTGGATCACTCTCTGTGATCCATCATCAAAATGAGAAGAAGCATTATTGGCAGATTGCAGCCTAGTTACATATAAAGATGAACAGGTAAGTGAGATAGAGTGGAAAACAGGAAAGGAATAGAAAAAAAAAAAAAAATGCCACAACATGGTTGAACCATGAAAGAAGAAAAATAACAAAACTTTATTAACAAAAGAAAAGAGAGAACCTAGGACATGTTAACAATTAACAACAAGAACGAAAGAGGGAAGTCAAGAAACAATTAAATGCAAGAAATCTATGACTGACCTTATTAATTAAAAGGAGATGTATCAATTATAAAATTAATACTAGGTTGAGATTAATATAAAGGATTGAAAGTTATTAAAATAACAAATTAACATTTGATAAAAGGAAATCCTATTAACAATTAGAAGCTACAAAAATTAGTAAACAAGATAGGACTATATTGTATATGCTATATATGATATTAGATTGTGAAATAGATTGAAATACATAAGGAAGATGACAAAACTTGGCGAACGGAAGGGAAATAATATATTATAATATTGAAATATAATATTAATATTAGAAGGTAACATTGTTTCATATTATAATGGTGTCTTTATATAATATTATAGTATAGTATGAGATTAGATTAGAACGCTAGATGGTGAAAGAGTTACAACAAATTCTTAACACTAGAATTTACAGGAATATAATAATAGAATTTAATGTTCTATTTAGCATTATATATGATTATATTGTTAGATATGTTAAAATAAGAATAAAGCTAGAAAAAAAGAAAGAAAAAAGAATAAAGCTAAAAATTTATGGTGCAATAAAAGTAGTCATGAAAAAATAAACTTGGAACAAATGCTGCAATCTCTCAATAATGTTTCTCCTCATCTTTATGATGGATCATGGAGTTTGATTGGAAATCTTGATTCTTAAAAAAACTACATAACTATATCTAGAAGATCTCACTAACACTATTATGCATTGTGGAAATTTGAGGTATCTTATTGATGCCCTTCATGGGAGGGGAATATGCTACAAAGCCAAACTTTTTGTTGAGAAGCTAAGGATTAGATTGTTAAAGAACATTGCAGTTCTTGCTTTCTTGAAAAGATGTTGGGATTCTCATCTATTGTTCAAATTTCTCGGTGTCTTTGGACCATCACTTTGATCATATTTTTCACGATGCTTGCCTCTCTCCTTTGAGATTTGTCATCCAAGCTTCTTGAGCAGCCATTAATCAAATCTCTTCTAGGATCTTCTTGCATTTGGAGTTGGCTTTTTCTCTTCATGTAGACCTTTGGATTTTTCTAGATGCTTTTTTCTATGGGAGAGCCAAGAGTTTAAAACTCAACTACATGGAGAGACAAGAAAAAAAATTGCTTCTTTGGTCTCCAAACGATAGTGGGCTACTTTGTCTTGTATGCTATCAAATGATATTCCCTCTTGTGCTAGGCTTTTTTGTTTGATGCCTCTTAGTTTTGCAAAAATGTGAATCATGTTCATTCTCTTCAATCAACTCTTGAGATTGATTCCCTCTTACAAGCCCTTCTTCCTTTGGGAGCCATGTTTCTTTCGTTGTCAAGGGTTCCTTGCCACCATTTGTGCCTAGAACCATCACAAGTGTTCAACACACATGGATAGCAACCTTGTGTGCATCTTCTACATGTGTTGCAAGAGTAGAAGCTTCCTTTGTTAGTAGGTTTCCTACCAAACCTTGTAGAGCTCTGCCCTTTTTTCCAACACCTTGGATCATGAGCAACTCAACTCATTTGCAAAAGAACATTGATACAAATCTCTCTCTTTTGGCACAAATCTCCCTTGAGCCATTTCTTCTTAATGTTGCATCCTTAATGTCTACATTGATGGTGATGGTGTGTTGAACTCTTATTATTCTGACTGGCCTGTCTCTCCCTCATGTTGCCACTTGCTAACTTGGTAACTATGGCGATGACATGGTTTTTTTATCCTCTCTTAGTTCTCACACCTCGCATGATCCTCTCAATCTCCATTTTGGTCATCCCTCTACTACTATAATTTTTAACCTTTCTATCAAGAGTCTCCCTTTTCCTAATAACCTAGGCCCAATCTGCCTTAAATCATTAATATTTCCAGACCTGACCTCTATAAGCCCTCTCCCCCACCCCCCCTGCTGGTTTCCATTAGTTTGATTTCCCCTTGTGTAAAAAAATGTCATCTAGTAGACCATTTATACCCTAAGAATGAATTCTGTCTTTTTCATGTATTCATGACTGGGAAGTCAAATTGGTTTAAACCTCTGGCACCTCCATGTTGAAACCCTAGCCTAACTTAATTAAAAGGGGCCTTGGCTTTACCACCACCCTGTCTACTATTCCTTGGTTGGCCTGCCTTGTTGAAATTAAAAATGTTGCGAGATCTTTACTAAATGATATATTTAATGAGGTTAGGCAATATTGTGTGGTTTCTTTAAGACATGCCAAACTCCAAAGTGTAACTTTACCAAAGCGAAGCTTGCTGCATCCAAGAGACTATTGAAAAACAAAGACATTGCCATTGTCAAAATCCACATGAACAAGCAAGACTACGTCTCCAAAGTGCTTGACCACCTTACCAATAGTGGCAGCTACTTGAGCTAGATGAGTCTTTTTTCTGCATCATAAACTTTTAGCTTAATACTAAATTTTATTATAATTCAACAATATAATCAAATATTATAATCTTATATTATAATGAAAGATTATACTGCGACAATGTTATATTATAATACAATGTTAAATTCTAGTAGAATATTATATTCTATTTTATATTCCTATAGTTTTGTCATGAAATTTAAAATTTTAAATCTGAAGAGTTATACAAATTCTAGACAATTTGTTAGCTTGAAATTAAGAGACCCTTTTTTTATTGCCAAGCAAATTGGCTAGCTATGTTGAGGTGTAAAAATAAACTTATTTACCTGTATAAATTGTGCTCGATATTAAACCCTGTTAATACTGACTATATTTATTGCCTATTTGCTTCTAGCTTTCCTTAAACCATTATGCAGCATTCCTTACTCTGTTAACCTGAGGTTGAGTTTGCTTGTTTCATTGCAATTTGTTTTGTATAAAGTTAAGAACATCTTTAGCAATATCCTACAACACTTTATGTTCTCCTCTTTGATGAAGTCTCCAAGTTTGTATTCTGAGTTTCCCAATCTAACGGAAGTCTTGACCTGTACACTTTTCTCTGACTATCTGTAGTTTAATATTCCTTGGATCTGAAAATAAAACCCAGCCTTTGTCTTATATTATGACTTGCAGGCTATCCAAATACTGGCATTACTTGCTGTCTTGGATGATAAAGCAAGACAGGAGATCACAGGAATGAGTTTGTGCTTACAGTTTCTTGGAAACATTCTACCCTCACCTACTGTTGAGTTCGAAGCTTATCTGATTGTATTGTCAACTGAAGACATTGAGGAGCCTGAAGTGGTGCCACTACTAAAGGAACATGCAACAGCCATTCGATTGCTCTGTAAGGTAATTTTTCTGCTATAAATTTCTTTTTCTGGTTTTTGAGTTCACAGCCAAATCAACTGGGAACAATCTTTCCATAATTATTTTAGCCTTCTCACATTAGCTGAGAGGTTACTTCATGCCTTCCTTGGGTTAATCATTTATTTGTTTTATGTTAAGATTTAATTTTGAACAAAACTGATTGCTTTGCTATTTGTTAGTTTTTTACTGTTTTAGTTAGTGATATGCTTATATTCATTCCCCTGCATACTTAACTCCAAGCAAATGGATTTACCGGGTGAGGGTGTTTATGCATTCTGGGTGAGAGTGTTCATGGGGTCTTGATTGGAAACTCCATTTCATTCATATTTCAACTGATATTTTGCTGGAGCTCTGATATTAACATGCTTCATAGAAATAACAAACTTATTTATGTCTGAAACATTTATGCATATAATTGGAGCAGTCTTTGATTATGATAATTTTTTTCTAGGTTTGCAATGTCAAACTACAAGGACGGCAGAAACATCATACATGTGCCCCAAATATCATTGGTGGTACTTCTGGAGTTGTGGCTGCTAAAGTTGGAGCAGAATAGTGTTTACACATTCCACCAAAATAAAGTAATTTGTGTGAAGCTTGTAGGCACGTGTAAATAATAGTGCAGAGGCTGGGGTCCAGTTTTCAATATATCTTCCACAATCTAATCACAGCCTCAATAATGGCAGCAAGTTGTGGCAGAAAGTTTTGAAAACAACTAAGAGAAGGTGTTTAGAAATTTGATTAGGATGTAAATATAGTATAACGGTAAATGAGGTTTCAGCTTTAAGGTAAAGGACTATAATATTTTCTGGATGATGGAAGCTGCTACAAAATAATAACTGTGTAATATAGCAACATTTTTGATTTCAAAATGGTTAGGCTTAGGAGAAATGCTAATCCATGCATACCAGCAAGGCCGAATCCCGGTTCAAATCTTGGCTGCAAAGACTCTCCAGCAGGGGATACACATAAATCACAAGGGACTGGCATAATGACCCTGGAATTATGCCTAATTAGAATGATAAAGGCTCTATTGTCTCACCTTTGTGTACATGGCAAGAAGGTTGGCCTTCCCTGATTGGGAGTCTGAAAGTCACCTAGTTTTAATATGTTCGAACTTTTTCGGCATGGAATTGCATGGAATCAGGAATGTCATATCACATAATTGTCCCTTTGTATTTAGATGCAAATGGCAAATTCCATAATGAGAATGTTAGGTGCATATGTTGTGCATGCTTATTAAGTGAGTTGCCTTTGAGCTCTATGTTATGTGAATTCAGATTTTCTTATTATCTTTTGAATGCTCATTGTGGAAATGTTTCAGTTTCAGTATGACTATCAGCAATTCTTTGCATGGCTTTTAGTATTCCCAATTATGTAAATGCTTACGAGACAAAGGCGAGCTGTCCACAGCAGTTTGTCTGCTATAATTCCCTTTTAGTGCTTTTGGCTAACTGTTTGCACAACCCAGGTGAGGTTTTTTGCAATACTTGTGCAAGTTGGCACTTATAGTAAAGGGCTATTTGAGTTGTTTTTCCTCTCATTCTCAGTATACTTGAAAGGATGCATATAAAAGAGAAGTTAAAACAAAAGCTGTAGGCCATCAAACATGGCCTTTGGCGAAAGGACTTTTTCGCACTTTCAATTAAGTTAAATTAAAATAGGATTGAATTAGTTTTGTATATCTGTTTGAAAAAGGATGCACTGCCAACTTATTTTTTGCAATAAAGTGCAATGTGGATGAGGTAATAGTTTTGATGACAATTTCTGATTTCAGTATCAGCATGAATGTCATGTTCCAATTGAAATGTAGCTGCAAACAAAATAATATTTATTTAGTAAACATCATGTTGTATAGAAAAGCTGAATTTATTTAGGTTTGTGCTTTCAAACTTCAGCTTAATAGCATAGGAGGGTAAAGGTTCGCTGAAAGAATTACTAAATAGACGTAAGGGAAATATATGGGATTGAAAATATTGAAGGCATTCACAATGGATAAAAATTCATTAAAAGAGAAATGCCAGATCATTTCTTAACCTTTTTGTGATATTAACAGGGATTAATTAAGTATAAATTAATTGGACATAGTAATCATGTCACAAGATTAACATTATCACGACTCTCTAGTTCCCGACACTCAACATATCCGTTAAAGTACGCTTCCAATCATGTGTAAAAATATAGTTATATAATAATAACCTTAAAAACTTGCCTCTGCTTTGTGTAATCAAAATCCTCTTTAACAGCAGGCTCTGGATTCATCAAGATCGCCATTGTTGTATACTGTCTCGATAAATAGCTGCATATAAATAAATATGTGAGATCTTTTTGAGTAATTCAATCAAACAGGATGACAAAATCATTAGAGCTTCATCTTACAAGTTCAATAACCCGAAAATCCATGTTTAAATTCTGCACAATCAAGGCTTCCATTGTGTTCATGAAATACGATTTTAGGTGAGTGAGATGGAGGAATGCGAACCCATGCTTGACACCCAAAGACCTTGAAGTGTCTAGCAATCAGTTTTCTACCACACCAAGCCTCAAAAGGAGTGATACCCTTCAAAGGTTTGTGGGGAACCCAATTTTGGATGTGAGGCACAAATGATAGCTTCTGCCCAAAAAGCCGGACCAAGTGAATGACCATGAATCATGCAGCTAGCCATCTCCTTAAGGGTTCTATTCTTTCTTTTTTCTACAACATTTTGCTGTGGATCGTAGGCAATTGAGTGCTAAAGATCAATTCCCTCAAGAATACAAAATTCTTCAATTTTTCTTTTCCATTGTCTATTGTTCACATATTCCTTTCCATTGTTTGTGCGGAGAATCTTGATTGGCTTCCCTGATTGCTTCTTAACATGAGCTTTGAAGGCTAGAAATCTGTCAAACACTTCACTCTTGTGAACAAGAAAGTAGACCCAAGCGAAGCGAGAGTGGTCATCAATGAAAGCACAATGACATAGCAAGCCTTGCTAACTAATGGCACTGGAAATGGACCTGCTACATCACTGTGAACCAAATGAAGAACTTCCAAAGCTCTCCAAGACTTCCCTTTATCAAACTTCTCTTTGGGATGCTTGAACATGGAACATCCTAAACATACACCATTTGAGAAGCTGATTTGAGGTAAACATGTGACCATGTCCTTGTAGCTTAGCTATTGAAGATAGTAGTAATTGAGATGTCCAAACCGCTCATGCCATAGCTTATTTTCTGAATTTGAATGAGTGAGGAAGGCAAGAGAAGGAGAACGAGGCACAAAGTAGGAGAATGAATAAAGCCGTGTGTTGTGATTGGCTTGTCCTGTAGCTACTAAGGCATCATTCTCAAGTTCTTTTACCACAACTAAATCAATTGTAAACTCAACTTTCTTTCCATTTCCATAGTGGATGATTTGGTAGATTGAAAGAAGGTTGGTGCTCAAGTTAGGAACATAGAGAACATTCTCAAATGTTCCATCGTCCATGTCAACTAAACCTTTCCCTTCAACTTCCACTTGTGTATCATCACCAATGAAAATGTGAGGTATCTTGGATGGCTCCAATGGGGTAAACTGCTCCCTTGTAGAACCCATGTGATGAGAGGCACCCAAGTCAAGTATCCATTGTTGTGAAGAACCTATTGTTGCCACAAATGCTTGTCCTTTTTCTTTTGACTATGAGGAAGTGGAAGGAGATGAATCCTTCTTCTTGTAGGCAGATGGCAAATTGATGTTGTTCTTCTTAGTGATGTTTGCCACCACATCAATTTGTTTTGAGTGGCAATGATGCTCATCATGACCAACTTTTTTGCAATATGAACAAGTTGACTTCTCCTTCTTAGGTGTATTTCCCTTTTTGAAAGAAGATGAAGTATTGCCTTGTTGTGGAGAGGATGATTGTGCTCTATCTTGTTGTGGCTTTGACTTCGACTGCTTTTGGTTCTTGCATTTTCCTTGATTCCTTTGATTAGCCACCAAAGCCTTGGACTTTGAAGACTTGAGAATCCTTATGTTGATCAACTTAGCTTGCTCAAGCATCAACATTTTTGCAAATGCATCAAATGATGATGTAGTAAATGAAGCACGTGAAGTCAACTGATGGGTTTGGAAACTAGAAACAAAGGCCACATACTCTAATGGAACTTTGTCCAACAAATTGTAAACCAAATGTGCATCATTCTTGTCAATGCCACAATCCTTGAGTTTTGCTCTGAGCTTAGTTGCCTTAGTTACATAGTCTTGGATTGTATCAAAATCCTTAGGATCCAACATTGTGAGTTCATTGTCAAGCTTGTAGCTCATAATCCCATCAACTTGGCCATACAATTTGTCAAATATGTCCCAAGCCTCTTTAACTGTATCGCCTTTCTTAATGTGAAAGATAAACTCATCTGTTACATACTTTCTCAATGTTCCAAGAGCCATAGAATTTTTCGTGAGCCATTCCATTTGAACATTTGTATTAGCTTAAGGATCCGTTAGTGCTATTAATGTTCCATTGTTGTAATGGATTAATCGTTTTTCCATTAACTTGCTCCATGCTTTAATTTTTCATAATGCATAATCATGTGGACTTAGAAGTGGAAATTTAGGAGAACCCATAATTAAAAATGAAAGAGAACAAGATAGAGAGAGGCACAAGCACACAAGAAACCCACCCAAATTCACTCAATCAAAGAAACCCCCACAAAAAAAAAATAAAAAATGATGATTTGACACTTTATACTTAGTGCGAGTACAATAGGCCACTTGCAAATAAGGGCAAAGTGGACTTTTGATTTCAAGATTACAACTACATCAAATAGGCTATAGAAGACTCAAAACAATAATGCATAAGACCTTAATTGAGATCCAAGCATGTACATGTGCCAAATAGGCTAAAAAGGACCAAATCCTAAAAGTGATATTTCTACTCAAAATGGTGAAAAATTGATAGCACCACAAGAAAGTAGACAAAAAATTAAGCACTTAAAAAAAAAATGACACATGCAAAGGAGGTCGTATGAACTTAAATGGAACATAAGAAGTTGTAGAAACGAGGTTTGGACATGTATAGTTATGAAAAACTGAGATTTTTGAAAAACCTGTCTGCCAAAATTAAAAACTAACTACACCATTACAGAAAGCATGAAAAATTAGCCCATATAAAAAAAATTGCAACTAAAAAAGCCTCAAAATGACCAAGTTTTGAGCCTTTAAAGTTGGATTGCAAAATAAAAAAGCTGAATGGAGAGGGGTCAAAGTTTTTTCAAAGAGAGTTGATGTCAAAAATGCAATATGTTAAATTTGACACTTGTATGACCGTCATGTCAAAAATACCTCCATGCCTGCATGGCAGTCTGTACAATACATGTTGGTATGTGGCGACTGATCATGCAAGTACTTGTAATGGTGGAAAAATGGTGAATGATAGACCAAGAGGAAAGCTACCCTTTTCCACAAAGAGAGATGAGAGTTTCACTATTGATTACCCTTCAAACACTTTTCACCATGTTACATTAGGAAGATGATAGGATAATTCATGAAGATGGTAGATTGAATTCTGAATGAATTGGGAATGTTAAGTTGATCCCCTCTTCCTTATTTGAAATGGAAATGAAATTGATTGAATTATGTAGTGCAAAAGTGACAAAGAATTGATTATAACCTGAGATCGGAATATGGGATGAAGCTGTGCACCTAGATCTAGCAGTAATATGTCGAAATGAAGTCGTCTTGTGAATTTGAGGAAAACTTGCCCAGACTGTGGCAAGAATGTACACAGTCCTCCGAAAAATCCGTTAAACGAAAAAGGGTTTTTCTGTTTTTGCAAATGGAGTCCAAATCCGAAAGTACAATTGTGCACCTGCAACCTATACACATAAAAGAGAGGAAAATGGGTTGGGATTGGGGGTTTGCCTTTAGGTCAAACCCCAGTTTTGGAATTAACCAAGTAATGAAAGAAAATACTTGCAAGTAGCTGTAAATGAAAGTCTGAACTGTAAATTACCTCAAGGGAGTTTGTGATAGAAATGTTGATAGAAATGCTTGTGTGGAATTGAATGTTGAACTCAATCTTCTCTTCAATGGTTGAAACCTTGACTTGAATGCAACGCTTAGCCTTGAAGGGAGACTTGATAATGTTCAATGTTGGAAAAGAATGCTTTATCGCTTATGCAACTTGAATCTATTCAACTTCGGCCTATCTGATACAGAGGATCTATCACAAACCATAAAACTTTCATTCAAGGATATTACTGACCCAAAACTAATACAAGACCTTAAACTTGAATCAAGAGGCATATAAAAAGATCAACCACTCTTCTCAACTCCAAACCAATTTCAAAGGTTATATTCCATCCCTACAGATCTTCATTCAATATTTCAGATCATAACATTCACCATAACATGAGAGAACAAATTTTTTATTGCCATTGAATACCCTAGTTCAGGGTTTCATCCTTTAAAATCTGTTTTCACCAAAATAATCACAAATTATTCAATTCTTAACCAAATTAAGTCAGACAAAAAGAACTAGAAAGAGGATTTAGAGACCTTTCTAACACATATAGCCTTTCTTCATTATGATTCCTTATGTGACCATACCAAATGCAGCAACCGGACTGTTGCTGCCTTCACCAATCTGCTTTTCACCATGAACTGTAGCAAACAGTCATCAATAACTTTTTAAATATAGATCATAAAAGAAAGTCTCTCTGGTCAGACTTTATATTACCTAGTTACAAAACTTATCTCAAATTTATAGCTAGATCCAACGGTTAAATCAAAAGTTATGAGGATTTTTCCAAAACAAGTAACCCTTGGCAGGGTTTTGACACTTTTTTTTGAAAACAAAAACATATTTTGCCAAATACTCCACAAAAATGCATAAGAAAGGATTCATCTGAAATATATTTCATTAATCTATCATTCAATAACATTTACATATAAAAATTACACCAAACATGATAATCCATGGATCTATGACAGTCACAAATTCCTTAAAACTTTATGACAGTTTGAGGGTTTGATGGATAATCTTTGTCAAATCCTTTCCAAACTGCTCTACCCCCTTGATTTTGACCAAACATAATTTTATAAACTATTTCCAACTCCTTGCTAACTACTCTAACCACCTCATGACCAATGGATTTTATTCTTACACTTTTGTTGCACTTTTTGGCAATGTTGCAACTTTGCAATTTTTATGTTTTTGCATTTTTGACATAAATAACTCTAACCCTTACATGGACACTTTTAACACTTCAAGATGGACCAAATATGATATCTTTGGACAAAATGGCTCATTTAGTCTTACATATTATGTTTTGATTGACTCAAATAACTTTAATACATTATGAATGACTCAAATACAATAAAATTGCTCATATTATGACTTTTGACGTCCCGGTATGCTCGTGTGCTTAGGTGCCTCTACACCATACTCCCAACTTTGAAAAGTTTCCAAGTCCCTTGGAAATGTGGGTACAATGACTTATAAGAAAAATTTTTGAGTGAAATTTTCACCTTTGTCTTCATCTTTACCTCTTTATGCCTCTTTATGCTGCTGCTTCCTTCTCAAACAATCTCTTTGTGACTCCTACCAATGGAGTTTGTAGTAGCTGCCACTCAAATGCTTTTACCAACCATAAGTCCACCTCTCGATGCTGCATCACCTCACCAACAGCCTCTGTGCCTCACCTAGGAGTTCTCCTCTTTGCCTCTCTCCCTAGTCCTTTGGCAATCAATGGACCATCCCTTTGGCCCTTGACAAACCTTCCTTGTCTGTCCACACACAACACCAACTTCCTCTTGTAGCTAGATGGACAAGCACCTACAACCAAAACTCATCCCTAACACAAAACACAAACATATCTCTCAACCCATATCTTTTGCTAGGCTCTGATACCAATTTGATGCAGAGGATCTATCACAAACCATAAAACCTTCATTCAAGGGTATTATTGACCCTAAATTAATACAAGACCTTAAACTTGAATCAAGAGGCATATAAAAAGATCAACCACTCTTATCAACTCTAAACTAATTTCAAAGGTTATATTTCATCCCTACAGACCTTCATTCAATATTTCAGATCATAACATTCATCATAACATGAGAGAACAAATTCTTTATTGCTATTGAATACCCTAGTTCAGGGTTTCATCCTTTAAAAACTGTTTTCGCCAAGATAATCACAAATTATTCAATTCTTAACCAAATTAAGTCAGACAAAAAGAACTGGAAAGAGGATTCAGAGACCTTTCCAACACATATCTTTTTTTCATTATGATTCTTTATGTGACCATACTAAACGCTGCAACCGGACTATTGCTGCCTTCACCAATATGCTTTTCACCATGAACTGCAGAAAACAGTCATCAATAACTTTTTAAATATATATTGTAAAAAAAATCTCTCTAGTCAGACTTTAGATTACTGAGTTAAAAAACTTCTCTCAAATTTATAGCTAGATCCAATAGTTAAATCAAAAGTTATGAGGATTTTTCCAAAACGGGTAACCCTTGGCAAGGTTTTGACAATTTTTTTGAAAAAACAAACATATCTTGCCAAATACTCCACAAAAATGAATAAGAAAGGATTCATCTGAAACATATTTCATTAATCTATCATTCAATAAAATCTACATATAAAAATTACACCAAATGTGATCCTCCATGGATCTATGACAATCACAAATTCCTTAAAACCTTATGACAGTTTGAGGGTTTGATGGATAATCTTTGTCAAATCCCCTCCAAATTGCTCTACCCCCTTGATTTTGACCAAACATGGTTTTATAAACCATTTCCAACTACTTCCTAACTACTCTAACCACCTCATGACTAATGAATTTCATTCTTACACTTTTGTTGCACTTTTTGGCAATGTTGCATCTTTTACAATTTTTGAATTTTTGACATAAATGACTCTAACCCTTACATGGACACTTTTAACACTTCAAGATGGACCAAATATGATATCTTTGGACAAAATGGCTCATTTAGCCTTACATATTATGATTCAATGGATTCAAATAACCTTAATACATTATGAATGACTCAAATACAATAACATTGCTCATATTATAACTTTTGACCTCCTGGTATGCTTGTGTGCTTAGGTGCCTCTGCACCACTATCCAACTTATGCAAATGAAAGGACGAATTCCCCCTTAATTACATGTTAGCGGATCTGACTTTCGTCACGGGCCGACATCGTGGGAGTTTCCTGCCCGGTGCACAACCAACAATGCAACCCTAGGAAGGGTACTGCCCCAAAATAGGGTAGGGACAGGGGTGCCATGCCCCTGTCCAAGGGGGGAAAGTGGTGCCATGCCCCTGTCCAAGGGGGGAAAGTGGTGCCATGCCCCTGTCCTACCCCTTTCTCTAGGGAAGAGTGTAGACGGGGTGATGCAGAGGGCAATGAAGAAGTTGTTTCTGAAGGCTGAGCAATCTTTGGTCTCCAATTAGGCTAGAGGATTCGAACTCGCGTGCATGAGGACCCTAATACAATAAAAAATTGCAAGGGTCACAATTTTATGACACTACATTTAGCCCCCACTTTAGCGGGAGTATAAGCGTACGCCAATACTGCCGGTAAAGTACAAGGAAACAAGATTGAAAGATTTTAACCACATCAAGGAGGCAAGATGCGCCAAGCCCCTAGTGGACTTAGGATCTTACGACTTCGATTGACAAAGTAAAAGGGAAGATCGAGAAGAGGAGAACCGATTGCAAGTAGCAAATTTCCCTTCACTATGAGTCATGAAAGCAAGGATACAAAAGATTACAAAGCAAAACAAAGTTCACTAAGTAATTCTCAGTATCACAAGAAGGAAAGTATGAGCGGAGTGTATGCCCCCACGTTAAAGCGATCGCACACGTCTTATCGGGAGTGATTGCTTTAAGGTAGGATACACCCAAGAGAGAGAAAGATGGAGCACGTTATCACAAGGATTTAGCCCACAATCAAAGAATAAACCCAAGGATAATGAATCACAAAACACGAGGTAGTGTCACTTTCCTTGAGGTCAGTATGATGTATGATAACTCATGTATATCATGCATGTATATGCATAAAATAATCTTCATTCCCCAAAGAAGGACATTACCTTAGAAGAAAGGGAAGAGAGGATGTCTTTTGAGTCAACATGAAAGAGACCAAGAAAAGATCTCAATGATTTGCATCGTCCCCAAGTAGACATTAAGGGAACAATAGAAGAACAAGGATACAAATAGAAGAATGGTCACAAAAGAGCAAGAAAGGAGAGAGAAAGATCTGCAGTGCTAATATTACTAATCTAGCACGACATCCATCTCCTGATCTTGCTGATCACTAATTCGGGAAGGCGAGAAACATGCCAGAGGAGCGACATCGAGCACAATAGATGGAGCTATCACAAGATCTAAACAAGAACTATGTTCATGTTGTAAGTCACTTTGTTCGATTCTAGGAGCTAGGATTAGGGTTTGTGAAAACTCATTCGATAAATGCTTGTCTATGTCAACATATTCATACTCAATATCAGAAGTAGTAGGAGTTGTATTTCCATTATGAATAACATTTTCACCTATTTCTTTATCAAAGTCTAGAGAAAGAGGAGCAAGAACACGAATAGGAATAAAACCATCACATGTTTTGTGCAACTTATGATTTGGAGATTTAGGTTGAACATCTTGCTTAGGAGAAAAGGGAATCATGTCAATTGTCGGAGTCTAAGGAGATTGAATATTTTGAGGGATAGCTTCATGAGCTCGAACACGACGTCTTCGTTGGCATTCTCTCGCACAACGATTCTGTCGAGTCTTAGTGGAAGGCTGAGAAGGAGGAGGAACACTTGAAAAAGTAGTAATATTTCTCTCCTTGATAGTAGAAGGTTTAGGTTGAAGTCTTTTTGGTTGAACAATAGGAGAAGCAAGCCTCTTCTCTTGATAAGAGGAAGGAGGTGGAACTGCACCATAGAAAGGAGGAATATTAGGTGTAGGAAGAAGACCAGGTCCATCATGAGGAGGCGGTATAGGTCTAACCTTAGGAAGAATATTGTTGTTCTCCTTAAGAGAAGGTGAAGTCACATCCATAGGTATAGGTGGACGATCTTCCTTAGGAGGGAGATTAGTTCTATCCGAGAGGGGAAGAACCTCATCATGAAGAATAATAGGAACGTCAAGTTTTGGAGATCTAGATTGACTTAAGGATAATATCATACCGTTCTTCCATTTTTGATAAGATTGAAAAAGAGCATCGCTCCTTGATGGAAGAGATTTAAATTGTTTAGGCCAAAAGAAATCAATAGGAACACCGGGGCTTCTTTTGAATGGACGATATAAGCTATGGTTCATGGTTATGATTTCTCCATTGTAAGGAAATTTCAGACACTTGTGGATTAGGGAAGCAATAGCCTTCATGGAAGAGAGCCAAGGATATCCCAACTTCACACGAAATTGCTCAGAAGAAGGTATTGTAATACCCAAAAAATGGTCATCTAAACCATGAGCCCCTAATCTTGACAACATCACCAAGGTCCTAACCAAAGACAATTAAAATAAATCTTGAGCACACAATTAATTCTAAAATCATCAAATGTCACATGACAAATTAATCAGCCAATATTAATTAAATATTTATTTAATTAATAAATCATTCCAAGTAAATCATTTTAAATAATTATCTTATTTATTTTAATTAAATATCTTTTGCATATTTAATTAAATAAATCGATTTGCCATAAATCTTCAAAAAAGGAAACAAATCAAGAAAGAGGAATTGGAAATTATGAGCACAAATCTTCAAAAAAGGAAATAAATCAAAAAAGGAATTAATTGACCAAGAAAGAATTAAAAATTGAGAAAAAGAAATCAATTGGAGATAATCTTGAAAAAACAAATTAAAAATTGATAGATAATCTCAAAGAAAGCAATTAAAACAATTAAATATTAAAATTGAATGAAATAGAAAATAAATCAGTTTTTTCTTGATTTAATCTTAATTTTAGTTCAATTTCCTTTAAAACTGAGAAAAGCATCCAATCACATCAAATTCACCTGGATTGTGCTTCCTCTTGAAAAATCTTGACCGCTCATCATTAGTTGATCTCAGCCATTGGTTTCTTTCTGAATTTTCTATAAATTCAGGCTCTCATCTCTCATTCAAAAATCCTAGAGAATATATTGTTATTATGCTGATTTTGGTCTAGGTTCATTGAGAATATTGTATACATATTTAGATCATTTATCTCATATATTTCTTAAATCATGTTAGATTAATCTTGCATTCATTTAGCTCATATTTATGCTCATATAGATAAAAATCCTTTGTTTAGGCGTTGTCTAGTCACTAGATAGCTTAGCAATCTGAGAGCAATCTAAACTCGCATCTACCAGAAGGCAATGGGTCGCTTTGTTATGGTTTTATTGTTCATTGATTATTGATTTACTAACCATGCATCTAATGACTTAATTAAAGTGTTGTGTATTCAGATACAGATACAGGTCCACTTTTCACACACATTTCTGGCACCCACCGTGGGGCAGAAAACAACTTTTTCGGCCTCAAAATCATTCTTTTTATCCTGTAGGTTTCGTCCGTATAGTCTCTGCAAAATATCGTACGAGCAGTTTCACTGCATTGTACGACATTATATTGAAGCCTGCAGTTTATCATACGACACAAGATTATATTCTGCAAATTGTCGTACGAATCAGAATATGGACTCGTACGACATACTGATTCTGTTATATTCTGTCGTTCTATATTGATTTATGACTCGTATGACATACTGCTTGTTAGAATATTTAATCTTTACTTAGCTTAGGTTTATTTGTATTTAGTTTAGGATATTCCTTTGGAATTCCTACATGTAATTTGTCCTCTAGTACATGTGTGAGGACAAGTCATTTCTTTTATTTTCCTTTATTAAGGAATATTAGATTTCCTCCATAAGAGGATGTGGACACATGGCACACACATTTTATGAATGGTGGCATTCATAGATTTGGGAGTTACTTTGTAACTCCTCTCCTCATCTCTATTTAAGAGATGTCTCCTCTCTCATTTCTTCTTAATGACAATATTGTAAAGAGCTTCTTGCTCTCTCTCTCTCTCTCTCTCTCTCTCTCTCTCTCATTTTAGGCATTGCCTCATTCATAATATCACAAGGGGTTTTTCTTTGCTTTTCCCCTTTCAAAAGTTCTTGTGCCTCCTTCTTCACATTTGGGTGATGCTCCAAGGTTATTACTTTTCTCTTGGTAACAATTACTTCATCATAAACTTTCTTGGATTAATTTTCCTTTCCTTGCTCTTTTATTTCCTTTCATGGTATCAGAGCAGGTTTCTAATCCTTGTTTTAAGTTGACATTGATGAAGGTTACCATTCAGTGGAGTTCACCTTGTTGGAGGCATTATTGAGAGGAGAAGAAGTTCTTTTCTAATATTTTCTATTGTGCAGGTTTTGGTTTCAGATTTTAATTTTTTTTTTTTTTTCAAACTTGTTAACAAGTTTGCCTGTAGGTTTAATCTTTTATTCTAGTTAGTTTTTATTAAAAAAAGGGCTTTGGAAGGCTTGCCGCCAAAGTTCCTTCTTTCTAGTTTAAATTTAATTATTTTTTAAAGTTTTGGAAGGCTTGCCGCCAAAACTCCGGTGCTAACTTCTTTTCCTGCATACTTTAGATTTCTTATTCATTTGTTTTGGAAGGCTTGCCGCCAAAACAGTTTCATTATAAAGTTGTTTCTCTGATTCATATTGCAGGTTCTCACATTTTGTTTACTTGCAAGCTTTTTTGATTAAAAACAAGAAATTTCAGCTTCCTTGCAGGATTTTGTTATCAAATTTTCTCAGTTTCTAACCTCATTCTCAGAATACTAACTCTTTTTTTAATATCTATTGATCTATTTCAATCTTTGTTTGTGCTTATTTCAGCCTGGTTTACTTTACATAATAAATCTTACATTTTTTGTGTATCTAGAAACCATTTCGTTTTCAGTAGCTCTTGAGTGCATCTATAAGTCCTGTCTGCAATTCTGGATAAGCTTGGCTTACATTCTTGTGTGGGTTAAGTTTGCATTCACTGCTAGAATTTGCAACGTATTGATAATCAACACCAAAAATTGTTTACCCCTGCACAAGTTCTGTTTTTGCATGTATTTATTGTGACAACTCGAATGCTTGTCTGCAAAGTTATTATAAAAAAAAAAACAGTCCTTGTTCTATTTGTCAAAGTTTTGTATTCTGAAAGAAACCTTTTTTTAAGTTAGTTACTTTAATACGATACAATTTTTATTTTAGGGGCTCATCGTATGATTCCTTACATTTTTTTTATGGTATAGTTTGAAGGGGCTCATTGTATTAGCTTATATGGTGCAGAAAAACTTATAACATACTAACGTCAACTCTTACCATAAGACAAACGATACAATATTTACCGCACATTATTTTTTCTGTTCATTTGCATTTTGGTTTACCGCACATTATTTTTTCTGTTCATTGTGCTGTTTCAACGTTCTTCTTGCCCTTCTAATCTCCGGTCTCCTTTGGAACCTTCTTTTCGGCCTTGGCTGCCGTCTTCTTCTCTGTAATAGGCCTCTTCTCTGCCTTAAGCACCATTAATCCTGCAAATTTCAAAATCTGTGTGCGAAAGACTGTAGAAGTTCAACACTGTAGAAGTTCGAACTCAGCCGAGTGGGAAAGAGCTGGTGGGACTCGAACCCAGGCTGCCAAACCCTAAAGCCGTTAAGAGCGCCTCTAGCCTCTGTCAAGCCTGCCCATGCATGTTTGTAACGTTGCTTACCTGTAAGTCTTTCCAGAACGTCTGTAGATTCTCTGCATAGTAACGCCATTTAATATATACAAAAATTTTAGAAAGTTTATTAACTTTTTAAAAAAAGTTTAAATAGTTAATAACGTTAAAAAAAATTTTAGTTATAAAGTTTTTTTAAATTTCAAATAAATTAAAGTCTTTGAATAAAGTTTTTCTAATAAAGCTTTTAATATAAAATAGTTATTAAGATTTACAATTTGTTTAAATAAAATTTAAAAAAAAAAAATCAATTTCAATTTGTTATTAAAGTTTGAATATAATTTTTTTTCTTTGGTAAATATTTTTTTTGTTTAAAAATTTGTTATTTAAGATTTGAATATAACATTTTTTTTTATATAAATTTTGCTATAATTATTACTCAAATCTGGTTTATTTTTTAAATCAAGGAGGTTAATTTTTTATTTTTTATTTTTTAATCAAAGGGGTAATTTTTTTTTTTTACAAACTATTATTTTGCTATCATGTCTACATTAATTCCAGAAATTAAATTAAATAGTTCCAATTATCATTCTTGGAAAACACATATCTCGTTTATTTTTCGTTTCAAACACCTCTTGGATGTTGCGACTGATAAAACTTTTGAACCCGCTACATCTGCTCCTCAAGCCGACCTAGATAGATGGAAGACTCAAAATGAGGAAGCACTTGGTTTAATTGGTATTTCAATGGTTCCTGATTTGTATGTTTTAATTGGAAATTGTACAAAAGCGCATGAAGCTTGGGAAATTTTAAAAACAACTTATGATAGCTCAAATGAATCCCGAAAAATTCAACTTCAAGATCAACTTGAAGATCTAAGGTATACGGATTTTAAAACTATGGATGAATTCTTATTAAAGTTTGATTCTGTTAATAGTCAATTAACTGGTTTAGGAGTTACTCTTGCTGATTTACGTTTAATTCATCTTATTCTTAAAAAATGTCTTCCTCGTCAATTTCAACAATTTATTACGAATATTCATGCTCAACTTGCTATTCCTAGCTTAGCTACTCAATTAACATATGATATTTTTCGTAATTTATTGCGTCAAGAGGAAGCTAAATTAATTCAATTTGGTACTCTTAAAAGTAGTGAACATGCTTTTATGTCTAAAAATCAAAATCATAATAATAATTTTAGATCCAATAATAATAAACATAATCATAATCATAATAATAATCATAATAATAATCACAAATCTTCTAATTATCAATCTCATTCTAAATCCTATCATAACAATTCTCATAATAATAATCATAATAATACGTACAATAATCAAAGGAATAATTCTCAAACAAGACCCCATTGCACATATTGTGGGAAAGATGGACATATTACTAATAATTGTTTTAAGAAACAAAATGGTAAAAAGCCCATGAATCAAAATAATCAAAATAATCAACATAAACCTCATTATAAGAAAGGTAATAATAATGGTAATTCATCTCGTCATGCATTTACATGTACTTATAATGTTTCTCAACCACTTGAGTGGATTATTGATTCTGGTGCATCTCAACATGTTACTTCTCATAAAGAATGTTTTGAATCTTTGCATCCCGATACTTCTAATATTCCTGTTCAATTAGTTAATAATCATAGTTGTAAAGTTGAAGCTATTGGTGATGATGTTCTTTATGTTCCTGAATTAAAATCAAATTTGATTTCAGTTCCTAAACTTTGTCAAGATTATAAGATTAACTTTTATAGGGGCATATGTTATATCATTGATCCAAACACTAATCATGTTATTGCTACTGCTAAAATGGATAGTGATAACTTATTCAAGTTCTATGAATTTGCTCCTCCAAAGTATTCTTTGCTTACTACTGTTGATTTTACTATATGGCATGAAAGACTTGGCCATCTCAATTCTGATTATATTTCATTGATGCAAAAAGCAAATATGGTTGATGGATTGCCTAGTATTGTTCCTTCTCAAATTGTTTGCAATGGTTGCATGAGTGGTAAGATGCATAGGGAACCCTTTCCTCATGGTCAATCTTGGAGGGCATACACTAAATTGCATCTCGTTCATAGTGATCTCTTGGGTCCCATGGAGAATCCCTCCATCCAAGGTTCAAGGTATGCACTTACCTTTGTTGATGATTTTTCAAGGAGAACATGGATATATTTCCTTCATAGTAAGGATCAAGTGCTTGATGTGTTTACTGAATTTCATATGTTTGTAGAAAGGCAATCTGGTTCTAAAATTAAGATTCTTCGTACTGACAATGGAAGAGAATATGTCAATAATGCATTTAATGCTTATTTAAAATCTTTTGGAATTAAACATGAGCTTACCGTTCCTTATACACCACAACAAAATGGTGTGGCAGAACAGAAGCATAGGACAATTGTTGAAATGGCTAGATGTTTATTGCATGCTAAAAATATGGATTACAAGTTTTGGGCTGAAGCTATGGCTTGTGCAACATATTTAATTAATAGAACACCTACCAAAGCCTTAAAGGATAAAACTCCTGAAGAAGCTTGGTCTGGTAGAAAGCCTAATTTGCAGAATTTAAGAATTTTTGGTTCCATAGCTTATGTTCACAAACCTAAGGAGAAAAGAAAAAAATTAGATGCTAAATCTTCTCCTTTTATTTTTGTTGGTTATGATGAAAATACTAAAGGTTATAGAGTTTACAATCCTATTACTAACAAGGTAAAAGTTGCAAGAGATGTTTGTATTGCAGAAAAAGGCATTCATGATTGTTCTAAAGTGGAGGATGATGAACTTGGTCAAACCAAAGTTGTGCTTGTGGAGGACCAACCTCTTTCTCTTAACCCTACTCCTAATGCATCTCTTTCTATTCCTTCTAGTGATAGTGATGATGATAATAATAACTCTACTCCTCATGACTCTTCTTCTAGTGATGAATCCATTACTTCTAAAAGAAGACCTAAATGGTTTAAATCTTTAATTCAAGATAGTGATGAATACTTAGCTAGAATGGATAGACTTCAATCTAGGAGAGTTAATTATTGTAATTATGCTTTAATGACTACTATTATGAATTCTAATGATCCTAAAACATTTGATCAAGCTAAAAATCAACCGCATTGGCAAAAAGCAATGAAGGAAGAATATGATACTTTAACTTCTAACCAAACTTGGGATTTAGTTCCCTTGCCTCATGGTAAAAATCTTGTTTCTTGCAAATGGCTTTATAAAACCAAATTGAATGCTAATAATCAAGTTAGTAAATTTAAAGCTAGATTAGTTGCTAGAGGTTTTTCTCAAATTGAAGGCTTAGATTATACTGAAACTTTTGCTCCTGTTGCTAAAATGCCTACAATTAAACTTGTGCTTGCTTTAGCTTCTAGAATGAATTGGCCTATTCACCAAATGGATGTTAAAAGTGCTTTTCTTAATGGTGATTTACATGAGGAAATTTATATGTCTCAACCTCCTGGTTTTATTAAAGAAGGTAATGCACACTTAGTTTGTAAATTAAAGAAATCAATTTATGGATTAAAGCAATCTCCTAGGGAGTGGTATTCAAAGATTAATGAATTCTTTCTTTCTCAAGGCTTTATTAGAAGTAAAAATGATCCTAACTTGTATATTAAACATAGTGAAGATGGTATTATAATTATTATCTTGTATGTGGATGATTTGATTCTTACTTCAAGTTCCAATACTTTGATTTCTGATATTAAGTTTCAACTTAATCAAAAATTTCAAATGACTGATTTAGGTCTTCTACATTATTTCTTAGGAATGCAAATTTGGCAAACCTCTAAAGGAATTTTCTTATCTCAAAGTAAATATGCTCAAGATCTCATAGATAAGTTTAAAATGAATGATGCTCATCATGTTTCAATTCCTATTGAATTAGGCACTAAGTTAATGCTTGATATGCAAACTCCTCTTGTTGATCCTACTTTGTATAGACAATTAGTTGGAAGTTTAAATTATTTAACTCTTACTAGGCCAGATATTGCTTATAGTGTTGGTTTAGTTTCCAGATTCATGTCTAAACCTCAACAAACACACTTTAAAGTTGCTAAAAGAATTTTAAGATATATTAAAGGAACTATTAATGTAGGTTTGTTTTATGATACAAATTCTGATTTTACTTTAAAAGGTTTTACTGATTCCGATCTAGGTGGAGATCCCAATGATGGGAAATCTACTTGTGGTTATTGTTTTTTTGTTGGTTCAGGAGCAATTTCTTGGAATATTAAAAAGCAACAATCTACCTCTCTTGGATCCACTGAAGCTGAGTACAAAGGATGCACTAATGCTTCCAAAGAAGTCTTGTGGCTTAGAAGACTACTAGAAGATTTGGGTCTACCTCAACACGAACCAACTCCATTGTATTGTGACAACCAAAGTGCCATTGCCTTGGCTAAAAATCCAGTTTTCCATGCAAGGACAAAACACATTGCTCTCCAACACCACTTTATTAGAGAACAAATTGAAGACAAGCAAGTTTCATTCCTCTATTGCAAGGGGGAAGACCAAGTTGCAGATATTTTGACCAAGCCACTTTGTAAAGAAAAATTCCAATTTCATTGTAAAAATCTTGGATTACAACCCATTGAAGGGTTTGATGTAAGCTCCCCAAGTAAAGCTTAAGGGGGGGTGTTAGAATATTTAATCTTTACTTAGCTTAGGTTTATTTGTATTTAGTTTAGGATATTCCTTTGGAATTCCTACATGTAATTTGTCCTCTAGTACATGTGTGAGGACAAGTCATTTCTTTTATTTTCCTTTATTAAGGAATATTAGATTTCCTCCATAAGAGGATGTGGACACATGACACACAAATTTTATGAATGGTGGCATTCATAGATTTGGGAGTTACTTTGTAACTCCTCTCCTCATCTCTATTTAAGAGATGTCTCCTCTCTCATTTCTTCTTAATGACAATATTGTAAAGAGCTTCTTGCGCTCTCTCTCTCTCTCTCTCATTTTAGGCATTGCCTCATTCATAATATCACAAGGGGTTTTTCTTTGCTTTTCCCCTTTCAAAAGTTCTTGTGCCTCCTTCTTCACATTTGGGTGATGCTCCAAGGTTATTGCTTTTCTCTTGGTAACAATTACTTCATCATAAATTTTCTTGGATTAATTTTCCTTTCCTTGCTCTTTTATTTCCTTTCACTGCTTATGCTATTTTCTAGTCGTTCTGTATTGATTTCTAACCCGTACGATAAATGTGTTATGTTGTTCCATTTTATGAGGTTTGTCATACGATTCTGTTTTCTGATAGATTAAAAAAATAAAAAATAGATTACTTTTCAGGGTTTTTCTTGAATTAAATTTTGATGATACTGACGCTAACTTTGAATTGTCTTCTGTCTGCCTGATATTTTCACAGCCTAACCAGTTTCTTGTAGGACATTTGCCAAAGAATTTATCAATCAAACATACGCCTGTCAAAGAAAAAAAAAAACAACATGATTACTGATACGTTGTTTTTGCAAGTTGCCTAAAAGAGAAATCAATCAAACATCGTGTATTCTTTAATTTTTCTAGGTACCTAACTTGCTATCTGGGTAATGAACAAATCTGTCTTTTGTGTTTTTTTGGAAAATTCTGAGAGGTAGGAGAGTATGCTCGTCTTTCTAAGACAATCAGAAATCTAGACCCTTGAGGCTTTTTCTTTGTTTGAGATTTGTACATCTTTAGCAGGCCTGCCCTCTCGAGGGGTTGAAAAACTCTTAAATCCGTTACGACCAGTGTGAGGGGAATGACCTAAGTGGGAACGACTAAATGCCAAGTACTCCAACCCACTATAAAATAAACGTGATTTGATGAAAATCAAGTCAACGACAGTGCTCGGGAATAGCTCTCCTCAGTACTTTCGGGTATATTAAACCTTGGTTTTCAAGGCTGGGAGACCTCTTAATTGAGTTTATACCTCGACGCACCGAACGAAACCCTTACTAGATCCAATTAAAATGAGAAGCTACCCGATTCACCTCTGAAAGGTTGATAATCTTTGTGAAAGAGAGATAGCAACTCTCCCAAGACACTTGCCATATTGTGCCCCCATTAGCGTTTGGATTCGGCTAATACGATGTTGAGAATCCATTGCGTGAGACTCAGCGACTGTATTCTGATTAGTTATTGGGTGTGTACCTAAGTCAGCAAGCAAAGGTTTTCTTCTCTAAGCCAACTTCCATAGGGTTTGCATGCTGTGATTGGAGTTACTATTCATATTGCATGTTTTTTGTGTTTTCATCCCTCAAACT
The DNA here is from genome assembly GCF_030272615.1 of Cryptomeria japonica. NCBI lineage: Eukaryota > Viridiplantae > Streptophyta > Pinopsida > Cupressales > Cupressaceae > Cryptomeria > Cryptomeria japonica. The sequence goes on from NC_081409.1 coordinate 4,754,068, forward strand.
AAAACTGAAATACTGAAACTGGAGAAAACAAATCAAACAAATTAACAAACTCAGTGGTCAAAACTCTGTTCGTGTCACAAACTAGTCCATCCTTGTCAAAAATCAGTCCATCTCAGAATTGGTCATACTTAGTTGTCATAATCAGCCATTGAAAAAAACTCAGAATTTTTGTCTCTGCTCTGTGAACAGTCGTACGAGTCTGGTAAATTGTCGTCCTGCACCATATCTTGTGTCGTACGAGTCTACTAAATTGTCGTCCTAAGGTCAATCCTCTATCGTACAAAACCCATCAGTTTGTCGTTTTATGCGAAACCCTGTGTCGTACGAGACAGAACAGAACATAAGTATTTGTCATTTGGGACCTACCCATTTGTTGTACGGTACTAGGCAGCAACTCGTACGAAACATAACTGTTGTCGTCCTAAACCTATTATACTGTCGTACGATCTCAGAAATATAGTCGTACGAGTCTCTGATTTTGCCATTCCAGAATAGTCAAACCTATCCAAAACAGTTTACAGCGAGCCTAAAACTGGTTATCATCCTCCTGAGCATAAACAACCTTGATAGTGTACCTCTGCCATTGCGTTGCATGATTTTGTCGATCATCTTTAAGCTAGTTCAAACAAACATCTTATCAAACCTAAGTTAACTTAGATAACGTCTTACACAGGATAGATCATTCCTAAAACTAGACCAAGTCTTAGTTGCTTCTCTCAATCACTACGTTAAACGAACTACTAGCTACAATTTGATCTTGACTTCTGCAAAACATTTGGCTCTCGGTCCTGTCGGTTACAAATGCCTGTTCAAACCAGAAATTCTCGCAGCAAAAGAGACAAAGAAAAAGAAATGCCATTTTTTTCAAAAGACAATCCATTCTTCAAAGAAAACCCCTTTTACAATAAACCGTCCTCGTCACAGATACCAGTTTACGATATACCAATCTTTGTTCAGCCCTTATCTCCCACCATGTCTGGGGAAAGACAAGAAAGAGAAGCTAGTAAACAAAACACTCACGAAGATTTCAGCAATCATGCCACTAACAACGATTCCTCATCAACTGAATCTGAGCTTCTTGAACCTCCTGAAGACGAAGTACATAGATGTCAGAATGATAAAGAATTCCGAAAAATGATGAAGGTCATCATGGCTAGGGAAAAAGAAGACTATTTCCTAGAATTAGCAAAACAAGGCGCCAAACTCCCTACTGGTTATAATGTGGAGACCCTCGTCGCTAAAGAGGAAGAGACACCATGGGGAAAAATGAGCAAACAAATGCAAGCATTACAAACTGTAGTCACAAGAATAGAAGACAAAGATAAAACGCCAAAACAATATTCTCTGGACATAATATGCCCATTCCCATTTGACAAAAACCTTTACATGTCTCCATTTCCTTCACGAGTTGAGATCCCAAAATTTGACAAATATGATGGTACCTCAGATCCTCAAGATCATGTCAGAGAATTTTGTGCCACTTGTATGGAGTTCATGCACGATCAAACGTACCTCATGCGTCTTTTCCCAAGGAGTTTAGGGGGTCAAGCAATGGAATGGTTCACAAGCCTACCCAAAGGGATAAAAACGTTTGAAGAACTAATCCAACTACTTTTACAACAATACTCATACAACATTCATCACCCAGTCACTATGATAGAGCTTTGCAATACCAGACAAAAGATAGGAGAACCCTTTCTCACTTTCCTCCAGCGATGGAGAAAGATGTTCTCTAGATATTCACGGACTATTCCAGATCTTGAGAAAATGGATATCTTTGTCAACAACTTAGTCCCTGAATTGAAGTACAGTATCCAGATGCAAGTACACCCTTCATTCAACAAAATGGTAGATAACGCCTTGAGAATGGAAGACGTGCTTATCAAAAAGGGAGATATATCACTTTGGAAAGAAACATCGCAAGGTTCTAGCTCTAAAGAAAAGAGTAAATACTGGAAATATGGCAAAGATAGCAACAAGAACGTTGTTAATGATGGAGTGGTAGATACTATCCAAGCAAAAACAAAATCCACAATATTTAACTTGGCTAGTGGCACGCAAGCACTCAAGGCAGCTGAAACTACAACAGAGAATCCCCCAAAGAAAACAAGAGAATGGTTTAAAGAAAAACCTTGGCTTTCAAAGCCTAAGCGTGATTTTACTCCTCTAGATGAATCATATGAATCAAATTTTAAAACTTTATTGGCAAGTAATTTGATAACATTGCCAGATAATTCTAGACCATATGGCCCAGAAATTAGACCCAAATGGTGGTGAGAAAATGAATACTGTGACTACCATCAGAACAAGGGACATAACATAAACAACTGCATGAAACTTTGACATAAAATCCAAGATCTCATTGACATAGGCAAGATCATTGTTGGAAATCACACGACTAATGCTGATCATAAGGCCTTTAAAGATCCCTTACTCACTTATGAACAAGGAGATTCCTCAAAATCCAAGGGAGGAGCTAGAGTCAATTACATTTACACTAACAACGATAATGTGATCAACATGATTGAATCTGCTCAAGTTGAATATTGCAATGTGATCATAGTCCCAGATCACCAAAATCAAGCATAAGCTACTAATGCCATGACTCGTGCTCAAAGGAAGATTACTCTCCCAGGAACTAGTTCCTCAACCTTCGATCAAACAACATCAAATCTACCAAATAGACAAACAGACACAATCATGGCTAAATCAAAACAACTGGCTTCATCGTCTTCTCCTGGTTATAGTATTGTCGAACAATTGAAGAGAACTAATGCTCAAATCTCCATTTTGGAACTGCTTAAGATCTCTTCTACTCATAGAGAGGTCCTGGACAAGACTCTACTTACCACCAATGTCCCTAAAGATTTAGACGTAGATCGGTTTCAATCTATGGTGGGTCACCTGACCTCACCTCATTACCTCACTTTCTCTTAAGAAGATGATAACTCACTAAGTCACCCACATAACTAGCCATTACACATTGAAGCCATGATCCATAAACACCGCGTTAAATGTGTTTTGATAGATGGAGGCGTTGGGTTGAATATTTGTACTTACAATCTATTGACACAGCTGGGATTTTCTGAAAATGTTATTGATCCAACAAAGAAGATAACAATCAAGGCTTATGATGAAGAAGAAAGAACTTCTAAGGGTCTGGTACTATTACCAATCAGAGTAGGACCTTTGGAAAGAGATGTCATTTTTCAATTCCTGGATCTTCATCTTTCATACAACATCTTACTAGGTAGGCCATGGATTCATGAAATGAAAGTAGTACCATCTACGTATCATCAATGCCTGAAATTTCCTTATAATGGAGTTGAAGTCAGTATCCTGGCCGATACAAGCTATACCTACAATGCATTAATGCAGAGTGCTGATGCTTTTGTTCCTCATAATAGAGAAGCCTCCACAACTGAAAGTTCAAAATCTTTGCTGAAAGATTTACAAAAGAAATTGAAAATCACAAACATTGGCATGGATGGATACAAGACAGAGCCTATACTCTCACTAATGTCTCTTCCTCCATCACCAAGATAGTTGGGAAAACTGTTAGATGTTATGAAGCCACAAATTTCAACTCCAAAAGTCATTTATGATGGCACCTTTATACAATCCTCTATTTCTCTTGCAGGTGAAATAGAAGGAGATGATGTTCTCAAATCACTTTTCAAAGAGGACAGTGCAAACAAAGAAATACGACATTGTGAGATTTCTTTGACACAATATGGTCCAGGCTATAAGATGCTTCAACGCATGGGATATTCAGATATTGGTCCTCTAGGCAAGCATAAAAAAGATATTGTTGAACCTATTCAGTTACAAACTAAGTCTGCCAATGATAAAGCTGGACTGGGATATGATCCAAGAAAGCAATCAGATCAGAAGCACACGTCCCACCATCAACGTAAGTGGAAGAAAAAGGCACTACCTTTAACAACACAAGAACTTAATACTCAACAAACTCAGGAAGAGTGTGACGATGAACAAAAAGAATTGCCCACCCAGAGAGAGGAAACAAATGATAATCAAGTTCCAGTTATATCAGCTATAATACCACAGGAAGTAGAAGTCCCAGAGGATATGAGAGACAAAGTATACATAATCAGAGAATTGTTTGCACCACTAAAATTTTCAGTCACATATACTGGCAGACAACAAGTAGATGATTCAGAAACTGATTCATATGAGTATGAATGGGGTCCAGATCACATCTCAGATACATCTACTACAGAAACCCTTGAAGAATCCAGTGATATCATAGATGATGCACAAGAGTTGATACACCTCAGAATGCAAAAGGAAATAGAAGAAATCAGGCTAAAAAGACAAGAAGACTATGAACGACAGATGGAGGAAGAAAGGACACAAGCAATTTCTTCACCTACTAACTCTACCTCTAATGAGGTGGGACAAATCAGGTATGAAACTACAAAAGAAGAACTAGAAGCTACGGAAACAAAATCAGTCATCAGTCCAGAGGAAGCTGAATGGAACAGACGACATAGATTGACAAAACCATCAAAGTCATGTCCACAAGTGTGTCAAATACAAGCAATCAATAAACCAAATCATGAAGGAACTTGCAACATCAAAGATGTGGGTGTTGATACTATATATATCTTTACTAAGCCACTTGAAGATGAGTCAGCAACTTCATCCTATAACTCTGATGACTCAGACAGGAGCTCTATTTATAACAACAACTATTCAACAACGCATTATGACTACTCTGTCATGAATGATGAGATACTGTCTACTATCACACCACGATATGTAGTCCAGTCTGAAGTAGGTGATGATGCTAGAAGTAGGTCGGTTGGGTTAGGTCCAATAAACACTAACATAAATTTTGATAATCATGTCGTGACTCTTCCTGGTCTCGAGACACATACGTAAGGTAGTCTTCTGGAACTCGACTGGTCGGTCCAAAGCCATGCCGATAGTACCATGAACTCCCTCGAGCCTGTTCCAACCTTATCCTTAATGCATCCGGAACTGATTGATTGTACTCTTTATAACCAACCCTTGAATGTACCTACTTTTGCCAATGACTATACATTAGCCTATTATCTCAATGCAGTTGAACCCATGTACTCTTCCACCAGCGAACAAAATGAAAATATGACTGAAGCGGATATCAAGTATCTTAGTCGAAAAAACAAGAAAAATAAAAATAAAAGATCTGATGGCAAAAACCGCATTGTGGCGGTGTCAGAATCTAAAAAAGAGAAAATAAAGGACGTACCTAAAGGTGAAAACCTCTTTGAGGCGCTTGAAGGTGAGATACTTGATAGACTGCCAAGTCACTTCCAGGAGAGATCTTCCATATTGATTGAGTCAACTTAGCCAGTGAACATTGGGAGTCAAGAGACACCACACATCATTCATTTAGCTCAATCACTATCAGCAGAAGAGTTAAAATATTTCAGCAACCTTTTTTTAGAAAAGAAGATCAACTTTGCATGGACATACTCAGATATGCCAGGACTAGATCGTGATCTCATCATGCATCATCTCTCTATTACACTAGGAGTTAAACCAGTTAAGCAAAAAATCCGTAAGATGCATCCTCATGTGGCACTGCTAGTGAAAGCTGAACTAGAAAAAATGCTAAAAGCTAGATTTATCAGAGCTATAGACTATGCAGAATGGATATCAAATATAGTACCTGTATCAAAGGCAGACAAATCTATTAGAGTTTGCACAGACTTCAGGGATCTCAACAAAGCATGTCCGAAAGATGATTTTCCATTGCCCAACATTGACATGATAGTAGATACGACTGCCAGATATGAGATGTATTCATTAATGGATGGATTCTCTAGTTACAATCAGGTCAAGATAGCACTTGAAGATCAAGAAAAAATAGCTTTCACATGTGCATGGGGAACCTTCTGCTAGAATGTTATGCCATTTGGTCTAAAGAACGCAGGAGCAACTTACCAAAGAGTAGTGTAGACACCTAAAAATGGTCAACGCTTGCGGAATCGTACTTTAACATTTGCGCATTGCCTCATTTTAGGTTTTTGCGTCGCATTAACATTTCTCCTATGTCACGCACTTGGTCTTTATCATTTGCGAGCATCGAGTCTTTCTTCTGCATTCTTCATTTGTCTCGCTTTCGAATTTGGTCTTGTCGATAACAATCTTTAATCATGATTTTGGTCAATCTTGTCAATCTCTTATCAACTTGTCAATCTCGTCGTTTTACGATCGATTCGTCATCGATCCTTGCCCTCTTCAATCATGTCAATTGGCGCATATCAATTTGGTCTCTTTATCAATATTGGTCAATTTGTTAATCAATCTCAATTGTTTATCAATCAAATCATTCAAAATCATGATCGAATTGACATCAAATCAATCTTACATCAAGACCTAATTGTCGTCTTTGCATTTCTAATTCATCTTCCAAGGTTTTATGATTTATTCATTTAATCTTGTTTGGCATTTTCCCTCTAGGTTAAATAATTTATTTATTTATCCTAAGTCTTCTCATTGCAATTAAATATTCATTTAATTGGCTAATTATTCCTCCTATTTTTGTAAATTAATTAATTAATGAGAAATTATTAATTAATTTACCTAATTTGCATCAATTTCCTAATTTCCAAGTCATCATTTCTAACCTAATTTTCTAATTTCTCCTAAATTCCTAAATGTCTATTTCTATTTCAAAATCTTGTCATAAATCCTTGCATAGCAATTTGTCATAAATTGTCATAAATCCTTGCATAGCAATTTGTCATACACATGTCATAATTTTGCTATTCTTGATTTGAATTTCCATTTGAATCACTATCATGCTAATTTGTTCATCTCTCCAATTTGTCTATAAATTGGATGAATTTCTTCAATCAAGATCCCCAATTGATCGCATTTTTGAGCCCCTAATCAAATTATCGAATTTCTAATCAATCACATTTCGAGTACTCTTGATCAATAATCTTGTCTACTTGCTTTCAATTATGTGTGTGCACTTGTAGGTGAGATCCACAACCAAACTATTTGAAGAGGAAAGAAGAACAATGGAGCCGCATGAAGGAAGCATTCAGATCTGCATATGGTTTGCATAGTATTTACTTTTGAGTGTTTTATCTTTATGTCTCTATTGAATGTGTTTAGGATAGATCATTGCAATTGTGCTTTCATGATTGAGCTAGATTAGTACATTTATCTTGTTTGTGATGATTTCCTATTTCCTAACCTACAAGTAGTAACCACTATCTTCCATGATATGATGCATAAAAACATGGAAGATTATGTTGATGACACCCTGGTAAAGACTATGAAGAGATCTACGCATATTCAAGAGCTAGGCCTCATACTAGATAGAATGGAAAGATTCAATCTCCAATTAAATCCTTAAAAGTGTGCATTTGGAGTAACATCAGGAAAATTGCTTGGTTACATAATTTCAAAAAAAGGAATTGAGGTTGACCCTAAAAATGTGCAAGCTATAATGGAAATGCCTCCACCCAAGAATATTAGTCACATGAGAAGTTTACAAGGCCGTCTTCAGTCAATAAGACATTTTATATCTCAGCTAGCTGACAAAGCTCAACCCTTCACGAAGGTATTAAGGAAAGGGATTCAATACAACTGGGATAAAGATTGTGAACAACATTTACAACAAATCAAATAATATCTTTCTAATCCACCCATATTAATGCCATCGATTCAAGGTAAGCCACTGATCCTGTACATATTAGCTACATATACTTCACTGGGGGCACTTCTGGCACAACAGGATGACAATAAAAAGGAACGAGCTATCTATTACATCACCAGAACATTGGTGCCATATGAAATGAACTACACTATAATAGAGAAGGCATGCTTAGCATTGGTCTTTGCATAACAAAAATTAAGGCACTATATGTTAGCACACTCCATTAAGCTGGTAGCCAAGATTGATCCACTCAAATATCTTCTCAGTAGAGCAACACTTACAGGAAGACTATCTAAATGGGTCATGGTTCTTATTGAATTTGATATCGAATATGTGGAATGTAAAGCCATCAAAGGACAGGTTATTGCAGACCAACTTGCTGATGCTCCACTTGAAGACAGTCAACCTCTGCATATAGAATTCCCAGATGAATCAATCATGCACCTTACTGAACAATCATGGAAGATGTTCTTTGATGGGTCTTTCACTCAACATGGTTCTGGTGCCGGAATACTTTTTATTACTCCTCAGAAATATTCAATTCCGAAAGCTTACAAGATTCTCTTCCCTTGCACAAACAACATTGCAGAATATGAAGCTTTGGTAAACGGGATCAAGCTGGCCATCAAGTGGAAGATTGTTGAATTACACATCTATGGAGATTCACAACTCATCATCAACCAAATCAATGACCTATATCAGACAAGAGCTAAGAAACTAATGCCTTATAAGAGAATGGTGGATGATCTCAAGAAATACTTTACCTCCGTATCATTTCAGTAGATCCCCAGAACAACAAATAGAGCAGCGGATGCAATGACCACTTTGGCATCTATACCACAGCTGCAGGAGTCTAATTTTCACTTTGAATTCCTGGTGGAAGAGTTACATTATTTTGCCTATGATTCTCCCAAGTCCCAGATGGTCTGTTCTATTATTGGACATGACTCATCTCATTATAGCCACATTTACTCTTACCTGCGTGACCAAGTTGTCCCTGCTAATCTTTCCTGAAATGAAAAAAGGAGCCTAATCCGAAATGCATCACGGTATGTCATCATTTCTAACGACCTATTCATACAAGGTTTAGATAATACTTTACTTAGATGTCTAGAAACCGAGGAGTCCCAACGCGCATTATCTGAGGTTCATGAAGGTGTTTGTGGATCACATTCAAACGGTCTAACTTTAGCACAAAAACTACTAAGGGCTGGCTACTACTGGCCAGACATGGAGAAAGAAGCTATAAAATTTTCTAAAACCTATGAAAAGTGTTAGTTGCATGGGCACCTTATACACGCTCCAGCAAGGGATCTCATACCCTTTGTGACACACTGACCCTTTCAACAGTGGGCATTTGATCTAATTGGCTAAATATATCCTACATCATCTAATGGACACAAATTTACTCACTACCACTGAGTACTTCACTAAATGGGTAGAAGCGGTCCCACTCATCAAGGAAACAGACAAATAAGTAGCTCTGTTTATTCTTAATTATATCATCTACAGGTATGGTATACCTTCATCCATTATAATTGACAATGGAGGACAGTTCAAGAACAAAGATCTAGATGAACTCTGTGAGAAATTTAAAATCAAACAACACTGGTCCTCAGTATATTACCCTAAAGGTAATGGACAAGCAGAGGCATCTAACAAAAACCTACTGACTATCTTGCACAGAACAGTGAACAAATCCGGGAAGGAATGGCATCTGCAGCTCAATCCTGCACTGTGGGTTTATAGAACAAGTATCAGAACACCTACTGGGGCTACACCTTTTTCTCTGGTGTATGGGTTTGAAGTAGTATTACCTATTGAAGTAGAAATACCATCTCTAAGAGTTTCCTTGCAAGGTCTTGTTACTGATGAAGACTATATAATATCTAGATTGCAAGAGCTCGAATTGCTAGATGAGCTTTAGCAAGTGGCGTTTCTTAGAGTGTATCAAAAGAGAATGTCCAGAGGATAACAAGAAGGTTCAACACCGAGAATTTCAGGTTGGTGACCTAGTCCTGAGAGAAAATCCTAAAAATCAACAGTTTCGAGACAACAAAGGGAAGTTTGAACCCAACTAGCTGGGTTCGTATATCGTTACTGCAACTTTTGGCTCTAGTGCCTATCAACTCTCAACATCGGAAGGAGAACAAGTCCATGAACTGATCAACACCATCCATTTGAAGAAATTCTTCACCTAAATATTCTCTGCTCCAACAACTTATACATCGAAAAAGTCCTGAAGAAATCCTAAAAATCAGAAAAAGTCCTGAAGAAATTCTAAAAATAAAAAAAAGTCCTGAACAAAATCCTAAAAAATCAGAAAAAGTCCTAAACAAAATCCTAAAAATCAGAAAAAGAAAAAAAAAGAAAAAAGAAAAAAAGAGAGAAAAATGCCTTGGTGAAAACCTGGTAAACAGGCACCTTGGTACAAAAATTAAATCAATCTCTGCCAAGCAGGTGAAAACCTGGTAAACAGGCACCTTTTGTACTCAAGCACTCCATCTATCAATGCAATGTTGGCATTCCCGCTTTCATGCATCTTTGCTTTCGCTTGTACTTATATTTCAGTCACTTTTGTGACATCCTAGTTCATTGGAACCCTCATGGCTTGAAACCGATCAATGTCCTAGTCTTAAGGTAATCGACTGATCGATTTACATGTCCTAAGAAGTATCAACCAAGTCAACCTTACGTTAGTGAAACTTGGTCATCCACTCCGAGTCAGTTACCTGTCCCCTGACTACTGCAGAGTTTTATCACTGAGTTAACAAGCAAAACAACATAACGGAAAACAATCACTAAACAGTTTGAGCTATGCATGGAAATTTTATTTGTGTTATGTCTTTTATATTGGTTTTTTATTATTATCCCTTTGAGTAACTCGAGGAAGTCTATCTTGACTAAGAGGAGCAAGGATTGGGGGCATAATATCTTCTTTGTTTTCTGCTTGAAGGAATGATCCCAATGATCTGGAAACATCTAAATTAGCTGGGTGTCTGTGATAAGAGCCTTCACATCAAGGTGAAATTGCCTCACATACCTCGACTCTGCTTATTTGAATGCTACAAGGAGGTTCCATGTTATTTCTTTGTCTATTTTGAGGGAATTTCTTCATTGTGCAATCCACATTCACGCGTAATCTATTCAAGGATATGAATGAGAAAAAAGGGTTATTGCGGACAAGATCATTAAATATTGCACATGAAAAGCAAGGAACTCTACTCTGCCTGCTATAATTGTAAAACGCTCAATGATGAAAATTAAGCTTTTCAAAATCCAGTGACTAGGTTTAGGTTGCATTTTGCATCTCATTTTGCATTTCATCTTGCATCTTGTGAATTTAGAATGATTTCAGTATGGTAACACTAATCTCTGTATCGTCTGAATGAGAGTTGGAAGCTTCATCATTTCTTCGCTAAGTGGTCTCTTTTCATCATTTCTTCGATCGAGTACTTGTGTTTTGAGATGTTAGCTGCATACATAAGCATCTTATATAGATTCATACATTCATTATTACTCATCTGCATTCATCTTATTGCATAGAAAAATAAACAGTTGCATTACTCATTAGTCATTCACATTCATTTATTTGCATATGAAAAGAAAGAAAAATAGACATCCATATTCATTTGCATTACATACATTCATGCTGAAAAAAAGAAATGCATACATATAGAATAAAGCATATAAATACATCTCATAAACGAATCAACACAAGTACGATGAAGTCTAATCGGATCTCGTATATATATCATGTCAAGTATAAGAGTACAAAATGACATCGAATGACATATACAAACTCCCATCGGAGCAAGAATCGTATAGGCTACAAAAAATGGGTGTGTCTACAAAAAATATCCAAGCTACAACAAGAAATAATCTAACTAGCACCCTCTCCCTCATCGCCTGGTGGAGGAGGAGGAGCCTGATGCCCAGGATCTTGTCGAGGCGCCTAAGCTCCATCTGACCATGCCATATATTGTGAGTAGGGTATTACCTGCTAAGCAACAGGAACTGCGACACTATATGTGACCAAGTAATAAGCTTCCCTACTACTCAGGTGGAGGACCTCCTGTCGCAGGGGCTCTATCTCAGCTCTCAGCGCTGCAATCTGGCGATCATGCTTAGTCCTCACCTCGGCAAGATAGCGATCCCGCTCGGCCCTCACCTCGGCCAGCTGCCAGTCCCACTCCGCCAGCTGATTCTGAGCCACTATCAACTGTGATTGTAGCTCTACAAGACGTGCCCTCATCAACTGTCCTCGTCTGTCCTCTGCTCTCTTGTAGGCTCCTCACCTCCACCTCCACCTCCAACTCCACCCTGCTCATCTCTTCGTTGCCAGACCTGTCTCAGAGCTGCTCGCTCCTCCTCAGTCCCACCCATTCTCACTCCTACTCCTCCTAGGGATCCGCTCTCACCCCGCTGCTGTCCACCCTCAGCTGGCACCCTGTTGCTAATAGCACCAAGATCCCCACCCGTCTGCCTCGAAGCCTCGGCTCTCTGTCCCTGCCTTTGGCCCTACCTGTGGCCTTGTCCCTGTGTTGGTGCAGGGGCATCATCCTCAACATCCTCAATACGAGGAGCCTGCTCACCCGGATCTATGAATCACGGGAACAGATGCTGCTGAAAATAATCTCTATACTGGGGCAATACCCCTGCATCCGCTACGTCATCCATGTAATCCCACCTCAGGTGGTGTAAACCAGTCAGCTCCTGCATCTCCAAAGCATAAGACAACCGTGGAGACCATCCCTGTCTCTCCTCATCTGCATACTGAGTATAAGCTATGTACTCTTGCGAGATCCCCTGAGGCCGACCATACTACCTCATCACTCGAGAAATGACGAACCACTCCACAATAGTTAGGGATCTGCCGATCAGTGGGCATGTAATAAAAAGGTCCCTATGAGCCATCTGCAGTTATCCCATGGCTCCAAGCCTCTGTACGGTCTCCATACAACGGCTATCAGGTCATTGAGCTGCCGTCTCCAAAAATCTGTCTTGCCCAGATGAGGCTGTGTAATATATCCGGCGTACCTATATATGATTGGCTGCCCAAGCTCTCTACTATCATCTACTATGGGCCGACAAACAGGAAGGTGCTCCCAAGCCCACACCTACAAAATATATACATGGGCGGCCATGCTCTGCCCATCTCTATACATGATCTCATGCATCTCTCAATACATGTGGGCCAATAAACACAAACCCCAGCCAAGTCTCTGAGGGGTCTCTATCAACCTCTCTAGCATCCGACCCTATCTGCATTGGAAGCCCTGTTGCCCTCTGTCTGGCATCAGAAAACAACCTATAAACCCTGCTAGAACGCATGCCAGAGGATACTCCTCACTGTACCTGCTCATAAGTATGTCCCAACTCATAGAACGAGTCAAAATGTTAGGATCACCGAAGACATGCCTCACTACCTGTAATCCTGGAAGGTGCCCTGAATCATAATCCACCTTATCCCCAACAAAAGGGATATAGAGGATCCTATATACATCCTCAGGAGTGATAGTCAACTCCCCCACCGGTAGATGAAACGTGTTATGCTCCAAATGAAAACGCTTTACCAATGCCGTGAGCATTCCTTGATTCACACGGATATCAGGTAATCTCAACAGATGAGTCAAGCTACACAAGTCAATATGAGCCTGCTCAACCTCAGATAAATGTCGCACTAATGCCATAGTAGAAGGATAAACACATCTGAACAACACAGGAGGTAATCAAACCTGCAAAAAACCCAACAATGAAGCATAAAAAAACATTCCAAATGAGCCTACAAGAGAAGCCAAACATCACGCAAATCCAACTAAGTCAAATACAAAATCAAAATTTCATGTTCACACCTTCAAAAATGCCCACTGTCTCTCGAACGACAAAACACAGATAAGCAGCATCTTGTACGAGCCAGGATTAGCTCTCGCATGACAAAACAACCTCAAACGACAACCTTTTAGACCTCGCATGACAAAATGGTCTTCTTACAGACCTGTCGTATGACATGAGGGTGCATCCCGAATGACAAATCTAATGGGTATAAACGATGAAAGAAATTTTGCCAGTTACTCGTACGAGATAGGATCCTATCTCGCATGATAAACCGTGATGCCCGACCCCAAACATGCGAAAAACTTGCAAAATGAACAAGAAAATTTAAAATTGAAAACATAAACAGGCTTAAGATCGATCACTTACCGCTGGCTCATAGTTTCGGGGTCAATTATGTCTCCTCTGGCGCTTGAATCGATGCTAACGAGTAGGGACCACCATTTTCTTTACAGAAGGCTTTTTGAATTTTTCAAACTTGGAGGGTTAAAATGAATTGAAAACGACACTGTTGTCCCATATATAGCCAAAAACCTAATTTTTCAACTTGCTCTGATGGACACGAAAATTGTACCCTTAGCTAATTTGAACGTTCTAATTCCATTTTCAGGATTGAAATCGAAATTCGAGATCATTTTGCTAGTCAATTTCAGAATTTGGACCACTTAGCACATTTCATCAAATGCTCTTTCTTTAACTTTGCGCTCAATTTCATCACTGAATCTCAATTTAATTTCTACAAATCAACTTTGCGCTCAATTTCTCGCTAAATTTTCAAAAATTCTTCTGAATCAATTTGTGCTCAAAACAACTTATCATCGCTCAAAATTGCCTATAATCATTATGTACCCTCACTATTTTTTTCGATTTCGCTCATGAGGGGGCATACTTGTGACCTGATGATCTCACATCTTCAAATGTTAAGAAATTTTTTAAATCTTCATCGAAAGTCGAGCAAAAAATCTTTTTTAACTAAAGAAAATCAATCAAATCCTTATTGTTAAGGGCCATCTCATCTTCATCACTTTATATCAAGTTGAGATCTCTCGATCATCTGAATCGAATCAATCGCTAGGGGCATATCAGTTTCATCGCTTCAAATCAAGCTGATATTTGTCTTTTATCTGAATCAATCTCTTAACGTTAATCAGTTTCATCACTGATTATTCATTTAAACTCAATCAAGGGTTTAAAGAGTTTCTTTGATCACACTCAATCTAAGGATGTGTTTAGTATTCGTTGCTTTGGATCAAGCTGAATAGTTTATCTTCATCATGTATTGATCAATCAAGTTCAAGATCGATTTTTTTTTATCATCACTCACTGTGTCTAGATCAATCAAGTTCTAGATCAGTAAAGATCTGCTTCTTGATCAATCAAGTTCAAGTTCGGTATCTTTTGTTTTCTATCGTTCCTAGTTCAATCAAGTTCGGGATCGGTATCGCTTTAATCAGACTTCATTTAGCTTCGTCGCTTCAAATCAAGCTAAACACCTTGCTTTCATCTAGTTCATGATCAATCAAGTTCAGAACTGGTATCTCCTAGACATCAAATTTTCTTTGAACCAACGCGCTGCTCGCACATTAATTCAAAGAGGGGCAAATGTAATACCCTAAAAATGGTCATCTAAACCATGGGCCCCTAATCTCGACAACATCACCAAGGTCCTAACCAAAGGCAATTAAAATAAATGTTGAGCACACAATTAATTCTAAAATCATCAAATGTCACATGGCAAATTAATCAACCAATATTAATTAAATATTTATTTAATTAATAAATCATTCCAAGTAAATCATTTTAAATAATTATCTTATTTATTTTAATTAAATATCTTTTACATATTTAATTAAATAAATCAATTTGCCATAAATCTTCAAAAAAGGAAACAAATCAAGAAAGAGGAATTGGAAATTATGAGCACAAATCTTCAAAAAAGGAAATAAATCAAAAAAGGAATTAATTGACCAAGAAAGAATTAAAAATTGAGAAAAAGAAATCAATTGGAGATAATCTTGAAAAAACAAATTAAAAATTGATAGATAATCTCAAAGAAAACAATTAATACAATTAAATATTAAAATTGAATGAAATAGAGAATAAATCAGTTTTTTCTTGATTTAATCTTAATTTTAGTTCAATTTCCTTTAAAACTGAGAAAAGCATCCAATCACATCAAATTCACCTGGATTGTGCTTCCTCTTGGAAAATCTTGACCACTCATCATCAGTTGATCTCAGCCTTTGGTTTCTTTCTGAATTTTCTATAAATTCAGGCTCTCATCTCTCATTCAAAAATCCTAGAGAATATATTGTTATTATGCTGATTTTGCTCTAGGTTCATTGAGAATATTGTATACATATTTAGATCATTTATCTCATATATTGCTTAAATCATGTTAGATTAATCTTGCATTCATTTAGCTCATATTTATGCTCATATAGATAAAAATCCTTCATTTAGGTGTTGTCTAGTCACTGGATAGCTTAGCAATCTGAGAGCAATCTAAACTCGCATCTACTAGAAGGCAATGGGTCGCTTTGTTATGGTTTTATTGTTCATTGATTATTGATTTACTAACCATGCATCTAATGAATTAATTGAAGTCTTGTGTATTCAGATATAGATATAGGTCCACTTTTCACACACACATGTATGATAACAAAGTCAACATCCATGGATTTAGTATGAACCTCAACAAGAAGGGTGATAGAGCCAATGGTAGGACAAGAGAAACCATCAAATAACTTCACAACCACATTAGAAGTATCATAAATTGGTTTATGCAATTGTAAAGTGAAAATATACTCTTTAGTTATGACATTAACCATGCAAGAAGGATCAATCAGGGCACCACGACTAGTGATATCCTTAACCTTTGCAACTATGTATAAAGGGCCATCGGGTTCTCTAATGGTCTCGTCAGGGTCAAATGTAATACAAGGATCCTTAGGCATATCCCGTGTTTCTACCATATTAACCAAGTTTGGAGCCATAGAGGTGAATTCTTCAGAAGAGAGAGAATTAGGCATAATCTCTATGACATTAGAGGTATGAGATGGCAAGGGATTAGTGAAAATCTTAACATTTTGATAAGGAGGAACTATTGATTTATTCCCTTTATCATTCACACCCACCACAAATATTATATTATTATCAATCAAGTCTTGAATATTATTAATCAATGCAAAACATTTCTCAGTATCATTACCAGGTTGACGATGAAATTGGAGAAAAAAAAATGTTATCAAAATAAGGGGATGCATGTTTAGAAGGATCAATTTGTTTTATAGGAGGAAGTTTGATAACATTTCTGTGCAATAACTGAGACATAATACTATGTAGAGATTCATTGAAGGAAGTAAATTGTCTTTCTCTTTGGAAAAAAATAGAAATAGAAGGCACACCTGTTGTAGCATTCATAGGGTTGTTGTTGATTGGATCATTGAACTTGATGAAGCTTTTTGTTGGTCTGAACTTCACAAACGGTTGTCGAACACTCTCCCCCTTATCACTCATAGCCATAGTAGTAGATTGCTCCATTTGACTCACAACTAGTTGATAATTGTGGAGTGTCGTGCACAACTGCAGAAAGGAAATAAACTCAGACAAAATAAGCTTTTCCCTGATATCTTTTTGCAATTTTGAAATGAAAATTCTTTGAATATCATTATCAGGTACATGAAAAGAAATTTGAGCACACAAATGCTATCTACCAATGAAATCAGTCACCTTTTCTTTAACACCATGTTTACAATGCATTAAATCAGTCAAAGTGATTTTAGGACCAATGTTGTTTTGAAATTGTTGGATGAAAGCATTTGATAGTTGTTGAAAAGAAGTGATGGAATAAGAAGGCAAAGAACAATACCATTGTAAATCCTTATCTCTTAGTGTTCTTGTAAGCAATTTTGCAAGCAATCTTTGTTCATAAGAAAAATCAGTACACAAGGTTTGAAATGTTTTGACATGCGTAAGAGGATCACCTTTTCCATTATAGAGTTCCAATTAAGGGATCTCAACATGTTTAGGTGGCACGACTTTAACAATATCAAGAGAAAGTGGGCTCGCAACATCGAAGGTGGGCACACTAAACTTGGATTGACTCATGGAAGTAATTTGTTGTTGTAAGGAAGACACAGTTTGAGCAAGATTGTTAA
The DNA here is from genome assembly GCF_030272615.1 of Cryptomeria japonica. Lineage (NCBI taxonomy): Eukaryota > Viridiplantae > Streptophyta > Pinopsida > Cupressales > Cupressaceae > Cryptomeria > Cryptomeria japonica. The sequence goes on from NC_081409.1 coordinate 4,771,744, forward strand.
TTGTCATTTCGGTAGAAGAATTGATATTAGACATAGGTGATTTAGAAGGTGATGTGATGTTATTGAAATAGGGCATGGACTGAGAATAAGGTGGTAGGACATTATGATAAGTAGGCATTGGTGATGATTGGGTAGGAAAAGGGACACTTAAAGGAGGAATAAAGTTGTTGAAGGACTTGCCCCATTGTGTCACACTGATTGGTTGAGGAATAGTAAGAATACTCATGGAAGACATAGGTAAACATGGAGGATTAAATGAAGAAGAGGGATTGCCCAAATGACTAATTGTTGTAGGGATGACATTTTGAGTTGAAGTAGCCATGATGTTAGATGTGAAAGTAGGAATACTAGTTGTAGACACCCAAAATTGTCCAGTCTAATTAAATAAATATTTTATTTATTTAATTACTTTAGCCTAATTCTTCTATTAATTAAATAAATCTTTATTTATTTAATTAATTCATTTATCCTCTTCTAGCTGTATTTCTCATTTAAATAAATACATTTATTTATTTAAATTATCCTTTACCTAAATTAAATAAATATCTTATTTATTTAATTGTCCCACTTCTTCTATTAATTAAATAAATATTTATTTATTTAATTAATTCATTAACCTTTTCTACCCATGACACATGTCATTCATCTCTTAATTCATACACTACCTACCCCTTTCATTATTTTATTATTTCTTTTACCTACCCTCTAATCATAGCCGACCTCCTTTTACACCTCTCAATCTTATCCCTCCATTTCATATAGTGTCTTCTATATAAGGAGATGCTTCCTTCATTATCAAACCCTAATCACCCGAATCGTTCTATGCATTCTAATCATCTCTTATGCAATTGACTACACTATGATCCTACTTGCAACCACATTCCGTTCTTTGTTGAGCTCTTGTGCACATAAAATCTGAGAGCAAATATATCAAGCAAGATCAATGGAGATAGGAAGAATGGAGATCAAAACCCTATTGGACATGTGATGGTATAATCTTTGTGATTTCATTTGATTTGCGTTGTCTTAGGTAATCTTCATATGTTATGGTGGATCTTTGTTGTTGTTAGGCTAGGGTTTTGTGGTTGGATTCATTTAGCCTTTCAATATCGTTATTATTGTATCCATTTTCACCATATACATTTTGGCATGCCCGGTGGGACTCTTGTCCCTTTTGCATTTAACATTTTGTTGCAGATTTTGTATTTTGAAGTTGCAGATCCGACATTTTCGGCAGCATTTTGTTATTTCCGCGTCTACGTACTTTCGGATCACGTTTTTGATTTTCTGGCGCGTCTACAACATCGGAATCCGCGTCTATGTTTTGAAAATATTTTATTTTGCAGTTTTCAGGAAAACGCGTCTGTGTTGTAAAGTCGCGTCTGCGCTGGTTTTGGTCGCGTCTGTGTCCAGAAGACGCGTCTGTGTTCTGTAGTCGCGTCTGTGTCTCACAGAACCATGTCTATGTTACCCAGTCACATCTGTGTTGAGGGTAACCACGTCTGTGCTTGCCCGTTTCAAATTTTGGGTTTTCATTGATTCAGTTTTTTGGATTTTGCATTTAGGGTTTCAGATCTGGTTTATTTTGAGCTAACATTTTCAGATCTAGCTAATAAAATTGGTGCAGCTTGTCTTGAAGGCTAAATCGTTTGGTTGAAGGCCTCTATTTTCACAAAGTCTTTTGGGTTTAAAATTTACCTAACTTGTGTGCTTGCAGGAAGGGGTGATTATTTGAAACAACCCAAACTACTATCAACTCTTTGTTGCAGGTCCTTGGCAAGGGTTTTTTTTTGGATTTTTATTGTGTGCCTTGTTTTCATAGACTAGCAAACACTTCAATTGGTGCACTAAAATTGAATCATTGTCTTTTGTGTCTTGAGCAATAGGCTCTTTTTGTTTAATCTTTAGAGGGCTTGTCTTCCCGTGTGGTCATTAGGACTACTAGTGAGAAGAGAACAACCCAAGTGGTAGCGAGGAAAACCCACCTCATCCAAACCACTATAAACAAATATATTCATGGTGAAAACTATGAATAACGTGTGCTGATTAGTTCATACCGACACTGTGTCTCCCCATAAACCCATTTGATCAAATTTATTTGATCAGTTGTAGGGCGTAACCCCTACCGGCTGGGAGCCTTCTGTATTTATAGAGCTGAAAGTGCCACATGTATGGCCACATGAGCGGATGCCCTCACTAGCACCATTTTGTTTTAGAGGCCCAAATCCTTCTAGTTGTTGGGGCAGGAGGTCGGACCTCTGGTAGCGACCCACACACATATGGTTCTTAGTAGAGATACAAAGTTCACCATGGGGAGTTTTCGTGGGGACTGATGCTTGGCTGACCCAAGAAGTGAGTGCCGAGGGTGGAGCCAGTGAGGTCAAGCATCTAAGTATCCGCTCTGAATAGCGTAGCCTCTGGGGTAAAACCCCTTGTGGGATCAACAACTATTGTCTTGGCCAGCCATAAGAATTGTGCTTGACTTATGTTAAACATTCAAAACATTCAAGACCAAACAACAAAACATTGTGTCTTTTGTGTCTTCAAGTGTATACAAAACATTTTTTTACATCAAACAACATTGGAGTCATTTTTGAGTTTAGACACTTGCAAACATTGGGTCTTCATCTACACTGTGTCCTCTTGTCATGAAAATCAGTCAAACAGTCAGATTTGGTCACAACAAAACAACTTCATAGATTGGAAAAATTGCACAAAATTTGCAGAAACGCGTCTGTGTCGAACATAATAGCGTCTGCGTCAGGAAACCACGTCTGTGTCGGACATAATAGCGTCTGTGTTGTATAACCGCGTCTGTGAAGGGCAGAAACGCGTCTATGTCCATGAAAATCAACATTACACTTTGCAAAAAAATCTCAGAAGCGCGTCTGTGTTAAACAGAGCCGCGTCTGCGTCAGGAAACCGCGTCTGTGAAATATACAGGCGCGTCTGTGTCCAGAATTGAAAAACTGTTACAGTCCAGCAAGCAAACATAGTCAGTTTCGGATTTCTTGAGCTTCCTAGGTCATTTCTCCAGGGTTTCATTTAGCATTCAACCTGTCTTTGGGTCTCACAAAATCCATCATTGCTTCACATTTCGCTTTACAGTCACACTTGTCTAAACTTGAGTCAAAAGGTCACTTGCTTGTCCTCATCATACTTTGTCAATACACTACATACAACAACACTTTGCTAAGTGGTCCCTCATCAAGGTTTCTTACCTTTGGGTCTCATTTGGTCTTACTTAGAGTCAAGGTTAGCTTACCTCATCAAGAGAAACTATCCTCTCTTTGGAAGTCACACCTACTCTACTACATACATACTTGGTCTTACACTTTGGACATTGCAAGTACACCTCAGATTCATTTACATTCCATCCAACTCTTGGTCTTCCATACTCTTTCCATTTTTCATCTAGTCTCACACATCTTGGTCAATACCTAGTTCATGGTTGAAACCCGTCTTCAAAAATCTAGGAGAGAAACTAAAGAGGCTCAAGAGTCCGCAAACATGAGTTCTTATGAGTATGACAATGATATCTTTTTCAATTTTGATCATACTACATTACCTGACATGGATGCCTATAGAAACATTCCAAATGTTGAGAACATGGACACTATAAACAACAATGTTACACACAATGACAATATAGACAACTTATCAGTACATTCAGCAGATGTGGAAGAATCCATTATGAATCCCCATTTCAATCGATTGGTTGAGGAAATAATGAGGAGGGATAGACAATACTTTTACAAATGATGGCACAAAGTGGAGCCAAGATACCTCATGATTTTGACATGTCTCAAATAATGGAAAATCAACCTTTGCAACAACCTCACTCCAACATGGATCAAAGAAGACCTAATAGTGGAGGAAATAGAGGACCATATATGGTACCTGAATCACCATCAGCTTTGCTTCAAAAACCAGAGGTCCCACATACACATAGTCAAACATATGATACTCACCTTCGTAGACCATTATGGAAGTCTTATGGAGAAAAATATGCTCAATCACATATCAATGCTAAGGATCAACCACCAAAGCAAGTGGATATTCAAAGGCATGCTCAAAATTTGGACACAAGGAAACCCCGCGTCAAATTTGGGGGCAACACAATAGAACATGAGATGCCTGTAGAGTATGGTATACATGCACAAAATAGATATGGGGTTCCTCAACATGAATCTATACCAAGTGGTCCATATATGCAACATCACTATAGACCTCCTCCATATGAACATGTGTATGATCAATATCATCCATATATGCAACATGCTCCTCCTCCAATGGGTACCTCAAACATAGGATATGGTCCAAGAAGTCGATCTCCACCTAAGAGCAGTTTGGAACAACACATCAGGGACTTACAAAAGAAAATAGAGGACATAAATACACCGAAGCCAACATACACAATGAGAGACATATGTCCTTATCCATTTGACAAGAGCATTCCAATGCCTCCTTTTCCTACACACTTTATGATGCCTAAATTTGATAAGTATAGAGGAAAAGGGGATCCTAAGGCACACATAAGACAATTTTTCACAGCTTGCATTGAGGTAGCAGCAGAAGAGACATATTTGATGAGATTATTCCCACAAAGCTTAGGTGATCAAGCTATGGAATGGTTCTCCCAACTACCACCCGGTATTAAGTCATGGGGTGACTTAGTAGAGGCATTTATTCAGCATTTCTCCTACAATATAGAGACAAACATATCAGTCACTACTTTGTGCAACACCAAGCAAAAAGAGGGAGAGTCTTTTGCATCATTCTTACAAAGATGGAGGAATTTAGCCAGTAGATGCTCTTGTGAAATTCCACAAAAACAAATGGTAGAAATGTTCACCCAAAATGTTAACAAAGACATTGGCTATGATCTAAGAAAAGCTTGTTTGTCCACCTTCAAGGACATCATTGAAAAAGGCTTAGCGACAGAAAAGGTCCTAATTGAACAAGGAGTTATTAAGATATTCAAGGAAAACAAAGATGACTTTAAAGGAAAAGACAAGCCAAGATTTTGGAATAAAAACAAGAACACAGTCAATGATGGTGTTGTTGATGCCAACACAGTGCAACCCAAAGTCATCTTTTCAGGATCAAGTTCTTCAAATAATCAAGTGAATACTCAAACAACTTCTAGATCACGAAGGAAGTACACTCCATTGGGAGAACCACTTGAGTCAGTTTTCAAGAAGCTAGTGGCAAACAAGGTAATCATAGATCCAAATTTTCCTCCATATGAACCAAAGGTTAAACCAAATTGGTGGAATGATGATGACAACTGTGAATTTCATAAGAGCAAAGGTCATAAGACAGGAAATTGTCATCGACTGAAGAACATCATACAGGATCTCATTGATAGAGGTGACATTGAGATTGAGGGACATTCGTCTAATCAAGAACATGAGATGTTTAAGGAACCATTCCCAAAACATGACAAGGGAAAAGCTAAAGCCACAAAGGATCAAACCAACTATACCAGAGCATCTTACAACTATCATTCAACCATCAATCACATCTCGATGGACAATTATGTCTCTACCATTATCATCAAGGACAAAGCGTCTGAGAATTCTACTGAGAGACCCAGGATTGTCCTAAAAGGTGTTGGATCTTCTTCCGAACCTACCTTTGAATGTCATGTCACAACTTGTCGAGGTAAAATCACTTTGCAAGGTGCTCCAACTAAAAACACCGCTTCTTCATCAACCAAACTTGAGTATGACCTTGTAGAACAGCTAGGGAAGACACCCGCGCTTATCTCCATCCTTGAGCTCTTACGCATATCCCCCACACATAAAGCCATTCTTGAAAAAATCTTGAGAGACACCGCCATTCCTACTGATCTGAACGTGGACCAATTTCAAGCCATGGTGGGATACCTTTCCATTCTACACTCCCTTACATTCACAGAAGCTGATGATGCCTCCATAAGTCAGCCACATAATGCACCATTACACATTGATGTATCAAGTTTCCACACAATGGAGTTGAAGTGACCGTCAAAGTGGATCCAAATCCATTTATATATTGCAATAATCTACGACCTAGATCAGAAATAACAATTCTAGCCAATCGAGAAGTTGTTCCATCTTCAGCATATGTGGATCCAGAATCATTAAAAGCTTCTACAACAAAACAAACAGAGCTAAAAGAAAAATTCAAGATTAAAGACATGGGATGTGGTGAGTATATCTTTCATGTTGATCAACTCCCACTATCTCCTAAGACATTCAGTCGACAAGAACAATCTATAAACAATTTACAAGGAATTGGGTGTGAACCACCTAGTGTTGTGGCTACTGAGTCTGAATGCAAATCTCCTCCAGTGGTGCAAGCAACTCTTGATATCAATAGTCCTAAGAGTGGTTCCAGCGAAGAATCTATTGAGCGTATCGCCAGCCCTCTTGAGAACTCACATAGCTTTACCATATCATCCACTCATTCCATTTCCTCTCCGCTCCCAGACTTGGATCAACAAGAATTACAAAAGCCCTTACTCATTGGGGATGAAAAATCAAGCTTTGAAAAGAAAAATCTAAAAGTCAAAACTAAAGAAAAGTCCTTTAGTCCAAATCAAAATCAAAAGCTATTGGACTCTGCAAAAATCAAGGTCAAGGATAAAAATCCTATGAAGCAAAAAGAACAAGAGTTGATCTCCCCTAATATCAAAATAACTGGGGGCAAAAGTTCTACAATTTCAAGTCAAAAAGCACACTTGTTGATCCTAAGTCTCCATCATGCCATCCTACTTTCACTTCTTTTCGCAATCATAAGCCTTCATAGCTCATCCACTTGTTGCACACATCCATTCCCTTCTGGCGATACATCATGGACCTTTAATGGAGCTTCCTCGAAGGACTTTGTTATCAGAGATGCCCAAACTTCTTTAGGTGACACGCATATGGGCCTGTGTAGTCCACACACTAGTAATTCTATCTCAGTTCCTTCATCAAGGAAGACAGTCACTCGAGCTACAGATCATTCAGTCAAGGAACAATGCAGCTACAATCATAAAGTCAAGCCTCGCACATTTGAGGTAGGAAACTTAGTTCTCAGAGAAAATCCTAAAAATCAACAAGACAAAGAGAAGGGCAAGTTCGAACCAAACTGGCTTGGTCCTTACATTATTATAGCAGCATATGGATCTGGTGCATATCAGCTCTCAACTACAGAAGGTGAACCTTTGGAGGATCCTATCAACAGTATGCACCTTCGCAGGTTCTACACATAGCTCTTTGGAATATCCTAATTTCAAAAATACAAAAAAATCAAAAAAATTCAAAAATACAAATAAATAAATAAATTATTAAACAAAAGAAAAACATTAAAAAAATCAAAAAAAGTAAAGAGAAATAATTTCGTCCAACGGTGAAAACCACTTCGGTGGCACCCTGGGAAAGTACCATGGTGAAAACTGGGTCACCAGCGCCATGCGTAGAGACATTGCTCCTCCCTCCTTCAGGATTCACTTTCATCTTTTCACTTTGCACACACTCACAACCTATTCGTTCATAATAAACTTACCCATTCCCATCATGGCTTGTTATTGATTTACCCAAGATTGGTTAGCCATTCATAATAAACCTCCCTTTTCATCCCTTTCCATCCATAATAAATCAGATCATATCTGTGGCTAAGGCAAAATCCTACATCTAGTGATGGGTGTGGAACTGAGAACATCACATGTTTTGAGGAGTACAGTTTCTTCCAGCTTCCTTCAGTCTATCCACGCACAATCCGCAATAAAGCACCATCTGCATCACAGATCCGCAATAAAGTTTCATCTTCTCTGCAATAAAGTATCAGTTTCATAGATTCAGTCAGTTTTAGATGAGACACAACAACAACAATGGGCTTCAACAAAATCAAATCTTTCAACAGACTCAGACAACATATGGTTCAGTTCTATCTATCTTTTCTGTGAAAGTAAACATTGTGACCACAATCAAACAAGACTTATACAAGTGACAAGAGACACTAAGTTTGACGACTACAGTGGATGTTGGTGTCGAGTCTTGGTTTTCTTTTGATTTCATCTTTTGGTGACATGTCTTTTAGCTTTTCCAGGATGTCTCTGACTAGAGATTCTATCTCCAGGATATCCTTGACTAGAAAGGCGAGGATGGGGTATCGTCACCTATTTTTCTTTGCTGTCTGTGGATTGTCTCTTAGTAATGCTATGACTTGTCCAAGGATATGAGGACACTGTGAGTCTAGTGTAAACTAGGGCATTCCTTGTTTGTGACTGTCTTATCTCCATGCAAACAGGTACAATGACTTTTTGGGTCGAACATATGCCTCGATTGTCATAACCTACTTGCCATAATAAAGCTCAATGATGATAATGCACAAGAAGCTCTTTCACTTTCATATCTTCTATCTTCCATCCCCCTTTCTTGATTGACTTCCATCATCCTTCTCAAGTCCGCGTAGCCTACTATCACATGACTGAGTATAATGACACACCAAAAACATTTGCATTTCATGTAGTTTCACCTGCATTACCACATATTAAGCATTTCATACATACATATAGATATCACAATTGCATCACATCCTACACATAACACCTGTTAGCACAATTTACATTTGCATTATCATATTCATCTGCATTTCATACATTCACATTTGCATCATGCATACACATATAAAACATAAAAGAACAAAAAAATATATATTACATTTCATCATATACATATTTGCATCCATATCATAAGCATCACATAAGAACATCTCATCACATAGGTACGCATGCATATAGCTGCTGCAAAGATGAATCATCTCATATATATATATAAAAGTGTCATGATACAATGATGTCAAAATCATATGGCTACAAAAGAACCCACAGGTGTCTACAATACAAAAATGGTACAAAACTGATACAAAGGGAGCCCTGTACGGCTATGATGAACTCCCTCCCTCGGAGCCTCCTGGCCTCGGTGGAATCTGAGCCCCTGAAGGACTCATCCCAGGATCATCCTGCCTGTCCCCTCTATCTGGAGGTGGTGGAGGACCCATAACCCCACCACTCGATGCCTGTCTCCTCCGGCTCCCTCTCGTGGCTGTTGCTGTACGTGACGGTCTATGGAAGATCCTCGCCCACTGATCTGCTAGCACTGCACCATAGTAGAGGTCTCTCCAGTAGGCTATCTCCTCCCCTGCCCGCAGGACATAAGCATATCCTGCCCCTGTATCCTCCGCTGCCTGTCTCCTTGCCCTCAATGCTGTCTCAGCCTCTGTATAGCACTGGATAGTCTGATCCTACTCCCGCTCAGTATCTCTGAGCCTCCTCCTGAGCTGATCCCTCTCCCTCTCCAGCTCCTGGATCTCATCTGCTTGGCCCTAGTAGATCTCCCTTAGATCTAGCAGCTCATCCTCCACTGGGTCAACCCCCTCTACCTCTGCCTGTGGCTCCCCCTGTACAGGTGCCTGCCCCTGTGCCTGTACCTGTACCTATACTGGTGCCTGTACAGGTACCTGTCTCTGTCCCTGTCCTTGTATCTGTACCTGCCTGGGACCCTATGTTGCTGGCACCTATAGCGGCAGTCCATCGCGACCCCTCACCACCCGAGCTTACCTCTCCTCGCCACCCTCCCTCCGAGGTGCAACCCGCCTCTCTCCAACTGCTCCCCTCCTCCTCCGTCGGCCTTGGCCCCCATCACCTCCACCATCATCATCGTCTCCACCCCCATCTCCCTCCAATGCCTCTCCCGGATCTGTCAAGCATGGGAAGGGATGCTCTGCCCAGTAAGTTGTGTACTCGGCATCCATACTGGCATCCTCGATCTCTGGCCACATGTCCCAAGGTAGAGTATCATCTCTATCAGCTGTGTCACTGCCTAATCATACGACAGCAAGGGCCCAAACTGTGCCTGATCTCTAACTGTACGGGCATACATACCTGAGCCCTGGGGCATCCTCTGAATCTGGCCAAACTATCGACCAATCCTGTCTACTAGCTGCCTCTCTAGCACATAGGGCATCCGCCCAATCAAGTACCTGCTCCAGAAGGTGTACGACAACTCAACTGCGTCATCCTCCCACTGCTCGCAGCCTAGATATGGTCTCCATATGACCTCATCAATTTCATCTATCACTCGCCGCCAATACTCTAGCCTGCCAATCCGTGGCTGTGATGTGATCATATCATACAGATGAACAAAGTTGCGTCCATGACCCTTGCTCCTAAAGTGTATCGGTCGGGTAATCGACAGATGCTCATAGGCCCATACCTGCAACAATGTAACTCCACAGCCTAATCCTACTGATCCATGATAAACAAACTGATGAAGCTCATAATACAAATGGGCCAGCACACATGGTCCCCAGGCATATCTGGTGTGTTGCATCACCAGTGTCTCCAGTGCTCCTCCCCAGCCCATAGCCAACCCCCATGTCGCCCTATCCGGACACAGGAACCCACTGATAGCTCCTCCTATCACTACCGACAGCGCTAGTCCTGTGGCTGTCATGGTGTCCCATGCCACGTGTCCTACTCTCATCTCCAGACCTGGGTCCTGAAACACCCATCTCAATGCCTCTCTGTCTCCATCTCGATCGTATGGGATCAGCTCCCCATCGATCGGTATTCGCAATATCCTCTATACATCCTCCAGGGTGACTGTCATCTCACCCATCGGTAAATGGAATGTGCACGTCTCAGAATGCCATCTCTCAGCTAATGCAGTCAGCAGTCCCATGTTCGCCCGAAACTCGGACACATATAGAACATGTCTCAGTCCCATCTCCTCAATAGCAGCTCGCTCCTCGGCTGTCAGCTCAGGTCGCAACCTCTGAGTAGACGAGAATCTCTCCCGTGACTCTAGCATTGGCAAATACTCCTGCAGTCAAGCAAATCACTCATGTCAATCATCGTGGCATTCACTGTTCATCACAAAATGCTACTTTTTATCCAAATGCATATTGCTATCTACCCTAGTGACACTCACTGTTCATCACAAAGTGTTGCTATTTATCCTAGTGGTACTCCCTGTTCATCACAAAGTACTATGTGTGTGACACTCACTGTTCATCACAAAGTGTTACTCACATTGGCACTCCCTGTTCATCACAAAGTGCTGCTCATATTCTAGTACTCCCTGTTCATCACAAAGTACTCTATCTTGGTACTCACTGTTCATCACAAAGTGCCTTGATCTATCCTAGTCTTCCTAGAGGACCTTCTTGAGTGTATCCTCTCAGCAGCTTATCCAATCGACATCGTATGTTCATCACAGAACTGCCGATTTGACCTAGAAGACACAAATTCACATTTTTGGACACAAACGCGCTTACCTGACATAAACGCACTTTCAGACTGCATAGACGCGCTTGAAAAACATAGACGCGCTTGATTGACACAGACGTGCCTATGCTCTGCACAGACGCGACTGACCAGCACAGACATGGTTGCATTTGACACAGACGCGGGTTCCAACGTAGACGCGCTTGGCACAAACACAGACGCGCCTGGCACCAATGCAGACGCACCTGGACATTTTTGACACTTTTTGGACCCTTGTCTAAGTGCATTTATTTCCCTATCTAGCATGCATTAATGACAAAAATTAAATGCGTCAAAGTATGAGGAGGTTTGGTGGTACTTACCGGCTCTCCTGCCTCTGCTGGCCTCTGGAATCGGCGAACGCGGTCGAATCTGTGAGTGAAAGCCATCGCTGCTGACTGCTCCTGCTCTATTCTCGGTCTGCAATATGCTCTCATGGATGTGTAAGATGACAATGAGGATGTATTTTCCCCCGTGGTCTATCTTATAGACTACTCCTAGCCCTCGTTTCCCGAGTCAGTCTTCTTTATCCCGTGACTTTGTCACTTTATCCGGTCAGTCCATTCTAGCCTTTTTTTCTTATCGAGAGATTGTCTGTGATCTTTCCAGACATTTTCATCCAATCTCTCGAGGGGGCATATCATTCCCAATCCTAGGGCAATTCTGTATCAGTTCATCTTATCTTCTTTGAAACAACGCGACAAGCCGCATTGTCTCGAAGAGGGGCAAAATGTAGACACCCAAAATTGTCCAGTCTAATTAAATAAATATTTTATTTATTTAATTACTTTAGCCTAATTCTTCTATTAATTAAATAAATCTTTATTTATTTAATTAATTCATTTATCCTCTTCTAGCTTTATTTCTCATTTAAATAAATACATTTATTTATTTAAATTATCCTTTTCCTAAATTAAATAAATATCTTATTTATTTAATTGTCCCACTTCTTCTATTAATTAAATAAATATTTATTTATTTAATTAATTCATTAACCTTTTCTACCCATGACACATGTCATTCATCTCTTAATTCATACACTGCCTACCCCTTTCATTATGTTATTATTTCTTTTACCTACCCTCTAATCATAGCCGACCTCCTTTTACACCTCTCAATCTTATCCCTCCATTTCATATAGTGTCTTCTATATAAGGAGATGCTTCCTTCATTATCAAACCCTAATCACCCAAATCGTTCTATGCATTCTAATCATCTCCTATGCAATTGACTACACTACGATCCTACTTGCAACCACATTCCGTTCTTTGTTGAGCTCTTGTGCACATAAAATCTGAGAGCAAATATATCAAGCAAGATCAATGGAGATAGGAAGAATGGAGATCAAAACCCTATTGGACATGTGAAGGTATAATCTTTGTGATTTCATTTGATTTGCATTGTCTTAGATAATCTTCATATGTTATGGTGGATCTTTGTTGTTGTTAGGCTAGGGTTTTGTGGTTGGATTCATTTAGCCTTTCAATATCGTTATTATTGTATCCATTTTCACCATATACACTAGTCATAGGAGTAGTCAAAGGAATTGAAGGATTGACTTGTGTTGAAGGTTGTAAGTAACCTAGGGTTTTGGCACAACTCTTGATAGGCATGAAATTAGAATCAACAATATGTGCAATGCCACACAATATATAAATTCCATTCTTATCACTTTGAAGCATGCATTTAAAGCCTTCAATTAATGGAAGACCTTCACTGTTAGGGTATTCTTGGGACATCCATTGTTGAAAGCTATCAAATTGATTGTCCAATGTGGAAAGTTGATGTAAAGAAACCCTCGTTAAAGCTTTTTCTTCATTATGGGATTCATTAATGGGGTGAATAGGCACATGATTATGATGGGAAGAATTAGCATGATCCTCATTAAAGAAGTCACCCAAATTAGGCTTCGTCTCCTCGGTAATTAAACTTTGGGAAGCCTTAATTCTAATGCTTCATCTAACAGGGATAGGATAAGTAAGGTAGGACTAATAGTGGTAAAACTCATGCACTAGAGGGAAAATTTAAATTTTGAATTGTGAAACAAAGCTTACAAAATTGAGTAATGCAAAATTTAAGAAAATAATGATTACACAATTTGAATTTTGTTGGGGGAAGAGGATGGCACAATTTCCAAAAATGAAAAGAAATTGGAATTTTAAAATTAGCGCCAAGGGAATACCACTTAATTTTAAAATAAGAATTTTTAAAATTAGGGCAGACTATAATTAACCTCTTAATATTAAAACTTTTCTTGAAATTTGAAATGTTGAATTCGAGAGGTATGTCCAATTTTAGAGGGATTAAAAATCGATAAAATTAGCCAATCTTCTGGATTTAGGCTAGTAAATACAATCATAACAATCTCCCGAAATTTCGGGAAAAAAACTGACCGTGGCAGGAACGTACATGGTCCGACCAACTTTTTTTGAAAATTTCAAGGATGGATATTATGATGATTTTAAATCTAACCCCCCAAAATTGGCAAATTTTACAATCTCTAGATGGGCGAAATGAAGGCGCAACTGTGAAAATGAGACCCTATTAGGGTTTTGAAGAAAAAGAGGAATTGAATTGCAGTTTGGAAAAGGGTCAAACCTAATGGGTAGGGACACCTTGGAAAATGTTTAGAAATCAGAATGTAAATTGAATTGATTTGAAATTTGCACAAAATCCAATTAATTTTGAAAATTAGGGTTTGATGACCTAACCACTTAATTTTGAAATTTGAATTTTGGGAAAAAGGGGGAAAATTGAAAATTTGAATTGTAAGATTACAGACAAATCTGAGAACAATCAGAAATCTGAAAATTAAATGGAAATCCAATTTTTGCACAAGTTCAAGATGTTTTTTGAAAATTAGGGTTTTAACAAGTAACCTCTTAATTTTGTAAAATTTAATGGCAAATTGAACAAGACAAGGAGGAAAATGAATTTGACAATCAAAACAATTTTTAAATCTAAGATAACCACAAGCAACGTTTTACAAATCACAAATTCAATTTTAATTTGAAAAACTAGGGTTTTTAATGATTTAACCACTAAGTTTGCAGAAATTTGAAACTCGTAAATGAAAAATATGCAATGTTGTTTAAAGGAAAGCATGCAAGACGTCGGATTCACCAAAATGTAATGGTGGAAAAATGGTGAATGATAAACCAAGAGGAAAGCTACCCTTTCCCTCAAAAAGAGATGAGAGTTTCATTATTGATTACCCTTCAAACACTTTTCACCATGTTACATTAGAAAGAGGAGAGGATAATTCACTAGATTCAATCTCTCCACATGAAGATGGTAGATTGAATTATGAATGAATTGGGAATGTTAAGTTGATCCCCTCTTCCTTGTTTGAAATGGAAAGAAAATTGATTGAATTATGTAGTGCATAAGTGACAAAGAACTGATTATAACTTGAGATAAGAATATGGGATGAAGCTGTGCACCTAGATCTAGCAATAATATGTCGAGACAAATTCACCCTACAAATTTGAGGAAAAGTTGCCTGGACCACGACGGGAATGTATACGGTCCTCAGAAAAATCTGCAAAATGAAAAGGGTTTTTTTGCCTTTGCAAATGGATCCCAAATCCAAAAGTATAGCTACGCACCTGCAACCTACACATAGAAAAGAGAGGAAAATGGGTTGGGATTGGGGGTTTTCCTTTAGGTCAAACCCTAGTTTTGGAATTAACCAAGTAATGAAAGAAAGTACTTACAAGTAGCTGTAAATGAAAGACTGAATTGTAAATCACCTCAAGGGAGGTTGTGATGGCAATGTTGATAGATAGAGATGATTGTGTGGAATTGAATATTGAACTCAATCTTCTCTTCAATGGTTGAATCCTTGACTTGAATGCAACACCTAGCCTTGAAGGGAGACTTGAGAATGCTCAATGTTGGAAAAGAATGCTTGAATGCTTGATCGCTTATGCAACTTGAATCTATACAACTTCGGCCTATCCAACTTATGAAAATGAGAGGATGAATTCACCCTTAAATACATGTTAGTGGATTTGATTTTCATCACGGGCCGACATCGGGGGAGTTTCCCGCTTGATGCACAACCAACAATGCAACCCTAGGAAGGGTCCTGCCCCAAAAAAGGACCTGTCCTGGGAGGAAAAGGGCGTCACACCCTTGTTCAAGGGGGGAAAGTGGTGCCACACCCTTGTCCTACCCTTTTCTCTAGGGCAGAGTGTAGACGGGGTGATGTAGAGGCCAAGGAAGAAGTTGTTTATGAAGGCTGAGCAATCTCTGGTCTCTGATCAGGATAGAGGATTCGAACTCGTGTGCATGAGGAACCTAATGCAGTCAAAAATTGCTAGGGTCACAATTTTATGACACTACAGTATTGTACACTCATTGGACATATGAGTCAACCTAAAGGGCCACCGTAATGGGGAGCATAGCTGTCCCCAAAATTTTCTTGTATGTGTACGAGAATATGAGTATGAGTACAAGGAAAAGATTATGAGAATATTCTTTTAGGGTTAGGATCAATTTTGTTAACCAACTTTGTAGGTTGTCCTAAAAAATAGCATATTATAAGCGGTTGGAATGAAAAAGGCTGTGTGGTGGTGTTTTACTGTTTTACTGGATAATAAGAAAAGATTGGATGACTATGTTCTATGGACGTAGCCCATATTGGGTGAACCACGTTAAATGTCCATGTTATTTGTGTTGTGTTTTTTCTTTATCTTTATGTATTTAAATCTGCATATAATTGTTAATTTGTATTTGCTCCAGATCTGCCTAAACCCTAACAATTGGTATCAGAGCCGTGTAAATATGTAAATTAGTAGGGATTTTCAGATTTGAGTGGGAGCAATGAAAGAAATCAAATTCAAAGTCGAGAAGTTCAATGAACAAAATTATCAGTTATAGAAAATGCAGATGGAGGATTACTTGTATCAAAAGGATCTGTGGCCGCCATTAGAAGGAAAGACAAATAAATTGACCATGATGTCAGATGAAGATTGGGATATTCTGGATATAAAGGCACTGGGGACCATTCAGTTGTGCCTTGCACCATTTGTAGCATTCAATATATCAAAAATAACAACGAATGAAGCCATGATGCAAGGACTAGTTAAATTGTATGAGAAACCCTCAACTTCGAATAAGGTATTTCTTATGAAGCATTTATTTAATATGAAAATGAGTGGAGGATCTATAGAAGATCATTTAAATGAATTTAATACAATTACCGACCAATTGACTTCTGTAAAAGTTAACTATGATGAAGAGGTTAGAGCTCTCTTAATTTTATGTTCTTTGCCAGAAAGCTCGAATAACTTGGTTATGGCTAGAACTTTGTCTCTAGTACAAACACTTTGAAATTTGATGCTGTTGTTGGTGTTATCCTAAGTGAGGAAATGCGGCAAAAGAGCATAGGTGAGACTTCAATATCATCAAAACTATTTTGGATGTAGAGAACATGGGAAGATCAAAAGAAAGAGAAAAGAACCTTGGAAATCATGAAAAGTCATGAGGGAAGTGAAAAAATAGATGCTCTCAATCTAGAGGAAGAAAGGATTGCCGGTACTGCAGAAAACCAGGACATTTAAAGAAAGATTGCTGGTCTCGGAAAAACAAACAAGGAGATGAAAATGAACTTGATAGTAAGGAAGCCGATGTTGCAAGTAATACTTTACAAGATTCCTTAATTCTATGTTTAGAAAATGTTGATGATTCTTGGGTAATAGATTTAGGGGCTTCATTTCATGTCACACCCCATAGAAAATATTTTCTAGATTATGTTGATAACTCAATGATGAACGGATAGTACCAAACCGGTACTGAGAGGGGGAGGTGAATCAGTACAGACAAAAACACATTCCTAAAACCGATTTGTCAGTAGACACTGTGCTTTTATAGACAAACAGTAACACCGGTCTTAAATAGAGTACAATCGGCAAAACCCAAAATAACTGAGACAAGCATAAACTGGTCGACACTTATCTTTTCATACAATCTAATACATCATTTCCATTTCACCCTAGTGCATGAATAGGTAATCTATCATCAAAAATATAAACAGCTAGATCAACGTGATTTACCTTCAGACACACATCACTTAAACCATCACATGAATAACACCACATATGACACACATATTTTTCACGTGGAAACCCAAGTGGGAAAAACCACAGTGGGGATGAATACCCACAAGCTATTTTTGAACTCTTTAGAAGTCCGCTCTGTTAGGAGCCTTGTCTGGTTAAAGACTGATACAATAGGTTTTGTTAGGAACCGATCTTGTTAGGGATCATCCAGTTAAGGGATGGCTAGAATAACCAGTTAAGGGTTAAACCCTGTTAAAGGTTACCTTGTTAGAGGATTTCAAGAACTCAATGGTTTTGAGTCACCCAGTCAAAAGATTTACAGTAAGCTGGTTAAAGCTACCCTGTTAAAGGATTTCCCAACTGTTGAAGTGGTTAGAGATCAACAGGTATTACAATGATCTGGTAACATCACTCAATGCCAATACAGATCCTCTTTAGCTCCTCTTCACCTTCTGCACTTACACTCTGTAGGTATCACTTCTCTCCTCTGGTCTGGAAAGAATTACGTATCTCTTCACTTGGATACACACACAACTTTTGCCAACAACTTCAGAAAGAAACACAACATCAACCTTATAGAAAATAGATAGGTTGGTAGCATAAACCCTAAACCCTAAACCTGTTAGGTTAAGCAATTCAAATGGTTCAATTCTGACCATTGAGCACATTGCATTAAATGCAATAGTCTTGAACCGATCTCAAGACATTCTCCATCGTTCATTTTCCACCGCTTTCATGGCGGTCGATAACCCATCACGCATTTTAACCGTTTACAGACTTCGCACATTCCCGAGGTAGATAGGAACAATCTCCTTCATGCAAGATCCTTGACACACACAAGACTGACATGGCAACATGATCTGTTCTTCGTTACAATGCTAACTCATCACACAAAATCATCGATTGAGTCACACAGACTTGAAGCACTTCAACCGAAAACCTTGAAGTTAAGACTACCAACCGGTAGTCATACAAAGCTTCCATGTACTGGTTTCCATATCAACATGCCGGTTCACCTTGAACAAACACACCACTTCACTTTGGCACATATACCGGTTCACAATATTATACCGATTCTCACATATACCGGTTCTCTCTTCTTTAGCATATTGACATCAATGATAACATACAATGTCATCATGTCCTCATACCGGTTCACATAATGCCAACATATGTTCAAGGTGATTTTGGACTAGTATACTTGGGTGATGACATGAATCCTCTTAGATTGTTGGAAAAGGCAAGATAAAAATCAAGTTGCAGAATGGAAATGACTGGTTGCTGAAGGAGGTAAGGTATGCCCCTAATTTCAGAAGAAATTTATTTTTTGTAGGACAATTGGGTAGTGAAGGCTACATAGTTACCTTTACAAACAATGTCTGGAAGGTCACTAAAGGTTCATTAGTAGTAGCTAAAGGTGTAAAGGTAGGCACATTGTATTTGTGTACTGGTAATACTTATTCTACCTTAGTTGCTACAAAAAAGTTGCTACAGGGACAACTACAATAAATATTGCAAGGACATATTTAAAACTGTGGC
Organism: Cryptomeria japonica; assembly: GCF_030272615.1. Classification (NCBI taxonomy): domain Eukaryota; kingdom Viridiplantae; phylum Streptophyta; class Pinopsida; order Cupressales; family Cupressaceae; genus Cryptomeria; species Cryptomeria japonica. The sequence goes on from NC_081409.1 coordinate 4,790,647, forward strand.
ACCATAGATTTGGGCACATGAGTGAGAAAGGGACGAATAATCCTTCACTCTAAATATTTATTGCCAGGATTGAAGCAGATTGATTTAGAGTTATGTGAAAACTGTGTTTATGGGAAATATAAAAGAGTCAGATTTCTCAAGGTTGGGAAAGAGAAGAAGAGTGAGAAGTTAGAGTTTGTGTATTCAGATGTATGGGGACCAACTTAGGTATCATCTCTTGATGAATCTTGTTATTTTGTTATTTTATAGATGATGCAACTGTTAGGTCTCAGAGGCAACTGAGAGGGGGGGGGGGGGTGAATCGGTTGTCTATTAATTTCAAACCAAAACTAACTTAACCAAACTTAGTGCATAATACCGGTAAACCAAAATTTAATGCCGATAGATAGTTTAACAGTTAATTGCAATACCAGTAAAGTTTAATGCATGAAACAAAAAGACAAATAACATACACAACACATAATGCAATTATTTGTATGTGGAAACCCTGTAAGGGGAAAAAACATGGTGGGAAACCTTACCCACAATCAGATGATACTACTGCAGATAGTATGTGTGTACAAATGGGGTCTACACATGCATAAAGGCCAATTGCCTAGAGCTCATTGCTCAATCACAAAATGGGAGTCACACTGACTACAATTGGATGGTTAAATCCAATGATAATGTATTACTCAAAATAATATCTTCATATGCTGGATTCAGTACCGGTTAAGCTCTGATTTGCCTTCTCCAAAAGCCTCCTTGAATCTGTAAATGATGTCTGCATGTATAGCTCTGCTTATATTCACATATACCTTATTACAATCCTTTTTTACACTCCTCTACATAATCTCTCAAATGAGATCTTACATATATACCAAGACCTAAGACCAAATGTGTAGATCAACTTACTAGGATATTAAAATTAAATCAATTACAAATGAATCAATATGCGATGCATGATGTCGGCTCAATGCATTTACAACAATAAAAAATCATCTCCATAACGTGCCATGCTGATCTGGAATAAATAATGCTTGCTGGTCCATAACCTAGACCTATTTGCCGGTAACAACAAATATGCAAACCCGATTGGATCTATGACCAAATCACCAAAACCAAGTGATCAAACAATGTCTTCGACATAACCAAGTAATCTCTAGATGATAACAGATCATCCTTAGTGCTGGTGAACAATATAACCTATCGGTGAACCAAATACCAGTGACTGTGCATAAGTCACTGAACATGCCGGTGAACATAACCAAAGATCTCCAAGTGTTCTCAAGTGTTGACAAGTGTTGACATCAATGACAAAAACAATGCAACACATCCATAATACCAACAATCTCCCCCTTTGGCATTGATGGCAACACAAGATGGAAAAACCATCTAAGTGCCAAAGCAGAAATGCCAAAAACAAAAAACCAACAATCTTCCAAAGAGGTCATCAAAATATAGATACAGAGAGTAACAATCTCTCCCCCAATGAATAATCTCTCCCCAAAAGATAATGTGTTTTTCCATAGATATCTCTCCCCCTTTGACATCAAATGCCGAAGCAATACAAAACCAAATACAATCAGTTCAAAGAACTTGTTACAAATACCAATTGTTATAACCATATTTATTCAATCTACTCCCCCTGAGAAGTAGCTCTCCTTCATCAAAGCCGGAAAAATATTTTTCTATTAATTCTGCCGGTCTGATGCCATGCTCCAACTGTCTAAGTTTCTACTGGTGAGGGTATAACTCCAAGATGCTCCCTTAGATATTCAAAAATTTCTTTAGGCAAAGGTTTAGTAAAGATATCTGCAATCTACTCTTTAGTATTCACATAAACCAATTTCACTTCTTTTGCTTCAACATTCTCTTTCAGAAAATTGAATTTGATAGAAACATGTTTAGTTTTTGAGTGAAATACCGGATTCTTTGATATATCAATTGCTGCCATATTATCACAGTAAATGATTATAGGTTCCTTGCATTTTACCTTTATGTCTTTCAACATTTTCTTAATCCATAATACCTGTGTACAGTTAGTTGCTGCTACAACATATTCTGATTCTGTTGTTGATAAGGATGTACAACTTTGTTTCTTGCTCAACCATGAAATTAGTCTACTGCCAAGAAAAAATGCTCTGTCGGTGGTACTTTTTTCGTCATCTATATCTCCTACCCAATTTGCATCTGTGTATGCACATAAATCAAAATTTTCATCTGTAGGATACCATAAACCAAGATTTGTTGTGCCTTGTAGATACTAGAAAATCCTTTTTACTGCCGATTCATGATTTTCCTTAAGATTACTCTGAAATCTTGAAACAATACATACTGCATTCATAATATCAGGTCTTGTTTGTTTCAAATACAGTAAACCTCCTATCATAGACTTGTATCTTGTTGGATTAATAGGTGTTGATTCATCCTTCAAAGATAGTTTATCAGTTGTAGTCATAGGTGTACTTACTAGTTTAGAGTTTTCCATGCCAAATTTTTTAAGTAATTCCTTCAAGTACTTTGATTGATTTATGAATATACCTTTATTAGTCTGTGAAATCTGCAATCCTAAAAATAATTTTATCTCTCCAATCATAGACATTTCAAATTTTTCCTGCATCTTATTAGAAAAGTCTTTACACAATCCATCTTCTCCTCGAAAAATTATATCATCAACAAAAACTTCAATAACCAAGATGTCATCATTAGTCACTTTGTAATATAAGTTGCTGTCAGCATTACCTTTGGTGTAACCAAGATTCAAAAGATATTTGTCCAATCTAGCATACCAAGCTCTAGGAGCTTGCTTCAATCCATATAAAGCTTTCCTTAACTTGCAAACTATATCTTTGTCATCTGTCAAAGAAAATCCTTCAGGTTGTTCAATATAAACTTCCTCTTCTAGATCTCCATTCAAAAATGCACATTTAACATCCATTTGATATACTTTATAGTTCTTGTGTGTTGCAAAAGCCAAGAATAATTTGACTGCCTCAATTCTAGCTACTGGTGCAAAGGTTTCATTATAATCAATTCCTTCTTTATGTGAATATCCCTTACACACTAATCTTGCTTTGTTTCTGATTACCTTACCATCTTCATTAAGTTTGTTTCTGAATACCCATTTAGTTTCGATTACATTTTTGTTTCTAGGCCGAGGAACCAATGTCCATGTGTTATTCTTTTCAATTTGTTCCAATTCATCTTCCATAGCTTTAATCCAATGTTTATCTTCACATGCCTCATTAATAGGTGCTGGTTCAAATTGAGAAATTAGACATACCTCTTCATTTGCAAGTCTTCCTCTAGTCATAACTCCTTGATACTTATTCCCAATTATCTGACTTTTAGAGAGATTCAATCTTACATACCTGGGTGTGTTCACTTATTGCTGTTCTTCAGTCACTGTGGAATTCTCAGATGATGCCGGTGTGACTGGATCAACATTCTGTACCAGTGTGCCTATAGTAGGTTCATTTATGATTATCTCAACTGCCAGTTCAGAGTCTATATACCTTCTAAACTGTTCACCAATCTTCACATTTGCACTTTCAATGATTTTCTATAATCTCTTATTGAAACATCTATATGCCTTGCTTTTAGATGAACAACCAAGAAATATTCCTTCATCACTTCCAGGATCAAATTTGCCAATATAATCATCTCTCCTAATATAACATTTGCTTCCAAATATTCTGAAATATTTAAGAGTAGGAGTATTACCAAACAATAGTTCATGAGGGGTCTTACTGGTTTCACCTTTGATGTGAACTCTGTTGAATGTATAAACAACTGTATTGACTGCTTCTCTCCAATACACATGAGGTAAGTTTGCTTATGATATCATGCTTCTAGCTACATCCAAAATAGTTCTATTCTTTCTTTCCACAACTACATTTTGCTGGGGTGTCCGAGGTGCTGATAATTGTCTTTTGATTCCATTCACTTCACAAAATGTATTAAATTCCTTAGATGTGAATTCACCTCCTTGATTTGATCTCAAGCATTTGATTTTCTTACCGGTTTCATTCTCTACCATCACCTTGAATAGTTTGAATTTCCCAAAAGCTTCTGATTTCTCCCTGAGAAAAGTAACCCAACACATTCTAGAATAATCATCAATGACTAGCATAAAATATCTATCTCCTTGTAAACTTCTAGTTCTTGCTGGACCACATAAATTGATATGAATTAAGTCAAGAACATTATTGAATTTTTCTGGAATACTCTTAAAAGTTGTTCTACTTGCTTCCAAATTGACATTCCTTACATACCGGATTGTGAGGTTTAACAATCTTAGGTAAATCTCTTACTGCCTTAGTTGTACTGACTTTCACAATGCAATCAAAATTTACATGACACAGTCTCTTATGCCATAGCCAACTTTCATCAATATGTGCAATCAATCATGTCTTCTCATTGTTATTCAAATGAAAGATATTACCTCTAGTCTGATTACCGGTTGCAATTTCCAAACTAGTTCTATTCATGATTTTGCATTTACCATTCTTGAATTGTAATTGAAATCTCTTTTCAACTAGTTGACCAACACTCAAAAGATTATGCTTCAAACCTTGAACATAGTAAACATTATCAGTATTGTGCTTAACATCAAAGGATATAGTGCCTTTTCCTATGATCAAACAAGCTTTGTCATCTCCAAATCTTACTAGACCTCCATTGTATTCCTGAAAGGTTAATAATTTACTCTTATCACCAGTCATATGATGTGAACATCTAGAATCAATGATCCATTCATCCGTTTCTTCAATTTTAGCTACTAGGGCCTACTCTACCGGTTGAACAGTAGGTGCCAGTTGATCTTCTGTTATAGCAACAAAAGCCCATCCATTGTCTGCTGGTTCCTCATTAGAATCATGAGTAACTCCATCAACATAGTAACATGATTTGTCTATTCTTCTTAAATTTGTACCTTTGACATTCATGGTTAGGCTTATATGTTCTTTTAACTTCTTCTTTCAATCTTGCATGTCTATCAGGACACCTAGATGCCATATGACCAATTTTATTGCAGTTAAAACATTTAAATGGTGCTTTACCTTCATACTTACTTCCAACTGGACCTTTAGGCATTTTCCTTGCAAATAGTGCTTCAAGCTCTTCAAGTTCTTCATTCTCTCTTCTGATTTCTTCAAGTTCTCTAGCATAGAGTGCTTTCCAATCATATTTTCCAGATGATGAAGCTTTGAAAGCCAAATCTGTCTTAATTGAAGCAATAGGACCAAATTCCTCAAGTTCAAAAGTTGAAAGTTTTCCAACCAAAGTATCTCTAGTTACTGATGCATTAGGCATTATTCTCAATTCATTAATAGCAGTTATTTTCATTTGTATGTCGGTGGCAAAGATTTTAAAACTTTAGAAACAATTTCATCTTCACTTAAGGATCCTCCACAACATTGTATACCCAAAACAATTTCATTAACTCTTTCCATAAAAGAAGAAATCCTTTCATCTTCTTTCATTTTTAGATTTTCATACCTGACCTGAAAGCAGTCCAGTTTTGCAATTTTGACTGTGGCATCACCTTCATTCAATGTCTCCAATTTATCCCAAATAGCTTTAGTAGTAGATCGATCTGATAATCCCATGATTTGCTGATCTAACAATGCGCTCAAAAGTGCTTCTCTTGCTTTGCAATCATTCTCCTCATCTTTAGCCAAGGTTGGTGGATTAGGTTGACCTTGAGTAGGAACAACATAGCCATTCTTTGTAACATCCCATATGTCCTTTCCAATGCAATTCAGATGTGTCTCCATTTTGATCTTCCATATACCATAGTTGGTTCCATGAAGCTTTAGACTGTCCTTCCTGAAATAGTTAGTAGACACGAGATCTCCTCAAGTTGTTAAACTTCTGCAAAAAGAGAACTAGGCTCTAATACTAATTGTTAGGTCCCAGAGGCAACTGAGAGGGGGGGGGGGTGAATCAATTGTCTATTAATTTTAAACCAAAACTAACTTAACCAAACTTAGTGCATAATACCAGTAAACCAAACTTTAATGCCGGTAGACAGTTTAACATTTAATTGCAATACCGATAAAGTTTAATGCATGAAACAGAAAGACAAATAACATACACAACACATAACACAATTATTTGTATGTGGAAACCCTATAAGGGGAAAAACCACAGTGGAAAACCTTACCCACAATCAAATGATACTACTGCAGATAGTATGTGTGTGCAAATGGGGTCTGCACATGCAGAAAGGTCTCCATAACATGCCGTGCTGATCTGGAATAGATAATGCTTGCTGGTCCATAACCTAGACCTATTTGCCAGTAACAACAAATATGCAAACCCGATTGGGTCAATGACCAAATCACCAAAACCAAGTGATCAAACAATGTCTTCAACATAACCAAGTAATCTCCAGATGATAACAGATCATCCTCAGTGCCGGTGAACAATATAACCTGCTGGTGAACCAGATACCGGTGACTGTGCATAAGTCACTGAACATGCCAGTGAACATAACCAAAGATCTCCAAGTGTTCTCAAGTGTTGACAAGTGTTGACATCAATGACAAAACCAATGCAACACATCCATAATACCAACAACAACCAAGAAAACATGAGTGTATTTCCTAAAAAAAAATCAAATGTTTTTGAAACTTTTAAGAAATGGAAAGCTTTGGTTGAGAATGGGACATGAAAAAAGTTGAAGTGTCTAAGATCTAATGATGGAAGTGAGTATTGCAGCAAAACATTTGAAGATTATTGTTCTTACAATGGAAACCAAAGGCAAAAGATGGTTCTAGGAACCCCAAAAGAAAATGGTGTATCTGAGAGAATGAATAGGATCATTATGAAGTGTGCAAGGAGCGTGAGATTACATGCCGGACTACCCCTACATTTATGGGCAAATGCTATACATACTGTTGTTTATTTGATAAATAAAGGACCTTCAAATCTTTTGGATGGTGGCATTTCAGAGGAGACATGGACTAGTCAAAAGGTAAATTATTCTTTTATGAAAACCTTTGGTTGTGAAGCTTTTATCCATGTTAATAAAGAAAACATAACCAAGCTTGATGCTAAATGTAAAAAATGTACCTTCATTGGATATTTAATGGATGACTTTGGTTATCAGTTATGGGATTTTGAAAATCAAAAAATACTTAGAAGTAGAGATGTTATATTCAATGAGAAGATCATGTATAAAGAAAAAATGCAAGAAAAGAAGCATGAACAAGTCAAAAAGGAATATGTGGTGCTGGTTGAGATTCCTAAGAATAAAATGCCATTGGTACCTGATGCTCAGCAACAAAAAAATATCCCATTGACTCCTACAAGTGTTAGACGTTCTACGAGGTTAAGTAGACCTCCTAAAATATTTTCTCCTTCTTTGTATTCTATTTTATTAACTAATTCTAGTGAGCTAGAAGGATATAAATAAGCAATGTAGGTGGATGCCTGTGAAGTCGAAAATGATTTCCCTAGGGTTTCCACTCAAGGAATGAAAACTGCTAGAGAATATTTCACTTTGGAGCTTTCACATTCAAAAGAGGATTGAGAATTCACTAGATCTAGTCATGAATAAGATCAAGACTAAATGCTAAGTGAATTTGGTTTGAAGGGTATCCTCTTTTGGGAGTTGAAGTGTTGAAATTAGGTAAAAGCATGAAAACAATGAGCTATAGTCATAGGATTTTCGCACACACCTAGAATTAAGCAATGTAAGTTGAATCTAATTTTCTCTCTGAAACAGCTCAAAAATTGTCGGGACCATGACACATCACAATGGTCCTCCAAAATTTTTACACACCAAAGGGATATGATTCATCATTGTGAATGAATCCTAATATTTAAGGAGTATAGCTCTATACCTATTTCTTGCACACAGAGAGAAAGGGAAATGTATTGGGAATAGGGGTTTGCCATAGGTGAAAACCCCAGTTTTGGAATTAACCATGAAATTGAAATAAATGTAATTTAAATGATTGAAGGGAAAGGATCTCCCTTTGAAGGAGATGTTAATTTATGACTAAAAATTGAATTATGATACCTCCTGGTGAAGTTTTTCTTGCCTCCACATGGAATTAGGGTTTAAGAAGTCTTCAACAAAAAGGACGAATAATGTCTCTTTCAATGCTTGGATCTTGAATTTACTGTTGCTCCTAAGTTGAAAGAAGACTGATGATACTCAATTGCTCTTGAATGCTTGAATTTTTGATCTCATGTATGCTTTCTTGATTGTGTATGTTCAAATGAGAGGGGAAATCCTCTTTATTTACTTTCCCATCGGTGAAATTGGCTAATTTTTTGACATGAGTCGACACAGAGAGGGAAATCCTGCTCAATTTTGAAATGGATCAAGGGATTCAAATTGGATCCAAAATAAGGAGGACCATGGCATGGAGCCATGGTCCTGCCCTATTTTGGGGTAGGCACAAGGTGGTAAGTGAGGTGCATTTTGAGTTTGAATGCCATTTGTGATGTGAAAGAGCATAATCAGGTCTTTAGTTAGGCAGAGGGGCACAAAGACTAAGGTGAAGATGCAAATGTGGTCTAAATTGCAAAGGGTGCAATTTTAGAATGCTACATTTAGCCCCCACTTAAGCAGGAGTATGAAGTCTATCATACTCTCGGTAAAGTACAAAGGGTTTAGATTGAAAACTTTCACCAAGTCATCAAGGAGGCAAGATACACCAAGCCCCCAGTGGACTTTAGGATTTTACAACATCGATAACAAGATAAAAGGGACATTATGAGAGAGAGAAAGAGAGAGAACCATGACTACAAAATAGTAAGGTTCTCTTACTATGAGTCATGAAAAGAAAAATACAAAAAAATACAAAGCAAAAGACAAAGTTTTGCTAAGTAACTTAAGTATCAAGAGATAAATCCATTGACTAGAGTCTATGCCCCCAAGTTAAAGCAATTGTGCGTGCCTTATTGGGGGAAATTGATTTAAGGTAGGATACACCCCAAGAAGATAAGCATGTTATAAAAATGATTTAGCACCCAAGAAGAGACAAATCAAAGGATAATGATCACAAAATACCAAACACGAGGTGGTTTCAGATAGCCCTGGGGTCAGTATGCATTTGTATGATAACCAATGTATATTATGTGTATATATACATATAATTATCCCTAGTTACCAAAGAAAGGAAACCACCTTAGAAGAAGAGGACACATGTGCCCTTTTGAGTCAACATAGGAGAGACCAAAAGAGATCTCAATGTTGTGCATCATTATCAAGTAGGTCTCAATGTTGTGCATCGTCATCAAGTAGGAAACACTAGGGACAACAAATAGAAGGAATGAGAGACAAATATAAAAATGTCACAAACAAGCAAGAGATGAAAGGGAGAAAGAATCTATGATGCTAATGAAGTTGATCAAGCACCTTGTCCACCTTCCAATCTTCCTCATCATTATTTTGGGAAGGCAGGCAATATGCAAGAGGAGCCACATTGAGCATGGTAGATGGAGTTACCACAAGTTCCAAACAAGGACCATGCTCTAATGATGGATCACTTTGCTCATTACTAGGAGCTAGGATTAATGCTTTTGAAATTTTTTTAGGTAAATAATTGTCAACATCAATGTATTCATATTCATCATCAAAAATATTATGATCAACATTTTCATCTTTAACAACATTCTCACCTATTTCTTCATCAAGATTAATGAAAATAGGAGCTCTAATAGGAATAGAACTTTCAAACCATTATTTGTTTTGAGCATTTTTGTCTTGGAGATTTAGGTTGAACCCATTATTTAGGAGAAGTTTGATCAACTGGAATTATATCAAGAGTTGGTGTCTTGGGAGAAGAAACGGTTTGGGAAGCAGGTTCACGATCTCAAACATGATGTCTCCATCGATGTTCTCTTGCACAACGGTTTTGTTTAGTTTTAGTGGAAGGTTGTGAAGGAGTAGGATCAACTGGTGTAGGATCTTTTTCTTCTTTTAAGGAAGGGTGGATGGGTTGAGGTATTTTAGGTTGAACAATAGGAGAGACTGGTTGCTTTTGTTTATAAGTTGTAGGAGGTGGAACTCCACCATATATAGGAGGAATAGAGGGTGTAGGAAGGAGACCAAGTCCATCATGATGAGGAGGAATAGGTCTATCCTTAGGAGTAAGAATAGACTTATCCATAGGAGAAGGAATGGATTCTTCCTTAGGAAAAATAATATTTCCTTAGGGGGAAAGATAGTCTTATCCTTAGGAGAAGAAATAGATTCCTCTTTGGGAAGAAGATTATTTATTTCCTTAGGAGGAAGAATATTCTCATCCTCAAGAAGAGGTATATGTTGATTAGTTGAATGAAGACTAAGTGTTGGATTTATAGGTTTACTCAATGATATAATTATCTCATTTTTCCTTTTTTGATATGATTTAAAGAGAGTATCACTTCTAGGCTGAAGAAGTTGGAATTGTTCAGACCCAAATTAATCAAGACAAACATCTCCATGCCTCATTGTAGGTTGATATTGATGAAACAACTCTGATTCTAGGGCAGACACCTGAGAGGGGGGGGTGAATTAGTTGTCTCAAAAAATCACACACATTAAACTTAATCTAAAATAATGAAAGCATTAATCCACAACACATCAAGAACACACATAACACCAAGATTTTGACGTGGAAAATCGAGTAAAGAGAAAAACTATGGTGGGAACCTACCCACAATGTGACGATACTCTATTAGAAGTATATGAAGTATTACAATGGGGAATGCACATGCAATAAGGCACACTGCCTAGAGCTCACTTCTCAAAAATAAGAAAGGGCTACAACCCAGAGAAGACTCAATGTCTTACAAACATATTCGGATCACATCCGGAAGATCATGAACAGATAAAATAACATCTCCTTATGTCTGGTTATAGTTCCAATTAAGCTCAAATCAACTTCTTCTTCACACTTCTTCTCTTCCTTTGAAAGATCAATACATTATTTGCACATACACTCATCCACAACATACACAATTACAAGGATATTACATTAATTTATACATGACATTAACTCTTTACAAGGTCGGCTCAACACTCAACACCTAATTACAAAAATATAACCATACATGCTACAATATCACATGCAGACCAAGCAATGTTGGCTAAATCTACTACCTCTGACACAAAACACCTCCAATAATTATGCATTGAACATCCACAACATGTTACAATCATCGAGTTGCCCAAGAACCAAATAACATGAACATACCAAAGAGAATCATCAATTACGTGCACAATGGTCAATGCGGACCACCAACATAAAAGGCACATGATCCAAAAACATACACAAGCATCGTGAATTACCACTCCCACTTCCACACCAGCTCGAATTACTAGAATCATCATTATCCCTATACTAGACCTCAAGAACACAAACTGCAATGATTGTGAACCTGAAAAAATAACTTGCGGAGCTCTAAACCACGAACCAACTGAATTAAAGATACACATCAACATCCCAAAAACATCTCAAAATTCATAGATCAATATATTGCAATGCGGAGCAATGTAGATCAAAATACTGACACTCTAGCATCACTGAATAACGGAAAAACTAGCTGTTGAACACAAGATGTCACTGAGAGGGGGGGTTAATCAATGATATCCAAATCTTTTCCCTTTTCTATCATATGTGTGTATATCGATTAACTGATGTAACATAAATTAGAAATATCGGTTTGAATGGAGTATAACACAAATGAAACCACACATAAAAGGGGCATCTCATAACACCAGATGTATGAGGAAAACCCAAGATAGGAAAAGCCTCGGTGAGAAGTGCTACTGGAGACTAATGCTCCAATCCAGACTCACAATGAAATATTTCGGTTACAACATTTAGGGTGTTGGCATTGCACACTCCAATGAGAAATTGTAGGTGATTGAAGGTATTATCATTGATGGTTTGCAATCCTATGGCACCAGCACCGACAGACTCTACACCGGCAGATAGTTTATCGACATCAGCAAAGATGATTACCGGCACCCCAACCGACAAGATTTTGAATATTGTATTTTGTATTTAATTATAATATCTTTTTGTAAGTCGACAAGGCGTATTGTAATAAGAATCATATATAAGTATGAGATCTTGTAGATCATTTAAGATGCAGACATGGTCAGATTATTGCAGAAGTAATATGTGAATATTAAGGCAGATTCTGGAGTAAGGTTTATGGTTACTGTATGAGCTTAAACCGGTACTAAACCTGGCATAGTAGATGCTGAACTAAAGTAGTACATTAAATTGGATTTTCATAATCCATTTTGTAAGTCAGTGAGACTTCCTTTTTGTAATTAAGCAGTGAGCTTTAGGTAGTTGGCCTTCCTGTATGTGCAGGCCCCTATTGTAAGTAATATCCATTCATTGGCCAGTAAGTGAATATTGTGGGTCACAAATCCCACCGAGGTTTATCCCACACCGGGTTTCCTCGTTAAAAATCTTGTGTTATGGTGTGATTTCTATGTTGTGCTTATTGTTCATATTTACTGCATTAATTCTTGTTTACCGACACACTGTTTTGGAATGCAATTTATTTAATAAGGTCAGAAAATCAGTTAACTGACAAGATATTGATTCACCCCCCCCTCTCAGTATCTTTGGGAATCCTAACAATTGGTATCAGACCCTGGTCCTCCTTTTTCAAAAGCCTAAGAGCTTGAGGGAGATTCTGACACCGGTACAGATGGAAAAATTGAGAAAGCAATTGGAAACATCTCTTGCAAATTATGATGCAGAAAAGTTGAAGTATATCAAACTTGAAGATGATATGAAGGCTGCACAGGAAATCATTCAAGGACTTCAAGGAAATCTTACTATTGCTAGAAACAAAAGAAGAGAACTTCATGAGAAGATACAAAATGATGATGATGAAAAGGAAACTCTTAATGATCTTGTAAGAAAGATGAAGCAAGAGAATATGACCTTGAGGAATGAGATGCAAGATATGCCTATGAGATTTTGTAAAGATATTGAAGACAGAAAGAAGAATGAAGATGAATTGACTAGGAGATTCAATGATGCTGGAACAAAAAATCTAAGACCCAATCATGAAAAGTATATGTTGAAGACAGTTCTGATTCACTTGGAACATGATAGAACTGAACTCATGAGGCAGAAGGATTTCTTGGAAAATGAGTTGGCTACTGCAAATCAACAGAAAGAGAAATTCAAGAAAAGTTCAGAAGAACTTGATGACATGCTAAAAAATCAGAAACCTAATGGAGACACTAATGGTCTTGGCTTTGAAGTTGGTGAAAGCTCTGGTACTGCAAACAATCATGATCACAGTAAATCGGTAAGACAACCCAATGCCTATAAATTTAATGGGAAATGCTTTAACTGTAACAAGTATGGTCATAGAGAAAATCAGTGTAGATCTAGAAACTATCGGAACACTAGTGTACCCACCAGTCAATGTTCTAAATGCAACAAAATCGGTCATAATTCAGAAAACTGCAGAATGAATGCAAGATGTTATGTTTGTGGAAGATTTGGACACTTATCTAATCAATGCATAACACATACCAACATAGGATATGGAAAACCTATTCAGAAAAATAATGCGACTTGTTATGCTTGTAACAAGATTGGACATATTGCAAAATTTTGTAGAAGTAAGGCATCACCGACAAATAATAAAGGACCCAACTTGAAAGGTAAAGAGAAGGTTGAAGAGGTAAAACAAGAATTTTCAAAACAATGGATTAGAAAGAGAGATCAGAATGTTGATGAGACTATTCCTTCACCGGTAGAACGGAGTATCACTCCACCAACAGGAGATTCTTCATATGACGAGCACGGGTCTTTCTTTTTATGTTAAGTTGATATGCGGTCTTGAACCTTGAACCAAATTTCAAGCGGTTCAAGCGGTTCAAGGTTCACTTTAATTATTCCTTTTTCTTTGTCGCTCGTTTCTAGTGTTGTTTATGTGCCAACCGTTACTGTTTTATTGCTTAAATGAACTTGAACCATTGAACCTCATGTTCGGGTGGTTCAAGGTTCATAAGTTCTTTTCAAACTAATACAAAAAACTTTTTGGTGGAAACAAAAGTGGCGCGACAAGAAGGAATATTCCCTTATTCGGTTTTTTGAAATTCTAAATGTGGAAAGTAATCATGAAAATATCAAATTTTCTGTGCGGAAGTGATGCTAATTAGAAGGTGTCAGGTTTGTCATTTCACCATTACTCCGCACGCTTGAAGTAAATCATGATGAAGCATGTGCAACCCAATTGATATTTGCCCGTCTGATTAAAGGAAGATGTATGAGTTTATTTCCATACTTAGGAAGGTCACAGTTGCCTAACTTCAATTAATTGGAGGTGCTGAAGGTGAATCCAACCCTATTCTTCGGAAGAATTTCCAGTTTTCATGGTGTTATCGGGTAAGTTCAGTTGTCTTCTCCTATGTTGTGTTTCTTTGTGCATTGAAGTTTTATCAGTATAGAAAAGGGGGAAGATCTGAAAAACAGTTGGGATAGCATATTGTATTGTTGTTATAATTTCTTGGTTAAGGGAATAGATTGTTAAAATGAGGCTTGTGCTGCCAAAGCTTGACCAAACCTCATGTTTAGTGAGTATCTTGCCGGAAATAGAAGACACCTCCTTAGTTCATGCAAATTTGGGGAATTTCCTTGAAAGGACTAAGAATCCTCAGGCCGGGTCGCTAATGGAGAAGATAGTTAAGAGTGGTCTTGTGGAAGCTGCTGCATTTCCATTAGCCGCGCCGTGTCCAGATTTAGTGTTGGTTTGTATGAACAGATATGATTCTGAGAATAGATGTATCAGAACTAGTGATGGTGAAGTGTTAGTCCATATTAATAGGGAAATGGTGATGGCGACAATGGGAATTCCTCATAAAGTGGAGTATGAGGATTGGACTATTGGAAATTCATACGCCTATTTCTTAGAGAAGAAGAGCAAGTACAGAAGTGTAATTGCAAGAAATTGGCTCTTGAGGGTTCAAAAAGGAGGATCTTGACTACCCAAACTCTTAACCAGAGAACACCTCATCATTGAGGTGCGAGACATTGTTGTGCTTTTAAACAGAGTAAAAGGGAATTCACATTCCTTTTATTGGGAAGATTGGATGTACTTTTTCGTCCAAGTGGTTCAATCTGGTGACAGATTTCTGGATTGGTCTCAGGTAATTGCGGAGAGGCTACATGAAGGGCTAAGAAAATTTGTGGGTATGAGTGGGTTTTACATGTCTTCTTACCTATTTTATATTTTAGCCTGCACAAAGGATTGGCCTGGATTACCCAATGAGCCTTGGATTGATGGAATGAGGGTTTATGATTTTTACCCATTGTTACAACAACAAAGATATGTTGAACAAATTGATAAATGGAATGGAGTCTTTGCGAAAAGATTGACCTTTGAACTCTAGGGGGATGCCAACAAGAGGATGTCCATAGAGGCTATGGAGCTAGTGAGTATTTATGGAAGCTTCTTTATCCAGTTTCCACAGTTCACTTACATACGAGTAGGTGGTTTTGAAGGCCAACCATTCAAATTTCCTAGGTACCCCTTTGATAGATTCATACTTACAAAGGTGAGCAGGCAGCTAGCCCATATAGATAAAAGACTAGGGGCAAAGGGAGAATCCAGGGTGATTTTTTCCATTGAGCTTGGGTATTACAGCTTCAAATCGGTATGAGATGCTTTGAATCTAGAACTAGAGTTCAAAAGGATGAATCTGTAGCCATATGTAGCCAGGCGAAGATTTGACAGCAAAGGTTATGCAAGGGAGAAACTTAACATAGACAGCCATTTCTGCCATGAACCCCAGATAGAAGATTATTGGGAAAATTGCAAGGATGAGCATGAAGTGAGAAAGAGGCTATGGTCAAGATTCACTTTGCAGGAGATAGCTGTCTTGAGGCTCCCAATTAATACATTAGGTGTATTGGTAGATACAGAGGAAGATGTCCTTGACCCTGAGTTTGGTATTGAGATTGAAGGGAAACTGATTCTAGAAATTGACTGGAACAAAAAAGAAGATGATAGCATTCAAGCAAGGACCTTCAATATTGTCAGGAGAACGGAGAGATGGCTGAGGAAACTGAAATTCAGGGAGGGTTCTTCCATGTCACCACACGAATCAGGAAGTGATTCACACATCCTGGTTGAATCTCCAGTTTTTACCACTAATAAAATTGTTGATATTGCAGGTGTCTCAAAGCCCATTGTAGAGAAAATATAGCCAAGAAGGTCAGGAAGGTCGCCATCTAGTCTTACAGCTGCCCGAGTAACCTGGTCAAGAAGCAAGAAGAAGAGTAGAGAGCTTGTTCTGCAATAGGTCATAGTGGATTTAGACCCCAGTGAAGAGCCTGAACAAATAATGGACTCACGGGATCAAAGTGAACCTGGGATACAAGAAATGGATATAAATGATGGGGTAGGAACTCAACAGGATCCCATGAATGTCCTGGTAATCGTTACCTCCCTAGATACACAGGTCACCCCGCCACCTAAAGGATCTACCAATGCTCCAAGATGGCTAGAAGCCGCCATTGGAAAGAAAAGGAGTGTGGTGCTGATCACCATCCCATTGGAGGACATGGTCAGTAAATGCTTAGGAAAAACATTAAAGCCTAAAAATCTCAAAACACAAGCGATGCTCGATATGGATGACACAACAGGACACTAGATAGCTGAAGTGGCCAAGCCCATTCCTGGGAGAGATGCAGGTAAGGCCACAGAGGAAGATTTTACTATGGAGAAAATAGATTTGGGTGTTGCATCAAGGGTCGTGGATGTAAAACATTTGGAATCTTCTACAAAGAGGATAATCTCCAGGACTTGGAAAGATGAAAAAGACAAGAGAGAAATGAAACAAATGGTCGCATAAATGGCAAAGTACATCAATGCTATTCATAATCCAAATCCTCATCCATTGTCACAGACACCAGTGTTGTTTGATCCTAAGTCCCCAGCAAACCAGAAGATGCTTGATCAAGTTCAAAGGAACAGGGTAGTGACAGAGATGTTCAACAAGTGGATAGATCTAATAATTCAACAAGGATTAGAATATATTACTAATTTGGTCAAGGTTTATAAAGATGCAGAAACTGTGAGTAAGGAACTTGAGCTGGAGACAGTCACCTGGGAAAAGGAAAGGGTCAAGTGGGTAGCGGTTCACACACAAATGAATGATGTTCAGAGGTATGGATTGATGAAGTTCTTAGCTGAGAAACCAGTAGAGAACCTAGATGATAATGTGCTTTATGTGTCAAAGAAAAATGTGGAGTGGCGTAACTCAATCATCGGGCAGGGTCATGAAGAATCCACTAAGCTACTCAAGGGGCTGATTGATTTGATTGATACTATACAGAAGGACCTTAAATGTATTGATATCCAGCTCATGAAGGAGGGAGCTAAGGTGATTGAGGAAGTTGCAGACATGATCAAAGTCTTTCAAGATAGAGTTCATTCCATCCAGACCACTAAATCTTTGACTACCGATGATTTTTGAAAGTAGCAAGGATTGAATCAATGCTCATTGTCTGTTCAGATCACTTGGAGGTTCACAAGGCAAAGGTCACACAAGTGAATATGGACAAGGAAGTGTGGAAGTAGAGGGTCATACACATTGGCTTTCCCTATTTCCAAGTTATCCTAAACTTTTTGACTGCACACCTTGAATGGCAAGGATCCGTGACAAAAAAGGACAAGCCCGTAACTTCCTTAGTTGCGAAAGATGCTGCTTAGTTATGCTACAATGAAATGCCAGATTTTCAGCGGCTATTAGTTTAGCTTTCTTTTGTTTCATCTAAACGGTTTCTTTCACTGAGGTGAAAGTAAATGTTATTTGTTAACTATGTAAAAACTATGGCCTGGTGGCTATTTAAGCTGAAAAGCTTGCTTTTGAATAGGTTCTGAAACTGTGATTTTGGAAACAATAGAAGAGTTTTTGATATGAATTGTGTAAAATAACGTAATGACTAATTATTAATGAAATGATGAGACATCTTTGGATCTGTGCATTTTGAGATTCTTAATTCTTCTTAGGTTGTTATTTGGGCATAATTTAATCTGATAATCAGTTATCTCTACATTTCCTTTGGGTTCATATTTATTATAGATTGTTGGATGACTCGCATGTTGTTAATTAGCTTGATCCCCCTTGCCCTGTGAGGCATGAGAGAGTCTCGATTAAGCTACTAGTTTCTCATGTTGAGTTCCCATTTTGTTTTGAATGTATGCAGTAAATGTATGCTAATTAGAGTCTGTGAACTCTTCTTTGAGCAATTTCTCAGAAAAATTTAGGCATTTATTTGTGTGGATGGATAAATGCTAAAGCCTTTTCAATACTTTCTGGTTAAAAGTGTTATAAAAAGAAATCAATTGTACATTTAATTCATTGTAAATCATATGAGGAGCTGCCCTCTAATGTAGAGGTTGAATTATCCTTAATTCTTCCAACTGTTGGTATTTTTGTTTCTTTCTAAAGGGGTAAAATGGAGTCACATTTTTGCTTAAGAAGTTAATAACTAAAGTTTCAAGAAGGAAACAAATCTGTTTACCAACAACATGATACTAGGATACAAAACTACACATGCTAATAGATTAAACTCTATTTCTAGTTTATGTATCAAGAGTGCTTATGGCATGGTGAACAATAACACTAAGATTTACATATGTGAATGGCTAAAGGATGAATTGATTGATAATCTGAAGAAAATTAAAGGTGATAAGAAAGGTACTTTCAGATTTGGTGATCTACTTGTGTGCCTAATACTATACATTACGAAGGAAGTTCTCGGTATAGGCAGGAAAGAATTTGGTTTTGACATACCGGTAGGTAAACAACTTTTGGATATCTTTACTGACATGGGAGATGATAGGGAAAACAACATAATTAAATACTTCCAAGCATTTAAGGCTAGAATGAAAACAAAGGAAAGGTTATCTCAAAGCATAGTTGACAAATACCAAAAGGAAATATGTTTTGTTATAAAGAAAGATGAAATCTCGACGGAGGCAGTGGTTCCTAGAATTGTTTGGGTGACAGAAATGGGTTATGAGACTGATATAAACATAATTGAGACATATGCTAAAGCCTTACTTGAAGCCCCTAGAGAACCTGAAGAGGAAATATTTGGTAGTGCTGAAACCATTGAAAGCAAAGTGTAAACACTAAAATGAAGGAAGAAAAGAGAACAAACTATCAGAAAAGCAACAAAATAGGCCAAATAGATCAAGGAAAACATATTGAATATCACTGGTATTAAGGAAAGTGACTTGGAAGGGTTACAACTGGAAGCTCACCTCTCACCAGTTGGAACTTCATCTGACAGTGAAATCCCAACTGAATTTATGAGAGTAGAAAGGAAAAGAAAACCATCACTGGCACCCTCTCCTACACCAAAGAGAACAAGAAGGAAACAACAGGTAGTAAGGCCCCCAGTAAAGAAAATGACACCAAGGAAGAAGAAGGAAAAACAAGTTATTTCTCCTTTGGAAAATCTTTTAAATGAAATAACAGATGAAGGAAACTTGTCTAACGTCAGCAAATTGTATGATACTTTTACTAATGAAGAAAAGGAAAGCATAGAAAATAGTATCATTCTACACTAAGACATTTACAAGAAATTTTTGATAGAAGTTGTAGATGATTTACCGAGTGACTTGTATAGGAGACTTGATGCAAAAAGACTAGCTATTATGGAATTGGATAAGAAGATAAAGATAGAAAAACTGCTTGCAGTTCACCTAATTAAATCAACAGATGAAATTGATGAGTTAATAAGTGAGGCAAACAGGACAGTATTTTCAAGTGGTCACCGACATGTAAGTTTAATGGCTGGAAGAGTGAATGAAATCACTAAAGAGACAACGGATAAATGGGATATCTTCTTTGTGGAGAAAGAGAAACAAGACGACCCAAAACTTTCAAAATTTACCAAAAGGAAAAGGATAAAGGTAAAGGAAAGGTAGGTGGACCTCCCAACATAAAAGTGACAGACAACTTGCCCCCACCTCCTTTTGATACTCCACCGGTTGAGACTGTTGATACACCACCGGCTACTGATAATGTTGAGTTGGAATCAACACATGAGGACACCAATCTTGATTTAGAAGTTTTATATATTATGAATATTGATATACAAGAGGTAAATATTGTGGTTGATAAGGAAACCACTATTGAAAAGAAGGATGTGGCTACTGAGCCATCAACTGAGAATATTGCAGTGGAAACACATGTAGAGCATATAGTTGAAAATGTTGAAATTGGGGTTGAGACACAAACTGAACAATCAGTTGATCCCATGGCTTTTGGAATGGTGATTGATACCACTGGTGCACACATTGAAAAACCCACTGAGTTAGAGAAATTGGCTGATAACACAAAGAAACCAGTTGAGATACCGGTAGTGGGCAGTTCAGTATATATTGAGAAACCGACAGTGAATATTGAGACAACATCAGAGAAATTGATAGAAGAGAGCACTGAGAAACAAACTGAGGTACACACTGAGAAACAGGAAGAGAAAAAAGTTGAGGTACAGGTTCATACTGAGATAGTGCCACTGGCAACAATTGAGAAACCCAAGCCTTTTCTAGTTGAAATGTAGACACAAACTGACCTATCAGAGGTCAATATAAGAAAAGAGGTTACTCACACTGGTGAAATGCAGATTGTTAAGGTAGTTGGACAATCATCTGGTTCTTCCATGACAAAATTCAGACCAACTAATGTAACAGAGGTATTATTGGATTCAATTAAGAAACTCATAGAGTGTAATGCACTAGCTTATAAGGCTATTGATGATACCATACCTATTCTGAAATTGATTGCACCCGAGTGCATTGTGGAAAATAAAGATTCTTTAAGTCAATTAGACACATTGTCTAAATATATCACTGGTAACATATTGACAGTTGAACAGATAAATGAGGAGACATTTAGAGAGAAAATGAATAAAGAAAAAGAGAAATTCTTTGATGAGACAATAAAGAAGTGCACGGAACACATTGACACCCTCCTACCAGCACTAAGAAAAACAATAATGGAATTTAAGGAGTTGTACAGAGACACATGTAAGACAAATATTTTGACAGTGGATATAGACAAGGAGATCAGCAAAGTACAGACATAAATAAATGATATAGCTGACAATCTGATTGGTTCATCAGAACCCATATCAGTTATAGAGCTAGAGATAGCAGGTTTTGAAGAAAAACTTGAAAATTTGGAAAATAAAAAGGAAAGAATACAATACAAGGCAAAATAGCTTAAATGTAGACTTGGTCCTAAACTTGACAACCTCATCTCTTTGAGAAAAGAGATATCAGAGGCACTTGTTCAAGGACTAAAGACACCGGAAGAGCAAATGCAAATCCTCACCGATACAATTCAAAGGACATAGGCAACATTGAAGGATAGTGACAGATTTACTGAGAGCCTAAATTTTATATTAGCAGACATATTTTAAATTGTAACCAACCGGTTATAGGGTACTAGCTGATAACTACACTCAATCGACATTTTGACAACCTTTTTCATTGATGCCAAAGGGGGAGTAGTAGAGATGAGAAAAATGGTGGACAAAAGAGATCATCTACTCAGGGGGAGCACACTATTTTGGCACAGTTTTTGGTAAGATTTTTGGACTTCAAATTTTGGATACATTTTTTAATTTTCTTATGGGTGTTGCCATCAATGCCAAAGGGGGAGATTGTTGGCATTGCACACTCCAATGAGAAATTGTAGGTGATTGAAGGTATTGTCATTGATGGAAACCTTGCAATCCTATGGCACCAGCACCGACAGACTCTACATCGACAGATAGTTTACCGACAATGGCAAAGATGATTACCGACACCCCAGCTGACAGGATTTTGAATATTGTATTTTGTATTTAATTGTAATATCTTTTTGTAAGCCGACAAGGCGTATTGTAATAAGACTCATATATAAGTATGAGATCTTGTAGATCATTTAAGATATAGACATGGTTAGATTATTGCAGAAGTAATATGCAAATATTAAGGCAAATTCTGGAGTAAGGTTTATGGTTACTGTATGAGCTTAAACCGGTACTAAACCTGGCATAGCAGATGCTGAACTAAAGCAGTACATTAAATTGGATTTTCATAATCCATTTTGTAAGTCAGTGAGACTTCCTTTTTGTAATTAAGCAGTGAGCTTTAGGCTGTTGGCCTTCCTGCATGTGCAGGCCCCTATTGTAAGTAATATCCATTCATTGGCCAGTGAGTGAATATTGTGGGTCGCAAATCCCACTGAGGTTTTTCCCACATTGGGTTTCTTCATTAAAAATCTTGTGTTATGGTGTGCTTTCTATGTTGTGCTTATTGTTCATATTTACTGCATTAATTCTTGTTTACTGACACATTATTTCAGAATGCAATTTATTTAATAAGGTCAGAAAATCTGTTAACTGACAAGATACTGATTCACCCCCCCTCTTAGTATCTTTGGGAATCCTGACATAGGGAACCAACTCAAGGAGTACTACTCCTTCTTTAGGGAACCAACCCCTTATTTTAGGGCATCAACCTAAGGAGCATCAACCCCTACACCAAGATCCAACTCAGTGATCTACAATAAACATATATCAGATACAAAAGTAATATCTTTGTTACAAAAGAACTTTGTAACTCTTATGCAAATCTCTCCACTAATTCTCCTCTCTTCAATCCTCTACCGGTTCTCTGCTCACCTTCTCACTCTAGGAACCTTATCTTGTGCTATAACCCACTCTCTGCTGCACCTTGCTTTTTGCTGTACCCTTGCCGGTTCAACCTCTTCTCCTTCTCTGCCGGTTCTTCTTTCCGCCACTTCTCGAATCATTCTATCACACTGCTGCTGGCCACCTCTAGTCTACTTTTCTTAGTCAGTTGTCTGTATCTAATTACTACTGATTCTCAACCAACTTTCTCAGCAATCTTCCATGACTCTTCTCTACTGGTTCAGTCACCACCGGTATACTCCTTTGTCAGACTCAATGGCAAGCTACCGGTTGCCTTACTCTTTCCGGTTGAACTCTTCAACTCGTTTCTCACTCACACACTCAGTCTCTTCTCTGATTGGCATTGAACACTTGACTAATTTTCTCTCAGATGCAACAACACCAACTACATCTTTGGCTTGCACTCTTCTAGCCAAATTTTCCCACCTAAACGTTAGTTTGAACATTTGCATGCTAGGATTTTCGCCATGCACTGAATGTAATGCCCGCCAAAATACCCTAGAGAAACTGAACAATAACAAGAAAATGGAGATAATTTTTTTCTTAATTAACATCTAATAACAACTAATGCAAGACATAACATCTCCATCTATTTATATTCATTAGCCAATTAACCAATATGAACATACATCATTGCTCATTTCATCAAATAACGCAAGCGGAAATAACACAACATCATTAACCTTTCTCTAGAGTACTTCAACATCATTACTTAATTCATTACCACAATAGCATACTACACACATGATACATATATTTCATCTTATTCTAATGCATCATATTTTAATTCCCTAACCATGAGATATGCAACCTACAACATTATTTATTGCTCATGATATTCATAATTTCCTCTCTACCAATGCATCTATAAGAATCATTCATCTTCACTAGATCTAATTAACATCTTCTAACATAATCATTTCTTATCTATGAATATTCCTCTTTCAAGATTAATTTACATTGTAACTTGCTTCCTAACATTCCATAAAATAACCTTTTTCTTTGACATTAACATGAATAGAATGGAGCTGTGCGTGGTGGGAGCCGTGCACGGGCTAGGGCATCACAACCCTAGCTCGTGAGTGGAGCCTGCATGCTGGTACAGTGGTGGGAGGGAGGTGTTTGCGGGTGTGGGTGTTGCTGCGGGAGGGGTTAGCTATGGGGTTGCGGGGGTGGAAGGTGGTGCAGTGGCTGCAGGTGGTGGGTGGTGCTGCGGGAGGTCGGGGCTTGGGGTTCCTACGGATTCATAGCCTGCTCGCAGGGAAGGGTAGTGGGGGTTTGATCTGCTCAGTGGTGGAGCATGTGTTCTTGCAAGGGGGTGTGGCATCCTTGCCCATTTCCTTTCGAGAGGTGTGCTCTCCGAGTGGTGTGATGTCTAGATTTAGTGGAGAGGCCTTAAAGGCATCTCATGATATGGATTTCCGGGCTGTAGTGGGTTTGAAATATCCACCCCAAAATGTAAAGACCTTTGATAATAACCTTTTTTCCTTAGAGTCCAAGGCTGGAAGTGCTGGGGGCTCTCAGATCTCAAAGATTAATGGCTGCCTGGAGAGGTGCAGCGAGAGACCAAGTTTGAGTATTCCTCCGGAGATAATAGCAGAAGATGTTGATTAATTTTCAAAACATTTGTTATACTGCAAGTTTTTGGGGATGAGGGTTTCTCTACAGTTTTTGGAGAACTGGGCTCAAAGATCTTGGGCACTGGAAGGGGAAATGGAGATTACGTTACTGGCAAACAACTACTTCATGGTTACCTTCAATTGCATGGAGGATCGGAGTAGGGTTTTTGAAGGAGGGCCATATTTTTACAGCCAGGTGGGGTTGTTCATCAAACCTTGGCATGTAGGGTTCAACCCTTCGGAGGAACTCCCAAATAGGGTCCGAGTGTGGGTCCGTTTACCACATTTTCTGGTGGAATGTTGTCGGGAGGATGTGCTACGGATGCTTGCTTCAGTGCTTGGGAGGCCAGTTGGAGCCTCTATGCAAACCTTGGGGAGAAAGGTAATGACCTTCACCTGTATCTGTATTGAAATTGATCTTAGTAAGCCTCTGCTAGATGCTATAGATATGTGTGCGGGTTCTTATTCCTGGGTTCAACAGCTGGATTATGAGACTTTACCATTTCAGTGTTGTCTGTGTCATGAATATGGTCATTTGTAGCGCAAGTGTTCTAGGTATAAACTAATGGTGTGCCAACCTCAATAGTCGACTCGTAACACAAATGGGGCTGACAAAGGAAAAGCCGCCATGAATGGGGAAGTTGTGAGTACTGATGGTTTTGTCCCAGTTAAGACAAAGAACATGAATCGGGGATAAAAGAGGCCCCTACAAGAGAGACATGAAGAGGATACCTTTTACAGATTTGAAGCCCGAACGACCTCACTCAGCAGGAGGTGAACCCTGGGCTGACTCCTTTGGATCAAGGTGCATCAGGGTTGGTCAATGATAGTGTGAATTAGGACTCAACCCAGGCTCTGCAAATTGCTGGGAGCCAGCAAATAGAGATGGATCTGCTAGTTGTGGCTTAGTTGGGGACCATTCCTAGTGCTATAGTGGAGTTGGCTAGGGGGGATGTTTCTCCTTCAGCTCAAAAATTAGAATCTACTGGGGCCAAAAGTAACAAGATGGTCTTACATTTTGGTTTCCATCAGAAGGACATTAAGAAAGGATCAACGAAGAAGAGTTCAAAGGTTGGCAGAAAGAAGGATTTGGAGAAGATCAAATTGATGGGGGAGAATTTGGTTGAGTCAGGGTCAGTAAAGACTCTGGATTCTCACTTTTCCAATCCCCCTAAATGATTGTTTTATCATGGAATGTGAGGGGTTTGAACAGTGGCCCTAGACAAAAAGTTGTTCGAGAGTTGATAAGGAGTCATTCTCTTGATATCCTATTTTTGTAGGAGACAAAACTTTCTCTAGAAAGTATGATGGATCTGGTGCCAAAGCTATGGGGGAGATGCCAGTGTCAGTGTATTGGGGCTGTGGGCTCCTCGGGAGGGGTGGCCTGTCTTTAGAACCCTTTAAGGATTCACCCTGTCTAGTGGATAGCCTCCAGATCTTCATTATTCGGGGTTTTCTCTAGTCTTGAGACTGGGGAATATATCTTGTTTACTAACATCTACGCCCCCACTAATCTTCAGTGTAAGAAAAACTTATGGTCTCATATTTCTTGTATGCGAAGGTTGGTCCCTTTTCATCCTTGGATTATGGCGGGCGATTTCAATGCCATCCTTGAGTTGAGTGAGAAGAAGGGGGGTGTTATTTGATTGGAACCTTCATCTTTCCTTTTTGGGGATAATATAGCATCATTTCATCTTGTTGACATTAAGCCTGGTAATGGTTTGTTCACCTGGAACAATAGGAGGGTAGGGGAATATTGGATTGCAAAAAGGTTGGATCATTTTCTGGTTTCTAGTTTTTGGATTCGTGGGGAGTGGTCCACAAGCTCTGAGATTCCTAACTGCAGAGGGTTAGACCACTGACCCATCAAGATGGTTTCTTCTTCTACTCGGGTCACTTTCTCTCCTTCATTCAAATTCCAACTTATGTGGCTTCGGGATCCTACTTTGCAGACTCTTCTAGCAGAGTGGTGGAGGAAAGGGAGGCCTACCTTTGGCAATGCTATGTACACTTTTGCCAAGAAGCTGCAATTTGTGAAGTTTCAGCTTAAACAGTGGAACCATCAAGGTTTTGGGAATATTTTTCATGCTAAGAAAGTTGCTCAGGTAGTGTTGAATGGAATCACCAATGACATTAGAGAGCATGGTTTGTCTGAAGCCTTGCTTAGGGAGGAAGACAAGTCTGTCAAGGCTTTAGAGAAATGGGAGCTTAGGGAAGAAATATACTGGAAACAAAGAGCTCGTATTGATTGGCTTCAAGAGGGGGATAAGAACACTGCCTTCTTCTTCAACTCAGTGAAAGCAAGAAGACATGGAAATGCCATTCCTGTTCTAGTCAATGATAGAGGTGAGCAGCTTTTATTCTTGCAGGAGATCTCTAGGGAGTCTTTACATTATTTCTGGTCCCTCTTAAGGGAGGATTCTCAGGGGGAATCGGTGAAGGAGAATCAAGTTCTCAATTGCATCCCTTCTCTAGTTACTAGGGAGATGAATGAGCAACTTATGGGTTCCATTTCGCTGGAAGAACTAGAAAGGATTGTTTTTCACATGAGAAAGGGAAAGGCTCCTGGACTGGATGGGTTCCCAATTGATTTTTTTCAAGATTTTTGGGATATTATCAAAATGGATTTATGGGAAGTAGTTCAGGAGTCCCAGAGGAATAAGCAGATGCTTCAGGATTTGAATGTGACTTTCATTGCACTTATCCCCGAGTGTGATGGGGTTGACCGATTAGGCCAATTCTGACCTATCTCTCTCTGCAATGTGATTTACAAGATCATCTCTAAGTTGATAGTGGATAGGTTGAAAAAGTGTCTGGGGGATGTTATCTCTGAGGAGCAGAGCGGGTTTGTGGAAGGGCACCAAATCCTGGACAGGGCGGTCATTGCTATGGAGACCATTCACTCTATGGCAACTTCCAAGGAAAAAGCTATGTTTATTAAGCTGGATATGGCTAAGGCTTACGATAGAGTTTGCTGGTCCTTCCTCCAGAAGATTCTTAGGGCGTTTGGCTTTGCTAACACATGGATCCAATGGGTTATGAGTTGTATTACGTCTACCTCTTTCTCAGTGCTAATCAATGGAGATCATACTGAGCTGTTTGGAGCTTCTAGGGGTCTTCACCAGGGGGATCCCTATCCCCGTACTTATTCATTCTTCTGGCTGAGGTTCTAGGGAGGTTGATTAAGCATAATGTGTGTCTGGGTTTTATTCAGGGATGGAGTTGGGGTAATAAATTGCAGCCATAGTCTCATTTGTAGTTTGTTAATGACACAACCTTGATGGGACTTGCTCAGATTAGAGAGGCCACTAATCTGAGAAAGGTTTTGGATGTTTATCTTGCAGCTTCAGGCCAGCTGATCAATGAGGATAAATATTCTATCCTCTTCTTCAACACTCCTAGTACTATTCAAAGGAAGATTGCTCTTATCTTGAGATTCCAAGTTGGCTCTTTGCCCTTGACTTATTTGGGTATTCCTATTTCTCCTTGTAACCCTCCAAGGGAATCTTGGTAGGGTATCTTGGATAAATTTCGTATGAAGGTTGATCACTAGACAAATAGATGGTTATCCTTTGCTGGGAGGGTTCAGCTGATTCAGTTGGTGGTTCAGGCTCTTTTGATTTATTGATGTATGCTTCAAGTAGCTCTTAAGTGGTTCCCGAAGGGATTGGACTCTCTGGCAAGTCAATTCATATGGGTAGGCAATCTTTCCTCTTCCAAATGGAGTCTTGTCAATTGGGATTTGGTGTGTAGCATGAAGCAGTCGGGGGGCTTGGTTTAAGGCAATCTATTTTATTTGGGGAGGCTCTAGTGGCTAAATTGTACTAGAGGTGGTGTGCTAAGCAGGATCACAGCTTGGCTAGGATTTTGGCCTACATATATATGCACAAGATCCCGATGGAGGAAATTCCAAGATATTCGCTTGATGGAAAAGGCTCAACAGTTTGGAGTACTCTTAAGAAGGGGGCTTCTCTAATTAAGGAAGGTCTCTTTAGGATTTGCAAGAGGGGGGAAGAGGTCCTATTCTAGATTGACTCTTGGGATGGTTATCCCTCCATCGTGGATCAGTTTCCTAACCTTGGGAATCTTTGCCAGAGGTTTTTGGAGGTAGGGTGGTATAGGGTGAGTGACTTCAAGGCTGTGTATAGGTGTGGACGGCTGGAGATGGAGCAGTGGAAGGCTCCTAATGAGTTGTCGGTTGCTGGGATGGAGGAAGAGTGTGCTGAGTTGCATGGCATTCTGGCAAATAGACAGTGTAGTTCACTCAAGGGTAGGGATGGAATTGGTTGGTTTCCGAATCCTAAGGGCATCTTAACTATGGCTAGTGGATACCCGAAACTATTGAACCGAAGACTTGAGGGAAGAGAGGTGCTCTGGTGGAAACATGTGTGGAATAAGTTTTCTTGGCCAAAGTGTAACTGCTTCACTTGGACTTTGGCTTTGAATAGATGCCTAACTTGGGACAATATTCGTAAGTGGGGATTTTTGGGGCCTTCCATTTGTGCCTTGTGTAGTAATGGGGAGGAAGACTCCTCACACCTATTCTTCAGATGCCCCTTCTCTATGCTTATTTGGCACTATTGGTGGGGGGTATGGAAGCATTCTTGTGTTCATGCAGATTCTCTAGTGGAGTTTTGGAGCAATTTGGTCAGACCTCCTATTTTCTCCTCCTTCCTCCAGACTGTCTGGTATATTGGGCCCATTTTTCATACTATGGTAGATCTAACTCGAGAGGAACATGATGATATTTCATGAGGTCAGACTGGTAGTTCAATGAGTGTGGAATAGAATCATTGTTATGATTCAGGAGATGATGGAAGCTAAATGTGAGGTGCATTTTCCTTTGGATAGAGATGAGGCAGATGTTGTGAGTAGGTTGGGATTGTAGGAGTTGTCTCCTACCTCAGCTTGTGTCAGGAGAGGTAGATGTACTATGAATAAGGTTCAGAGGGTAGGAAGATGGATGCCTCCTTGGGATGAGTTTATTAAGATTAACACTGATGGCTCCTCTAGGGGTAACCCAGGCCCTGCTGGGGTTGGTGGTGTTGTTAGGGACCGTATGGGGGAGGTGGTCTTCTTCTTTTCGATGCATAAAGGGTGGCATTCTAATAATTTTATGGAGGGTTTTGCAATTCTCTATGCCTTGGAGCATGCTTGGGAGTTGGGTTCTTAAGGAAGGACATACTGCCAATGTATGTAGGAGCAAGCCTTACAATAACTTTCCTTATTTTCAAAATAATGTGGCTAGACCTGGTAGATTTAATGGTCATTTTTATGCATGAAACAAGTTGTGGCATAGAGCTTTTGAGTGCAGGTCAGTTATGAACAACTTTGGGAATTATCCATCAAGATCCAATGGAGTTGTCCCAGAATCTCCTATGAACCGGAACCCAAATTGGTACAGAACCCATGACCACTGTTCAAATGGTTATGAAGCAAAAACCAATTGGAGAGCAAGCTATTTGATCTATCATGGTAGCAGTCACACTGCTGCAACATGCAAAAGGAAGAATGGAAATGTGAATACTGGACCATGGAGAACACATGGAATGGTATGTTATCACTGCAACAAACCGGGACACACTGCCAGAGCATGTATACTGAGAAAGAATCCATTGAGAGACATACTGATCAACACTGAAGGAAAGATTGATGTTGAAACCGTTCAGATGGATATGGACAAAAACCTGGAAAAAGAAATCTGAAGAGAAGCCACGTGATGTACCAGTTTCTACACCAAGTGTGGAAATCCTTGAACCAACAAACTGAGCCTCAAAAAATATTAGGGGGAACGTATCGGTATAAATATTTTGAAACCCCTAGAGTATATCGATAAAGCACCTTTATCAGTATTTGTTACCTGTCAACTGGAAGAAGAATTGAAGTGATAAAAGGTAAAATTAGTGTTTGAACCCTAATAGTGATGCATTTATTATGGTAGGTGGGAGCATGTTTAAAAGTGACTTTAGTCATCATTTCTACTTACCTATTTTTAGAGAAGATTTTTAGCTTGAGCAGCGCAACCAGAGTGATTCATCTTGCATTCGAAAGAATTCAGAAAGGAATTTTGCACAAGATCTTGCAGCCACTTCATGCTATCAGTGTGAAAGTCAAAGTGGTAATCAAGCATCCAAAGAAGTGTGTTTTTCTCAACATCGGCAAACCCTAAGTTTGGAGAGTAAAGGTATTTCTTGTTGAAACATTCTTATCATTTGGAATCCATTTGATATGGCATCTGCATCTAATATCCCCTCTAGTTCTACTGAACCTGAGGATACACCTAAGCTTCTTAAGATGAGATATAATACCCTATCTCAAATTCCCCTCAGAGTCATTATTGAAGGTGATGTTTCAAGATATATTTATTGCAAACTAGAAGACCTAGGGTCCCTAGTAATTCACTCCCAATTGAGTCTGTTCTGTGAAGAGGATAGAAAGATTAAACCTGAATATATAATAATAGAGAAGAAGAAATTGCATAATGTAGTATACTTTATCAAAGAATTTATAGAGGAACACATCAGGATCATCCTTAGTAGGATTCACGGTGACAATATGTACCTTGAACGAACCTGTGACATTACCCCGGTGGCAATTCATGTCATGATTGGATTCTGCAATGTTGGGGAAGTCCCCATT
The DNA here is from genome assembly GCF_030272615.1 of Cryptomeria japonica. NCBI lineage: Eukaryota > Viridiplantae > Streptophyta > Pinopsida > Cupressales > Cupressaceae > Cryptomeria > Cryptomeria japonica. The sequence continues at coordinate 4,821,596 of NC_081409.1, forward strand.
CTTCAAAAGATCCCCAAAACCAAAGTAACAGAGCTCACCGATTCTGTGAGTGACCAACGGGCAATGACAGTCAATACCATTAGAGATGATTTGGTGAAATATGCATGTATGGTAATTGGGTATAGAATATTCTATGCTAGCAGAATAAATTTTGTTCCTTTAGCTGCGGTGCATACTGCTTACAGGATGATAAAGGAAAATACAGAATGTGACTTATGTACCTGTATGCAGAAACAACTCATAGAGAACCTGAAGTCGATCGAATTGGACAAAACTCAGAGGTTTAAGTTTGGTCAACTACTTATTGGTTTATTTTTCTACTTTCAAGGATATTTTCTTGGAGTCAGTGATGTTCAATGGTCAACTGACCTACCGGTTTCCAAACAAATAAAGGATAGTCTGCAAGTAGTAGGAACTGTATATCCAGAGACTCTGAATAGGTATATTGATGAATTCAAACTAAAGATGAACCAGAGAATGAGAATATCTGGTGATTTAGTTAAGAAATATGAAGATGGCATCTATTTCACCATCAAAACAGATCACTGCATAATGGAAGCAGTCGAACCCAGAAAAGATGTAGTTGGGCCTATGGGCTATGAAGTGGTAAATGATATATTGATAGGGTATGCCTCTACCCTACTAGCTTCACCACTGTAACCCAAGAAGAAGAGGACCGATACTTATTTAGAGAGAATCAAACCTACTAAGGTAACCAAGAAGATAAAGGTTAAAGCAGTGCCATCAACATCGACACCGGTTACATCTGCTGCTAGTCCTAAAGTGACCAAAAGGTCACCTGCTAAAAAGAAATTGGAGGCTATTCCAACAAAGGTATTCAAACTAAAGAGGAAAACCAAGAATAACTCACCAGATCCAGAAGACTCTAAATCAGAGGTATAAGTAAAGAAGACAAGACAATCTACCAAGAAGATGAAGTCAACCGGTAATGTACCAACAACCTCTGCACTGGTAAATATAGATATTTCTTCTTACAAAACTATGACACATTTGATGAATACTAAGAGGGGGGGGTGAATTAGTATACCAATAATTACTGTACTTAAACACTTTAATAGTCTACCAGTAAACTGGTAAAACAGTTTAGCAAACAAACTGGTTCACACACATACAAACCAAATAGCAAATAATGCATTCACCCACAAAAGCACAATCACCATAACACAAGAGATTTTGACGTGAAAACCCAAATGGGAAAAACCACGGTGAGATGAAACTCACAAGTAACTATCTGCAGAATAGTAACCAGACCAGTTAAGGTCAGACCGGTTAAGGTCATACAATGTTCTTTACCAGAACAGATCCTGTTAGGAATCTCAATCTTTGTTAGGAGATAAGTCCGATTAAAGACTACCTTATGAGAGGATTTCAGATCCACAGATGTGAACCACCTTGTTAGAGGATTTACAAAGGTTTTTCTGGGCCTACTCGGTTAAGGGTTTCTAACTTGTCAAAGATGTGAGTAATCAACAAGTGAATGATCTAGCAAATGGCACAGTCTACTTGATTAGATCCATTGTAGCTCATAGCTAATGCATTTCAACATTACTTCAGTCTTCAGTAACTCCTTACTCTGTTACAACTCATAGACTTGATCTTCTCAGTTAAGATCGCACATTTAAGAGGTATTTCAACCACTACAAAAACCCAACAGCTATACTTGCATACTCTCTTTTAAAACCTAGACATGATGTCCTTAAAAGGAATCTGATTTCATGTCGGTCCAATATGATTTCATTACAAGTTCCTAGGTTCATTGTATCTAGATACATTTGATAACACGACACAAAAACACCATCAAAGTGTCGGTGGATGGTAACTCATCACAAAAAATATACCGGTTGGTAACTCATCACAGAGTATTACCGGTTTGTCCAACTTTTCGGTTACCGGTTGGTGACTCAGAGTAATACTGGTTTAACCAATTACCGATTGGCAAAAATTGAAGACTTAAAAAAAGATAACTGCCGCTTCTGGCTCCTTTTCTCCTCTTGGCTTGAGATCCTTAAACCGCTTGATCTCTCTATGCCACTTGGGTCTTTATACCACTTGAGATTGGTAAACACTTTCTGCATAACAACAGTAGTCTAAAGACTACAACATGATACCGGTTTGGAACAATTACCAGTTGAGCGTAATTCATACATTCTCAAAGTGATCTCATAGCAAGTGTGCATCCATCAATGACAATCACAACATAATTATTAAAATGCCAACAATCTCCCCCTTTGGCATTGATGGCAACACTTAGGAAATTGTTTTGACTTCTAAGTGTTTTACAACAAAATTATGCCATAAGTAAAATTACTCCCCCTAAGCATATACACTATCCATTTTGCAAAAAATACAATGTATACTACTTTCTTACAGAGATAGACATGAAAGTATACATAGCATGCATCAAAATTTTAAATGCAAAATACTACTCCCCCTTTGCCAACAATGACAAAGTATAGTTGAAAAACCCCTGTTCCATTAGCATTAAAAACTGATTTAAAAAGTTTATGACAATAAAGAGTGAAACTTGCCAAAAACTGATTTAAAATCATACATAAATGTCTTCATGGATAAAGACCATGATTCAAGCAATGAGGTAGCAACCTCATTCTCTGTTTGCATCTGATAAATCTGCTCCTCCATGGCATCCATGGTACTCATCTCTTGAGTAACCGTTAGGGCATCTATATTGAGGTAGCATTTTTAGAGAATTTGCTGTCTTGGCAGTAGGACCAGTTGAAGTTCCTACAAATTATGTGTCTGGTTGCTTATCTTTGCCTCTATTCTTGCAGACTGAAGTTGAAAACGGTGAGCAGTTTGTCCATATGTGGAGAAGGAATCATATGGCATCTTGAAGGTGCTAATAAATGAATGCATATCAGATTGCAGTTTATCCTTTTGAGTGAGCACATCATCACAAAATAAATGAGGTTGACAAATCTTGCTGAGTGGTAGATTGCCCTCATCCATTGCATCTCTGATGTCCTTTTGTGCCTTGTGAAGTTCTGACCGAAGCTCATTCAACTTCTTCACCAAGGCAATGTTCAGAGCCTTTTCATGCTCCTTTTTGGCATTTGTTTTTGCAACTTCTTCCAGGCTTTGGACCTGGTCTTCCACAATTGTACATAGAAGCTTTATTTGGGCAAGTGAGGAATCGATACTGGGGAGGTTTGTACCGGGTATCAAATTGGTGAGTGTTTCCACCGCAGTTTGGATAACATCTTCCTCCTTTTTCCTCCTTAGAGCATCCAATCGCTCTTGAGCAAGCTTAATGCTCTGTAGTAGCTCTGATTCGTTTGTAGACTGGAGGTCAATAGGACTGGTAATGTCAGCCAGTTTGGCTTAACTACCGGTTGCCTTTGGAGTCTCCATCTAAGTGCTCTGTGTCACTTCTTTTTTCTCTTTGGCTCTTTTCTTGTCTTCTTCTACTTTCTTTTTCTCCTCTTCTTTCCGCTTCTCTTCATCTTCATCCTTTTTCTTCTCCTCTTCCTTTTCCATCTCCTCTTCCTTTCTCTTCTCCTCTTCCTTTTTCTTCTCCTCTTCCTTTCTCTTCTCCTCTTCCTTTTCCGCTTCCTCCTCCTTCTTCTTCTTCTTCTTCTCTTCCTCTTGTTTCTTATTCTCCTCTTCTTTTCTCTTTTCTTCCTCTTTCTTTTTCTTCTCATCCTATTTCTTCTTTTCCTGTTCTGCCTGTTTTCTCTTGTCTTCCTCTTGTTTCTTCTTCTCTTCCTCTACCTGTTTTCTCTTGTCTTCCTTCTATTTCTACTGGTGCATCCGGATTAACATTGTCACCATTTAAGGCATCAACATCAATCGGTTCCATTTGAGTGGTGACCGGTTCTCCTTCACTGTTGTATAGTTCATCTGGTTGAGTAATTTCCGGTTCTTGCTCTGCTTTCCTATTGGCTTCATCCACTTCATGCAATCTTAAAGTTGATTGAGCAAGGGAGTGGGTATCTTTGACCACTTCCAGAACTTTTCCTTCCAATATCAGGAGTCTTCTTCTTCTCATGAAGAAGAGGATCTTATATCTCTCCACCACTTCATATAGTTCTGTTTAAGGCATATTAGGAAAGTATTGTGCAAATACTTCCTCTCTTATTTCTTGTTCCTTTTCTATGGTAATACGCCACTTGTTGTCTAAAGAATTATACAATGAATCAGGCATCTCAGATTTAATTTCTGATGGCCACTGGTCATTAATACATAAATAATTGATAACTTCTTATTCAACTTATTTCTTTTCATCATCATTAAAATCATCAAAGCACTCTTGCAAATCACCAAGTACTTTTCTTCTAATATTCTTAATTGTTCTTTGACAATGTGTCAAAGGTTTGTAAGAGAAAATATCAATATTTACTAGTGCAGATGTTGCCGGTTCACTCTTTGTCTTTTTCCTCGTTTGCCTAGTCTTCTTAGGCTATTCATCAGAGACAGTGTCCTTTGAGTTTGGTGTATTTCTTTTTGTCTTCTTCTTCCTCTCAGAGACTTTGGCAGGTGCTGCTTCCAGTTTCTTCTTTACTAGTGATCGCTTGGTCACTTTGGGACTTGCTGGAGTAATCGGTGCCAATGCTGAAGGCACTGCCTTTCCCTTCTTTACTGAGGGTTCTTGAACCAGTGTAACCCTTTCTAGATAGGTGCCGGTTCTCTTTGCCTTTGGATCAAGAGGCGAGGCAAGTAGGGTAGAGGCATATCCATCCAACATATCATACATTACCTCATATCCCATTGGTTCCACTTCTTCCTGTCTAGGCTCAACCGCCTCCATTATGCACTCATCAACTTTGATGGTGAAGCAGATGTCTTCCTCATACTTTTTAACTATATCACCGAATATTTTTACCCTTTGGTTCATTTTGCATCTGAACTCATCAAAGTAATTGTTCAACACTTCCAGATAGCTAGTTCCAACCGCTTGTAGGCTTTCCTTGATTTGCTTTGTCACTGGTTGGTTAGCAGACCACTGAATATCACCTACTCTTGGAAAATAGCCTTGGAAGTAGAAGAACAACCCAACCAATAGTTGTCCAAACTTAAATTTTAGGGCATTATCTTGTTTGATCAACTTGAGGTTCAACAAAAGTTGTCTTTGCATACCAGTGCACAGATCAAACGATGCATCTTCCTTGATCATCCTGTGGGCGACATTTACCGTTGCAGCAGAGACAGAGCTGATTCTGCTGGCATGGAACACCCGATATCCTATCACCATACACGCATATTTGACCAAATCATCCTTGATGGAATTGACAGTCATTCCCTGTGAATCACTCACAGATTTGGTGAGCTTGGTCATTTCCATCTTGCTGATCTTCCTTAGGGCTGACACTTCACCGATGTTGCAGAAACCTGTGACAACATGAATCACTTCTGGTGTGATATCATGCATCCACTCTAAGTACATCTTATCACCGTGTACTCTTCTTAGAATAATTCGAATGTGATCATCCAAAAATTCTTCAAGAAAATAGGTTGCGTTGTGAAGTTTCTTCTTTTCCAGAATGCTGAATTCTGGTTTAATCTTCTTATCCTTTCTACAGAAAAGACTCAATTGGGAATGGATCGTCAGAGATCCTAGGTCTTCAATCTTGCAGTCAATGAAATCTGAAATGCCTTCTTCCACTATGACACCAGTGGGTATTTGAGATAGGGCATTGTATTTTGCCTTCCGTTGAATGAAGTCTACAGAATCAACAGGTGCACTAGAGCTAGCATTTGATGCTGAAGCCATGATAAATAGGGAATTTTGAAAAATACCTTCATAGATCAAAATTTAGGGCTTCACAATTTGAACTTCACTACACACTCCTTCTGTTGCTGAAATACCACTTTGCGTTCTACTCTTCTCCAACGGATGTTTGCTTCAGATTCTTCTTTAGGATTTTGATAAATTCTTTGAATCGCAATGTAAATCGCTTTTCTTCGCTTTGCACTTGAAAACTTCTTCGCTCAAAAAATGATAGTGAGAAATGATTTGAAAATTCCTTTTAAACAGATTCTCCACCTACCATAATAAATGCTCCACTATTAGGGCGCAAACCCTAATTTTGCCTTATATCATTTCCAGTCTTCTGCCAATCTGACAGGTATCTCATACTGGTTAAGGTCTTTTACCAGTGTCAACCGGGGGTTTGATATATTTCACCGTTTGCTCCCCCTAAGCTTTTCTGATGCTTAGTTTGTCGGTTCAACGACTTCCACACTAGGTGCAGAAACCAGTTCTTCTTGAATCACTTCTTCTAGCTTCTTCTTCCAGGTTTTCTTCATATCTGCTTGAACAATTTCAACATCAATTTTTCCTTCTGGAGTGACCGGTATATCATCCAATATACTCTTTCTACTTCTGCATAATCTTGCTGAATGACCCGGTTTGTTGCAATGATAGCAAACCATTCCAAGTGCTCTCCAAGGTCCATTATTCATGTTTCCATTCTTCCTTCTGCATGTTGCAGCAGTGTGACCATGAACATGGAAAATCATACAGATTGCTCTCCATCTGGTTGCCGCTTGATAGCCACCGCTACCTGACTGATGACTATAGGTATTAAACTAGTTTGGGTTCCAGTTGCCAGAGGGTTCAGAAAAAACTCCTTGATTCCTTTGAGGATACCCTCCGGTATTGTGCATGACAGACTTGCATTCAAATGCTCTATGCCCAAACTTGTTGCATGCATAACAATTACCATTGAATCTATTGGATCTAGGCTTATCATTTAGAAAATAAGGAAAATTATTGTAAGCCTTACTTCTACATACATTAGCAGTGTGTCCTTCCTTGAGACAGTTAAAGCAAACAGGTTTGAACTTTTTCTTACCTTTATCCTTTGATGCCAGTTGATTCTTTGATGCTCCACTTTTTGTTCCAGAGGTCTCACCTTCCTCATATTCAGAGAAACCAAGTCCATTGGTATTCTTTACTGGTTTGGCTGATTCAAGCTTCTGCTCTAGCTTGAAAGAGCTCTTGTTGAATTTGGCAAGTATTTCCTTTGACTCAGTGAGTTCTTTGGAAATGGCAGCATTGGATTCCTTCAAGGTTGCATTCTCAGACATAGCCATGTTTAGTTCACCTTGCACTTCTTCTTTTTCTATTTTGCTTCCATGAAGATGAGCGGTAAGTGCACTGATCTCTTGCTTCAGCTTGGAGATCTCATGATCTTTGTCTTTTACCAGATCTTTAGCTTTCCTCCGATTCTCGAGCTCTTGACACATTCTGATAGTTAGGCCTTCAAGTTCCCTTCTTAGGTTGGCATTCGACTCAATCAGTTTTTCAACTTCTTGAATTAGGGCTTCCATTTTCACTTCATCAGAAGAACTATTTTCAGTTAGATCCATCAGTTTTTCAGCATGCTCTCTTCTTTTTGCCTGAGAGGCCTTATATTTGACCATAAGTTTATCATAGGGTTGCTCAGAATGAGTGAGACGATGAGTAAGTTCCCTCACAATATATTCCCCCATATCTCTTTCCAAGTGGTTAGACTTATAGAAAGGTTGGCTTTGATACCAATTGATGAATACTAAGAAGGGGGGGTGAATTAGTATACCAATAATTACTGTACTTAAACACTTTAATAGTCTAGCAGTAAACCAGTAAAATAATTTAGCAAACAAACTGGTTAACACACATGCAAACCAAATAGAAAATAATGCATTCACCCACAGAAGAACAATCACCATAACACAAGAGATTTTGACGTGGAAAACCAAATGGGAAAAACCACGGTGAGATGAAACTCACAAGTAACTATCTGCAGAATAGTAACCAGACCAGTTAAGGTCAGACCGGTTAAGGTCATACAATGTTCTTTACCAGAATAGATCTTGTTAGGAATCTCAATCTTTATTAGGAGATAAGTCCGATTAAAGACTACCTTGTGAGAGGATTTCAGATCCACAGATGTGAACCACCTTGTTAGAGGATTTACAAAGGCTTTTTTGGGCCTAACCAGTTAAGGGTTTCTAACTTGTCAAAGATGTAAGTAATCAACAAGTGAATGATCTAGCAAATGGCACAGTTTGCTTGATTAGATCCATTGTAGGTCATAGCTAATGCATTTCAGCATTACTTCAATCTTCAGTAACTCCTTACTCTGTTACAACTCATAGACTTGATCTTCTTAGTTAAGATCGCACATTCAAGAGGTATTTCAACCACTACAAAAACCCAACAACTATACTTGCATACTCTCTTTTAAAACCCTAGACATGATGTCCTTAAAAGAAATTTGATTTCATGTCGGTCCAATAGGATTTCATTACAAGTTCCTAGGTTCATTGTATCTAGACACATTTGATAACATGACACAAAAACACCGTCAAAGTGTCGATGGATGGTAACTCTTCCCAAAAAATATACCGGTTGGTAACTCATCACAGAGTATTACCGGTTTGTCCAACTTTCCGGTTACCGGTTGGTGACTTAGAGTAATACTGGTTTAATGGATTACCGGTTGACAAAAATTGAAGACTGGGAAAAAGATAACTGCCACTTCTAGCTCCTTTTCTCCGCTCCGCTTGAGATCCTTAAACCGCTTGATCTCTCTATGCCGCTTGGGTCTTTATACTGCTTGAGATCGGTAAACACTTTTTGCATGACAACAGTAGTCTAAAGACTACAACATGATACTAGTTTGGAACAATTACCGGTTGAGCATAATTCATACATTCTCAAAGTGATCTCATAGCAAGTGTGTGTCTATCAATGACAATCACAACATAATCATCAAAATACCAACAACATTGTCAAAGGACCATAAAGAATATTAGAAGAAAAGTTCTTGATGATTTCAATGATAGTGAAAAGGAGGATGTTGAACAAGAACTTATTAAATATATATGTATTAATAATTGGTCACCTTCTAAAATTAAATCAGTGACTTCTAAACCTTTGTATGATTCTTTGGACAACAAATGGCTCATTGCCATTGAAAAACAACAAGACATCAGGGAGAAAGTTTTTGCTCAATACTTTCCAGAAGCCTCTAATTCAGAATTGTTTGAAATCATTGACAAGAACAAAGGCATTTTCTTCATGCGAAGAAGGAGACTTTAGCTACTTGAAGGAAAATATTCTGAAGTGGAAAAAGACACCCATTTGAAGGTTAAAACTATTTTCAACATGCAAAAAGTACACGAAGCTAATCAGTTGGTTGAGCAAGAGCTTGACCTATCCATAGCCAAATAGGATGTAGTCTTTAATAGTATGGGTGAAAGAATAGTAGAACGAAACGACCCCATTGATGTTGATGCACTAGATATGGAGGATACCACTCCGGATAAGGAGGAAGCTGAAAAAGAAAGAGTAGAGAAAGAAAAGGAAGAGAAAGTGGAAAAAGAGAAACTTGAAAAAGAGAAAGAAGAGAAAGAAAAACAAGAGAAGAAGAGGAAGAAAGAAGAGGAAGAGAAGAAGAGGAAGGAAGAAGAGGAAAAGAAGAAGAAGGAAGAAGAGAAGAAGAGGAATGAAGAAGAGGAAAAGAAGAAGAAGGAAGAAGAGAAGAAGAAGGAGGAAGAAGAGGAAAAGCAGAAGAAGGAAGAAGAGGCAAAGAGGAAAGAAACAATGAAGAAAAAGGAAGAGGATAAAAAGAGAGAAGAAGAGAGGAAGAAACAAGCGGAGAAAGTGAAGGCTGCCAAGGTAGCCCAAGAAAAAGAAGAGGAGAAGAGAAGACAAGTGGAGGTCAAGGCCAAAGAAGGAGAAAAGATTCCTAAGGCAACCAGAGATCAAACCAAGCAGGTTGATTCCATCGGTTCCACTGATTTGACTCTTGCCTGTCTGACCTAATCGATTGATGAGACTGAGCTACTATGAAGCATTCAATTAGTGCAAGAGAGATTGGAAGAAATGAGAAAAAAGAAAGAGAAGGATTTCATTCAGTTTGCTGTTGACACCCTCTCCAATCTAATCCCCGGTACTAACCTCCCTAGTATCGATTCCTCGCTGGCTAAGCTCAAATTTCTTTGCACAGTAGTCGATGACTAGGTACAATGTTTGGAAGATGTTGCCCAGGCCACAACAAAGAAAAGCCATGAAAAGGCACTCTCAGTTGCCTTAGTACAACACATGAATGAAGATCAGGCAAAATTGCTTAAACAAAAAGGTTATATAAGTTCAGCTATGGGTGAAGGTCACCTACTCTTGAGTAAAATCTGCCAACCTCACCTATTTTGTGAATATGCTCTAAAATAGAAGACACTATTACAAACAGAGTTACAAAAGTACATCGACAACTTCAAACTTCCCTATGATCTGTTCATAGCCTATGGACGCATTGTTCATCATTATCAATATCAGATTGCAAAGATTGACTCAGAGATCTGCAATCAGACTTGATATCTACAGGAGCTTCAGTTGCTCCTATTGCCAAAATTGCAAATTCTTCATAAGTGCTTCCTAAACTTAGAGGCTATCACTGTGACACAGAAATTAAGCACCATAGATGCGATGGAAGAATTAGCCTTCCAAATGAAGATCGAGAGTGAAATTTTTGCCTCGCTTCTTGAGTTACAGTCTTCAGACATGAAGAATTTCACGCAAAACTTTAAATCTCTTTTTGAGAAGTTTTATTCTTTATTGTCATGAACACATACTCTATTTTTATATTATGCAAACTGGCAATATTTTGCATTACTTTGTCATTGTTGGCAAAGGGGGAGTAGTGTATCTTAAAATTTTGGCGAGTATTACAAATTCCTGCACATAATTGTAATTTTTGCAAAGGGAGTAGTGTATATGCTTAGGGGGAGTAATTTTTCTTATGGCATCTATTTTTGTTTTGCAAAAGCATTTGGATGTCAAAATTTTTCCTAAGTGTTGCCATCAATGCCAAAGGGGGAGATTGTTGGTATTTTGATGATGTTTAGTTGTGATTGTCATTGATGGACACACACTTATTTGATGTATGAATTATTCTCAACCGGTAGTTGTTCTAACCGGTATTGTATGTATAGTCTTTGTTTGTTGAAGACTATCGGTGTTGTGCAGAAAATGCTTACCGGTCTTGGTATGACCGAAGACCCCAAGCGGTATGAAAATCTCAAGCTAAAAAAAGATCCCGAGCGACAGTTAATCTTTTGATCAGAATACTATGTTCCAGTTTTCCAGACTTCACTTGTTAACCGGTATACATGTAATGTGTGATGAGTTATCATCTACCGACACTATGACGGTGTTTCTGTGTCGTGTTACCAAATGTATCTAGATGCACTGTACCTAGGAAATTATAGTCTAATCTTATTGGACCGACATGAAATCAAGTTCCTATATAAGGACATCATGTCTAGGGTTTTTGATATAGAAGAGAATTTGATGTGTTCAAAGTTTTTGAGAGAAGATTAGGTCTGCTCGAGATAAGGTATCTCGTGACTGCGATTGAGAGTGCAAAACATAGAAGACTGAAGTAATGCTTGAATGAATTAACAAGGAGTTGTCAAGGATATAATCAAGCATTCTGTGCTACTATCTAGATCATTCACTTGTTGATTACTAATATCTTTGACAAGTCTGAAACCCTTAACCGAGTAGGCCCAACCAAGCCTATTGTAAATCCTCTAACAAGGTGGTTCACAGTTGTGAATCTAAAATCCTTTAACAGGGTAGTCTCTAACAAGACTTATTTCCTAACAGAGATCTGGATTCCTAACAAGATCTGTTCTAGTGAAGAACATTGTAAGACCTTAACCGGTCTGACCTTAACCGGTCTGACCTTAACCGGTCTAGTTATTATTCTGCAGATAGTTGACTTGTGAGTTTTACTCACCGTGGTTTTTCCTATTTGGGTTTCGACGTCAAAACATCTTGTGTTATGGTGATTGTACTTCTGTGGGTGAATGCTTTATTTGCTATTTGTCTTGTTTATGTTCTAATCAGTTTATTGTTTAACTTGCTACACCGGTCTGCAGTTAAACTGCTTAAGTGTTTGTTTAAATTACTGGGTATACTAATTCACCCCCCCCTCTTAGTATTCATCACTCTATTTATAGGAAAAATAGTGAAATGGATGGTTGAGATTGAGTAATCTCAACAAGGGTCAGGATTGATGGGTTCATGATCCATGTGAGGGCTTTCAACCCAATCCTAGGATGACAAAAATCATCATGAGATGGGTTGAGGGGAGAGGGAAGAAGCATTAAATGCTTGACATGACTTTAAGGTTAACTTGGGAGGTAAGGTTAATGTTGAGTTGAATGAATAAAGTCATTATTCAATAAATAATGCCTTTATCCAATGGATAAACTCTTGTGCAAGAGTTAGTGGGGATAACCATGGTCAAAACAATAAATGCTTGAAGAGACCCATGAGTCAAATGAGCGTTGAGTTAGAGGTAAAGTCTCTAACCATGTGAGCAAGTGGAATTAACCATAAATGGTTATGTAAGAGCCATTAATGGTCATGTAAGAGCCATTAGTGGTTTGGAAGACTTTAGGGGTTAGCTTGTTGAACACATAAAGCATTAAATGCTTTTCAAAGACTTGGAGGCTTTGAGAAGTGACTCCAAGTTGCTTAGGAATGCGACAATATTTAGGAGATGGATTAGGCTAATTAGGAGTGGTTAGAAAAATATAGAAAGTGGTTAGAAGAGTCTAGAAGGGGATTTAGGATTGCAAGTGGGTTTGGTGGGTGAGGGAAAATAGTATTTTATTTAAAATAAAATTAATTAATTTCAATTGTGGTTGCAACTTGCATTTGTAGGAGAATACAAGTGGGGGGTAGTTTAGGGATTTAAATAAATGTTTTAATTATTTATTTAAAAGAGGATAGGGGGTTAGAAGAGTCTGATGAATAATGATGAACAACAAATACCCTAATCGGTACTAAGAGGAGGGGGGGGGGGGTGAATCAGTACAGACAAAAAATTTCTCAACAATTGTCGTGCCCAAATTTTTGGGCTAAAAAGCGGAACAATTTTTTTTTTTTGAAACACTTAAACTCTCAAATAATCTACATTTAAAGTGGAAATCAAATAAGTCTTGTCTTAACTAGGATGTAAATAGATTTTTTTTCTAAGGTTGGATTAATTAACCAACTCAAATAAGCGACATTAATTAATCCCAAGAGGGTTGTCGCAATTTAGTTCGTTAATTTAATTATCTTAATTAAGTTGCCGCTAATTAAAATCGAGGGATAATTAGTTATCTCAAATGCATTTAAATCATTCTCGACCAAATAATGATAGTGCTATCTTAAATTTAAAATTAATTAATTGAACGCATGCAAATTCTTTATTTAAATCTGACCGATAAGGGTTCAAATTCCACAATGCCATTTGTCAAATAAATCCAATTTTATGCTATAGTCAATTTTAATTTCCCCTAAACCTTTAAATTTGACGATATACTTAATCTGGCCAACTTTGGCCTCACAGGCTAAAAATTCATAAAAATAACTAATAATTTTCAATTATAAATTTCTCCCAATTTAAAATATAACTTAACGTCCATATTTAATTGAATATATCAAATAACTATATAGTTTCCCTAGTTGAATAAATTAAATCAACTATGCAAATAATGTATCCATATAACATTAATCCTCCATTTTAAATTATATAAAATAAACTATATTAAAAATTAATTTTCTCCCACATCAAATAAGGAGTTTTAAATTAATAACACAAGGCTAAAATTATATGGGGGAAATCGTTTTCAAATTTTGAAAAAGATTCCCCCCGCTCTCTTATTTTAATTTAAATTTTAAATTTCAAACCCTAATTAGGGTTGAGTAATTATCCTCTCCTATAATTTGTTTAAAATCCTCTCTTTTATATTAACGGCTAACCCTAATATTCTTTTTTATTTATTTATTTGTATGCATACCCTAATCTGGATTTGGATTAGGGTTGCATATTTTACCTAAACAATAAATCTTAAAACTTGATGTGTTTCCTTTACCCTAATATTCTTTTCCTCACCTTTTTTTATGTATGTGTGAGTTGTGTGTTATGCAAGGCCGAACTAGGGTAAGGCGACGACCAAGATTGGGCAGGGCGGCGGCCGAGTTTGGGCGGAGGCTGAAGGGAAGGGTAGAGGTTCGGTTGCACAACGTGGGGCTTCCTCGGATGCCACTATGCATACACACAGTGGTGGTGGCGTCGTCCACTATGCATACACATAGTGGCGGCCAGTGCCGTCCACTATGTGTAAGCATATTGGCGGCCAAGCCGCCCACTGTGTCTACACACAGTGGCGACACCTCTCGCACCGCCCACTGTGTGTAAGCATAGTGGCTCGGCCTGCGAGCCGTCCACTATGTTTACACACAGTGGTTCGGCCCTATGGAATATGCCGGCCACTGTGCTTACACATAGTGGATGGCACCTCCCACGCCGCCCACTGTGTGTAAGCACAGTGGCTCGGCCCGCGAGCCATCCACTATGTTTACACACAGTGGTTCGGCCCTATGGAATATGCCCCCCCGCTCCTCCCCTTATTTTTTTGTTTAATATTTATTTTCTTTTTTTCTTATTACATTTAAAATATATATATATATATATATATATATATAGTTCTAGACATATTCTAATGTTTTCATTGATGAGCATTTTAAATGCATATATATATATATATATATATATATATATATATATATATATATATATATATATATATATATATATATATATATATATATATATATATATATATATATATATATATATATAAACTACAATTGCATATCAAGTTATTAGGGATAGGAATCTCTATTTTTTTTGAGTAAATTTATACTCTAGCATGCAGTCCCTTTTTTTTTTAACAACAATACATATTTTTTTTGTTTTAAAGCTTGCAGGAATTGATAAAATAATGGCAGCATTTCAATGGTTATATGTTTCATTTACTAGGTATTATTTATTTTAATATGCGGCATTAGGAGTAATGACAGTATATAAATACACAACATGCTAAATATTTCATATAGTTCATTTCTTCAATAGAAATTATTACATCTAGGTTCATTTTCTCCAATACTAAAGAGGAAAAATGATAGAATTTAAAAGTTAAAACAACAACTCCATAAGCCTAGAAATCATTTATAATAACTTTAGAGATAGACTATTAAATCTATCTAACCATATTCTATATTAGGAATGAATAAATAACTGGAACTAAGTAATTAATTTTTTTTATTTTACTAACGTTTCTGCTTTACTACTCCCTATTTCTACCTTTATACTTACTGCATCTTTTTTTTATTTATTTATAAATAATTGACATAATTAAATAAATGATAGTAGCATATTACACTCAAGAAAACACTTAGAAACTTACAAAAAAAGAATACATAAACTTTTATTCCTTTATTGTACATTTATCCATGAATTGCAATTTCAACTTAAAAAAAGATGCATTGTTTGTAAGAAAAATCTGAATACAATATGTCACTTTTACAAATGGGTAAAATACACAACTAGTCTCTCATCCCTAATAGATGAGGAATTAACTTAAATAACACTTTTCTATCCTTCCAAAATAATTACAATAATTACAGAATTATTTCATTCTTTCTACAACTAAGAAAAAACTGCAACTCCTAGCTTCCTTTCCAAGCAACCTGCAATTCAAAATTATAAGGCTATGACCATGGGGTGCTCACCTCCCAGCCTAGGCTTACTAGAAGCCACCCCCGAGCTTGGAGAACCAAGTCCTAGGTGGGTTACACTCAAGCAAACACAAACAAACAAAGGGGTAAACAAAGCACAACAAGCACATTCCCTTCCCAAGCTGAAACTTCATCACATAATGTGATGTTTTACTAGGGTGGAAGTGGACCAAGTACCCTAGAAGAGATATGCTAGATAGTAACTCACAAACAACTCATGACATCCAAGAAAACACAACAAAACTCATTTAATCCCCCATATCCTTATGACCCCCGAGTGCATAAACAAAACTATGCAACAAGGGTCACATGGACAAACCCTTGAGATCACTCTCATGATGAGAGCCTCTCACTCTAAGGCTGTCAAACTCCTTCCACCTCCAAGACCATTCTGCCCTCCCAAGGGTAAGATGGTCTTGGATACTCCCAAAACACAACAAATGCATAAATAGAAAATAGGAACAGATTCACATAAAGCTTTCACAATTACAATACAATAAAAAATACAATATTTCCATTCAAGCATTCTACCAACAGATTTTGAAATAAACAAATAAGAAAAAACTCCAACCTTGAATCTGCTAAGGGTATTCTAGGGAAAGCTTGGAGAAGAGCAGCCCAATCCACAAGACTTTTCTGCAACACTTAGCCAAATTTTTTTCTATTCTCAAACTGTTTTTCCTCCAAAAATTGTCCAAAATCTCCAAAGATGGAGAGTGGGTGATTAGCTCACTAAGCTTCAATCTCTAGCCTAAGAAGGCTTCTCTCACTCCTTCCAACCTCTTGGATAGAGTGAGGGACTCCAATTGGTTGGTCTTCCCTAGGTCTTACACACTCCCTAACCAAGGCACCTCAAGAAGAGGAATGAAATGGGGAAAATGAATTACACCTATCAAGGAGGTTATCTAACCAAGGATGACACTCCTATAGATGGAATTCGTCCATCTTGGGAAACCCACTTTTTTGGGTGGTTAAACAAGCCCTAGGGGAAAGACACATGGCCAAATTTGCCCTTCACCCATAGGTACCCCATGAGGCCTAATAAAAATGCTCTAAAATTGACTCTAGGAGTTGATTTAACCCTTAGAAAGTCCATCTAAAGTTAACATACGGGTCAAATTTGAGTTGACCCTCTTTGTGGCTCACTAACCTAGATTTCTTGGTACCTTCAAGGATAATTAGGAGATATAACAATTAAACAAAAATAAAACTCTCCGAAAAGTGACATGACAATTGCCAACACAACATACAACATATGTGTTAAGTGACACTACAAAAGAATTCCACATCACAAATACACACATGGAAATTGTCCCTTGAATGATTTAAACAAATTTAATGAATACAATTTACACAGATGCAAACAATTACATTTACGAATAAAATACGATACATACGGGGTGTTGTCTCTCCAAATAGATAACCCCTGGTTTTACGAAGGTACATAGGCCTAGGATTGATTCTCTATAATATTTCTATGGTCACATGGATAATTTCCTACGCATCTCAATTTAAACATTAGTACTTTCCAATAGCCTCATATAATATTAAACATGTAATCAAGAATACAATTCAATCACTCTGCATAGAATTGACATTATACAATACAATTTGCCACATATCAAAGCAATTCACATAAGCAATTCATCATAATCCTCATAATTTAATCCATTCATAAGATATGCAAACATATTCCCATTATCATAATAAAGTCCTACAATTCAAATAATGACATACATCGTCTCAATGTTACCCTATTCTAGGATCATATAAAATTCTATATCCACAAAGCATAGAATGAAACATCAATATATCAATGTTAACAAATTCATGGGATCATATAAAGTTCTATATCAATAATGCATAAAAATAAAGCATCCATAATAGTTCCAACATGAAAATCACTGAAAAGCTAGGATGGGTCGGGGTAGGGCCTCACAACAACTTATCAAGTTAAAACAATTCCAACCGGTTGTCTTCATCATTGAACTTAACCATGGCAATATCATTAAACACAGTAAGACTTCAGACAACATAAATTGATAAGTCTGATCACTTCAAATACATTCAATACTTGATAACAACTTCACCCATAAACATATGCATGTGGTATACCAGTAATACCATAACCTAATAGCTCTGCATGCATAATCACTAAAACACAGAATACTTAATCATCACATGAAAAATGCACAACTCATGACACACAGATTTTTCACGTGGAAACCCAAATGGGAAAAACCACGGTGTGGATAAATACCCACAATCTTGTTTTGAACTCTTTTTAAGCTCGCTCTGTTAGGGGCCTAGTCTAGTTAAAGACTTTACAATGAGGTTCTGTTAGGAACCAATCCTGTTAAAGATCACTCGATTAAGGGATGGCTATATACCCTGTTAAAGCTACCCAATAAAGGGATTTTCCAACTGTTGAAATGGTTAGAAGACAATAGGTAAAACTCTGATCTGATAACAGCGCTACATGCCAAGGCAGATCCTTTTCATTTCCTCTCTTCTGCAATCACACACTGCAGTTTTCCTCTTACTGGTCTGACAAGTATCTCATCACTCAGATACACACACAATATTTTCCAACAACAAACAATAACAAACAACATCAACCTTATAGACAACAATTAGGTCGGTAGCATAAACCCTAAACCCTAAGAATTTAGGTTTACAATACAAGCGGTCCAATCCCGACTGTCCAAACACTTTGCATAGAGCAATACAATCTTAAACAGATCACAAGACAATCTACATCGTTCATTCTTCACTGCATATGGGAATCAGTAACCCATCACACTCTCTTCTCGTACCGCTAAGAAGAATGATAATTCCCGAGGTAGACATTTAATGCAATCGATCTTCACATGCAAGATCCTCAAGGAAATCCTTCACGCGCACAAAACTGACGTGGCACCTCGATGTCATCCTCATTTCTTAGCTAACTCATCACATAATGTCTTCGGTTTCATCGCACAAGCTGGATTGCCAAACTAGAAACCCTAGAGCTGAGACTACCAACCGGTAGGCACACTTAGTGAAACCCCAACACCGGTTCACTACATATCTTCATACCTGTTCACCATCTTCTTCCAATCTGCATATCAGTTCACTTTCACTTATTGACATCAATGACAACATACATTATCATCATATCATCATGTCGGTTCATCATATGTCAACAATATCCAACAGAGTCTAGAAGGGGATTTAGGATTGCAAGTGGGTTTGGTGGGTGAGGAAAAATAGGATTTTATTTAAAATAAAATAAATTTATTTCAATTGTGGTTGCAACTTGCATTCGTAGAAGAATGCAAGTGGGGGGTAATTTAGGGATTTAAATAAATGTTTAATTATTTATTTAAAAGAGGACAGGGGGTTAAATTAAATAAATATGGTTTATTTATTTAATTGATTTTGAGTGTGGCTTAATGAATGAATTAAATTAAATTGAATAATTTATTTAATTAATAGGAGAAGGGGTTGAGGATGAATTAATTAAATAATAATTTAATTAACTGATTATTGTGGGTTAGATAATCAAATAAATAATAAATATTGATTTAATTAAGTGGACAGATTTATGTGACTACATTGTCATTGATGAAACACATACACACACACACATGTTCATATTGTCTACCGGTGTGACTTCAATTTTTTTATACTACAACCGGTATTCTAGAGGTTTATATCCAACCGGTAAATGGTGACAACCAGTATATACATGGAGACAAACAATGGATTTGCATAACTCGGCATCAACATGAGGATCCAACGGAGATTATCATAGGAGCATCAAGAACAAACGGTTTATATGTTTAACTCCAACCGGTATTGATTATTCCAACTGACATTCATTGATTATGTGATGAGTTATCTCTACCGACAAGATTTGGTGGTATTTTTGTGACGAGTTATGATTACTTGACCAGATACACTGCACCTAGGTAATTGTGTTATGATTTGTAGAGGCCCACATGAAATCTTAATGTCTATATATTGACATCACAATGAATTATTTTGTATGAGTGAAAGTGATATGTTATGTGAAAAGGAAGAAGTGTTAAGTCGCAGAGTATGTTGGTAAAGAAGTGTTAAGTGTGCAGAAGAGGATCTATACAAGCAATTTGTACTACTACTAGATGACAACACCTATTGTTTTCTAAACACTACAACAGTCAAATCCCCTAACTGGGTAAGCTCTAACAAGCTTCATTATTCAAATCCTCTAACCAAGTGATCCATTAGTTTGGATCCATAAATCCTCCACCGAGGTTACTCCTTACAGGGTACTACCTTTTACAGGGTATAGCTTTTAACTAAGATTTGGGATCTTTAATAGGATTTGCTCCTAGCAAAGCATTTTGTAGACCCTAACCGGTCAGTTATCTATTACTGCAAATAGTTAACTTGTGAGTCCCATCTCACCGTGGTTTTTACCTATTTGGGTTTTCCATGTATAAACACTTGTGTTATGGTGGATGTTTTACTCATTGTGGATGTTGTTATATCATTTTTTATTGCATGCATATTGTTTAACAAACTTGTTAAGTTTATCTACTGGTCAGTGTTTAAAGTAGTACTATTTTTGCTGTCACTGATTCACCCCCCTCTCAGTTCTTTATAAGTCCATCAATTGGTATCAGAACCTAACTTCTTTAAAGCCTAATCTCTTGGAAGGGAACCCTAAAGCTACCATGGGGGATATGAGCTTGAAACCTTAAGGGTCAAACTAAAATCTTCTCAAGTCAAAAGAAGAGAGATAACTGAACAACTATTAGAAATACCTGATAATAGTTCTTCAGATGAGGCCAATATTGATGCTTTAGCTGAGGTATTTGAAAACCTAAATAGTGAAAAGATAAATCTAAGGAGAGAGATAGAAGGTCTTACTATCTGCATGAGTCAGGAACTGGAAGCCAGGAGAATTGCTGAAGATCTCACCAAAGAAAGAGATCATGAGATTGCCAAGATCAAGAAAGAGAATGCTACCTTGCATGAGCATTTGAATGCAGAAAGAGAAGAAAAAGAGAACCTATAGCTAGATCTTGAATTAGAATCATCTCTGAGAGAGAACTATCAAATCATAATGAAGATCTCACTAGACAGCTCACTGAAGCGAATGGGAAATTGGAAAAGTTCAACAGAAGTTCTACCTTGCTAGAAGAGAAAATTCAATCAAAAAGGATGAATGGTGATACTTCTAGACTTGGTTTTCACACATCTGAAAAAGGTGAATCCTTCGATACCAAGAGAAACACTCCTAAGAATAAATCTTCTCTTAAGGTCAAAAAGCCTACCGGTAAGAAGGTATTTAAACCTATTTTTTTTGTTTTCCATAAACCTGGTCACATTGCAAATGTTTGTAGAGACAAAACTAATAGAAATGCAAGCTACAATACTAATGCTAGGTATGTGTCCAAGAAATTTGAAGGTCATTGCTTCACATGTAAAATATATGGACACAGATCAGTTGAATGTAGATATGGAGTGAATAATCCTGTACGACATATGCATTCAAGATCAAATGGCAACTGGATGAGAAATTTTGACAACCGGGTCAACATGAACTGGCAAAGACCCTACGGTAGCCGGTTTAGTCCATTTGAGATGGAAAAGGTAACAAATATCATTTGCACCATCTGTAACAAATTTGGTCATGTGGCTATGAATTGTAAAAGAATAACTAGGAGAGGTAATGCAGGACCTTGGAGATCATCTGGTATGGCCTGCTATCACTATCATAAACCGGGACACATGGAAAATTTATGTAGATCCAAAAAGAGAAAACTGGTCAATCCTTCTAAGGATCAAAAAGGAAAGCAAAAAGTTAATGTTGAAGAAACTAGAGAAGAAATGAATCGAATATGGAAGACGAAGAGTGATGACTCATATGGAGAAGAACTATTCCTTCACCAAGTGTGGAGAATCTTGCACCGGTAAACTAAGGTTTTTCATATGACTAAGAGGAACTTAACGGTAAATCCACTTCTGGACCCCTTGAGATAAATGAGCGGTAAGAGAATTTGAATGCATGAAATTTTGATAACTTTTTTTCAATCAATTATCAATTGGTTTTAAATCTATGTATCATTAAGTGGTGTAATTAGGGTTTGTAACCCTAACAGATGAGCATTTAATGCAGTAGGTAAAAAGGATAAAAGAGAGTTTTCACTTTGTTATTTTTACCCTAACGTATACGAGAAAGAATTTTTGAGAACTTGTAGAGATAGGAAAGGATTGTTAGCTAATTTTAGTCAAAGTTGCATTGTGATATGAGTAATCAAGTTGATTTGAAGGTTGGTGAAGATTGAACTGGTGTGCACTTGAGCATTCAACCGGTTAAAGAGGCAATGTGCATGAAATAAGGTATTTCTTTGAAAAATCCTGCTTCGAATCTAGTCTATCTGGAATGGCATCGTCTTCTAAAATAGTAGAGAAATTGATGATTACATATGAACCTATGGAAGTTGTAAAAGTGAAACGAATTGTGTCTTATAATGCTTTATCACAAGTTCCTAGTGGTGTTATACTGAAAGGAGATTCGTCTAGCTACATTGATTGCAAGATTGAGGATTTAGGATCATTGTTGATATTGTTGGCATTCTACACTCTTATGAGAATAGTTGGTGTTGTCATTGATGGAAACCATCCGGCAACCTACTGGCATTCATCTGGTAAAGCCACTGGCAAGCACCGACACCGGCATAGACATCTACATACACCGACAAATACTTCACCGGCAGTAGCAACAATGCATACTGGCACCCCAGCCGACAGTGAATAAACTTTTGTTTATTGTATTTAATTGTAAATATCTTTCGTAAAGCCAACAAGGCTTATTGTAAAAGACTCATATATATGTATGAGATCTTATAGGTCATTTTGTGTAGTATGATAGAAGGTAGTATGCATGGGTAGAATATATGGATGATATTTTTGTATAAGGAGATATAAGTGACAATGAAGGTTTTGGTTATAGAATGAGCTTAAACTAGTATTGAACCTGGGATAATTGATGCTACTTTGAAGCAGTACTTTGTATTAGATTTCATAATCCACTTTTGTATTCATTGAGACTCTTATTGAGCAGTGAGCTCTAGGCAATTGGCCTTCTTGCATGTGCAGGCCCCTCATTGTAAGTAATATTTATTCATTGGCCAGTGAGTGAATATTGTGGGTCACAAATCCCATCGAGGTTTTCCCCACACTAGGTTTCCTCGTTAAACATCTTATGTTATGGTGTGTTTTCTATGCTATCTTTATTACTGCATTAATTCTTATTTATTGGTACACTGTTTTGGAATGCAAAGTTCTTAATAAGGTTAAATATTCTGCTAATTTGTTAGATATTGATTCACCCCCCCACTCAGTATCTTTGGGACTATCATTAATCCTAACAATTGGCATCAGAGCCTGGTCCTCTATTTTCAAAAGCCTAACAGCTTGAGGAAGATTCTGACATTGGTACAGATGGAGAACTTAAGAAAGCAATTGGAAGGAGCTCTTGTAGACTATGATGTAGAGAAGTTGAAGAATATCAAACTTGAAGATGATCTAAGGACTACACAAGAATTCATTCAAGGACTTCAGGAGAATCTTACTATAGCTCAAAATAAAAGAAAACAACTTCATGAGAAGATGCAGAATGATAATGATGAAAAGGAAACTCTTAATGAACTCATGAACAAGTTGAGACAAGAAAATAGTACTACGAGGAATGAAATGCAAGATATGACTATGAGATTTTGTAAAGACATTGAAGACAGGAAGAAGAATGAAGATGACTTGACTAGGAGACTCAATGATGCTGGAAATGAAAATATAAGACTCAGTCATGAAAATGATATGTTGAAGACAGATCTGATTCACATGCAACATGATAAAATTGAACTCATGAGACAAAAAGGAATTCTGGAAAATGAGCTGGCTACTACAAATCAACACAAAGAGAAATTCAAGAAAAGTTCAGAGGAACTTGATGATA
The DNA here is from genome assembly GCF_030272615.1 of Cryptomeria japonica. Taxonomy (NCBI): domain Eukaryota; kingdom Viridiplantae; phylum Streptophyta; class Pinopsida; order Cupressales; family Cupressaceae; genus Cryptomeria; species Cryptomeria japonica. The sequence goes on from NC_081409.1 coordinate 4,845,196, forward strand.
TGCTGAAAAGTCAGAAACCTAATGGAGATACTAATGGAATTGGATTTGAAGCTGGAGAAAGTTCTGGTATTGCAAACAATCATGATCACAGTAAACCGGTAAGATAAGCTAATGCTTACAAATTTAATGGGAAATGCTTTAACTGTAACAAGTATGGTCATGGAGCAATCAGTGTAGATCTAGAAACAATCACAACATCAATGCACCCACCGGTCAATGTTCCAAATGCAACAAAGTTGGTCATGATTCAGAAAACTACAGAATGAATGTGAGATGTTATGTTTGTGGAAGATTTGGGCACTTATCTAATCAATGCAGAACACAAACCGACATAGGATATGGAAAGGCTATTCAAAAGAATAATGTGACTTGTTATGCTTGTAACAAAATTGGACATATTGCACAATTTTGTAGAAGTAAGAGTTCACCGGGGAATAATAAAAGACCCAATTTGAAAGGCAAAGAAAAGGTAGATGAGGTAAAGCAAGAATTTTCAAAACAATGGATTAGGAAGACAAATCAAAATGTTGATGAGACTATTTCTTCACTAGTAGAACAGAGTATTACTCCACCAGCAGGAGATTCTTCATCCAACTGAGAAGTAACCCTTTGGGGGTATTGCAACAAATTGAATATCATGCAGATTACCCTCGGTTGATGGTGAGAAGATAGATTTCTTCTCTACCGGCAGATGTGTTAAGTTTTCACTTAACTGACGAGCATTTAATGCGGTTGTTGAAGGAAAAGTCATTATAAATCATCGGTTTTCCCTCATTTTTTATTCACCGAGCATTCAAATTAGCAGAGAGTGCAAAATCTGAGTGAAGACATTCAAGGCGAAGGTGTGAAGCGATTTCTTTCAAACATTTAGACATTATCATGCAGCTAAAGGTATTTTCCAAATGGCTTCTTCTTCTTCTGCTCCTGAATTTATTGCAAACCCTACTATCATGGAAAATATAAAATGCCCTAGGCCCGTGTTCAAAATTATTCTAGAGATAGCTAAACAAGATGATTCCATAGGCGCATTTTCAAAGATTCCTAAAGTTGTAGCTTATGCTGAAGACCCTAGGATTTATATTCACTACAATATTGAAGAATTAGGTCATGAGGAGTTGTTAAAAATGTTTAAAACCGTAATTTGTGATGAAAATGGCACTGTCAAACCCGAGCATAAGATTGTGGAGACTTTAAGTTTTGTGGAAATTTTGAATATCCCTGAATTTCCGAAGGAAGTAGTGAGAATTGTCCTAAGTAGGGCACATGGAGAATTTATTTGGTTAGATTCTGTCTGCAAATTCACCCGGCAAGCAATTAGGCCAGTAACAGGTTTACCCTCAATGGGCAGTAGACCAGACAAAACTAAGAAGGTTCCTAACAATAAAGTCATGACCCTAACTGGAGTAACATCTGATAGTAGATCTCTAAGAGTGAATAACATCAAGGACATCAATGTGAGATTCATAAGTATGATTTTAGGCTACAAAACTACACATGCAAATAGACTTAATTTAGTTTCTAGTCTTTGCATTAATAGTGCTTATGAAATGATAAACAATAATGCAAAAATAGATGTGTGTGAATGGCTGAAGGATGAACTCATAGATAACTTGAAAAAGATAAAAGGTGATAAGAAAGGAACATTTCATTTTGGTAATATTTTAGTATGCTTAATGTTGTAATTCACAAAGGAAATCCTTGGTATTGGACAAAAAGACTTTGGATATGACATACCAGTTGGTAAACAATTATAGGAAGCTTTCACCGGCATGGGCACTGCTAAGGAAAACAACATCACTGAATACTTTAAAGTTTTTCAAGCCAAAATAAAAACTAGAGAAAGACTACCATAGAGTGTAGTGGATAAATATGATAAAGAAATCTATTTTGTAATTAGAAAGGATGAAACATGGATGGAAGTTGTATTACCTAGAACTGTATGGGTAACAAAAATTGGTTATGAGGTTGATCTCAACATAATTGAGACCGACTGGCAGGATTGAGAGAGCACGTCCTATGGGTGGGAGAGATGTTGGATGGATTGGGAGGGAGCATGGCAGGGCAGGTATGAGATCACCGAGAGGGTTTCCATTGACAAGACGGAGGGTGACTGGATTGGATGGGGGTTGTGGGAGAGGCATTGATTTTGGACAGATTCAGCCAGACCCTAGGGTTATTGCAGTGCATTGTGGAAATGACGAGGATCCTGAGGATCATGTTCCCCTGATTAGACGATGGGTTCAGAGAGTTACTCGGACCAAGATTCCAGTAGTTGGACAGGGTGGTGGTGAGGGGATTGGGGTTCATGCACCTCAGTAGGATTTACTAGAGCAGGATGCACCAGTACATGATATTCCAGAGCAGGATGCACCAACACATGATGTGCCAGGGTAGGATACCATAGATAGTCTGAGAGCATAGATTGATCAGCTTCAAGTACAGGTGCAAACTCTTATGACTGAGCGAGATAGAGCTATTAGGAGATAGCAAGATACTCAGGGCCTTCTTGATCATATTCAGTAGGTTGGATTAGGTACTCTCTCGGCTGACACTATTAGAGCATTAGTTCGGGCTGGGAAGGAGACTTCCCATTGGTGACAATGATATGAGGAGGTAGTTGCAGAGAGCCAGAGAGAAGGTAGTTACCATACTACCATGTTGATGGATACTAGCAGTGGTGGGGTCATGGGACCTCCTCAGAGGAGTGGTGAGCATGGGAGATAGGTATCTGGAGGATATTCTCACCCACAGCCACAGAGATAGATAGAGTCATGTGGTAGTGGTACATGACAACCGTGACTTGATTTGTATTTGATGAGGCATTTGTATTGTTTATCTGATATCATTGTATACTTGGACTTTTATTGTTTTATGATGATCTATATGCAGATATGGACTCTATATGATGATGGTGATTTATATGTGATGCTCTGCAAAAAGGATTAGAAAATCTGTTTGATGGCAACACACACAAGAGCACAAGAAACAAACGTTAGTGTTAGCAACAAAAGATTATCCTAAACAGGCATATCAAGAGAGATATTAAGCATGAAATAGAAAGCATATAAACATAAAATGAAATAGCTAATCAAGATGCTCATAGTTGCTCCTCCCTTGTTCCTCTCCTCTCCAAGTCCCAAATGAGTGTAGCTCTCAGCAGCTTTTTGCACTATGGATGCTTATGGAGGATTGAGATTTAATACTAAGCTTCAAATATGAAATGAAAAGCTAAATACTATGCTAGAGTAGATAGTGATGCTATGAAAAAGCTCTATGCTAATGCCAGTATAACAACAATACTCTAAAATGCTTCTTCTTTGCTTGAGGAGAAGGGTTCTATTTATAGAAGAAATAGGGAAATGAAGGGTTAAGATTGAATGGTTTAATCAAGGGCCAAGTTTGAAAGTTGGGGATCCATGTGCACAATTGGCACCAATAAAATGGTGACAAGTGTCAACATAGGATTGGGTTGAGAGAAGAGGTTGGAGGCATTAAAGGCCTGAGAAGACCTCATGGTTATCTAGAAGGTAAGGGTCAAGTCTAAATTAAGATTACCCATTGGATTAAGAGTTAATCCAAGGATAAACCTTTGTGCAAATGATTAAGAGATAATCATGGTCAAAGCATTAATGGCCTGATGAGACCTTTGGGTTGGGTAGAGGTTGAGTCAAAACAAATGTTTTAACCATGTGGGAGGGTTTGAGGTAACCATTAATGGTTATTGGAGACTTTGGGGATTAAGTGGTTGAAGGTTGAAAGCCTTCAATGGTTATCAAAGACTTTGAGCCATTTAGTGGTTGAAGGTTGGAAGCTTTCAAAGGTTATCCAAGACTTTGAGGGTTAATTTGTTGAACACACAAAGCATTAATTGCTTTTCAAAGACTTTGGAGTCTTTGAGAAGTGACTCCAATTTGCTTAGGAATGTGACAATATTTAAGGGATGGATTTAGGCTAATTAGGAAGGGTTTAGAAGAATCTAGAAGGGGTTTAGGCATACAAGTGGATTTTGTAGGAAAATGCAAGTGGGAGAAATTTTGGTATTTTCAATTAAAATAAAATCATTTATTTCAATTAAATGGTGTAATTTGCATTTGGATAAATATTCAAATAAATATTAATTTATTTAAATGAGAAAAATGAAGATAAAGCATTTAAAATGCTTGAAGACTTTGAGGGAAACCATTAAAGGCTTGAAGACTTTAAGGAAAACCATTAAAGTCTTAAGAAGACTATAGAAGGAAGCCATCAAGTTTGAAGACTTTAAAGCCATCAAGTTTGACTACTTTAAGGGAAACCATTAAAGGTTTCAAGTGGGTGAGGATAAATAGGATTTTAAATAAATAATTTATTTAAAATAGTTGTGCAACTTGCTTTTGTAGGAAAATACAAGTGGGTGGAGGATAAAGGTGATTTAAATAAATTATTTATTTAAAATAATTGTGCAACTTGCTTTTGTAGGAAAATACAAGTGGGTGGAGGATAAAGGTGATTTAAATAAATTATTTATTTAAAATAATTGTGCAACTTGCATTTGTAGGAAAATGCAAGTGGGTGGAGGATAAAGGTGATTTAAATAAATGATTTATTTATTTAAATGTGAGAGGTGGGATTTTGGGGGTTTTAAATAAATATTAATTTATTTAAATGTGAGAGAAGATTTAATTAAATAAATATGATTTATTTATTTAATTAATGGTCTGAATTTGGTTAAGTGAATTAAATCAAATAAATTGAATAATTTATTTAATTAATAGGAGAATAGGGTTAAGATGAATTAATTAAATATTAATTTAATTAATTATTAATTGATGGTTAAATAATCAAATAAATACTAAGTATTCATTTAATTAAGTGGACAGATTTATGTGACTACATTTGCCCCTCTTTGAGACGGTGCGGTTTATCGCATCGTTTCAAAGAAAGAAAAATAGGTGTGAAGAAATGCCCCATAAAATGTAAATTTAATGGGTGGTATGCCCCCTCGAGAGATGGGCCAAATTTTGTTTTGAAAAATCGGGCGATCTCTCGAAAAAGAATGCAAAGTGGAGGGGAGGTAGAATAGAAGAAATTAGAACTAATGATGAAAGAATGGGAGAAAATGGAGTGAATATGAAGAAACAACAAGCCAGTGGGTACCCTGAGGTCATGCAAGAGATACATAGCAGATGTAGTGTGGGGTTTGGATTGATGCTATACAATTGATCAAAATTCGTTGGACAATCTGGTGCAATCGGTTGAATTGCCCCGGTCAAGTCAAAGCGTGACAGTTGATGTCAGTTGGTCGCTTGAACATGATAAAGTCTGAGTAAGTGAATCAAAGTGACCTGATGGTGACTTAGACAATTGATGTAATTGCCCGATGAAGTCAAGGTATATGAAGCAAAATACTCGTTGAGACGTAGACAATTGATGTAATTGTCCGTTGGATTGTGTTTGATTGGTTGATCAATTGATAGTGTGTGCGTGTGATGGATGATTGGGGGGAATCATGGCAGCCCTGTTGAGACTAAGTCATTATGATAAATGCCTGATGTAGTCTAGGATTACCATAATCGATTACCTGTTGAGACCCGAAGATACTTGATCAGAGTATCTGTTGATAGTCTAGGTGTGTGGGAGTCGATGTATCTGTGTAGATAGAGTAACTTGCTTAATTTTGTGGATGAGTGAGGATGGGAAACACAATCCCTCCTATTAGAGATGGATGGTGATGAACGTGGCTTGATTGGGTTGATGGGAAATGATGAAGGATATGTGATGTTGATTATTGAGACGGGGAGGGTTGGGGGGTTCGATGTTAGAAGAAATGGAGGACCTATGACTCATTCCTATGGAAGAAGAGGAAAATAGAGTATGCATTATTATGACTATGTATGCATGATATGCCGCTATTATGAATGTATGGATGGTTGGAATGCAACGGAATGCAGTATATACAGATGAGATGGAATGACGATCCATAGTGCTCTATTTTCATCATTGAGCTTTAAAATGTTGGAAGAGAATACAAGCATCTTGACATAATGATTCAAGATGACCTGAGTATTCCTTACATGGATTTTAATATAGCAAGTTAATACAAGCAACTTGATATAATGGATCAAGTTGACCTAAGTATTGCTTGCGGAACAGATAAGGATTATCTCCTTTCATGCATGACTTGGATCGTCCTCCTTGATCTTAGGCTGATCATATCCTGAGACAAGTGCATACTGTACTAAGAAATAAAAACCTTTATCCAAATTGGATGAGGAGGAACCAAAGAATGAGCATTGTACCTATAAACAAATAGTATATACATAAAGAATAAAAGAATATGGATCCTTGGTAATGGTTCATGCTCATATGGTCGAGGTATACGCTGTAGTCAGCAAGCCGTAATGATCTATGACTGCATTTTGCATAAGATCATGTAGCTTGGTGAACTTCCCACGTAGACACCATTAGTACATGCCCCAGTACTTCATCGGAAGTAATGCGCAAACGATACAAAACAATGCTGAAAGATCCCGATACAGATAAACAAATGATTGTACTCATAAATCAACCAAGTATTTGATAGCTTAACATAATTTTCTTGTCAAAGAAAATGTCATCTTGTCTTTGTTTTGATAAGGAAGGATGCATCCTTGTTTTAAAGACGGGTTGGATTGTTGATGTCAATTGTTTTGGTTTGATTGATAAGTGGTCAGTGTGTGAGTAGTTGTCAATGTTTATTTTGTATCTGATCGGATAAATATGTACAAGGTGTTGCCATGTTTTTGTGTGATTTTTGATGGTTTTTCTGATGTTTTTTGGATTTTGTGAAACAATTTTGAATGTTTTTGGTATTTTGAGAGTCATTTTTGAATGTTTTTGATATTTTCTGATGATTGCCTGAATGAAGAGCGTAATGATATATAAGACAATGTAGAATCCACTTCCATCATTAGGGTAAGGGTATTGCCCCCAGTTTGTAGACCTGACTATGAAAAGGTGGGATGCTAGACGCATGGAGTACTTTCTTAATTGCAGATCAAATAACAAGCCATGGTTGGGATGGATGGATGTATGTGTGCATGAATGTGATCGCAACAAGTCTGAAAGATAATGGAGCCATAGCCTTTACGAGTGGCGCCTGTTTGCCAGGTTTTCACCATCGTTCTTACCCAAGGTGCCACCGGAGTGGTTGTTCACCGTTTGGATGCATGATTTTTCTTTACTTTTTTGAATGTTTTTATATTTTCTTCAGGACATTTTTCTGAATGTTTTTTGGTATTTTCTGATAGGCAGGGGAGCCTGATGCTCTGTACAGCTTATGTGTAAAACCGTTTGAGGTGCATGCTGTTGATTGGATCTGCAAGCGGTTCTCCGTCTGATGTAGCCAACTGATATGCCCCGGACCCGAATACAGCAGTGACAACATATGGGCCCAGCCAGTTTGATTCAAACTTGCCTTGATGTTCTCTGTTTGGTTGGTTGCGAGGATTCTCTCGAAGAACAAGATCACCTACCTCAAATGTACGAGGTCTAACTCGGTGATTGTAGCTTCTACTCATGCGCTGCTGATAGGCTTTGAGATGGTTGTATGCAGCTTGTCGCTTCTCATCAAGTAGCTCCAAGTCCTGAAGGCGTGAGACTCTGTATGCGTCATCATCAATGAGATTGTGCAAGGAAACCCTTAATGATGGTATCTCGACCTCAATAGGCAAGATAGCTTCTGCACCATAGACCAATGAATAAGGAGTCGCACCTGTAGGGGTTCGAATGCTAGTTCGATATGCCCATAGCGCTGGATTCAATTGAACATGCCAATCACGACCGACATCATTGACTGTCTTCTTTAGGATCCTCAATATGTTTTTATTGGATGCTTCGGCTTGACCATTGCCTTGTGGGTAATAGGGAGTGGAAAAGCGGTGTTGGATATGAAATTTCTCACAAAGCTCACGGACATCCTGATTTTTGAAAGGAAGACCATTATCTGTGACAATGGACATGGACACACCATACCGGCAGATGATGTAATTGAGGATGAATGAGGCGATCTGCTTGCTGGTGACTTGGGTAAGTGGAACAGCTTCGATCCACTTGGTGAAATATTCGGTGGCGGTAATAATGAATTTATGGCCATTGGATGAAGATGGATGGATTTTACCCACAAGATCAAGACCCCATTGACAAAAAGGCCATGGTGTTGTGATTGGTTGCAGTTCCTGTGCTGGTGCATGTATCAGGTCACCGTGAACTTGACATTTTTTGCACTTCCTGACAAAGTAGTAGGAATCCTTTTCCATAGATGGCCAATAGTATCCAACTCGCATGATCTTCTTGGCTAGTGATGGACCACTTGAGTGAGTCCCGCAAATTCCTTCATGTACCTCTTCCAAAGCCTTTGTTATCTCACCTTGTTCTAGACATCGAAGGAGAGTACCATCAAGACTGCGTCGGTATAGGGTTTCGGCAATAATGGTATATCGAGCAGTTTGGCGAATGAAGGTTTTACGTTGGTTATTTGATTGGTTGGGAGGAAGGGTGTGATCGCGGAGATAGGTGTAGAACTCACCGTACCATGGGGATTCAGAACCAACAAGGCAACATATCATTTCAGATTCGGGGATATCATAAGCGGGGATCCAAAGTTGTTCTACCAAGAACTCGTAGCGTGTTGAATTCTGTGGAAGATCTAGTAGAGATGCAATGGTAGCCATGGCGTCAGCAGCTCGATTCTGATCTCTTGGTATCTGCTCAAAAGTGATAGTAGTAAATGATGTCTTTAGAGTGTCCACCATTTGCTTATATGGCATGAGTTTATCATCCTTGGTCTGATACTCATCTGTTGCTTGTCGAATGACTAGTTGGGAATCGCCATATACTTGCAATTCTTTTAATTTCCATTGTATGGCTAATCTGAGTCCTGTGATCAAGGCCTCATACTCTGCTATGTTGTTTGTGCATGGAAATGTGAGCCTGTAAGACTTCGGGATGCTATCACCTTGAGGTGTGATAAACAGAATGCCTGCCCCCGAGCCGTGCCTAGTGTATGAACCATCAAAATATAGTTTCCATGGTTGTGCTGTTGTGATCATGAATATCTCTTCATCTGGAAAATTGGAAATGAGGGGATGATCTCCTATGAGTGGTGCATCGGCCAATTGATCTGCAATGACCTGACCTTTGATAGCTTTACGGTCCACATACTCGATGTCGAATTCACTTAGAATCATTACCCATTTAGCTAAGCGACCTGTCAATGCTGCTTTGTTAAGTAAATACTTGAGTGGATCAATCTTTGCAATGAGTTGCACCTTGTGTGTTAACAGATAGTGCCTCAGTTTAGTGGCTGCCAAGATTACTGCTAGGCAAGCTCGCTCAATAGGTGTGTAATTGAGTTCATAGCCCACAAGTGTGCGAGAGATGTAGTAAATAGCACACTCTTTTCCTTCTGCATTATGTTGTGCCAGTAGTACACCCAATGCTGTACTTGTTGCTGAGATATAGAGCAATAATGGTCTACTTGGATCTGGTGGCATCAGCAATGGTGGATTCATGAGATAGTCTTTAAGCGCCTGAAATGCTTGCTGGCATCTGTCATCCCACTGAAAGCGGATGTTCTTGTGTAGCAGGTGTGTGAATGGGTGACACTTATCAGCCAATTGTGCAATGAATCTGCGGATAGATTGAAGCCGTCCTTGTAGTGTTCTTAGCTGACTGATATTCTTTGGAGGTGGCATGTCCATTATTGCCTTAACCTTTGCTGGATCGACCTCAATACCTTTGCTTGAGACAATGTATCCTAGAAGCTTCCCGGAGGTCACTCCGAAGACACATTTCTTTGGGTTGAGTCGAACATGGTATTGTTCCAGTCTATCAAAGATTTTATCTAAGATGTGAAGATGTCCTTCTCTAGTAAGTGATTTTGCTAGTAAATCATCCACATAATCTTCCATTATAGTATGCATCATGTCATGGAAGATGGTGGTCATTGCTCTTTGATAGGTCGCTCCTGCATTCTTTAGACCAAAAGGCATTACATTCCAGCAGTATGTGCCCCATGGACATGTGAAGGCTGTCTTATGTTGGTCCTCTGGTGCGATCTTTATTTGATTGTATCCTGAAAAGCCATCCATGAGTGAAAGCATGGCATGTCTTGCTGTCAAATCTACTATGATGTCGATATTTGGTAGAGGGAAGTCATCCTTAGGACATGCCTTATTCAGATCTCTGAAGTCTGTACAAATGCGGATGCCCCCTTTTGGTTTGCCAACTGGCACAATATTGGAGATCCATTCTGCATAATCAATTGGTCTAATGAAACCAACATCCAGGAGTTTCTTGAGTTCTGTTTTGACTAGCACGGCAATCTGAGGATGCATCTTATGAAGCTTCTGCTTGATAGGTTTGGCTCCTTTTGCTACTGTGAGATGATGCATGACTAAATCAGGATCAAGCCCAGGCATGTCTGCATATGACCATGCAAAGTTGATCTGACGCTGTTGGAAGAACTCTATAAATTGAGGCTGTTCCTCTGGAGTGAGAAGAGATGCCAGATGTATGATATGAGGGTTTTCAGGAGTCCCCACATTGTATTCTTTAGTCTCCTCAATGAGAATCGTCGATCGTTCCTGTTGTGTACTAGCAGGGAGAATGTCAAACCCTTCATCCTCAAGTGCCTCAGAGAGGTTTTCACCGTTGGATACGCTCTTTCTTTTTACTTTTGTTGGATCAAACAGTGCCACAGTGTGGTTTTCACTGGAAGATCCATGTTTTAATGTTATATTTTTGCAGCTGAAGGGTTTGGCATCCGCTCCGAAGTATGCTGTGCTATTAAGTTCAATGGCGAATCCAGCTTTGTGATCCCCGCTTGGTAGATTATCCCTTAATTCCAAAAAGTCAATGATAGCCTCATCGTTTTGGAAGAGGTCAAGACATGGGGGATTTGGTTGATTCCATTCGATGAGTTCAGGGTGGATAATGGGCATTACGTCATCAATTAGGTTAAGTGTGGGAGATGTATCAGTGAGGGTTAAGACAGTGTGGTGAAGGTCGTTGATAGTACTCTCCCTGTCAGAATTAGGCGTAGGATGAGACGTAGGGTCTGTGGAAGATGTTTCCAGCTCAGGTACCCAAGTGGTCTTTATCTGTGCTTCTCCGTAAACAGGGATGTCTTTGCGTGGTGGAGGTGGTGATGTGTCTTCCTCATCTGAAGTGTTAAGCTGTACAGAATCAAATTCCCACTCATGTGAGTCGGTCTCTGAATCACTTTCCAGCATCCGATTGCTATACCATACTGGGATGTCTTTGGAGTTAAACACGGCAGGTGTGATTGGTTTATGTATCCTTGTAGTGATCGGTGCTGCAGGAATTGTGATGGGGTTTAATGGATTTGTCACTGGAAGTATCGGTAATGGTGACTCAGTGGCTTCTGTGGGAATGGCTGGTGCCATAGATGTTGCTGTAGGTTTCCATACAGTTGTTGCTACAAATGGTGTTGCTGATGGGATTACTGGTTCATTTGGTGGGATGATTGGCATTGTAGATGGTTGTGGTGGGTTTGTGAGCCTCGATGGGGCAGTGGGGATAGTGTTTGATGGTGCTTTGATTATGAAAGGTGTCCTCTTTGCAGTAGGTGGGCCAAATGGTTTGCTAGGTTTTCCTTTGAATCTGAGTTTAGGAAGGATCTCTTTTTCAAAACCTAGGCCTGTATTACCTTTGGGCTTGAATTCTGGTAGCAGCGGTTCGTGTCGTCCTTGTTTGCAGTATCCCAAAGCACTCTGACCATCATATCCCATTCTTTGCATAATGAGGAGGCCTTTGCCATATTGTTCCGTAGGAAGTGTAACTTGCGGTTTGTCAGTGGTGATGGGATCCTTATAGATCCAGTCCGCTAGGTCCTCATCTTGTGTTTCTTCCTCTTGACTCTTTCCAAGGATGAAAGGCATTAAGGCACATGCTGGCGTGATTAGTGGTTGCTGGAGCAACTGCTGTGGTTTACCATGTGTTCTAGGAGAAGTGGGCATTTGTCCCACACAAAAGAGCTGACTCAAGTTATATTCCCCGGGACCTTCCTCTGCGACTTTCATTTTAAGCTTTTCTTGCTTGGGTATAGGGGTGTTCAAACTGGCAAGAGAGGTGGGACTTACATATGATGTAGAGGAAATGGCTTCCCTATTATTAGGAACAGTAATTTCTGGTTGATGGCTGATATTATGGCAAAATGCAAAGGGATTTGCATCACCCAGGATTGTGATCTCTGCACCATTATGTGGGAACTTGATACATTGATGGTAGGTAGATGGAACGGCTTGCATGGCATGTATCCAAGGTCTTCCTAATAATAGATTATATGGCAGAGGAAGGTCCAGAACCTGACAAATTATGTGTTTTACCACAGGGCCCACTCGGATTGGTAGCACCACCGCTCCTTTGGATGAACGCTCTGCATCATCATAGGCCTTGATGGTGATCTTCTTGCGAGGATCCACTGATTCTATTGCATATCCCAATGCTGTGACCAACTGTAGTGTACAAATGTTTAGGCCTGCTCCATTATCTATCAAGACTCGCTTGATCCTGTGTTGGTTGACAAAGCCTTCAATGTGTAGCGAAGCATTATGAGGTTGTTGGAAAGAAGAGTTGTCACTTTCGGAAAAAGTGAGACAAGGTGATGACTTTAGATTTCCAACCATGGCTTGAAACTGGTCCGTATTCAAGTTTGCAGGGACTGACGCCTCTTGGAGTGCTTGATCCAAGATAGTTTTATGAGATGGTGATAGGCGCAATAGTTCTAAAATGGATATGAGCGCAGGGGTTTTGTCTAATTGTTCCACAAGATTGTACTGCTTTGGGATGGAGGTGGTGCCTTGTGGAGCTGCCTTGATGGTAACTTTGCCGCGACGCGTAACAACATTGCAATTTGAGGTGGGATTTTTGAAGGTTATGGTTGCAATTTGTTCACTGGCATCATACAGGTGATTGACAGTGTAATTATACGCAGCTTGCGTATAATCAGTGGTATCAGGACCTCGTCTGGACGTCAAAGGACCCCTTTGATCTTGCGATGGAAGTGGATTCTTGAACATCTGATGATCATTATTGGTTGTTTTTGGGTCATGCCCTTCAATTTCAATTTCTCCTCGGTCAATAAGATCCTGAATGAGATCTTTCAATCGGTGACAATTACTTGTCTTGTGTCCTCTTCCTTGATGGAACTCACAATGTTCAGTATCTTTCCACCATGCTGGTTTGACTTGAGGCTCATAGTTTGATAGCTTAGGTAGAGTGACCAAATTTTGAGAGAGGAGTTGTCGCAACACTGTTTCAATGGGTTCCCCTAAGGGAGTGTATGTGCGTTTTTGTTTTTGTGGATGAGGTCTTGGTTCATCATGAGATGTGATGCGACCTTGATTAGGAGGACCATGTGTATTATTTTGAGGTGGAGGATTTTGTCCTGCAAACCGAACCATAGGTTGTGCATTTTGGATAGTCCTGGCATCCACAACTCCATCATTGACGATATTCTTATTCTTGTTCCAGAAGTTCGGTTTATTGCTATTGAAGCGCGGGTGAGGAGCATCTTTTGGTTCATTAAAGATTTTGATGAGTCCTTTTTTGATGAGTGCCCTTTCACATTTTATACCCTTGGTGATCATATCGTTAAAAGAATCGGTGTCTTTAACATCCAGGTGAAATTCCATTTCTTCGTTTAAGTTGGAAATGAAAATTTCCACTAGTTCTCGTTCAGGTAACTGAAGAGAACGTCTGCTAGACATTTGGCGCCATCGTTACAGGAATACTGAGAATAATTCACCTGGTTTTTGTTTGGTGTTGCATAGATCAGCCATGGTGATGTCGCGTTCAATATTATAAGAGTAATGAGATAGGAACTTCTGGATGAGTTCCTCAAATGTTCTAATGCCACCTGGTAGTCGGGAAAACCATGATGTGGTGGTTCCTCCCAAGCTTTGGGGAAAAAGGCGCATTAGGTATGTGTCCTCATAAGCCACTTCAAGACAAGCGGAATGAAATTCTCGGACATGATCACGGGGATCCCCCTTTCCTCTATATTTTTCAAATTTGGGTGTTTCGAACCCACGTGGAAAGGGTGGCATATAAAGATTCCTATCAAACGGATAGGGACAGATGTCGTTAAGTGAGAATTGATTGGTCCTAACACCACTATGAAGTTGTTGGGCGAGATTCGCGACTTGTTGCCGCAACATCTCCATTTCATTTGGAGGAGGAGGTGGTGGGTTACCTCGAGGGATGTTATATCTGATGGGATCTCTACGTCTTTCCTCCTCATGGCGACTTTGTCTTTCTGATGCTTGTCTTAATTGGGCAAGATCAAAGTCTGAGGGGAGTTTGGCTCCTTCTTGAGCAAGTCTTAAGAAGTGAGCATCCGCATTGCTCCTGAGAATTTCATCAAATAATCTGTTAAAGTGAGGGTTATGCTGAACCCTTTCGATTGTTGAAGGAGTGGGACTACTTGGGTTTTCATCATTTACATTTCCTCCAAGTGCTTCTTGAAATTCATTGAGGTTGTCCTCTTCTTCCTCAATTTCTATTTCTCGTTGCCTTGATCGCGATCGGGTTTGAGCCATTTTGTTTGCAAGTTTGTGTTGAAGTTGATTGAAGATGATGATGAGTTGTTCGATGAAAGATGGATGATTAGTGGATTGTAGATCTCTAGCACTCTAAAGGTAGATGTAACCAAAATTCCTTCTTTGAATTGCTTGTTTGTTTTGAGGAGTTTGGATGTGATAAGGTGTAGAGAAATCTGAGATGTGTTACAGATTTTGACTACCTAGTAATGAGAGGATTCACTCATGAACTAGTTTTAACCTGCGTAGATGTGTCTCTTAGGATGAGCTTATCCTAGATGTAGAAACAATCTAAAAGTGATGTGATGTGTTTGATTTCAAGCAATATCTAAAAGAGAACTTGGGACAAGAACCTCTTAATGTTTTGAGAGTTGGGACGGATTGATGATGAAGTGATGATGTATGAATGAGATGATGGATGTTTTGTTTTCAACTTCAATAAAAACTTTGTGTTACAAATGGAACAAACTCTACTTCTTCCCTTTCAGGAGTTGGTGGCATTTCTCGAGCTGTGTTGTAGGTGATACAAACGTTTTGGGAAGAAGTTGGGATTAATCTTTCCTCCTTGATTTTTGTGATAACTCAGAGCCCTATATTGCATAAAAGCTCTGCGGTTCAATGATTCTAAATCAAACTCGTTTGTTTTTTTCTTGAAGGTATAGACGCATGCGATGTAGAAAGACTCTATGTGAGACAAAAATTTGTCTATTGAGATAGAAGAATTTCCTCCTTTTGATCAAAGCCTTTGAGCTTAGTGGTCTCCTTTTCAAGGTGATATTCTGATGACCCTTCTTCTTTCGCAAGATGTGAAGAATGGTCATAAAAGTTGTGACTCTGTGTTGTTTGCACTTTGTTTTTGATGTTTTTGGTTGTGTTGACAGATGTTGGATGAATACTTTGTTTTTGGAATTGATTTTCTGATTTTTCTTTGACAAGAAAACAAAGCAAGCACACAAACACAAGATTGTAGCCTGAAAGGCACAAATGAGTATGGGTCTAGATTAACCCAATCCTTGGACTTGTTTCTGACCCTTCCTTTAGATGTATTTTAAGGTGTATTTCCAAAGCCTGAAGTCGGCTCAATTTGCACTTGGTCTTTAAAACGAACACACTTCAAACACTTTTTATCCCTAAGGTCAAATGGCCAGTTGTGATAAATTTAGCCCACATCTTGATATTTCTTCGACTTTGGTACTACATACCTTATGAATCCCGCCTTGGCAGGTAAGGATGTGATATACTAAGTCTTGCACGAGCATAACAAATAGATGATCCCTATGATGGGGGAGTCACCACTTTTATCAAGTCACAAGTGACTTTTCAAAAAGCTATGTTTCTACTCAAGGAAATATGTATGGTGAGTATCTTGGGAGCAAAACCATCTATGCTCTTGCACTAAATTATATCTCAAATATCCTCAATCAATAGAACGGGTGGGCTACTACTTAAAGGTGTTTAGTCATGTTCGATGTTTTTGGACATAAGTTCATTCTGCAGTGACTCACTTAAGAGCCTTGTAACTGGTGGTGGGGCCCATTTGTCCTTTCGGCCAGTTACACTGTAGGAACAGCTATACCCAAGGCTACAGCTTTCGCTCTCACCTGATTTCTATAGCGGCTCGAAGGATTTACCGCTCGAGGTCGTTCCCAAGAGTATCGATCCCTTGGCAGGCCTCTCTTAAAAAGATAAAATGTGAGTGTTACTAACACTTTTCTCTTGCACCTAGGACCACGAAAGCCAAGGGAGAGAATAGTGTGTGTTAGAAGTAGGACCACTCGACCAACTCTTTGCACAAGTGTGCCAAGCACGAAAAACACTTGTTCTTTTTAATCTATCATTGCAATGTGATCTAACTATTTGGAGATGTTGCTCCAACAATCATGGTGTTCTTTTTAATTTTCAAAGGCAATTGTTTGAGTAAACTAGAATTTGAAAATCCTGGTCAACTTAATGAAAAACACGTTTGCATGAAGTAAAATTGCTTTGAAATTGAGACAAGTTGATTGTGAATTTTATTTGCACCAAAAATGGAAGTGTGGATTGTGAGTTTTATCTTGATGCAAGAAATAAAATTTGCCTTGTTGATTTTAAGCACCAAAACGAAGTTTGTTTCCTAACTTGCAAAAAAAAAAATAAAGTTGTTTTTGTATAAGTTTGTGGTTCTTTTTACCTTTGAACAATGAAATTCTTTTTAAGAGCCCCAAACAAATGTGTGATTCTTTTTCAAAAGCCCAAATTTGAAATGTGAAGTTAATTTTAAACCAAAATAAAAAGTGAATTCATTTTTAAAACCAACTTCAAAAACAAGTTAGTAAAAAATATAAATCTACTCTTTAATCTAATTTAAATCTGCACAAAAGAGAAAAATAGTTAGTAAAATCTGCCTATTTGGTGGGCTTCTACAAGCCTAAATTTTTTATTTTTTTTTTGGTTACAAGGTGATTTGTACAACGTTTTGTTACAATAGCGCTAGTCTGCGTTTGAACAGAGGCACTATTTAACACAAACGTATTAAAAGAAAGGGAAAGACAGAGAAGGGAAAAGCACTGAAATAGGGGGAATAGCGCCAAAATAATGCCAAACGCACCAAAACAATGTCAAAATCGCAACCTGTGTGACATTTTCAACATTCAAACATGTTATTGGTTAAAAAAAAAAAAAAAAAAAAATTGATCTTTTTGGTGTTTGGATTCACGTCGGGTTCACCAAATGATGCTCTGCAAAAAGGATTAGAAAATCTGTTTGATGGCAACACACACAAGAGCACAAGAAACAAACGTTAGTGTTAGCAACAAAAGATTATCCTAAACAGGCATATCAAGAGAGATATTAAGCATGAAATAGAAAGCATATAAACATAAAATGAAATAGCTAATCAAGATGCTCATAGTTGCTCCTCCCTTGTTCCTCTCCTCTCCAAGTCCCAAATGAGTGTAGCTCTCAGCAGCTTTTTGCACTATGGATGCTTATGGAGGATTGAGATTTAATACTAAGCTTCAAATATGAAATGAAAAGCTAAATACTATGCTAGAGTAGATAGTGATGCTATGAAAAAGCTCTATGCTAATGCCAGTATAACAACAATACTCTAAAATGCTTCTTCTTTGCTTGAGGAGAAGGGTTCTATTTATAGAAGAAATAGGGAAATGAAGGGTTAAGATTGAATGGTTTAATCAAGGGCCAAGTTTGAAAGTTGGGGATCCATGTGCACAATTGGCACCAATAAAATGGTGACAAGTGTCAACATAGGATTGGGTTGAGAGAAGAGGTTGGAGGCATTAAAGGCCTGAGAAGACCTCATGGTTATCTAGAAGGTAAGGGTCAAGTCTAAATTAAGATTACCCATTGGATTAAGAGTTAATCCAAGGATAAACCTTTGTGCAAATGATTAAGAGATAATCATGGTCAAAGCATTAATGGCCTGATGAGACCTTTGGGTTGGGTAGAGGTTGAGTCAAAACAAATGTTTTAACCATGTGGGAGGGTTTGAGGTAACCATTAATGGTTATTGGAGACTTTGGGGATTAAGTGGTTGAAGGTTGAAAGCCTTCAATGGTTATCAAAGACTTTGAGCCATTTAGTGGTTGAAGGTTGGAAGCTTTCAAAGGTTATCCAAGACTTTGAGGGTTAATTTGTTGAACACACAAAGCATTAATTGCTTTTCAAAGACTTTGGAGTCTTTGAGAAGTGACTCCAATTTGCTTAGGAATGTGACAATATTTAAGGGATGGATTTAGGCTAATTAGGAAGGGTTTAGAAGAATCTAGAAGGGGTTTAGGCATACAAGTGGATTTTGTAGGAAAATGCAAGTGGGAGAAATTTTGGTATTTTCAATTAAAATAAAATCATTTATTTCAATTAAATGGTGTAATTTGCATTTGGATAAATATTCAAATAAATATTAATTTATTTAAATGAGAAAAATGAAGATAAAGCATTTAAAATGCTTGAAGACTTTGAGGGAAACCATTAAAGGCTTGAAGACTTTAAGGAAAACCATTAAAGTCTTAAGAAGACTATAGAAGGAAGCCATCAAGTTTGAAGACTTTAAAGCCATCAAGTTTGACTACTTTAAGGGAAACCATTAAAGGTTTCAAGTGGGTGAGGATAAATAGGATTTTAAATAAATAATTTATTTAAAATAGTTGTGCAACTTGCTTTTGTAGGAAAATACAAGTGGGTGGAGGATAAAGGTGATTTAAATAAATTATTTATTTAAAATAATTGTGCAACTTGCTTTTGTAGGAAAATACAAGTGGGTGGAGGATAAAGGTGATTTAAATAAATTATTTATTTAAAATAATTGTGCAACTTGCATTTGTAGGAAAATGCAAGTGGGTGGAGGATAAAGGTGATTTAAATAAATGATTTATTTATTTAAATGTGAGAGGTGGGATTTTGGGGGTTTTAAATAAATATTAATTTATTTAAATGTGAGAGAAGATTTAATTAAATAAATATGATTTATTTATTTAATTAATGGTCTGAATTTGGTTAAGTGAATTAAATCAAATAAATTGAATAATTTATTTAATTAATAGGAGAATAGGGTTAAGATGAATTAATTAAATATTAATTTAATTAATTATTAATTGATGGTTAAATAATCAAATAAATACTAAGTATTCATTTAATTAAGTGGACAGATTTATGTGACTACAATATGCATGCTACTCTATTTGATGATGATCTATATGTTGTGATTATATGCATGCAGTGATTAGATGGATGATGATATTTATGCATGTTATTCTATTTGATGATGATGCTTTATATGATGATGTAATGATAAATGCTTTTGTTGATTTTTGATTTTGATGATCTTGGATGCAAATGAAAATGATTACTAACTTAAATGATGTATAAATGATGCAAATGCAATGATCTATATGGAAATGCAAATGAATGATTGCTTTAATGCTTATGATGATGTAAATACAAATGATCTACATGAAATATTTTTGATTTTTATATGTAATGTTTATGAATCTAAGTGCAAAGATGCAACTAAGTGATCGTTAATGAAATGATAATGCAAATGAAAATGATGATACACTATATGATGAATGAAATGCACTTAATTGAATGCAAATTAATGCAATGATTAAAATGCAACTAAATGAAATGAATGATGATTAAAATGTTTCTAAAAAAAGAATGCACCTATAATGATTAAATGCAAATTGTTTTTGTTTGTCCAAGTATACTCAATCTTTATATATGACCGTTGATCTGTTAATGAAATGAAATGCTTATAATGCAACTAACCATGAATGCTTATAATTCAGATGAATAATGAGCTAATCTAAAATGATCAAACTAAAAATTGTACTGCCATTCTTCATATGTTATCTTGTAATAGTGCTTTGATTTCATCATTGAGCTTTAAAATGTTGTAAGAAAATACAAGCAACTTGACATAATGATTCAAGATGACCCAAGTATTCCTTACATGGATTTTAATATAGCAAGTTAATACAAGTAACTTGATATAATGGATCAAGTTGACCTAAGTATTGCTTGCAAAGCAGACAAGGATTATCCCCTTTCATGCATGACTTGGAACGTCCTCCTTGATCTTTTGCCGATCATATCCCGAGACAAGTTCATACCGTAGTAAGAGATAAACCATAGACAACAATCAAAGATAATAATCATGTCTCATCATAGCTTCTCTAGTCATGGACATCCTTGAGTTGCATAGAGTACATGATTAGCAATAAAATCAAAATATAAACATTGAATCTTGTATGTCATTCACATGTTCTTATGGTCATTAACTAATATAATCATCTTGACGAATGATCTTTGATAGTACTTTATTACTTGCTGATTGATTTATTTGATTTTTTTGAGTTTCATGATTCAGTTTGTTGATGAAATCTTTTGATTTTTCGTTGCTCGTTATCTGTTTCAAAATCCTAGGTGGTTTTGATTTTTCTAAGTTTTTCTGAATGTTTTGGATTTTCAAAGATTCAAAGATCACCTTAGCAAAAGGAATTAGGATTTTTCCCCTAGTGGAAACAAAAATTTATTATGGATGTATGAATTGATCAATGGAGGAATACAAATGCAGATTGATTGATTCTGAAAAGGTCCAAGACAGTGACTACGACAAGTATGTCAAAGATTGATAAATGTTGGTAGGATGCATATTTCTTGGTAAAATGGTTCAGAGCAATGGATGTGAAAGATGGAATGGATAAGCTAAAATATATGGAAGCGATAGATGTGATAGGATGGAGAAGATAGTTGCGCAAAGTGATCTCATAGATGGAGGAACCTACTTCTTAGATAGCGCCTGTTTACCAGGTTTTTACCATCTAAATTTATTGCATTTTGTTGGATCTTATATGCTTTTTATTGATTTTTTCAAGACTGTATATGCTTTTTATTGATTTTTTTAGGATTGTATATGCTTTTTATTGATTTTTTTAGGACTGTATATCTCAAGCATAAAATTTCTTGAGATGGATAGAATTGATAGGTTCATCAAACCAATTACCTTTAGGGGTAGATAACTTGTATGCTCCTAATCCATATGTTGCTACTATGACAAAAGGTCCTAGCCAATTCGGTTCAAATTTTCCCTTCTTTTCTTGGTCTTGCTGATTTCTTGGATTCTCCCTTAGAACTATATCTCCAATTTGGAAAATACATGGCTTGACTCTATGGTTATAGCTTCTTTCCATTCTTTGTTGGTATACTTTCAAATGTTCTGTTGCATTTTGGTGACGTTCCTGAATCAGTTCTAGTTCCCGGAGTCGAGAGACTCGTTGTTGTTCTTCTGGTATAAGACCGTGCAAGGATACTCGTGGAGAAGGTATCTCTACTTCTATAGGTAATATAGCTTCTGATCCATAGACAAAACAATATGGAGTTGCCCCTGTTGGAGTGCGGATGCTAGTTCGGTATGCCCAAAGAGCAGGGTTTAGCTGAATGTGCCAATCTTTTCCAGCTTCATTGACTATTTTCTTCAAGAGTTTTAAGATAGTTTTGTTTGATGCCTTAGCTTGACCATTACCTTGTGGATAATTTGGAGTAGAGAACCTATGTTGGATATGAAACTATTCACATAGCTCTTTCACATCTTGATTTTTGAATGGTCTTCCATTATTAGTGATAATGGTCATAGGAACTCCATAGCGACAGATTATGTAATTCAAAATGAATGATGATATTTGTTTTCCTGTCACTATTGTTAAAGGCACTACTTCAATCCACTTAGTAAAATATTCAGTAGCAATCAGAATGAACCTATGTCCATTAAAAGATGAAGGATTGATCTTTCCTACCAAATCTAGGCCCCATTGTGAAAATGGCCATGATCCTGTCATAGGATATAACTCTTGTGCTGTCGCATGAATGAGATTTCCATGGATCTGATATTGTTTACATTTTCTAGCATAGGTGAATGAATCTCTTTCCATAGTAGGCCAAAAGTAACCCATACGAAGAAGTTTCTTAGCCAATGTTAAACCACTTGAGTGTGTACCACAAATACTTGCATGAATGTCATTAAGAACTCTCTCAGATTCGTCTTTTTCAAGACATCTCAACAAAGTATCATCTAGACCATGCCTATATAGGATATTAGAAATTAAATTATAGCGAGAGGACTGACGGATAAAGTTTCTTCTCTGATTACGAGGTAATTCAAGATATGATCTTTCAAATATTGGTAGGTTTGACCGTATAAGGATTGACTGGTTCTTGATATATGGAAAATTCAATAGGTATGCTGGGATTGGATGGTAGGGGTTAATATATCTTCCATGAGAAACTTGTAACGTTGTTGATTCTCCTTATTTTGCAAGAGAGATGCTATTGTAGCCATTGCATCTATTGCTTTATTCTTATTTCTAGGAATTTGGGTGAATGTGATTTCTTTAAAGTGTTCTTTAAATTCCTCCACCAGCTGTTTGTATGGCATAAGTTGATCATCCTTTGTTTGATATTCATCATTTACTTGATTGATGATAAGTTTTGAATCACCATAGACATGTAGTTCTTTGACATTCCACTCAATAGCCATTTTAAGCCCTATAGCTAATGCTTCATACTCTGCAGTGTTATTGGTGCATGGAAATTGTAGTCTATACGATTTCGGAATTGTGTGTCCTTGAGGTGTGATGAAAAAGATTTCTGCGCCTAATCCATATTGGGTATAAGAACCATCAAAGTACAATTCCCAAAAGTTTGTACTTATTGTTAGGATATCTGCATTAGGAAGTTCGATGTGCAAAGGCATGTCATTTTGTAAAGGTGCACCAGCCAATTGATCAGCGATGACTTGTCCCTTGATAGCTTTCCGGTCAACATATTCTATGTCAAATTCACTCAGTATCATAACCCATTTTGGCTAGTCTCCCTATCAACGTTGACTTGCTCAACAAATATTTGAGAGGATCTATTTTTGTTATTAGTTTCACATAATGAATCAATATATAATGTCATAGCTTTTGAGTTGCAAATACGACTGCTAGACATATCTTTTCAATTGAGGAATAATTTAATTTGTAGCCAACAAGTGTTCTAATGATCTAGTAAACTACTCTTTCTTTTCCTTCATCATCATGTTTAGCTAGGAGAGTGCCTAATGATACACTTGTTGCAGAGATATAGAGTAACAATGGTTTCCCTTTGGCTGGTGATATCAGTACTGGAGGACTCATAAGATATTCTTTTATTTGCAAGAAAGCTTCTTCACATTTTATATCCCATTTGAATGGAACATTTTTATGTAGAAGATGGGTAAATGGAAGACATCTATCGGCCAACTAAGAAACAAATCTCCTGATTGATTGCAACCTTCCTTGTAAAGATCGCAATTGACTTATGTTCTTGGGTGACTCCATCTCCATGATAGCTTTGACTTTTTCAGGATCTACTTCAATGCCACTAGCTGATATAATGTACCCAAGGAGCTTTCTAGAGGTTACCCCAAATGCTCATTTCTTTGGATTTAATCTTAATTGATACCTTTCCAGCCTATAAAAAATCTTGCTTAAAATGTTCAAATGTTCTTTTCTTGTGTGAGATTTTGCAAGTATGTCATCAACATAATCTTCCATAAATGTGTGCATCATATCATGGAAAATTGTCGTCATAGCCCTTTGATAAGTTGCTCCTGCATTCTTGAGCCCAAATGGCATAACATTCCAGCAATATGTTCCCCATGCACAGGTGAAAGTTGTTTTCTCTTGATCTTCAGGTGCTATTCTTATTTGATTATATCCTAAGAAGCCATCCATTAATGAAAACATCTCGTGTCCTGCTGACAAGTCCATTATGATATCAATATTTGGTAGCGGAAAATCATCTTTTGGACATGCTTTATTCAGGTCTCTGAAATCTATACAAACTCTTATGCTCTTGTCTAGTTTTGATACTGGTAATATACTTGAAACCCATTCTGGATAAGCAACTGGTCTTATGAAACCTACTTCTAATAGTTTCTTAAGCTCAATTTTTACAAGAAGAGCAATGTGCAGATGCATCTTTCTTAGCTTCTTCTTAACGGGTTTTGCTTTTAAATCCACATTAAGATGATGCATGATAAGATCAGGACTAAGTCCTAGCATATCGACATAAGACCAAGAAAAATTTATTTGTCTTTGCTTACAGAATTCCATGTATTCTTTCCTCTCTTTTTCTGATAATGAGGCAACAAAATGAAGTATTTTAGGATCCTTTGATGTATCAATGTTTACTGCTTTTGTTGGTTCTATCAGGATAGCAGATCTCTCTTGAAAATATGTAGGAAGAATGTCAAACTTTCCATATTTTGGCGCCTCAAGGAGGTTTTCACCATCATATATGTCCTTTGTTTTCTTTTTTGATTGATCTAATGTTGCCATGAAATGGTTTTCAACAATAGGTCTCTTTCCTTGTTTTATTTCACTTTTGCGACTGGAAAATTTGGCATTCTCCTGACTATGAGAAACATCACTCAATTCTGTAATGGAAGATATCTTAGTTGGGATGGGTTCAACAACATTAAGGTACACAACTAAGTCATGATCATTGGAAAAGACATTCAATTTGGGGTTGTCTAAATTATCCCAATCAATTAATTCAGGATGAAGAAGGGGTAAATCATAATCACTGTCATCATTAGGTGTTTCAACGTTCATGACATAATGATCATAGCTTGGCATAGAATAGGTACTGTTTAAATGTTTTTGAGAATTGTCTTTCCCAAGCGTTTCCAAATTAGTCTTAACAAAATTAATATTAGCATTGTGTAGTTCACACTCAGGTGGTTCTTCAACCGACGTTTGTCCCTTAAATGAATGGATTATGTCCACATGCACATCTTTAACACTGCAAATTCCTTCTTGATTGACCTCATCTGTATTTTGGAGTTGACATACTTGTGTATGTGATAAAGAGGATTCTTTTGCTAGATTTTGTCTTCTTTCAAATTCAACTTCTTCTGGACTAATAGTCAATCCAACTTGACTATCTCTTAATTCTTCTATGGTTCTTACAGACCTGAGCTTTGTTTGCACTTCTTGTGGCATTGCTTCTCTTTCTTTGTCGTTCCCTTTTCTTTTTGCATACACCTCTTTTCTCTGAATTTTGACTCTCTCTTGTCTTCTTTATAACTTCATCTTTTGTTCTGCAATAGAATAGTCTTCTTTCATGATAGCTACTTGATCTTCATTGTTTTCCTTACTTGATGTAGTAGATAAGATATCTGGACCCCATTCATATTCATTGGAATCAGTCTCTGAATCTTGATCTAAGATTACTCCACTATACCATACTGGAATGTCGTATGGTGCAAAAAGTTCTCTGATTTCTATCATCTCTATTTTTACTGCTTCTGGAATATCTTGTTCAGATTTTGCCTTTGTTTGTATTTTCAAAACTTGTTGACAAGATTTTTCATCACCTTTGATGATAATTTCCTCTTCTTTCTTTTCATGTTCTTCTTGCCCTTTTTTTTTATTGGTTATTGTTTCGGTCGCTTGATGTAGCTTTCCTTGCCAATTTTCTTCTTTAGAAACTAATTTCTTTCTCCATTTTGTTGTTGATGATTATGTTTCTTTTGATTAGACTTTAGATATCCCAGCCCGGATTTATCTTCTGTGGACTGTGAGTGCAGACAAATAGGTTTTGAAATACCTTGATGTTGCTTACCAATTGGTCATTTTCTTTCATATCCCATCTTTTGCATGATTTCATATCCTTTGCCATATTGTTTTATGGGAATATTGACTTCTGCTGCCATTGCTATAATTTTGTCTTCATCCTTGTACAACCAACCAAGAATGTCTTTGTCTTCATTTTCTTCTTCAAGAGTTCCAACACTAACAAATGTTCCTTTAAACATATGTTTTGGCTTTGATTGAATATATGTAGGCTTACCATATGACTTAGGGGAAAGTGGAAAATTATGCAAAGAGTATTTTCCCATTCCTTCATCATTTAACTTGAGTTTTTCTTCAAAAGTTTCCCAAAACTTTGCTTGAATTTCCTTGGTAGGATATACTGATTCTTTGTTATGTGGAACTCTTGTATCTTGTGTTGGCTTCAAATTATTGCAATATTGACTAGAATATGCAATTATAGTGACCTCTTTTCCTTCATGAGGAGATTTCACACATTGATGATACGTAGAAGGAACTTCTTGCGTCTTGTGAATCCATGGTCTTCCTAGAAGAATGTTGTAAGAGAGGTTCAAATCTAAAACTTGACATAATGTATCCATTTCCATAGGTCCTATCCTTATTGGTAGCACAACAGTTCCTTTAGAAGAATGTTCTGCTTCATCATAAGCCTTGATGGTTATTTTGTTTTTTGGGTCTACTGCATTCTCTGAATATCCCAAAGCTTTTATCAAACTTAATGCACAGATTTTTAAACTAGCTCCTCCATCTATGAGCACACGTTTGACATGAGTTTTATTTATGAAGACTTCAACATGTAAGGGAGCATTGTGAGGATGGTGTAAGGATGCATCATCATTTTCAGAAAATGACAAGCAATGAGGAGCTATAAGGTGTCCTACCATGTTTTGGAATTGATCTACATCCAAATCTTTTGAAACTGTTGTTTCCACTAAAGCTTTCTCCAAAATTTCCTTATGCACAGGTGAAACCTTGAGAAGTTCCAAAATTGATATTTGAGCGGGTATTCATCGTAATTGCTCGACTAAATTGTATTGTTGTGATGTGGATGTTGGGTCTTTTGCTATACCTGGAAAGGTAACCTTTTCTTTGCTTCTCGTGATAACATTGATTGGTTCTGAAGATGAATTTTTGTTAACAATGATCACATTTACCACATCATCGTATGTATAAGTATAATTAACTTTGGCTTTTCCTTTGTCATCTTTTAATTGGGACAATTCACCTTTGTCATAATTTGGAAGTGGAGTTTTAAAAGCCAAGTGTGATTCGTTTGTCTTATGGCTATCCACTGTGATGGTTCCATTATCGATTAGATCTTGGATAAGGTGTTTCAATCTCTGACAATCATTTGTTAGGTGTCCTTTATTCTGATGATAATTGCAAAAATGATTGTCATTCCACCAATTGGGCTTGACTGGTGGTTCATAACTTCTTGCTTCTGGTAAAACAATCAATTTGTTGGCAAGCAAAGTTTTTAGGGCTGATTCCAAGGATTCTCCAATGTTTGTGAATTTCCTATGAGGATTGGAGAAAAAGGACTTGGCTTTATTGTTTTCTGGATTGTTATTGCTGGGGATTTGACTTGATAGTTTAAAAATTGGTTGTTGTTGTTTTGTAGTACTATTATCGTCATTCCCTTCATTGCTGACATTCCTATTCTTTGACTAGAACTTGGGTTTTTCATTATTGTTGTTGTTGTTGTTGTTGTTGTTGTTTTTGTTGTTGTTGTTATATGAATTATTATAAAGTTTTAGTTCCCCTTTCTTTACTATTGCGTTCTCTATTTTTCAGACCATTCTCGACCATTTTGGCAAAAGAGGGAGGAAATTGCATCCTGAGTCGATAACTCATTTCACTGATAAGATTATCAATGAATATGTCCATTTTTCTTGATCAGGTACATCTCGGGGATACCTATTAAACATGCATTTCCATCATTGTAAGAAAATCATAAAGGATTCACCATTCTTTTGTTTAACATTGCAGAGATCCAACATTGTTATTTCATTCCTTATATTGTAGGAGTATTGTGAAATAAATATATTCACAAGTTCTTCAAAGGATTTGATTCCAGATGGTAATCTTGAAAACCACTCCATTGATTGTCCATTTAAACTCCTAGGAAAAAGATGCATAAGGTAAGTTTCATCATGAGCAAATTCCATGCTCATAGTACAAAACTCCCTGATGTGATCTTGAGGATCAGATTTTCCATCGTATTTGTCATATTTAGGAATCTCGCAATGCTGTAGAAATGGCATCATATTCAGATTTTTATCGAATGGATATGGGCATATATCTTCTAGTGAATAATTCTTGGAGCTTGTCCCATTTTGCATGTCTTGCATCTGTTGTTGTAGAGTTTGTATTTAAGTAAGATTTGACAATGGATTATCCACATAGTTTCTCCTTGTTTCTTCATGAGTTCTCTTATCACTACGCTCATTTCTTGTGTCATCCTTTTCTTTCCTTGTTTCTTCATGACTTTCTTTGTTTATGTCCTCATTATTTGGATCATCTATGTTTTGGGTGTTACTTGCCTCCGCATCTTGTTTCAAGCTTTCTATGTTAAAGTCTTGTGGTAGTTTAGCTCCAGATTTTGCCAACATCAAGATATATTTTTCTTTTTGTTTTGTCAACAATTTTTCCATTAGCCTATCAAATTTGAAATCTTGTTCAAGGTCTCTAATGGTGCTATTGACTGCTTCTTCGTCAACAATGGTAAATACAAAAGTGTGGAATACAGGAGTATCTTCTTTCTCCATTTGTTGTTTTCTAAGTTGTTCGTGTTGGGCTCTAGTCCAAACTGGCATGTGATTATTTCAAAGTTTGTTTGAAAGTTCCAAAGGACAAAATCAATAGGTGATTATTGGTTTATGAAGATATGCCTTGTTGATTTTACCACTATTGTTTGTTCATTGGGATAAAGCATCTCTTTGTTGAAAAGCACGCCTTTGCAAAATTTCACCGTCAAATTCTGTACCACAGCTACGTAGGTAGTGACGAAAACGGTGTAGGAATGTCCTATGTTTCAATAAGATCTTGCGATTGATATACAAGAATCTTATCCTTTTCTGAGTAGCTTTATAACTAGGTTTTGTTTTCTTAAGGTGATACTTAAAAGTCATATAAGCATTTGGCAATTCACAAGTTTGTTTGATTTGAATGTTGGTGCGATTCTGGTTTTGATATAACCGAGGTTCAAAATAGGAAAGATATATCCAAGATTAGGAACCTAGTATAGATTGATCAAGCTTCATGATAGAGGATTTGATTATCCTGATGAGAAACTTGACAAGGATGTTGATTTTTGCACTTAAGATGTTTGAATCAATAGCTTGTTGAATGTTGATGTTTATAGAACCTTTTGGGTATAACCTATTGGATTAGTGACCTAGTTATTTGAGCTAGTTTGAAAATACGTGATGGTTTAGAGACAAATCTACTTCAAGAATCATTTTGATATTTTGATTTCGATCTGGTGTTTCAAGTGTTTGGAAGCTTTTGTATTACCCTTTTGATCACACTTTTTTAGTAATTTGTTGGATTTTTGCTTTCTTGTAGATGATAATTTTCTTCAATCTTTGACCATTCGGAACATGTTACAGACATAGAAGACACAATGTTTAATAAATAAAATGCACAAGTAAGTACAATCCCTATGGCAGGCTGAGATAATAGTTGTTGAATCTCATGTGGGGTTTCCTCCGAGGCTATGCTATTCAAAGTAGATATTTAGATGCTTGACCCCACTGGCTCCACCCTCGGCACTCACTTCTTCGAGGCAGCCAAGCACCAGTTTCCATGAAAAATCCTCATGGCAAACTTTATATCTCTACTAGGAACCGTATGTATGTGAGCCGCTTTAGACGTTCGACCTCCTGTGCCAACAACTAAAAGGATTTTGGCAACTAGTACAAGTGGTTTTTAATAAAGGTTTCTGGTCATGTGGCCATACATGTGACACTTTCAGCTCTGTAAATACAGAAGGTTCCCAGCCTATAGAGGTTACGCTCCATAGGGTTTATGGGGAAACATAGTGTCTGTATGAACTTATCAGTACATGTTGTTTGGGACTTTCGTCACAAACATGATTTATTTATAGTGGATTGGAAGGACTTAGTATTAGCCTGTTTCCACTTTGGGTCATTCCCCTCTCACTAGCCCCCTCAAGACAGCTCGGGAAGGCAGGCCCTCTAAAGGATTTAATTGTTTGAAAGTAAATAAAGCGTAAAAGAGTGGGTTTGTCTTTTTGTTCACCTAATTAAGGGGAGAGCATATACCTACCACTTTCGAGACACAGAATACAAGTGTTATTTTTAATCTTTTCAAAGCAATTGTTGGCTAAGTCCTATTTGGAGATGTTGCTCCAACAAGCATGGTGTTCATTTTAGCCCTTTTAAAAGTCTATGTGCAACTATTTTAGAGAAAATACTAAAAATGGAAGTTGCATGTTGTCAATTCATCCTCTTAGTTAAACTAGATGAACAAGATATGATATATTACTTCCCAAATAAAGACTTTTAATTAATTAGATGAGAAAATTACATAAAATTTTTCTTAAACACTATCCTACACATGCATGTTAGTAGTCTAAAAAAATTGATTTCTTGGGCATTCGTACATGCAAGAAATTTTTGTCAATTTGTAAATAGAAGCACTAATTTAACACATGCGTTATCTTTTTGCTCAAAAGCACTAACTTGTAGGTCAAAAGCGCTAACCTAGGCTGCAAAAGCACTGCTCTGTAGATACAAAAGCATGACTTCTTTGACAAATGCGCTAACCTAGGACACAAATCCATGAACCTATAATGCATATGCACAGATTTTAAGACAAAAGCGCTAACCTAAAATGCTCATGCACTAACCTATAGTACAAATGCGCTAACCTAGAAGGCAAATGCGCTAACCTGCAGAACAAAAGTGCTGTCAGAATTCACACATGTGTGAATGTGCATTACAAATGCATTAATTTAACTTTTTTACGAGATTTTTAAAGGCATATGCAAGGTCCAGCCCCATGGTGGGCACCAAAATGTGTCGACTTGAATTTCATCCTCAGAATGTTACCTGCAATAAGTTAGTTTCACAAAATACTAATGAAAATGCTACAGGAAATCCAAACTCAACCAATGAAACTACATGAAATACATATGAAATAAAATATTAATATTACCTTCATGACTTATGTGTCATTGTGTCCTAACTCCACCATTCCTGGTTGCAAATGGTGTGCTCTCAGATAATGCACAGATGGCTTCCAAGATGGCATATGAAGAATGGACTGATAACTTGTAGTTAATTGATACTATGATATACAATACTACATGATTTTGCTAAAATGATTATGCTATATGATAATATATGATAATTGCTATTGCTATTTGCTTCAAAACTAAAACTCACGGATGCATATGATTAGCTTGCAAAATGCACTTGAAGTCTCTTGAAGTCTAACTCTCTCTCAACTGAAGCCCTTGATTTTATAGACTTTGAGAGGATGAGATGATGTGGTTTAGATCAATGGTCATGATCAGATCTACAGATTTGGATGGCTGTGAGCAAAGGTGAAGGTAGAGAGAAAGGGGAACGAGAAGACAAGTGTCACTCATCTCACCTTGACTGGGTTGCTGATTGAGGGAATCTAGGGATGGTTAGAGAAGATTTAGGCATGAGAGGACAAGTGGACTCAAGTCCTTCCTAAGATGTAGGGGGTGTTGGAAAGAATATAGAAGATGGTTATGAAATATGTGTATGTACACAATTTTCATTAAGTTTGGAAGTTGGAGATAAATGATGAATTAATATTTAAGAAATATTAATTTCCTTAGCCACATATTTGATGAGTTGGCATAGGGAAGATGAAGTGGAGATGGAGGGTGAGTTGGAAAATAGATTAAATAATTTTGAGATTTATTTAATATTTGAGACCATAGGATAGGAGAATAATTATTAAATATTAGATATTTAATTGTTTGAAGAGGATAATTAAATATTGGATATTTAATTAACTTGGTTAAAAGAATAATTAAATATTAGATATTTAATTAATTAGAAGAATAGGATAGATGAATTAATTAATAGAAAGACATGAAAATGAATTAAATAATTAATCTTTTCAAATTAACTATTTAATAGAAGAATAATTATTAAATAAATATAAAATATTTATTTAATTGCTTATAGCCAATTTTTATGTGTATACATCAGTTATTGAGCAGGAAATAGCAGGTTTTGAAGAAAAGTTGGAGAAATTTGAGAAAGAGAAGGCAAGGATTAAGGCTAATGCCAAAGAGCTTAACTATAAACTTGGTCCCAAGTTGGACAACCTTATCTCTCTGAGAAATGAGATCTCTAAGGCATTAATTCAAGGAAAAAGATCACCAGAAGAGCATATGCATCATCTCACCGACACAATCCAATAGACTGAGGCAACCTTAAACAATAGCAATAGATTCATGCAGAGTTTAAATTTGGTTTTGGCAGACATATTTCAGATTGTAACCAACCGGTTACAAACTTTAAGGTGAAATTTTTGCACTCATTTGACACTTTTTGACAAACTTTGTCATTGATGTCAAAGGGGGAGTAGTGGATAGAGAAAAATGATTATTCAGAGGAGATCGTCTGCTCAGGGGGAGCACATATTTTTGGTAACTTTTTGGACTTCACTTTTTGGAAACAGTTTTTGGATTTTTCTCATGAGTGTTGCCATCAATGCCAAAGGGGGAGATTGTTGGCATTCTACACTCTTATGAGAATAGTTGGTGTTGTCATTGATGGAAACCATCTGGCAACCTACTGGCATTCATCTGGTAAAGCCACCGATAGGCACCGACACTGGCATAAACATCTACATACACTGACAGACACTTCATCGGCAGTGGCAACAATGCATAGCGACACCCCAACTGACAAGGAATAAACTTTTGTTTATTGTATTTAATTGTAAATATCTTTTGTAAAGCCGACAAGGCTTATTGTAAAAGACTCATATATATGTATGAGATCTTATAGGTCAGTTTGTGTAGTATGGTAGAAGGTAGTATGCATGGGTAGAATATATGGATGATATTTTTGTATAAGGAGATATAAGTGACAGCGAAGGTTTTGGTTATAGAATGAGCTTAAACCGGTACTAAACCTGACATAGTTGATGCTACTTTGAAGTAGTACATTGTATTAGATTTCATAATCCACTTTTGTAGTCAGTGAGACTTTTATTGAGTAGTGAACTCTAGGTAGTTGGCCTTCCTGCATGTGCAGGTCCCTCATTGTAAGTAATATTTATTCATTGGCCAGTGAGTGAATATTGTGGATCACAAATCCCATCGAGGTTTTTCCCACACCGGGTTTCCTTATTAAACATCTTGTGTTATGGTGCGTTTTCTATGTTGTCTTTATTACTACATTAATTCTTATTTACCATCACACTATTTTGGAATGCAAAGTTCTTAATAAGGTTAAATATTCTGCTAGCCGGTTAGATACAGATTCACCCACCCTCTCAATATCTTTGGGACTATCATTAATCCTAATAGATATATTCTTAGTTAAAATCCCTTTGCGATGAAAACGGAAAGATTCAAACAAAATATATTAGGGATTATGAAAAAGGCTTTCATAACGCAGCTTACTTTCTTGAAGATTTTGAAGAAGAACATATCTAAATTATTTTGAGTTGCGTTCATGGGGAAAACATGTATTTAGAAAGGACTCATACTATAACGAAGGAAGCTATTCAAGATTTAACTAGTTTTTACTCAATCGGTGAAGTACCTAAGTTGAGGCGTATTTCAAAAGAGACAGTAAACACTCTAATCAGATCAACATCTGATGGGCATGTTTTTTTTGTCAATAACATCAGGGACCTAGTGGCAAAGTTGTCAACTATGGTTATAGGCTATAGGGTATTCTATTTTAGCAGATTAAATAGTGTTCCATCAGCAACGGTGCATACTACTTACAAAATGATAGCTGAAAATGCTAATTATGACCTATGTGAGGCCATAAGGAGCCAATTATTGTTAAATCTTCAGTCTATCAAGAAGGACACCAGTCTAAAGTTTTAATTTGGACAGTTATTGATTGGGCTATTCTTTTATTTTTCAGAATTTCCTACCGAGAATAGGTGATCTTGAATGGTCTAAGGATCTACCGATATCTACCCAGATTAAGAATAGTATCAAGGCTGTGAAGAACCCCTTTTCTGCTGCAATGAAAATACTTCTAGAAGAAAATGAACATGAGAGTAAGATTGCCTGAGGATGTGGTAAAACACTTTGCTAAGGACATTGTTTTCAGAGTTACCACTAATTTTTGTTTGATGGAGGCAATTGAGCCTAGAGAAGAAGAAATGGAAGATATGAGTTATGAGGTCAACTATGAGTTATTGATTGGTTTTTCTAATAACCTGTTGGCATCTCCAAAGGATATAAAAGAAGGCAAAATTGGATGTTGTTGAAGTTCAGACTGCACAAGCCTTAACCAATATTGTTCCTACCACAAGTGGTAAAGGTAAGAAGAAGAAGGTTAAGCAAGCACCTCCGCCGATGAAAAACACAAGAGTGACATGAAGTGTCCAAACCAAAAAGGAACTGACACCTAAAGTTTATGCAAAGAAGGAGAGTGCATCTAAGAAAAGAGGTTAGAAACTAATTCTCCAAGAAGAATCTAAAGGTATTGACACTGAGGAAGAACCTAAGAAAATGAAAGCAACCGATAGAGCAGCTAAGCAAGTGAAGGAAGTGCCAAAGGCAACTATACCTTTTGATATTTCAACTTACAAGCCTAAGACTACCTTTGAGAGAACAATGAAGACATTAGGAAGAAACAAATTTTATAATTTCAAATATCATTTTGATTTGTTCAATGAAGATGAAAAGGAACAAATTATTCAACAAGTAATCAATTATTTGTGTCACTACAATAGATTACCTCACGATCTTGAAAAGGATATCTCTAATTCCTTGTATACTATTCTTTTGAATAAATGGGAGGAAGAAATAAAAAGAAATCATAGATGATGTATTTGTATAATATTTTCCTAAGTTGTCAAAGGATGAGCTGAATGAATTGGTTGATAAGTACAAAGTTCATTTTTCTTACAAAACAAGAAGATTAAAGTTGATTAGTGGAAAAGTGCAACCTGTTGAGACTGAGACTCATCAAATTTCTCGTAACATCAAACACATGGAAGATCTTATACATTCCTCTAAGGATGAGAAAGATATTATTGATCGACCTGAAATGAATGAGGAAGAAATTGTACAAGCTGATGTTGTCTATCTTGTCAAGAGAAAGGATGACACTATTGTCCAACAAGTCATACTTGTTGATGATACTCAGGATACAATTGATCTATCTAGAAACATTATTGTACTAGATATGCAACCACCTAAAATCACTGACTTACAGGTTACTTCAGTTGAGAAACTGACAACTCAACCAAGAGTGGATTTTCCACTAGCAAAGGAACAACCTGAGAAAAGCCAATCCCCACTGGTTTAACAGGACATTAAGAAGGAATATAATGAAAACATTGATACTCAGATCTCTGAATAGGAAATGGAGAAAGGACAAGAGAAAGCAATTGTTAAGGTAACATCTTCTGAACCGGTAAAAACATTAGTCATATAGCAGATTAATGAAGATGATGATGACTCATTAGGCATCTCATGGCCTATAATTGTTGATAATATGAGTGCATCTAAAATGATGAAGATTGCAACTGTCATGCAATCTAGAGCACATAAGAAGAGACTTAAAGAGCAAAGAATGGAAGCTGACACCATTCAGAATGTTGTAGATATTCTATCATATCTATTGCCAGAAACTACTACAGGACATTTGACAACTCCTATTAGCAAACTTGGTCGATTGGTTTCTTATGCATCTGACCAAATTAAGTCACTTGAAAAAGCAACACAAACTTATGGTGAGAAGAGTTACAGG
Source organism: Cryptomeria japonica (assembly GCF_030272615.1). Classification (NCBI taxonomy): domain Eukaryota; kingdom Viridiplantae; phylum Streptophyta; class Pinopsida; order Cupressales; family Cupressaceae; genus Cryptomeria; species Cryptomeria japonica. The sequence goes on from NC_081409.1 coordinate 4,880,875, forward strand.
AAGAGGCATGGAGAGCATCTTATGAAAGATTGATACGGGGGAACTTGCTCTATATTTTAATAAAGATTTGTAAAGAAAAGCTATTGAAACAAGAGGAAAATATCTTGCTTCTACTTCTAAGGTTTCATTCTTTTATTCTGATATCAATAACAGGCAAACTGAAACAAAGCAAGAGCTAGAAAAGATATGCAATGCATATGTACTAATTCAAGATTCTATTTTTGCTTTTAGCAAATCTATGGACGATTTGCACAATAGGTTGAATAACTATGATCTTGAGAAAGAAAAAAGACTCCGATCACTAAAGGAATTGAAGAGTCTACTCACATCCCAAGTGGGCATACTGCAGAGAGCCTACAAGAATGCAGAAGCTATTTTAGCTACTCTAGAAACCTGTACACTTGATTCCATGGAAGAGTTCCATACACAACTTATGTCTACACTTGAGTACACTGAGAACGTGTTGGAGACATGGAAACATGCCTTATCACAGTTGAAGAGGAACTTTAATGTTATTTTCATGAGACATGCGAATGCATGAATCTTGATTCAGTTTTTCAAGTTTTTGTATATGTAAAACATTTTGATACAACCTTTTCTATATATATATATATATATATATTGCTTTTTAATTTGGCATTGTTGTCAAAGGGGGAGTATAAATATGTATGTGTGTTTTTGAAAATTTTGTATGATGTATGTAGTAAGGGGGAGTATGTGTATATGTGTATAAATGTTTTTTGTAAGCACACTTAGCGGTATTACTGAAAATTTTCTAAGTGTTGCCATCAATGCCAAAGGGGGAGATTGTTGGTTTGATGATGATTGTAATGATTAAAATTCATCATATGTTGTCATTGATGAAACACATACACACACATATGTTCATATTGTCTACTGGTGTGACTTCAAAGTTGTTTATACTACATCCGATATTCTAGAAGTTTATATCCAACTGGTACATGGTGACAACCGGTATATACATGGAGACAACCAGTGGATTTGCATAACTCAGCATCAACATGAGGATCCAGTGGAGATTATCACAGGAGCATCAAGGATAAACGGTTTATATGTTTAACTCCAATTGGTATTGATTATTCCACCTGACATTCATTGATTATGTGATGAGTTATCCCTATTGACAAGATTCGGCGGTATTTTCATGATGAGTTATGATCACTTGATCAGATACACTGCACCTAGGTAATTGTGTTATGATTTCTAGAGGCCGACATGAAATATTAATGTCTATATATTGACATCACAATGAATTAGTTTGTATGAGCGAAAGTGATATGTTATGTGAAAAGGCAGAAGTGTTAAGTCAAAGAGTATGTTGGTAAAGAAGTGTTAAGTGCAAAGAAGAGGATCTATACAACCAATTTGTTGGTATTTTGGTATGGTTTTGTCATTGATGTCAACACCTACTAAACACTTATCAAATATGGCACTTTGGAGAATCAACAATATTCATTGGCAAGCGACTCATGCATAGTCACTAGCATCTGGTACACTGACAAGATATAATGATCACCGACACATGGAATGATATGGAAAACACTTGGTAATGTCGAAGACATCATTTGGACATCTTGTCCTGGAGTTTTGTTTATTGGTATATTCATATTTGCATATTTGTTGTTACTGGCAAATAGGTCTAGGGTTACACTGATAGGTTTATCTTTTCCAGATCAGTATGACACGCTATGGAGATGATTAATTATTGGTGTAAATGAATTAAGCCAACATGTTCAATCGGTTATTGCATCAGATATTGTATTGTTTGTAAAATGTTTTTATTGTAATATCTTGTAGAGCTGACCTACTAAAATTGGTCTTAGGTTATGGTATAAATGTAAGATCTTATTTGTAAGATCAGATATGGAATGCGAAAAAAGATTATGTGAAGATATATGCGAGAATAAATAGAGCAATACACGTAGAAATCATTTGAAGATTGAATGTACACTTTCTATCTGCAGTAGTATTATCTGATTGTGGGTAAGGTTTCCCATCGTGGTTTTCCCCTTATAGGGTTTCCATGTACAAATATTGGTGTTATGTGTTGTGGATGACTTTGTGTTTATGTTTCATACACTAATCCTTACCGGTATAGCAATTAACTATTAAAACTGTCTACCGACATATTGAACTGGTTTACCGGTATTAAGCATTAAGTTGGTTAAGTTGTTTTTGGTTTGAATTTATTTGACAACTGATTCACCCCCCCCTTCTCAGTTGTCTCTGGGACCTAACAATTGGTATCCGAGCTTAGTCCTCTTTTGCAGAAGTTTAACAACTTGAGGAGATCCAATGTCTACTAATTATTTTAGGAAGGATAGTCCTAAACTTGATGGAACCAACTATGGCATATGGAAGATCAGAATGGAGACACATCTAAATTGCATTGGAAAGGACATCTGGGATGTTACAAAGAATGGTTATATTACTCCTACTCAGAGTCAACCCACTCCACCCAACTTGACTAAAGATTAGGAAAATGATTGCAAAGCAAGAGAAGCACTTCTGAGCGCATTATCAGATCAACAAATCATGGGACTATCAGATAGGTCTACTGCTAAAGCTATTTGGGATCATTTGGAAACACTAAATGAAGGAGATTCCACCATCAAAATTGCAAAACTTGAAAGCTTCCGGGTCAGGTATGAACATCTGAAAATGGAAGAAGATGAAGGGATTTCTACTTTTATGGAAAGAGTAAATGAGATTGTTTTGGGTATTAAATGTTGTGGAGGAACCTTAAGTGAGGATGAAATTGTTTCAAAATTTTTAAGAGGATTGCCACTGGCATATAAAATGAAAGTCACTGCTATAAATGAGTTAAGAACAATGCCTAATACATCAGTTACTAGGGATACATTAATTGGGAAACTTTCAGCTTTTGAAATTGAAGAATTTGGTCATGTTGCTACTATAAAGACAGATTTGGCATTTAAAGCATCAACATCATCTGCTCCATCATTTGATAAATCTGATTGGAAAGCCTTTTATGCAAGAGAACTTGAAGAAAGTAGGAAAGAAAATGAAGAAATTGAAGCACTATTTGCAAGGAAAATGCCTAAAGGTCTAGTTGGAAGTAAGTATGAAGGTAAAGCACCCTTTAAATGTTTTAACTGCAATAAGATTGGTCATATGGCTTCAAGATGCCCTGATAGACATGCTAGACTAAGAGAAGAAGCTAGAAGAACATACAAGCCTAACCTTGAATATCAGAGATACATATTTAAGAAGAATAAAGACAAATCTTGTTACATTTCCGATGAAGGTGTGAATGATGATTTTGATGAGGATCCAACAGACAATGGATGAGTTTTTGTTGCTATAACAGAAGATCAATCGACACCTACTGCTCAACCGGTAGAACAGGGCCTTGGCAGCTAAAGTTGAAGTAAAGGATGAATGGATCATTGATTCAGGATGCTCACATCATATGACAAGAGACAAAGGTAAATTCTTGAACTTTAAAGAATACAATGAAGGCTTAGTGAGATTTGGAGATGACAAAGCTTGTTTGATCAAAGGTAAGGGTACAATATCTCTTGATGGTAAGCATAACAATGACAACGTTTACTATGTTGAAGGATTAAAGCATAATCTTTTAAGTGTTGGTCAATTAGTTGGGAAAGGATTTTAGTTACAATTCAAAAATGGAAAATGCAAAATCATGAATAGAACTAGTTTGGAAATTGCAACCGGTAATCAGACTAAAGGTAATATCTTTCATTTGAATAACAATGAAAAGACATGCTTAATTGCACATATAGATGAAAGTTGGTTATGGCATAAGAGAATCTATCATGTAAAATTTGATTGCATGGTGAAGATCAGTACTACTAAGGCAGTTAGAGATTTACCTAAAATTGTCAAACCTCAAAATACAGTATGTAAGGAATGTCAATTTGGAAAACAAGTTAGAGCTAGTTTCAAAAGTATTCCAGAAAAATCCAATAATGCTCTTGATTTGATTCACACTGATTTATGTGGTCCAGCTAGAACTAAAAGCTTACAAGGTGATAGATATTTCATGCTAATCATTGATGACTATTCTAGAATGTGTTGGGTTACTTTTCTCAGAGAAAAATCAGAAGCACTTGGAAAGTTCAAACTGTTCAAAGAAATGGTAGAAAATGAAACCGGTAAGAAAATCAAATGTCTAAGATCAGATCAAGGAGGAGAATTTATATCTAAGGAGTTTAATACATTCTGTGAAGTAAATGGAATCAGAAGACAACTATCAGCACCTTGGACACCACAGCAGAATGGAGTTGTTGAAAGGAAAAATAGAACTATCTTGGATGCAGAAAGAAGTATGTTATCGGAAGAAAACCTACCACATGTATATTGGAGAGAGGTAGTCAGTAAACCGGTCTATACATTCAACAAAGTTCACATCAAAGGTGAAACCGGTAAGACCCCTCATGAACTACGGTTTGGTAATACTCCTACTCTTAAGTATTTTAGAATTTTTGAAAGTAAATGTTATATCAGAAGAGATGAGTACATTGGCAAATTTGATCCTAGAAGTGATGAAGGAATATTTCTTGGTTATTCATCTAAGAGAAAAGCATATAGATGTTTTAACAAAAGATTGCAAAAAATTGTTGAAAGTACAAATGTAAAAAATTGATGAACAATTCAGAGGAACTTCAAGGTATATAGACTCGGAATCGGCAATAGAAATTGTGACAAATGAACCTATACTGAATCCACTGGTACAGAATGAAGATCCAATTACCCCGGTATCATCAGAAGATTCCACAATAATTGAAGAACAACAGCAAAATAAGACAACCCGGTATGTAAGATTGAATCATTCTAAAGATCAGATAATTGGAAACAAATTAAAAAGAGTTATGACAAGAGGAAGATTGACAAATGAAGAGGTATGTCTTATTTCTCAAATTGAACCATCATCTATCAATGAGGCATGTGAAGATAAATTTTGGATTAAAGCTATGGAAGAAGAATTAGGACAAATTGAGAAAAATAATACTTGGACATTAGTTCCCCAGCCTAAAGAGAAAACTATAATTGGAACTAAATGGGTATTTAGAAACAAACTTAATGAAGATGGTAAGGTTGTTAGAAATAAAGCAAGACTAGTGTGTAAGGGATATTCTCAGAAAGAAGGAGTTGATTACAATGAAACCTTTGCACTGATAGCCAGAATTGAGGCAGTTAGATTATTCTTGGTTTTTGCAGCTCACAAGGACTACAAAGTCTATCAAATGGATATTAAATGTGCATTTCTGAATGGAGATCTTGAAGAATAAGTATATATTGAACAACCTGATGGATTTTCTTTGACAGATGACAATGACATGGTTTGCAGGTTAAGAAAAGCTCTATATGGATTGAAACAAGCCCCAAGAGCTTGGTATGCAAGGTTGGATAAGTATCTTTTGAAGATTGGTTTTACTAAAGGAAATGCAGATAGAAATTTATATTACAAAATAACTAATGATGACATCTTGATTATTGAAGTATTTGTTGATGATATAATCTTTGGAGGAGAAGATGGATTATGTAAGGAATTTTCTATTAAAATGCAGCAAGAATTTGAAATGTCTATGATTGGAGAAATAAAATTCTTTTTAGGATTGCAAATTTTACAGATTGATAAAGGTATATTCTTGAGTCAATCCAAATACTTAAAAGAGTTACTAAAGAAATTTGGGATGGATAACTCTAAACCGGTAAGCACACCTATGACAACAAATGACAAATTATCACTAAGGGATGAATCTACACCTATTAAGCCAACTAGATACAAATCTATGATAGGAGGTTTAGTGTATTTGACACAAACTAGACCTGATATTATGAATGCAGTATGTATTGTTTCAACATTTCAAAGTAATCCTAGAGAAAATCATGAATCAACAGTAAAAAGGATTTTCCAGTACTTACAAGGCACTATAAATCTTGGATTATGGTATCCTAGAGATGAAAACTTTGAATTATGTGCATACACAGATGCAAATTGGGTAGGATATGTGGATGATAGAAAAAGCACCACTAGTGGAGCATTCTTTCTTGGAAACAGATTAGTTTATTGGTTGAGTAAGAAACAAAGTTGTACATCTTTATCAATAGCAGAATCAAAATATGTTGCAACAACAACTAACTGTACACAGGTACTATGGCTTAAACAAATGTTGAAAGACATAAAGGTAAAATGCAAGGAACCTATTACTATCTATTGTGATAACACTGCAACAATTGATATATCTAAGAATCCAGTATTACATTCTAAAACCAAACATGTTTCTATCAAACTAAATTTTCTAAAGGAAAATGTTGAAGCAAAGGAGATAAAATTGGTTTATGTGAATACTAAAGAGCAGATTGCAGATATTTTCACTAAACCTTTGCCTAAGGAGACTTTTGAATATCTCAGAGATCAGCTTGGAGTCATACCCCCACCAGTAGAGACTTAGACAGTTGATGATTATCATCAACTGGCATAATTAACAGAGAAATCTTCTATTTCGGTCTTTGATGGGAAGCTACTTCTCAGGGGGAGTAGTTGGTATATTGAATTGATTGGTATTTTGTATATGAACTTGGCTTGGTAAGATGTTTTTTTGTAACTTTGGCATTTGATGTCAAAGGGGGAGAGATTGGTATGGAAAAACTTTGAAAAACATAAGGAAAACACATGTTGCTCCTAGGGGGAGAGATTGTTGTTTGGGAGAGATTATTACTCTCTTTATCTGTATTTTGATTTCTGGTTATGACCTTTTTGGAGATTGTTGGTTTTTGGTATTTGGCATTTTTGTTTTGGCACTTTGATGGTTTTTCCATCTTGTGTTGCCATCAATGCCAAAGGGGGAGATTGTTGGTATTTTGGTATGGGTTTGTCATTGATGTCAATACCTACTAAACACTTATCAACTCTAGCGCTTTGGAGAATCAACAACATTCACCAGCAAGCAAGTGACTCATGCACAATCACCGATATTTGGTACACCGACAAGATATATTGATCACCGACACTTGGAATGATATGGAAAACACTTGGTAATGTTGATGACATCATTTGGACATCTTGTCCTGGAGTTTTGTTTATTGGTATATTCATATTTGCATATTTGCTGTTACCGGCAAATAGGTCCAGGGTTACACCAGCAGGTTTATCTTTTCCAGATCAGCATGGCATGCTATCGAGATGATTAATTATTTTTGTAAATGCATTAAGCCGACATGTTCAATCGGTTATTGCATCGGATATTGTATTGTTTGTAAAATGTTTTTATTGTAATATCTTGTAGAGCCGACCTACTAAAATTAGTCTTAGGTTATGGTATAAATGTAAGATCTTATTTGTAAGATCAGATGTGGAATGCGAAAAAGGATTGTGTGAAGGTATATGCAAGAATAAATAGAGCTATACACACAAACATCATTTAAAGATTGAGGGAGGGTTTTTGAGAAGACAATCGGAACTACACCGGTACTGAATCCAGCATATGAAGATGCTATTTTGTGTAGTACATTCTTATAGGATTTAACCATCCAACTATAGTCAGTGTGACTCCCATTTTGTTATTGAGCAGTGAGCTCTAGGCGCTTGGCATTTCTGCATGTGCAGACCCCATTTATGTACACTTACTATCTGCAGTAGTATCATTTGATTGTGGGTAAGGTTTCCCACCATGGTTTTTCCCCTTACAGGGTTTCCACATACAAATATTGGTGTTATGTGTTGTGGATGACTTTGTGTTTATGTTTCATACACTAATCGTTTCCGGTATAGCAATTAACCGCTAAAACTGTCTACTAGAATATTGAACTGGTTTACCGGTATTAAGCATTAAGTTGGTTAAGTTGCTTTTGGTTTGAATTTATTTGACAAGTAATTCACCCCCCCCCCCCCTCTCAGTTGTCTCTGGGACCTAACACAATTTGTGCTACTACTAGATCACATCACCTGTTGTTTTATAAACACTACAATAGTCAAATCCCCTAATCGGGTAAGCTCTAACAAGCTTCATTATTCAAATCCTCTAACCAGGTGATCCATTAGTTTGGATTCAAAAATCCTCCACCGAGGTTACTCCTTACAGGGTACTACCTTTTACAGGTTATAGCTTTTAACTTAGATTTGGGATCTTTAACACGATTCGCTCCTAGCAGAGCATTTTGTAGACCCTAACCGATCAGTTATCTATTACTGTAGATAGTTAACTTGTGATTCCCATCTCACCGTCGTTTTTACCTATTTGGGTTTTCCATGTATAAACAGTTGTGTTATGGTGGATGTTTTACTTATTGTGGATGTTGTTATATCATTTTTGATTGCATGCATATTATTTAACAAACTTATTAAGTTTATCTATCGGTCAGTGTTTAAAGTAGTACTATTTTTGGTGTCATTGATTCACCCCTCGATCTCAGTGCTTTATAAGTCCATCACATACCTACTGGTATGTCATGAGCCCAAATTTTCTTTCCCAAACCCGGTAGCTCATTCATGAAGTATAACATCAAGTAGACAATAAGATTGCCAAACCGGAAAGTTCCTTTCTTAACACCTTTGATCTTGCCAAGATTTAACATTAAAACACTCCTTAACCATTCACACAAGTCATACTTTTCATTATTATTTATCATTTGATATGCAACATGGATACATGAACTAGCAAACAAAGTTCAATCGACTTGATTGAGTTACCTTGTAGCCAATGATCATGCTGGCAAATTTTACATTTGTATCTTTAATGGTCCTAACCCTCATTGATCTTCCATCATGGGTTGCATCGGTGAGCTTCTCAACCATAGTGTTCGAGATCTTCTTTCCTAGTGTAATACCCTAAAAATGGTCATCTAAACCATGGGCCCCTAATCTTGACAACATCACCAAGGTCCTAACCAAAGGCAATTAAATAAATCTTGAGTACACAATTATTTTTTAATCATCAAATGTCACATGGTAAATTAATCACTCAATATTTAATTAATTGATCATTCCAAGTAAATCATTTTAAACAATTATCTTATTTATTTTATTAAATATCCTAGCATATTTAATTAAATAAATCAATTTGCCATTAAATCATCAAAAAGGAATTAATTGACAAAAAAAGAATTTAAGTTTGAGAAAAGAAATCAATTGGAGATAATCTTGAAAAACAAATTAAAAATTGATAAATAATCTCAAAGAAAGCAATTAAAACAATTAAATATTAAAATTGAATGAAATAGAGAATAAATCAGTTTTTTCTTGATTTTATCTTAATTTTAGTTCAATTTCCTTTAAAACTGAGAAAAGCATCCAATCACATCAATTCACCTGGATTATGCCTCCTCTTGGAAAATCTTGACCGCTCATCATCATTTGATCTCAGCCTTTGGCTTCTTTCTGAATTTTCTATAAATTCAGGCTCTCATCTCTCATTCAAAAGATGCTAGAGAATATATTGTTATTATGTTGTTTTTGCTCTAGGTTCATTGAGAATTTGCATTGAGATATTGCATATTAGTTATTTCATATTGCTTAAATCATTTAGCTTAGTGCATTTATTGCTTAAATCATGTTAGATTAAATCTTGCATCCATTTAGCTCATATTCATGCTCATATAGATTTAAAAATCCTTCGTTTAGGTGTTGTCTAGTCACTGGATAGCTTAGAAATCTAAGAGCAATCTAAACTCATGTCTACTAGAAGGCAATGGGTCACTTTGTTATGGTTTTATTATACATTGATTATTGATTTACTAACCATGCATCTAATGACTTAATCAAAGTGTTGTGTATTCCAGATATAGATACAGGTCCACTTTTCACACACACAACTGGTTCATGTCCAACTTTGGGTAAGACAGTGATCGCCTGAATTGCTTCTTTGGTGATCATGTGAGACCAATCCAGCTAGATAAATTCATTATGGACCCTGCTCAGAACATATTTGATCACTTCATCCTTTTATTCCGGTATATATAGGATTCCGGTTAACCCTAAGTCTTCAATGATTTGATATTCCGGCTTGATTATTTCAGAGTTGCCTAGTATCTCAAATTGATACATTCCCTTAATTTCCTTAGTGCCTAAATCCTCCAAGGTGCAGTGAATATAGGCCTTGACATCTTCCACATAAACCATGCCATCGGGAACCCTCGAAAATGCACCAGCAGACTCTTCCTTCATAGCAATTTGGGGAAATTCCTTGAAAGTAGGTCTAAGCCTATCCTTAACCTCAATAACAGTGGGATTCACAATGAAAGTAGGAGCAGATGATGATCCAGATGTCATTTCCAAGAAATACCTGAATAACGATTGCCGATTGAAAATATTTTGATTACTTCTGGAAATTCTTTGGAATGCCTTTGCTCGCTCTTGATCACCTATGATTCACCTTTGCTTCACTCTGGTTTTCTCGAGTGCTGGGTGAGTGAAAATGAGTTCATTTTCCCTTTTAATCAATGAGTAAACCCTAATTCATCACTATCATAAATGCTTAGCGATATGCCCTATTGGATGCCGGTTTCACAGTTTTATGCTGGATAAACCTCCATAAATTATCAATACCACTCTCCAGATCTCTTTCGCAGAATATACAAGATTTGCAATGAATTTGCCAACCCCTAAGGCGTATGCCTCAGTTACCAGTTGAATTTCCTGTCGGTGCAAGAATGCTCTATTTTATCGGTGGAGTTAATGGTGTAGTTACTGATGTAGTTGCATCTCCACTTGGTTCTTCAAATTTTATAACCCATCTCCTGGACTTATCTTGTTGTATTTCATCTTCCTTCTGCTTTCCTTTCTCATTTGCTTTATCATTGATAACCAACGTAGTCTTGTTTTTGTAGTACTTAGTAATATGACCTATTTTGTTGCATGCATAACATGTAACATTGTTATTTTGAATTGCTTTGACATATCCAGTGTCATTCTTTGACCTACATTGATTAGCCAAATGTCAAAAATTTCCACATGCATGACACTTAAAATTCATTCTGCAATCTTCTGACTTATGACCATATTTCTTGCAATTTGTGCATTGACCGGGAACTGAATTGCAGTTTTGATTTTCTCTATTTCTACATTGTCTATCCATATGCCCAAATTTATTACAAAAAAATATCTACCATTGAATTTGTAAGCATTAGATTGCCTTACAGGTTTCCTCTGGTTTGATGAGTTCTGCATACCAGTTGTCTGATCTTCATTTGCAGTACTGGAGCTTTCGCCTTGTACAAATCCAAGTCCTCTAGAATCTTCACTCTGCCTTTGTTTTTTCAATAAATCATCCAAATGTGCAACACTAATCTTGAATTTTTCTTATACTCACTTGCAGTAGTTAGATCATCTCTCAGAGTCATTATTTGTCTCTCTAGCTCTTGTTCATTATTCCAGGATTGTACCAAATCAATTTTCAACAGATTATTCTCATGAGTGAATCTGCCACATTCTTCAAATTTGTTCTTCAAAGATATAGAAAGATTTTCTTCCTTCTTCTTTCTATCCTCAATATCTTTTGACATCCTCATAGTCAAGTCTTGCATTTCATTCTTCATGAGCATGTTTGATTGACTTAGTTTCTGACATTGTCCCTTAAGTGCATTTTTCTCTTCATCATCCTAGTTTTGCAAAAGTTCCTTTCCCTTAGCTTGAGCAGATGATAACCTTTCTTGCAGAACAAGAATGAATTCATTAGCAGAATTCAATTCATCTTGTATTTTTAAGTTCTTCATCCTTTCAGCATCATAATCTTCAAGTGCCATCTCAAGTTGCTTCTCCATAGCCATGTTCAATGATTCCGGTTTTAGGATCTTCCTCAAGCTATTAAAATTCCTCCGAGGTACTAGGCTCTGATACCAATTGTTGGAGTATAATGAATCCAAGAACACTGAGAGAGGAGGGGGGGGGGGTGGTGAATTAGTGTTCTGTTGATAACACAAGATTTTAAACTTTTATAACATACACATATAAACCGGTAAATGAATAAATATATAACATGAAGTAAATAAACCAGCCACATGAATGAACACCATAACACACTGAATTTATACGTGAAAAACCTCAAAGAGGAAAAACCACTATGGGATTTGTGACCCACAATATCAATTCACTAGCCATATGAAAGATATTACATAGCATGGGGGCCTGCACACTGCTCAACACAAAAGAGTCTCATTGATTACAGGCTTCTGCTAAGATAAAACAGTAATGGTGAACTCATTAAATGCATCTGCAATGCCAAAAGAGTTCTGGTTATATCTTTGTTCTGTACCAGTTCATAAACCCTGAACCCTTCTACGGGTATCTCCTTTCTGTTAGGCCCAATATAGAAAGCTAATGTATTGAGAGGGGAGGGGTGAATCAGTACTGAATTTTTTTTCTTTGATAATAACCTTACTGTTATGCATAAACAGAATAGTGCAGTAACATAAAATAAAACTATAATCAACAGATAACAATCATACATGATTCACTCCATAACACATATATTTTGGTCACGCAGAAACTCTTGGTTAGAGAGAAAAACTGCGGTGGGGATGGCACCCACAACTTCACTACTGCAATAATAAAGAATGCTCGGTTAGAGCTACATTTAGCTATTTCTGATAGCTTACCCTGTTAGGAGTATTAAGATCAGTTAGATCTACCTAACTAAAGAATTTTTATAACACTATATAAGTGTAGCACTTGGTTAAAGGATTTACAGTTTATAGACTTGGTTAGAGTCTTTTACCTTGTTAAAGGTTTCTCTTACAACTTCAAAATATTACAATATAATCATTACAAATATCTACAACTTTACATCTGAAATGCTAAAGCAGATTCTATGTGCTCTGAATAAGATTACCTAGCTTGTATCATACCTCGGTAACCCATAATGAAACTCAGTAAACCCTTCTGTTTACTCTATTCTTCGACTGTTCATTGATAACCTTCTCGGTGACCTCTCTATGTCTCTGTAACAGTCTTCCTTCATGTATACACACTACTATCTCATTGCATCTCTTATCATATCATATCATGTCTTATATCTAACCCTAGAATCATGCTGTATATATAGATCTCTTACATCAGTGATCTGATTCATTGCTTCGATTAAACAAAATATCTCATAGGTTAGATTGATCTTGTAATCATGCACAATCTCCTAGTGCAATTTCCAATGCAAAAAATGGTTAGATGTGCCTCGATCTTGTAACACATTTTCATGTGCATGTCCAGGTTCAATGTATCTGGTAAAACATTTCACTCGGTGAGTTAACTTTACCACTCGGTAGCCATGAAACTTTACTCGGTAAACAGCTCGGTGAATACTATGTTCTGTGATTTCTTTCTTCAGTAACTGACCAGACTGTTCATACCGACTTCTCTGTGTGTACCGACTACATGATTCGGTAATACTTAACTGACTAGAATATAGTATGACTTTGGATATGAAACTAATGGCAATTTGATAAGTAGTAACAATCTCCCCTTTTGACATTAGTTGAGATGTTTGACAAAAACTACTTACAAAGTCATAAATCAAAAAAAATATATACTTGACAATATGTACAATAGTCAATAGTATATGTAGATATACTCCCCTTATCATTATCCTGTACATAACTCTGAATTTTGCATGTTCGGTTCAGTTCTGTACTGTAATTGTGTGCTCTGTATATTCTGCATATTCTGCTTGGTAGACTCCCCTTGTATACAATACTCAAAATTGTGTTATCAAAACTGTATTACTCTCCAAGTGTAGAGTTACTCCCCCTTTGTTGGGCTTTCCTCTATGTAGTAACTGGGCTTTCCTCTGTGTAGTAAAATAATATTACTCCCCCTTTTTGACAAACATTAAAAACTTAATTTGCATCCAGAGGCGGTAACTGATCAAAAATAGTCTTATACTTGGTCCGGGCATCAGTGAGGGCGACTGAGAGTCAGTCCTTGAGACTTTCCATTAATGAGTTTTGTACTTGAATATCAGATAAGAGTGATATCAAGCCATCAAGAGTGCTTCCCTCTTGGGTAGTTGATAAGCTTGTAGCTCGGTTGAGCTGCTCTTGGACTGATGAGAGATGAGGAAGGAATAATGTTTGAAGGGTCATTATATCCATCCTAATTTTATGCTCTTCATTCCTTAGTTCTAACTATTGAGCCATGAGCTATTGTAGCTTTTTGTAAAAAGTCTAAACTGAATTAGGCTCAGTGGTCAACTTGGAGGAGAGATCGGTGATCTCTTTCTCAATTGCACCAGTTTTATTTTTGATGTCTTTAATAAATAAAGAAAATGTACACAATTTCTGGAATAAATAAAGAATGTGCTTGAGTTGAGGGGTCAACTCAGCAATGAATTTGACAAGTTTTACCTTGCCAACAACAATTGATTTTTGGACTTCCTCTATCATTTTTGCTGTGAGCTCTTTATCCTTGAGCTTGCTTAGGTATTCGGATGCATCAACTCCAGACATTTCAATCTGATTAAGAAGTTCATCCAACTGAATATGGATGGCTGCATCAGTTGACACTGTTGTTGATGGTAGCATTTCTGTGAGTAGTGTCCTAACCTTTTGAAGTACCTTGTTCTTTTTCTTTATGGCCAATTGCTTCTCCTGTTCGGCCTTTGCTTTGCATAGTTCACCGAATTCAGTGAGTGCTTTCCCTTTTAATTTGGAAATGTCGACATTGGGCAACACGATCGGTTTAGATAAATCAAATTTAAAACCATGCTTTCTCACCTTCTTCTCTTTTCCTTTGATCTATGGCACTAAGACAAGTGCTTGTGAGGCTTGCTGTCCCTTAGTAGGTTGCTCAGTAGATGCAACACTTTGCACTATTCCTATAGTAGTTGCAGTGTCTTTGGATGGCTCGGTGCTAGGGGTCTCTGCTGTAATATTTGTTGTGCTTGTTTGTGCTTGAGATGATTGATCTTTTGTTATGTCTGCTGCAGCTTCAAACTTGTTACTTGTATCTTCTACAAATTTAGATTTGTTGCCTTTGGTAACTTGTTCGGTGTCCTTGGGAGCTTCGGTTGGGACTGGTGTCTTCACCGGTGGATAAGGCTAAACTTGTTCTAAGACCGATTCACTAGACACAAGTTTTGCATAAGTGGTGCCTTCAATCATTTCTTGCTCCGGTGCGGCTTCATCCATTACATCTTCATCAATTTGTATTATGTCAACTGGGTCTGGACCTTGCTCGGTGACATCAACAATTTCAATTTGAGATTGTTCACCGACATCCTTTTGTTTGAAGATCTCCTGCCACTTGGCCTTAGTCTCATTCTCCACATCAATATATAGCCCATTCATCAATTTTAAGGCTCTTTGTTTCACAAGAAATTTTGAATTGTATGTGGACAAATGCTCCTTGATTTCAGCTACGAACATGTCAGGAAATAAGTGGACAAGACTTCTTTCTCTTATTTGTCTCTCTGAATCCATTGCATATTTCCATCTGTTATCAATATGTGAGTAGAGTTCACTTGGAAGTGACTTTGCTAGTTCCAATGGTGCTAACCAAAACTTCAGAAGTGTACATATGACAGCTTCTTCAATTTGTCATTTCTCATCATTGTTCCTAGACTCATACTTAACATATCTGAATCCTGCAAACCCACCGTATTCCTTAAGATTGGCACAAAAGTTTTCAACACTGTGAATGTTTGCCTTTTTTCTCTTCACAATCTGGAATTTGTTAGCATCATCAGACTCTATATCACTCGACTCTTTTTCCAAAATGAGTCTCTGAGTAGATTTCTTGTAAGTCTTTGTTACCTTAGGAGTGGCAACAGTCTTTTGTTTCTTTCTCGGTGATGCAGCTGATGGTCTAGTGTTGGGTCTCTTTGTTGGTGGAGTGGGTAGGGCCTTTGAAATGTCCTTTTTCTTTCTTTTTAGAACTTTTCCCTTTGGCAACTCTGTGCTCAATGTTATTGCAGCCTCTTGTGTTTTTGATTCTTCCTCGGTAATGGCAAGATTGCCTTTGACAGGTGTAGATGAGGATTCTTCTCCGAATTTCTCAGATAAAGCTTTTATCATCTTTGTTGCTTTCCTTATAGCCTTAGGAACTACAATGCTCATTTTTACTTTCTCCTTTACCTCTTCATAGGTTCCATACCTTAGTTCAGTTGCATGCCTTGGCAATGATAGGTAGGCATCAATTTGTTGTTGTGTGATGTCATGATCAATTTCATAACCCATTGGTTGCAACGACTGAATCCTTGGTTCAACTGCATTTACATAGCAGTAATCAGTTTTGACTTCAAAACAAATATTGTCCTTGTATTTTTCAACCAACTGTGGTGGGATCCTGTACCTGTTGTGCATTTTCTCTTGGAATTTGCTAAAGTAATTTTCCATGACATCATTAAAGTTATCTCCTAACTTCTTGATGTAATCATTGATCTAATGGGTGATAGGTCGGTGTAGCTCCCATACTACTTTACCGACTGAGGGAAAGAACTTTTCAAAATAGAAAAACATACAGACAAGTAGTGAACCAAACTTTAGTGTGTTTGCCGAGTTGTTTTTCTTCGGCTTCTTTATTGTGTTCAGGTTCTCAAATAAGTTCTTTAGTAGTACTTCACAAAAGTCTACTTTCATTCCCTTCTTTACTATTTTGTAGGCCAGGTCCACTGCAGCACATGGTACACTATTTTCCCTTATAGATTGGAAGAAATAGTAACCAATGACTCTGATTGCAAATTTTAGTTCAGCATCAGTGACATTATTCAATTTTAGTCCTTGGTAATCAGATTCTACTCCGGTTAGACTGATTAGCTTCCTTTGTGATATCATTTTCTATGCACGAGCATGATTGTAGATGGGATATCCGGTGATCAGGTGAATGACTTCCTTCGTGATATTGAACGGTTTCTCTTGTAGCCACATGAAATCACCATGTACTCTGCTCAATACAAACTTAACCCATTGGGGTTTGAACACACAAGGATAGACTAGGGATTCAGTTAATCCCTTGATTCTGATATGTTCAAATTTACTATCTAGTTTGCTATCAGTGCACAGTTCATCATATGTGTCACTAATCTCTACATGACCAAGTTCCTCAACATGATACTTGGTAAAGAATTTGACATCTTCTACCAATAAGACTCGATCCGGGATGAGTGAAAATGCAGTTTTTTTATCATCCGATTCTAAGGAGACTTTAGGAGTTAGGGAATACTTCAGAGATGGCTTCTCCACATTTTGGACAACTACAGGGTCTTGGATCTTGGGCACCATGGTAGATCTCGAGTAAAAATTCGACAGGTTATCCTTAGGGTTTACAAGTAGCTTACTCTTTACACTCGGTAGATACTAGCAATTTGACTAGATCATAAACTAGCTAAATAGTGTGAATAGATTGATGTAAATACCTTGAAAATTCGCTTTGACTGAAATTTGGTCACTTTGATTCGCTCTGCTTTGCTTCTCGAAAACTTGGGTGAATGAAAATGATCGCAAAAACACTTTTAAGTACTCAAAAATACCTTATCGGGGCTTCGTGCAAGTTAGGTCATGGTATTAAATACACTCGGTTCACCTTTTACCGATTTACTTCATTTTCTGTTTTCACCGAGTATTCAACTTTGCTTTGTTAACCGACTTGACAGGTTTCCTATATAGTATGTAAACTGACTAATTGCATCTTAACTATGCAGATTTTGAATTCTGTTCATAATAAAATAGGAACTGTTATGATTTAACTTTTAAAGAATGCAGTCTCTCCATACCTTTTCTTGACTAATTTGAAATAGGTGCACCTAACTCGGTAGGTAAGGTGCTTTCTTCATCAGACATAATTTCTTTCTTTTTCTAAATCATCTTGAATTTTTCTTTTATCTCCTCAGTGTCTCTTCTCGGTTGATCTCTGCAATCGCCAGCTAAATGTCCAGCTTTGTGACAATGAAAACATGCCATACCGGGATTTCTCCATGATCTTCGGTTGTTCATTCCAAACCTTATAAAATAGTTGGCACTTATATGTCCATATCTTCCACAACATTCGCACCATATCCTCGTATTGTAATCCCATGGTACTGCTGCATATTGTCGGTAAGAATCTGTGTGAGTTTGGTAACCTCCAGTGTTTGCTCAGTGTGGATACTTCATATAGTTCTTTCGCTTAAACCAGCATCTCTCGGTACTATGTCCATATCTATTGCAGTTTTACAAAACCCTTTGAATTTTGCCTTCTGATGGTTGTTAACAGACTTTGTTCTACATTGATTAGGTATGTGACCATATTTATTGCAATTATAACAATATCCATTGGACTTAGAGCTATCCGGTTGCTTACCTTTTCTGATCTAGCATATGTTGGCAGTATGACCTTGATTTCCACAGTAGTAGCAAATAGGCTTCTTCCTTTTGATGTTATTTCTTTTTTTCAGCTTGTTTTGATGATTCTCCTTTCTCGGTAGTATTAATTCCTTTGTAATCGAGTCCTCCATCTTTGTAGAGTCTTCTTGTATTCAGTTGCTCACAACATCTTTGATGCTTCATAACTTTTCTCCAATGATTCTTTGGATTTCTTTTCTGTTTCAAGTTCACTAGTCAACCTTGATACTTCAAGTTTCAATGATTGATTTTCATCATTCTTCAGAATTGCTTCATGATGAGCATAACCTAGTTGATCTGTCATATTTTGTTGAATACTAGTTAACCTTATGATTTCATCATCCTTATCAGATACTAAAGCTTCAAGTTGTTGTTTCTCTCTTTGTAGATCTCTTGCTTTATCCTTAGCTATCCTTAATGCATCTAGATTTTCAGTCACTGAAATGTTCATGTTCTCTTTTCATTGCTTTTAGTTGATCAACCAATGCTTTGTTCTTTTCTTTCAACATTCCAATCATTTCTTCAGTTTCTTCTGATATACTGTTCTCAGATGATGTCTTTATTTGTTCCACTAGCTCTTGAGAATCTTGCAAGTCATCAGATAATCTTCTCCTTACTTTCAAAGATTTTTGCATTTACCTCTGCATGTTTGCAATTACTTGATTTGCATTATCCAACTCTTCTTGAAGATGCACAATCCTCCGAGATTGTTTGTAGCCTTCCATTGCTAAGATCTTTCTCTTCAGGTGGTTAAACCTTTTTCTAAGATTCAAACTCTGATACCAATTGTTAGGCCCAATATAGAAAGCTAATGTACTGAGAGGGGAGGGGTGAATCAGTACTGAAATTTTTTTCTTTGATAATAACCTTACTGTTATGCATAAATAGAATAGTGTAGTAACATAAAATAAAACTATAATCAACAGATAACAATCATACATGATTCACTCCATAACACATATATTTTGGTCACGCAGAAACTCTTGGTTAGAGAGAAAAATTGCGATGGGGATAGCACCCACAACTTCACTACTGCAATAATAAAGAATGCTCGGTTAGAGCTACATTTAGCTATTTATGATAGCTTACCCTATTAGGAGTATTAAGATCAGTTAGATCTACCTAACTAAAGGATTTTTACAACACTATATAAGTGTAGCACCTAGTTAAAGGATTTACAGTTTATAGACTTGGTTAGAGTCTTTTACCTTGTTAAAGGTTTCTCTTACAACTTCAAAATATTACAATATAATCATTACAAATATCTGCAACTTTACATCTGAAATGCTAAAGCAGATTCTATGTGTTCTGAATAAGATTACCTAGCTTGTATCATACCTCGGTAACCCATAATGAAACTCGGTAAACCCTTCTGTTTACTCTGTTCTTCGACTGTTCACTGATAACCTTCTCGGTGACCTCTCCGTGTCTCTGTAATAGTCTTCCTTCATGTATACACACTGCTATCTCATTGCATTTCTTATCATATCATATCATGTCTTATATCTAACCCTAGAATCATGCTATATATATAGATCTCTTACAGCGGTGATCTGATTCATTGCTTCGATCTTACAAAAAGATTCTTGTAACTATGCACAATCTCCTAGTGCAATTTCCAATGCAAAAAATGGTTAGATGTGCCTCGATCTTGTAACACATTTTCATGTGCATATCCAGGTTCAATGTATCTGGTAAAACGTTTCACTCAGTGAATATCAACTCGGTGAGTTAACTTTACCACTCGGTAGCCATGAAACTTTACTTGGTAAACAACTCGATGAATACTGTGTTCTGTGACTGCTTTCTTCAGTAACTAAGTAGACTGTTCATACCGACTTCTCTATGTGTACCGACTGCATGATTCGGTAATACTTAACTGACTAGAATATAGTATGACTTTGGATATGAAACTAATGGCAATTTGATAAGTAGTAACACTTTCCTCCAAGAATACTTTACAAACCATCTATTGATCATCACATGATATTACTTTCACATACAAAATGACCTACATGCATATCCTTCACATCACCTTATTCTGCTATCTTGTCCTATATCAAAATGACCTAACAGACTGACTTATATACCCTTTACAAACAATATGCCTTATGTCGGCTTACAATACAAAAGATATTCAATGTCAGCCCTATACAATAACTATAAAATGATTTTATAAATAAAAACTTTTGGATCCTAGACTGATGTCAGCTTCATTGAAGTGTTGGATGTCATTGTCGATGCCAATGATGACCCTGATTACTCTAATGTTGGTATCTACCGCTGTATACCTCCAAATGTCGGTATCTATAGGTATAACCCTTCTATAGAATCTTTTTTCCATCAATGACAACATATGATCCAATGAGTGTCAATTGCCAACAAAACTTACCCAATAATTTCTTCAATACCTCATTCATCAACCTCATGAAAGTACTCAGTGCATTAGTTAATCCAAAAGGAATCACCAACCATTCATACAAACCTTCATTTGTCTTGAATGTTGTCTTCCACTCATCTCCTTCTCTGATCTTGATCTGATGATATCTACTCTTCAAATCTATCTTTGTAAAGTATTTTGCTCCTCTCAAACAATCCATTTTGTCATCCATTCTAGGCAAAGAAAACCAATATTTTACTATGATCTTATTTATTGCTCTGGAATCAGTACACATTCTTCGCTCTCCATTCTTCTTAGGTGCTAATACTGTTGGTAATGCATAAGGGCTCAGACTTTCCCTGATCAAACCTTTCTTGAATAGCTCATGCACTTGTCTATTTAGTTCTTCATTCTCTTCTAGTGTCATCCGGTGTGCATCTTTGTTAGGAAAACTAGCTCCGGGAACCAAGTCCATGCAATGAATAATACTTCTCATAGGTGGCAATTCATCAGGTACATTATTTGAAATGATGTTTTCATATTCTGTCAGCAAATCTTTAATCTCTTCCGGTTGTTCTTCTTCATACTCCTGATTTTCAGTCTTCTTGGAATTAAGGCAAAACACACATTCTCATGTCTCAATCCATCCAGGAATTTCCTTCCATCTACCAAATAGATTCTAGAATTTGTACAAACTTCATTCTTCAAAGGTTCCTCCAAAGGTAACAAGGTTTTCTTCATCCCATTGGCTACAATAGTGTATGTATTCTTCCTCCCATCATGTATTGCCTGTCTATTAAACTACTGAGGTCTACCCAACAAAAGATGACAAATATCCATAGGAATAATATCACACAAGACTTCATCATGATAATTCCCAATTTTCAATTTTACCAAACATTTCTCACTTACTACCAACTTATGTTCATCCTGAATCCATGCTATCTGATAAGGATTAATATTTTCAATCTCTCCAAATTCAACTTATTCACCATCTCTTTTGAAACAAGATTATCTGAACTACGAATATCAATAACAACTTTACAACACTTACCAGATACCTTACATTTGGTCTTGAATAAATTCTTCTTCTACAAGGGCTCTTCATCTCCTCTGGTATGACACAAAGCTCTCCTCATCATCAATAGTTATCCATCTTCCGGTTTATTGTCTAATCTGGTGGGGTTTTCTTCCACTACTTCTTCTCTTCCGATATTCTGTGTCTTCTTACACTCAAAAGCACAATGTTCGTCTCCTCCACACTTAGAGAAAGTTACTCTTAATGTTTTCTTGTCTTGTCTTCCAAAATTCTCATTCCGGTATCTAGCTCTCTCCTCTGGTAGAAATTTCTATCATCTTTCCGATATGAATTACCTTCTTTGTTCACTTCCTTGTCCTTGTTCTGATCTATATAGGTTCCTCTACCTCAAGTATATCGTCTTCCTCCTTGAAATATTTCTCTGGTAAACCTTCTACCTTTGCCTCTATGCATGTCTTTTATTTAGCTTCTCTTCTGTCTTTAGGGCATACTGGTAAACCTCTTCAACACTCTCTAATTTGATCAAACTGAGTTCATCTTGTATAGACACCCGTAATCCATTCAAATATCTTGCAAATTATTCAACTTCATCATCAATATGTTCGGATCTGATGTTCAACTTGTAAAATGCTTCAGTGTATTCCTTCACACTAGATTCCTTCTATCTCAAATTCCAAAACTTCCAGATCAAATTCACTTGATAATCAGCTGGCATAAACTTTGACTTAAACTTAGCAATCATCTGATCCCATGTCTTAATCTTCTCTTTACCTCTTCTTTGTCTATCAACTTGCAAATGCTCCCACCAAAAAGATGCATGACCTTTCAATTGGGTACAAACATATTTCACCTTCCTTTCTTCTGCAGTCTTTTCAAAATCAAAGTATTTCTTCATCTCCTAGATCCAATCCATCAATTCATCCGAATCCAACTTCCCATCATATTCTGGTGGGGTAAAATGAGGTTTAGTATTCACCCTACTCAAGGCCCTAAAAAACCTTTCCTCATCTGGATCAACAATCCACCACCCTACAACAAAAATCTCAGGACACACAACCTCTGGAATGAAACTCACTCTGATACCACTTGAAGCAGTCACCAGTTAGGAGGGACCTCAAAGAGATCAATCTGGACCGGTCAGCAAGAGTAAAGACAACGAAAACACAAAGATATGATGGAGGCAATGCAAAATAGATTGTATTATAACATGAAAATTGATTACAACCAAATGGTAACAACCGGGTTACAACATAACCGACTCACAGGCCTAATAGAATATGCTCAAAGTACATAATAAGTCACAACCAGGACCTTGAATCTTAAGATCTGTCTTCTATGCTTAGTCTAGCTACTTGATTCTTTGATTGATATATTCTAATGTGCAATTAGAATTATATATATAACCTAAGGTATCCGATCAGCCCAAAAGGGATCAAAACATGAAGAACAAGACCTAACGTGTAAAACCAACAAGGTTGGCTTGCACCAAGAGATTCCTCCAGAAAATCCAAAGGATAAAGTTTAGATCATGGGAAAAGGTCGGTCACACGCCAAGGAACATCATAATCAATGCCCAAGGCTCTGCAAGCTTCAGAAGGGGTTTTGGTAGATCCCCAAAATAGGTCCAAGCAACTAGTAATAAGAAACTATCAAGGAAACCGATAGCGATAACTTGCCAGAAAATGATCCAAATGCAATGCAGTTTAGAAATAAGAAAGATGATCAAGTATTCAAGTAGAATCCAACTCCACAGGATCCGATGAGCCAAAATTAGTACACACAGAAAGAAAAGATGAAACTGAAAACATAAAGAAAATGTTTTTAGTTGATGCAAGATTGCTATGAACCGGGGATGCTCCTGCATCAGAAATTAATCTCTAAATTTTCAAAATTTGCATGGAAATCAAACTTGTAAATGAAAATTTGAATTGTAAATTGCATAAACACTCAGATCTGAAAACAAAAATCAGAAGCAAGCATATGATATGTTGGGTTCACCAAAATGTGAAGGGGAAAATGATTTCCCTAGGGTTTCCTCTTAAGGAATGAAAACCACTAGAGAATATTTTTCACTTTGGGGTCTTCACATTCAAAGAGGATTGAGAATTCACTAGATCTAGTCATGAATCAGATCAAGAGTAAATGCTAAGTAAATTTGGATTGAAGGGGATTCTCTTTTGTGAGTTGAAGTGCTGAACTTAGGTAAAATCCTATAAAATGAAGGTAAAAGCATGAAAACAGTGAGTCACAAGATTTTCGCACACACCTTGAATTAAGAAATGTAAGATGAATCTTATCTGCTCCTTCGAACTGCTAAAACATTATCGAGACCATGGTGCATCACAATGGTCCTCCGAACTTTTTGCACACTGAAGGGAGAAGATTCGTCGTTGTGAATGAATCCTAATCTAAGGAGTACAACTCTGTACCTGTTTCTTGCACACAGAGAGAAAGATAAATGTATTGGGAATAGGGGTTTGCCTTAGGTCAAGCTCCAGTTTTGAAATTAACCATTAAATTGAAATAAATGTAATTGCAATGACTGAAAGAAAAGGATCTCCTTTTGAGGGAGATGTTAAATTATGATTGAAAATTGAATTATGATACCTCCTTGTAAAGTTTTTCTTACCTCCACATGGAATTAGGATTTAAGAAGTGTTCAACAAAAAGGATGAATAAAGTCTCCTTCAATGCTTGAAACTTGACTTTATTGCTACTCCTAAGTTGAAAGAAGATTGATGATGCTAGATTGCTCTTGAATGCTTGAATGCTTGATGTCATGCATGCTTTCTTGATTGTGTATGTTAAAATGAGAGGGGAAATACTCTTTATATACTTGTTTGTTAGTGAAATTGGCTAATTTTCTAGCATGAACCGACACAAAAAGGGAAATATTGCTCAATTTTGAAATGGGTCAAGGGGTTCAAATTAGGCCCAAACTAAGGAAGACCGTGGCATGGTCCTACCCTATTTTGGGGCAAACACAAGATGCTAAGTGAGGTGCATTTTGAGTTTGAATTCCATTTGTTATGTGCAAGAGAATAATCAGGTCTTCAGTCGGGCTGAGGGGCGCAAACACTAAGGTGAAGACCCAAATGCGATTGAAATTACAAAGGGTGCAATTTTAGGATGCTACAATACCAAACAACAGTGGGAGCTAGGCATTAAAGAGGAAATGAATTCCTTATGCAAAATCAGACTTGGGACTTAGTCTCACTACCTATAGGAAAAAGAGCCTTTCCCAATAAATGGGTTTATAGGATGAAAGAGGAGGGTGGAGGACATAAAATATATAAGACCAGACATGGTAAAAGGATTTGCACAAAAAGAGTATAGATTTTGATGAAATATTTTCTCTAGTTTTAAAAATGACTTCAATTAGAGGAGGAAATATACATGTAACAACCACAAGGATATGAGGTCAAAGGTAAGGAGGAATTAGTGTTAGGTCCCGAAGACAACTGAGGGGGGGGGGGGGGGGTGAATCAGTTGTCACATAAATTTAAACAAAAAACACCTTATCCAAACTTAATGCTTAATATCGGTAAACCAAATTAATGCCGGTAGATAGTTTATCAGTTAATTGCAGTACCGATAAAGATTAATGCATGAAATAGAAAGACAAGATCATCCACAACACATAACACCAAAATTTGTAGGTGGAAACCCTGTAAGGGGAAAAACCATGGTGGGAAACCTTACCCACAATCAGATGATACTACTACAGATAGTATGTGTATATAATAGGGGGTCTGCACATGCAGAAAGGCCAAGCGCCTAGAGCTCACCTCTCAAACACAAATAGGAGTCACACTGACTATAATTGGATGGTTAAATCCAATAATGATGTACTACTCAAAATGACATCTTCATATGCTAGATTCAGTATCAGTTCAGTTCTGATATGTCTTCACAAAACCTTCCTTCAACCTTCAAATGATGTTTGTGTGTATAGCTCTGCTTATTCTCACATATACCTTATTAAAATCCTTTTCCCAATCACATATTGATCTTACAAATAAGATCTTACATATATACCAAAGCCTAGGACCAAAATGTATAGGTCGGCATTACAAGAGATATTACAATAAAACAATTTACAAGTAAATCAATAACAGATGCAATATCTGATTCAACATGTCGACTTAATGCATTTACAACAATAATAAATCATCTCCATAGCATGTCATGCTGATCTGTAATAGATAACCCTATCAGTGCTTATCCTAGACCTATTTGCCAGTAATAACAAATATGCAAACACGAATATACCAATGAAAAAATCTCCAAGACAAAGTGTCCAAATGATATCTTCAACATAACCAAGTGTTTTCCATGTCATTCCAAGTGCCGGTGAACAATATATCCTGCCGGTGAACAAGATACCGGTGAACATTGCCAATTCTCTAAGTGCCAGAGTTGATAAGTGTTAATAGGTGTTGACATCAATGACAAAACCATATCAACATATCCAAAATACCAACAATCTTCCCCTTTGGCATTGATGGCAACACAAGATGGAAAAACCATCAAAGTGCCAAAATAGAAATGCCAAATACCAAAAACGAACAATCTCCAAAAGAGATCAAAACCAGAAATCAAAATTCAGGTACAGAGAGTAATCAATCTCTCCCAAAATAACAATCTCTCCCTCTAGGAGTAACATGTGTTTTTCCATATCAATATCTCCCCTTTTGACATCAAATGCCAAAGCAATACAAAAACCAAGTTCAAATACAAGATACCAACTTATTCAGTATACCAACTACTCTCCTTGAGAAGTAGCTCTCCTCATCAAAGCCAGAGTAAATGATTTCTCTGTTAGTTCTGTCAATTGATGACAAACATCAACTATCTAATTCTCTACCGGTGGGGGTATGAACCCAAGTTGATCTATGAGATATTCAAAAGTCTCCTTAGGTAGAGGTCTAGTGAAAATATCTGCAATCTGCTCTTTAGTATTCACATAAACTAGTTTGACCTCTTTTGCTTCAACATTCTCTTTCAAAAAATTCAATTTGATAGAAACATGTTTAGTTTTAGAATGTAGTACCAGATTCTTAGATATATCAATTGTTGTAGTGTTATCACAATAGATAGTTATAGGTTCTTTGCATTGTATCTTTATGTCCTTCAACATTTTCTTAAGCCATAATACTTGTGTACAGTTGGTTATTGCCGCAACATATTCTGATTCAGCTATTGATAAAGATGTGCAACTTTGTTTCTTACTCAACCAAGAAATTAATCTGCTTCCAAGAAAAAATGCTCCGTCGGTGGTGCTTTTTCTGTCATCTACATCTCCTGCCCAGTTTGCATCTTTGTATGCACATAATTCAAAATTTTCATCTCTAGTATACCATAGGACAAGATTTGTAGTGCCTTGTAAGTACTGGAAAATCCTTTTTACTGTTGATTCATGATTTTCTCTAGGATTACTCTAAAATATTGAAACAATACATACTGCATTCATAATATTAGGTCTTGTTTGTGTCAAATACAATAGACCTCCTATCATAGATTTGTACCTAGTCAGATTAATAGGTGTGGGTTCATCCCTTAGTGATAATTTGTCATTTGTTGTCATAGGTGTGCTTACCAGTTTAGAGTTTTCCATCCCAGATTTCTTTAGTAACTCCATCAAGTACTTAGATTGACTCAATAATATACCTTTATCAGTCTGTGAAATCTGCAATCCTAAAAAGAATTTTATCTCTCCAATCATAGACATTTCAAATTCTTGCTGCATTTCAATAGAAAAGTCTTTACATAATCCATCTTCTCCTCCAAAGATTATATCATCAACAAAAACTTCTATAACCAAGATGTCATCATTAGTCACTTTATAGTATAAGTTGCTGTCAACATTACCTTTAGAAAAACCAATCTTCAAAAGATATTTATCCAATCTAGCATACCAAGCTCTTAGAGCTTGCTTCAACCCATACACAGCTTTCCTTAACCTACAAACCATATCTTTGTTATCTGTTAAAGAAAATCCATCAGGTTGCTCAATGTAAACTTCTTCTTCAAGATCTCCATTCAGAAATGCACATTTCATATCCATTTGATATACTTTGTAGTTCTTGTGTGTTGCAAAAGCTAAGAATAATCTGACTGCCTCAATTTTAGCTACCGGTGCAAAGCTTTCATTGTAATCAATTCCTTCTTTATGTGAATATCCCTTACACACTAGTCTTGCTTTATTTCTAATTACCTTACCATCTTCATTAAGTTTGTTTTTGAATACCCATTCTGTTCCAATTACATTTTTGTCTTTAGGCTGGGGAACTAATGTCCATGTGTTATTCTTTTCAATTTGTTCTAATTCTTCTTCCATAGCCTTAATCTAGTGTTTATCTTCACATGGCTCATTAATTGATGCTGTTTCAATTTGAGAAATAAGACATACTTCTTCATTTTCTAGTCTTCCTCTTGTCATAACTCCTTGATACTTGTTCCCAATTATTTGATTTTTAGAGTGGTTCAATCTTACATACTGGGGTGTCTTTGTTTGTTGTTGTTCATCAGTTACAGTGGAATTTTCAGATGATACTTGTGTAACTATATCTTCATTCTGTACTAGTGGGCTCAATATAGGTTCATTAGTCAGTATCTTTGTTGCCAGTTCAGAGTCTATATAACTTGAAGTTCCTTTAAACTGTTCATCAATTTTCACATTTGTACTCTCAACAATTTTCTGCAATCTTTTGTTAAAACATCTATATGCCTTGCTCTTAGATGAATAACTAAGAAATATTCCTTCATCACTTCTAGGATCAAATTTTCCAATATACTCATCTCTTCTAATATAGCATTTACTTCCAAATATTCTGAAATATTTAAGAGTAGGAGTAATACCAAACCATAGTTCATGAGGGGTCTTGCCAGTTTCACCTTTGATACAAACTTTGTTGAATGTGTAGACTATTGTTCTTACTGCCTCTCTCCAATATACATGTGGTAGATTTTCTTCTGATAACATACTTCTAGCTGCATCCAAGATAGTTCTATTTTTCCTTTCTACAACTCCATTTTGCTGTGGTGTCCGGGGTGCTGATAATTGTCTTTTGATTCCATTTACTTCACAGAATGTATTAAATTCCTTAGATGTAAATTCACCTCCTTGATCTGATCTTAGACATTTGATTTTCTTACCGGTTTCATTCTCTACCATTGCCTTGGATAGCTTGAATTTCCCAAGTGCTTCTGATTTTTCTTTGAGAAAAGTAACCCAACACATTCTAGAATAGTCATCAATGATTAGCATGAAATATCTATCTCCTTGTAGGCTTTTAGGTCTAGCTGGACCACATAAATCAATATGAATTAAGCAAGAGCATTATTGGATTTTTCTGGAGTACTTTGAAAAGATGCTCTAACTTGTTTTCCAAATTGACATTCCTTACATACCGGATTGTGAGGTTTAATAATCTTAGGTAAATCTCTAACTGCTTTAGTTGTACTGATTTTCACAATGCAATCAAAATTTACATGATAGAGTCTCTTATGCCATAGCCAACTTTCATCAATATGTGCAATCAAGCATGTCTTTTCATTGTTATTCAAATGAAAGATATTACCTCTAGTTTGATTACCGGTTGCAATTTCCAAACCAATTCTGTTCATAATTTTACATTTTCCATTCTTGAATTGTAACTAAAATTCTTTTTCAACTAATTGACCAACACTCAATAGATTATGCTTTAAGCCTTCAACATAGTAGACATTGTTATTATTATTCTTACCATCAAGAGATATAGTACCTTTTCCTTTGATTAAACAAGCTTTATCATCTCCAAATCTTACTAGACCTCCATTATATTCCTAAAAAGTCAAGAATTTACTTTTCTCACTAGTCATATGATGGATTCATCCTTAACTTCAATTTTAGCTGCCAGGGCCTGCTCTATCAGTTGAATAGTAGGTGTCAGTTGATCTTTTGTTATAGAAACAAAGACGCATCCATTGTCTGTCAGATCCTCATTAGAATCATCAGTGACTCCTTCATTAGCAAGATAACAAGATTTGTCTTTATTCTTTTTAAATCTGTATCTCTGATATTCAGGGTTAGGCTTGTATGTTCTTCTAGCTTCTTCTCTCAATCTTGCATGTCTATCAGGGCATCTTGAAGCCATATGACCAATATTATTATAGTTAAAACATTTAAAGGGTGCTTTACCTTCATACTTACTTCCAACTGGACCTTTAGGCATTTTTCTTGCAAATAGTGCTTCAAGTTCTTCAAGTTCTTCATTTTCTCTCCTACTTTCTTCAAGTTCTCTTGCATAAAAGGCTTTCCAATCAGACTTTTCAAATGATGGTGCAGATGATGTTGATGCCTTAAAAGCTAAATCTATCTTTATAGTAGCAACAGGACCAAATTCCTCAATTTCAAAGGCTAAAAGTTTTCCAATCAATGTATCCCTAGTTACTGATGTATTAGGCATTGTTCTTAACTCATTTATAGCAGTAACTTTCATTTTGTATGCCGGTGGAAATCCTCTTAAAACTTTTGAAACCATTTCATCTTCACTTAAGGTTCCTCCACAACATTTAATATTGAAAACAATTTAATGTACTCTTTCCATAAAAGCAGAATTCCTTTCATCTTCTTCCATTTTCAAATTTTCATACCTGACTTGAAAGCTTTCAAGTTCTGCAATTTTGACTATGGATTCTCCTTCATTCAATGTTTCCAAATGGTCCCAAATAGCTTTAGCAGTAGATCTATCTGATAATCCCATGATTTGTTGATCTGATAATGGGCTCAAAAGTGCATCTCTTGCTTTGCAATCATTTTCTTCATATTTTCCTAAGGTAGGTGGATTAGGTTGACCGGGAGTAGGAGCAGTATAGCCATTCTTTGTAACTTCCCAAATGTCCTTTCCAATGAAATTTAGATGTGTCTCCATCCTGATCTTCCATATGCCATAGTTGGTTCCATCAAGTTTAGGACTTTCCTTCTTGAAATAGTTAGAAGACATTGGATCTCCTCAAGCTGTTAAACTTCTGCAAAAAAAGGACTAGGCTCTGATACCAATTGTTAGGTCCCGAAGACAACTGAGAGGGGGGGGGGGTGAATCAATTGTCAAATAAATTTAAACCAAAAATAACTTATCCAAACTTAATGCTTAATACCGGTAAACCAAATTGAATGTCGGTAGACAGTTTATCAGTTAATTGTAGTATCGATAAAGATTAATGCATGAAACAGAAAGACAATATCATCCACAACACATAACACCAATATTTGTACGTGGAAACCTTGTAAGGGGAAAAAATATGATGGGAAACCTTACCCACAATCAGATGATACTACTACAGATAGAATGTGTATACAATAGGGGGTATGCACATGCAGAAAGGCCAAGCACCTAGAGCTCACTACTCAAACACAAATAGGAGTCATACTAACTACAATTGGATGGTTAAATCCAATAATGATGTACTGCTCAAAATGGCATCTTCATATGTTGGATTCAGTATCGCTTCAGTTTTAATATGTCTTAACAAAATCTTCCTTCAACCTTCAAATGATGTCTGTGTGTATAGCTCTACTTATTCTCACATATACCTTATTTCAATCCTTTTCCCAATCGCATATTGATCTTACAAATAAGATCTTACATATATACCAAAGCCTAGGACCAAAATGTATAGGTTGTCTTTACAAGAGATATTACAATAAAATTTTTTACAAGTAAATCAATAACCGATGCAATATCCGATTCAACATGTCGGCTTAATGCATTTACAACAATAATAAATCGTCTTCATAGCGTGCCGTACTGATCTGGAATAGATAAGCCTGTCAGTGCTTATCCTGGACCTATTTGCTGGTAACAACAAATATGCAAACACAAATATACCAATGAACAAATATCCAAGATAGAGTGTCCAAATGATGTCTTCAACATAACCATGTGTTTTCCATGTCATTCCAAGTGCCGGTGAACAATATATCCTACCGATGAACAAGGTACCGGTGACTGTGCATAAGTCACTAGCTTGTCGGTGAACATTGACAATTCTCTAAGTGCCAGAGTTGATAAGTGTTAATAGGTGTGCACATCAATGACAAAACCATATCAACATATCCAAAATACCAACAATTAGTGTGTAGGTTGAAGAAGAGTATGTATGGCCTAAAGCAAGCACCCTGACAATGGTATTTGAAATTTGATAGTTTCATGGTTGAACAAGGTTACCACATATGCCATTATGATCATTGTGTTTATTTTAAGAGATTCGATAATGAAAGTTATATTATCTTGTTACTTTATGTTGATGACATGCTTGTTGTTGGGTTTAACATGTAGCATATAAATGAACTTAAACATAAATTAGCAAAGTCATTTTCTATGAAGGTTTTGGGTGCAGCTAAGAAAATACTTGGTATGAGGATTTCACAAGACATGAAAAATAGAACATTAACTTTGTCCCAAAGTGAGTATATAAAGAAGGTGTTGAAAAGATTTAACATGCAAAATGCAAAAGCAGTTGGTACACCTTTGGCTAGTCATTTCAAATTGACTAAGGAGATGTGTCCAAAGACATAGGAAGAGGTAAATAAAATATGTAACATTCCATATTCATCAACTATTGGCAGTCTGATGTATGCAATGGTATGAACATAGTCAGATACCATACATGTAGTAGGAGTTGTGAGCATGTTTATGAGCAATTCAGGAATGGAACATTGGAATGTTGTCAAATGGATTCTCAGGTATTTGAGAGGCACTACTACCAAGGAATTATGTTTTAGAGGATCAAAATTTTCTCTACAAGAATATGTTGAATCTGATCTGGGAGGTGATATTGATACAAAGTGTACTACATGTTATGAATTTACTGTAGGGGGAACTGTAGCTAGTTGGATTTATAGACTACAAAAGGTTGTTGCACTATCAACCACTGAAGCTGAGTATGTGGCTGTTACTGAAGCTAGCAAGGAGATGATTTGGTTACAACATTTTCTAGAGGAATTGGGCAAGATGTAGGAGGATAGACCATTGTACACTAATGGCTAGAGTGTCATTCATCTTGCAAAGAATTCTACTCTTCACTCAAGGACAAAACATATTCAACTTAGGCACCACTTCATATGCTCTATTTTGGAGGATGGCCAGTTATGACTTGGAAAGATTCACACACGTGACAATCCTGTAGATATGTTCACGAAGGAAATAACATAGGAGAAGTTGATTTAGTCATCTGTTAGACAGTTCAAATAACCAGAAGACAACTGAGAGGGAGGGGGGGTGAATCAGTTGTCACAGATTATATGAACCATTAGAAATTTAAACTTTAATACCGGAACCCAAAACATTAATACCAAAATAGTAGTTACTCCAATTAAGCATAAACAATAATCACAGAATAAAAGCCATCTACATAACACCAATATTTGTACATGGAAAACCTGGTAAAGGGAAAAACCACAGTGGGAAGCCTACCCACAATCAGATAATACTTCTGCAGTAAGTATGTGAATTACAATTGAGGGGCTTGCACTTGCAAGAAGGCCAACAACCTAGAGCACACTGCTCTTCACAAAAGGAGACTCATTGATTACATATAAATCCAGACTACAATCCAGAGAAGTATTGAACTGCAAAAGATAGCATCCCCTCTGCCTGAGTACAATTCCGGTTAAGCTCAATATCGGAAGACTAAATCCTCTTATATAAACCCAATTCAACAAACTTCTCTGCCTGAATGATATTACATTATTCACACATTAAATTCCTTGACCATGACCTCTTACATATAACCATGATGATCTACAATGAGATCTTACATCTATATTGTAGCGTCGTAAATTGTACGCACTTGCTAGGGTGGTACAATTTCACACCTAGTTTAGCACCCGCCTTAGTGCATTTTACATTCTGCATTGCATTTCTCCTTAAGCACTTAATTAATCAAATTAATTAGGTCTAAGGTCCTATTTCATCATTCTCTACATCATAAAATTGGGCCCTTTTCACTAAAGCGCGCCCTTCGCATTTTATTCCTCCAATGCACCACTTAATCAAAAACCCTAATTAAGTCCTATTTCGAACTTGGGGGCTTGGTTTCGGGGTCAAAACATCTCGAAATCACCTGTAACTTTAGGATTCTCTCTAAAATCATCATATCCGACGGCCCTGAAAATTTGGTGAAAAGTTGTCGGGACCGTGGCGCCCGGAGTGCAACATGGTCTCGGACATTTTTCCCGAAATTTTAGGAGCGCGATCCAATCATAAAATAAAGCTTAACCCCAAGAAATTGGCGGGATATTCAATCTCTAGGTCGGCCAAAATACGAATTTACGATCTAGGGTTTCATACATAAAAGCTCTCTTTCCTCATTTGAAGGGATCCAATTTTTGTTTCCAGGAACTTCATATGCAGCGAAAGAGCAGATCTTTGAAGACTTCAACATCTTACAACATCCTTCTATCAAGCATCTATCAAATTCATTCATCCACTTAGGGCTTGGAAGACATTGAAGAACAATAGGAGATTACCGACTGAAGATTGGCTTGTACTCCTCCCTTGAGGGTTGGGTATGATTTCATGTTGTTTTCATGTCTTTACATAAGCTTCAATACATCATTTATTCATGCTTTAGATCACTTTGCATCTTGATTTAGAGCATTTATGTTATCATTTACAAGCAATTAGGGTTTACTTTCTAGGTTGCTCTAGTTTGCTTTCTTGCATTTTAGGACCTTGCACACACAATACATTTTACAAAACAACTTGGCTATTCGTGGAGGTGGAAATCACCGAAGCGGGGGTTTGACTAAGGCAAAACCCTATATAGCCGCCCATACACCCTTTTCTAGATATCACTGCAGGTTTCGGGATTCAGACGACGCCGCGGGATACAGATCCGGAGAAAGAAGGTCGAGACAGCACTCTGTATCAAATTGCAGAGCAGAAGACTGGGACAGGGGCGCTGGGCGCCCTGGTCCCTGGGACAGAGGCGCTGGGCGCCCTGGTCCTCCGGACAGACAGTTTGCAGACAGCTTTCTGACAGTGTTCCAGAGTACAGAACAACAGTTTCCGGTGCAGTTTTCAGGACAGTGGCGCCCGCGCCCCCATCCCGAACATTTTCAGTCCGATTTTGACTCCGGGTACACATCTGCATTCTTACTTCATCTTTGTATTTACAGCTGTTCATTGTTTAATCTCAATTCTGCAATCTTGTTATTAGTTCGTACTTGCATTTTGGGATTAGGGTTTGAACTTGCATTACTTGATCTTACAATTTCAACAAGGGAATAGAAATCCTAATAGATATCTCGTGGCTCTCTCTTCCACAAAAAGAAGTAGCCAATTGTGCGATATCTCTAGGCTCTTTCGTATTCCGTAATGTGTGTCAAAAGGTAGGGTTAGGGCATGATTAACCTAGTCTCGCTTTTTCCCCCACACATTTTGGTGAACCCGACGTGAATCTATCATTGCTTCCTCTTGCATTGCATTTGTTAGATCTAGATATAGATTTAGTGTGTTTTCATTTCATTTTCATTAAAAAGAAAAAGAAAAAAAAAAAAAAAAGTGTGTTTCTTTGCATTGGGTGTTTAAGTTTTGTGTAATCTTTTCAAAATGTTAGATTTTTATTTGCAAAATGTTCATGCTTTCGATGATTATTATGAGTATAGCCAAGATGAATTAGATGAAGCTTTAGATGAGTTTTTAAACCCTAAAGATGCCAAACCTTCATTTTACCAAAAACTCATAAACCTTGTTACTATGCCATTTAGGTGTGATGAGAAAGATAAGTCGAATGATTCCTCTCAAGGATACATTCCTATCAACTCTTCCCCTGAATCTAGTAACATGGTTGTTTTCAATAATCCCCTCTATGAGGAGATGTCTCCTTTTGAATCAAAAGACAAACCTTTTAACCGATATGATCATGCTTTGTTGGATGATGCTCTTGATGACTTTGTGGCTTTATCGAAATCTTTAAACAAGAACAAGGCCTCTAAATTGGTTAACATGATAAACTTGAATGAACATAATAAGCCTCTCTTTGAAGTCCAAGGTTCTTATCCTTCTCCCACCTTTCAAGTTCTTAAATCACCTCTCCTTACTGTCCAAGGAAGGTATGATCATGATTCCTTTCGTACCCTGAATAAACCAATCATCACCGTGCAAGGAAGAAAACCTGTAAGTCCTTACAGTTATGCTAAACAAATAACTAGAGAGAGTTATCATGCGGTTGCCCATACTTATCATACTAGAAATAATAGGCAACCTAATCCTCCTCCTGTTATTCCAGTTTCCCTTCCTAATCCTCAACCAATTCTTCCTCAAGCTCCTCGTATTTCGCAAGTTATGGGTAAGGAATATGATCTCATAGAACAACTTAAAGCTACCCCTGCTAAGATATCCCTTTGGGATTTGATTCAAACTTCTTCCGCTTATCATGGAATGTTACAAAATGCCTTAAAAGATTTGAATGTTCCTCCACCGAATACATCTAGTAATATAGCATCTTTTGTTAACTCTGTGATGAATCCTAAAGCTCAAATTGTGTTTACCCAAGATGAGTTGCCTACTAGTGAAATTCAACAACAATATGATCCCTTGATGATTGTGGTTATCATGAAAGACACTGCTATAAGACGAACACTAGTAGATAATGGCTCTGGTCTTAATGTGTGTAGCATTAATCTTTTGCATAAGATGAATGTGGATACATCCTTAATTGAACCAGACTCTCGTCCTATTCGAGGCTTTGATAATGTGGCTAAAACTTCATTAGGTACTATCACCTTACCCATCACAGTGGGGCCTGTTACTTTGCCTACACCTATCCATGTTATGGCGGGAAATCTAACGTACAACTTGCTACTAGGGAGACCTTGGATTCACAGTATGCAAGCTGTCCCTTCTACATTGCATAGACAAGTTAAATTTATTTATAACAATAAGACATATACCTTGATAGGTGATACTAATTTTCAAGCTTGTTTGCAAACATCCACTTCTAAGGGGGGTTCTTCTAAGCCGTCCTCGTCTAGTGATGACTCTTTAAACAAGAAACCTATCGGTGAATCCTCGCTCTCCGATGATCAAAATTCTTTGGATGAGTCTGGAGCTCTTGGAGAAGATTCTTCTCGACTTGAAACTACACATAAGAAGGATTTTGATCCTGGGAAGATCCTCGAAGACGACGATTGGGGTTCCCTTGATTTTAATCCTACCTTTGTGGGTGAATATAAGGTTCCTTCTAGAGAAATTAAAGTTGAAAAGAAGGAAGAAGCTGAAAATCATAAAGTTGAAAAGAAAGAATCAACCTTACCTGAATCTATGAGTAATAATTTTGTGGCCACCTCTCAAACTTCTTCTCCTCACATCTCTAATTATGAAGAGTTTGATTCTTTGTCTTATGAAAAACCACCTTCTCTTCCTAAAATGGCTGATCATTATGGTCGTGGTTTTCACATTTTTGCTAAGCATGGGTATCATGGAAAAGGCTGTGGTGCTCATGAACAAGGGATAAGAGTTCCTCTAGAGACTAATTTTCACAATTATGCCTTTGGACTTGGCTTTAATCCCTGCAGACGTACTAAAGCTTCTAAAAGACCATGCATTAGTGTTAATGCTATTTCTACATCTCTATCAATACAACATCCTGAGTATATTGATGGGGATCCTTCGTGTGCCTGTGCTTTGGATGTCTTCCCTATCGACGATGCTTTAGCTGAGTTCTTGGGAGCCTATGACACTCTTCCTCGTTATCATCACAATAGGGGACTCCCTTATTGTTTGAACACCGAAGCCTATTTTGGAAAAGAGATTGATAATGACGAGATTGTGAAAGAATTCCCTCAGTTAAAGGATACTCCTCAACAAAGTAATCTTCTCATAAGTGACACCACTGATGTTAAGATGGATCCTTGCAATAAAGAGAAAGTCATTAAAATTGGGAAATGTTTGGATGAAGAGGAACAGAAACAATATGAAGAACTATTGCGTGAATTCCCTGAGATCTTTGCTTGGGCATATTCTAACATGCCTGGTATAGATCCTAAGATTGTTACTCATAATATTGTCTTAGTTCCTGATGCTAAGCCCGTGAAACAAAAGATTCGAAAAATGAATCCTAAGGTAGCTTTGCTTGTTAAGGCTGAGATTGAAAAATTATTGGAGGCTGGATTTATTCGCCCTATTGACTATTCCCCATGGATTTCAAATATTGTCACTATGGCTAAACCAGACAACAAAATAAGAATGTGTACTGACTTTTGGGAT
Organism: Cryptomeria japonica; assembly: GCF_030272615.1. Classification (NCBI taxonomy): domain Eukaryota; kingdom Viridiplantae; phylum Streptophyta; class Pinopsida; order Cupressales; family Cupressaceae; genus Cryptomeria; species Cryptomeria japonica. Next base: position 4,918,865 of record NC_081409.1, read on the forward strand.
CTAAATAAGGCTTCTTTAAAAGATGATTTCCCTCTTCCAAACATTGACATGATAGTTGATTCTACGGCAGGACATGCCTTGTTATCCTTCATGGATGGTTTTTCAGGCTACAATCAAATTTTTATTAACCCTCAAGATCAATTCAAAACTGCTTTCACCACTCCTTGGGGTACGTTTTGTTGGATAATGATGCCTTTTGGACTTAAAAATGCCGGTGCAACTTATCAACGAGCGATGACCCTTATCTTTCATGATTATATGCATAAGATTTTAGAGGATTATGTTGATGATATTTTGGCCAAATCCTTTCTTCGCATAGATCATGTTAAAATCCTTCGTCAAATCTTTGAAATAATTCGTAAATATCACATGCGCTTGAATCCCCGAAAATGTGTTTTTGGTGTGGATAGTGGAAAACTATTAGGGTTCATAGTTTCGCATCGTGGGATTGAGGTGGATACTAAGAAAATAGATGCTATTGTCAACATGCCACCTCCTAGAAATGTGTCTCAACTTAAAAGCTTACAAGGAAAGATTCAAGCTATTCGTAGGTTTGTGTCTCAGCTTGCAGATCGTACCTTTCCTTTTACTCAACTTCTTAAAAAGGATATCACTTTTTAATGGAATGAGGATTGTCAGCAAGCATTTGAAGATTTAAAAGTGTATTTGGCTAGTCCTCCTATTCTTCAACTTGCCGAACCTTCTAAACCCTTCCTTCTGTATACAGCTGCTTCTTCTCATGCTCTCGCAGCATTGTTGGCACAACATGATAAAGATGGTAAGGAATGTCCGGTTTATTACATAAGTCGTACCTTACTCGATTATGAGACCCGATATTCTGCGATAGAAAGACAATGCTTGGCCTTGGTATTTGCGACTCAAAAATTGAGACATTATCTTTTAAATTCAGAAGTCCATGTCATGGTAAAGTTTGATCCTTTGAAGCATCTTTTCTCTAAAACTGATTTATCAGGACGCCTAGCTAAGTGGGTTATGATGTTAACTGAATTTGACCTTAAATTTGTCTCACAAAGAGCAATTAAAGGACAAGCGTTGACCGATCACTTAGTTGAGGCCCCTTCACCTTTCTCCTTCCCTAACCCTGAGTCCTTTCCTGACGAATTCATTCTTTCTATAGAGAAAGATGAAACTTGGGAGTTATATTTTGATGGCTCTAAATGTCGTACGGGATCGGGGGCAGGGGTTGTTCTGATTTCTCCTACGAAGAAGTCCATTCCCTTATCCTATCGTCTAAATTTCCTGTGTACCAATAACATTGCTGAGTATGAGGCTCTTATAGTGGGAATAAAAGCAGCCTTAGCTCTAAACATAAAACACATACATATCTATGGAGATTCGCAATTGATTATAAGACAAGTAACAGGAATATATCAAGCAAAACAAGACAAATTATCACAATATAAAAACCTTGCTATCTCTTTATTACAAAATTTTGATTCTTATACTATGGAACCTGTTCCTCGAAAAGATAATCGACATGCGGATGCAATGGCATGTGTGGCTTCTCTTGTATCTTTAGAGGACCCTGTGGTTGATCTTAAATTTGTTATTCACAACCTTATTTCTCTAGCTATTGTAGACGATTCTAGCCTGGTAACATGTTGTGACTTTGTAGACTCAGACGAATGGTACTCGCATATCGTAAGATATTTGACTGATGGTACCTTTCCTGATTCCGCTAATAGGAACACTAGGGCTAGAATCTGCAAGCTGTCTGCTAGGTATATCATTCTTTCTAATGTCCTTTACCGAAGGGGTTATGATGGTCTTCTCCTTCGTTGTCTTAACAAGTCGGAAATCCCTGTTGCTCTTGAAGAGGCACATTCAGGTGCCTGTGGGGGGCATTTTGGGGGCAAATCCTTGGTTCATAGATTGCTTCATATGGGATACTATTGGCAAACTATGCAGAAGGATTCCTTTTCATTTGTTAAAAAATATCATCAATGTCAACAACACAATAATCTGATTCATGCTCCTGCCCAAGAACTTCATTCTCAAGTAGCTTCTTGGCCTTTCTCTGCATGGGGTTTGGATCTTATTGGTAAAATCTCTCCTCCTTCATCTCAAGGACACACCTTCATTATAACCGCAACAGATTACTTTACGAAGTGGGTAGAAGCTATTCCCCTTCGCTCTACCACTGCTGAAGTGATTTGTCAATTTCTTCTAGAAAACATCATTTCTCGATTCAAGATACCTTCTACTATTATCTCAGATAATGGGACATCGTTTAAGAACAAGGACGTGAAGAAATTCCTCGAGAAGTATCATATCAAACATCGATTTTCTACACCATACTATCCTCAGTCAAATGGTCAAGCCGAATCATCCAATAAGATAATTGAACAAATTCTTCGCAAAACCGTGAATAAGCATGGTAAGGATTGGAGTAACCAGCTAATCTCTGCTCTTTGGGCCTACCGAACGAGTGTACGAATTGCTACGGGAACTACTCCTTATAATCTTGTTTATGGTGCCGACGCTATTATGCCCTTAGAATTGGAGATTCCATCACTTAGGGTTTCTCTCAAAGGTATAGTAGATGATGACTCTTATAGAGAACAACGACTTCAACAGCTTGAGATGCTTGATGAACAGCGTATAAACGCTCTTGAGCATATTCAAGCGTATCACAAAACTCTACAACGAAGCTATAATGATAAGGTTATTCAACGTTCCTTCTCAGTAGGTGACTTAGTCCTTTATGAGAATCAGCGCAATGTGAATGCCTTACCTGCAGAAAAGGGAAAATTCAGTCCTAATTGGCTTGGACCATATATCGTTATTGAGGATTATGGATTAGGTGCTTACAAAATAGCGGATGTAGACGGTACGCCTCTTAAAGAACCTATTAATGCTATGCACTTGCGTAGATATTATGCTTAATTCTTCATTCTTCATCTATCTTCTTTTTCAATTCTTCAACATTGGATAATATGTTAGTGTCTCTTAATTAAAGAAAAATAGAATTATATGTTATGTTGTTTAATCTATATTGCTTCGTTCCTAACAAGCGTGTCTTCTTACTTCATGGTTTGTCTTGAATTCATTTATGTAAATTGTGAAAGATTTACATTCCATTATGCTAGCATATTATACAGTGTCGTTATGTGTTAAGTAGAATCATATCATGTTGTGTTTAAGTTCAAAATTAAATCACATTAGTTATATGATTCTTAGACTTAATGCATATTTCTTCCTTATCATCAATGTTGTACTTGATTCAATATTTTAATTAAGTCACACATGTATCAATTTAATCATGGAGCATTGAGAAATCAATCACATGGAAATTAAATTCTGAACATACATGTACATTTACCAGATGTATTAGATTTAATCAAAAAAAAACATACATTGTTTTAAGCATTAAAGATAACACATTTGAGACAAAAGAGAAGCATGTATATATACATATATATATGTATGGATCGTATACAAATATAGGTCACTATACATCCAAAAATGTGACCTCTCCTACATCATAAAATCATCTCCTATCCCTAGGGCTAGTGGCTAGAGAATGTCGACTGGACGCTCCCTCCTGATTTGGCTGTGAAGGTGGACCCATGGGTGTGTAGCACGATACAGATCGTGAGTGACTCCGAGAGGAACTCCTACGATCCCTATCCATAAGGATCGCGCGATAGGTGGTAGCCTCGGTCTGAGCCGCTGCTAGATCTCGCCGCGCCTGCTGGAGGTCCTCTGATAGGACTCTCTCTCTCTGCTGCGCCTGCTGGACGTCCTCTGATAAGACTCTCTCTCTCTCCCTCCATATATCTACCTGTACTTAGAATGGGAAAAACAAATCCTCATGCCGACCCGCGTTCCCCTGAGGCCTATAGGCAATCTGTGAGGAACTGGGGATCTGTGCTATCATGGAAATGTCTGTCATTGCCTGCTGAATCAGGGAACGCCATTCCTGCACATTAGCTGTGGTAGTAGAACAGATTTTTGTTAGTACCATTCTATATCATCAAAACATCAATCAATCAACATAAACCTACTATACCTGGATCTCCCTCGCGCCAGTAGGGATCATGATATGGTAGTATCTGTGCCTGGGAACCGCTACTCTCCCCTCGCTCGAATAATCTATCCACGATGGGTGTAGGCTGGACGGTACTAGGGATAGGCCTCCGTATCGCCTCAGGTTCCCCCTGTTGGGGAATATGAGGTGGATCTAGTGCTATGGTATCGTCTCCTGAGTGGGGAGCCGCATCCGACTCCTCCTCATCATCTCTATCCTCCTCCTCATCGTACTCCTCATCATCCTCATCCTCGTCCTCATCTGCATCATCACCTACATCTCCCTCATCCTCCTCTCTATCTGTATCCTCCTCCTCCTCCTCGGCACTGGGCTGATCACCTGTAGGTGGATCAGGATCTCTCGCCTCCTCCTGACCCTCTCCCTCCTCTGCCTCCTCTGACCTAGATCCCTGGTCCTCGTCTTGGTCTCCATGTCTCCATGGGCCTGGATAGCCTGTCGGATGATCTGGTGGAAAGATAGGACCTGGATATGATCTCATAAACCATGAGACGTACCTCCGCTGTGCTCCAGGCTTCGCAGAGTAATCAGTGACTACATCCTGATCAGATCCCTCTAAGTCTGTAGTCTCGATATCATCTATCATCGGTCTCGCTACTGCTCTAGGTCTGGGAAGGAGTCGCGAGTGTCGAGTATAGATGGGCACATCGGCTGGAACACACTGCTCTAGCCCGAACTGCCTTCATACTCGGTCAAAGTAGAAAGGGACTATGATGTGTGCATATCGTCCCCGCAGTAGGCGGTTCCTCTGTAGGCATGCTAACTGTCTCTCCATCCCATCCCATCTGTGCATCCGTAGGTAAGGTCTTCACACTGTCACCTTGGCTGTCACTCTGTCAAAAATCACTCTCCAATATAATAAATCTCCAAATCTCCACTCGCTGGTAAGTGGATAAGCGAACACCCTAGGTCGCTCGCTCGCTGTACTCAGCGGAAAGCCGACGGGCCTGGTGCATGTGAAGTGCTCTAAAATCCACACCTGCAGAAGTGTGCATGTCATCAAACTGAATCCCTGTCCAAATACATACTCCTCAAGGTCCTGATAGAGATGCGCAAGCATACTCTGACCCCAAGCATACACTCTCCTGTGTCTCTCCATCGCTCTGATGCACCATGTGAGACCCCCATGCATGTGCGTGCCTCGCCCATTAGGGCAGACGGCTAGTGCTATGATGGCTATCATAAGGTGTCTCAGAAGGGGTACCTCCCCTGTAGGATGTAAGAGCCAGCTGACCATGATGCGACCTCTCGTCTCGCTCGGCATGACTCTCCCTATGCAATACACCTGCTCTCTCTGATGATCCTTCGCTGACCGATCGGTCGCGTATGTAACTGTCGCTCCTCTGATAGGAAGGCGAAGTATACGGTACACATCCTCGAGTGTGACTGTCAGCTCTCCTACTGGAAGGTGAAAAGTGCATGTGTCAGGATCCCATCGCTCCATCAATGCCATCAGCATCGCAGGATGGAACCGGATGGCCGACATGAGGATCACATACCACAATCCCACAATCGACAGTGTGTCTCTCTCTAACTAAGTAAGCCACGGAATCTGATCTCGCAAACTACGAAGAATATGTCCCGCTGTATGCTCTCTCATGTACGGAAGGCCCTGCAACACAAAAACATAACCGTAATCAGTACTCAATCATCAAAATCGCTAATGCAAATTGTCGAACATCGTGTGCTAGTCCTGAAACCTCTCGCCAAGCCCTGATTGGGGACCATAGTGTCCTGTCAGGGACCATGGCGCCCTGTCAGGGACCATGGCGCCCTGTCAGGGACCATGGCGCCCTGAGGGGACCATGGTGCCCTGTCAGGGACCATGGTGCCCTGAAGGGACCATGGCGCCCCTGTCAAGGACCATGGCACCCTGGGGGGACCAGGGCACCCCACAGGGACCATGGCGCCCTGGGTGGGCCCCGGTCAGCCTTCAGGCCCGCATACGATCACAGAAAAGTCAAACATGCAAAAAATCAAAAGTCAAACGTTCAGTCAACTCACCTCGTCCAGTGGCTCGTCGTCGATCACGGCTTGGCGCAGGATCTCGATCCTCATGGGACGCTCCAGTCGTCATGAAGGCATGATGATGGCTATGTGGGCTCCGCTGCACTGAATAGTATTCTGAAATCAACAAAGTGACGAATACAAGTGTCACTTTCGAGGTATATACTCTCGTTTGCTTGTTCTTACTTTTTGAAACCCTAACTCTCCTCTGTCATTCATTTTATCATAACTTGGGTTTGGGAGATGCAATTTTCGAGCCGTTTGTTGTGTTGAAATTGTATTTTCCTTCCCCTACTCTCGAGATGTTCCAAAAAGTGCTCTGATGAAGCCTATTTAGTGAACACCCCTCATCAATACTCTCTTACACAATTTGTCGCAAGTAAACATGCTACCCTGTTTCACCTCCCTAATAAGCAAGTCGAAACAGGGGGGCATATAGCTACTCACAGATTTCATCACTTTCCCTAGTAAGCATTAGGTGATTTTGTGATCTAACATGTGTTTTTTAGGGTGCGGTTCCTAACTGTGTACTGCAGATACCGCTGGGGGCTTCGTCCGACAACTTATGGATATATCCTTTTTCAAATAATGTTTACTTTTCTGTACTTTAGCTTGCATATGCACGTAGTACTCATATGACCACTAAAGTGGAGGCTAAATGTAGCGTCGTAAATTGTACGCACTTGCTAGGGTGGTACAATTTCACACCTAGTTTAGCACCCGCCTTAGTGCATTTTACATTCTGCATTGCATTTCTCCTTAAGCACTTAATTAATCAAATTAATTAGGTCTAAGGTCCTATTTCATCATTCTCTACATCATAAAATTGGGCCCTTTTCACTAAAGCGCGCCCTTCGCATTTTATTCCTCCAATGCACCACTTAATCAAAAACCCTAATTAAGTCCTATTTCGAACTTGGGGGCTTGGTTTCGGGGTCAAAACATCTTGAAATCACCTCTAACTTCGGGATTCTCTCTAAAATCATCATATCCGACAGCCCTGAAAATTTGATGAAAAGTTGTCGGGACCGTGGCGCCCGGAGTGCAACATGGTCTCGGACATTTTTCCCGAAATTTTAGGAGCGCGATCCAATCATAAAATAAATCTTAACCCCAAGAAATTGGCGGGATATTCAATCTCTAGGTCGGCCAAAATACGAATTTACGATCTAGGGTTTCATACATAAAATCTCTCTTTCCTCATTTGAAGGGATCCAATTTTTGTTTCCAGGAACTTCATATGCAGCGAAAGAGCAGATCTTTGAAGACTTCAACATCTTACACCATCCTTCTATCAAGCATCTATCAAATTCATTCATCCACTTAGGGCTTGGAAGACATTGAAGAACAATAGGAGATTACCGACTGAAGATTGGCTTGTACTCCTCCCTTGAGGGTTGGGTATGATTTCATGTTGTTTTCATGTCTTTACATAAGCTTCAATACATCATTTATTCATGCTTTAGATCACTTTGCATCTTGATTTAGAGCATTTACGTTATCATTTACAAGCAATTAGGGTTTACTTTCTGGGTTGCTCTAGTTTGCTTTCTTGCATTTTAGGACCTTGCACACACACTAGGTCTGCACACACAATACATTTTACAAAAAAACTTGGCTATTCGTGGAGGTGGAAATAACCAAAGCGAGGGTTTGACTAAGGCAAAACCCTATATAGCCGCCCATACACCCTTTTCCAGATATCACTGTAGGTTTCGGGATTCAGACGATGCCGCAGGATACAGATCCAGAGAAAGAAGGTCGAGACAGCACTCTATATCAAATTGCAGAGTAGAAGACTGGGACAGGGGCGCTGGGCACCCTGGTCCTACCAGGACAGGGGCGCTGGGTGCCCTGGTCCCTGGGACAGAGGCACTGGGCGCCCTGGTGCTCCGGACAGACAGTTTGCAGACAACTTTCCGACAGTGTTTCAGAGTACAGAACAACAGTTTCCGGTGCAGTTTTCAGAACAGCGGTGCCCATGCCCCCATCCCGAACATTTTCAGTCCGATTTTGACTCCAGGTACACATCTGCATTCTTACTTCATCTTTGTATTTACAGCTATTCATTGTTTAATCTCAATTCTGCAATCTTGTTATTAGTTCGTACTTGCATTTTGGGATTAGGGTTTGAACTTGCATTACTTGATCTTACAATTTCAACAAGGGAATAAAAATCCTAATAGATATCCCGTGGCTCTCTCTTCCACAAAAAGAAGTAGCCAATTGTGCGATATCTCTAGGCTCTTTCGTATTCCGTAATGTGTGTCAAAAGGTAGGGTTAGGGCATGATTAACCTAGTCTCGCTTTTTCCCCCACACATATATATACAAACCCTCCACCATAAACAATCAAGTTGGCCACCAGGCAATAAACCAATTACATAATTATAAACCATGTCAGCCTTAGACCAAACAGATAATATCAACACATAAGATATCCCAAAAATACATCAATAGGTCCTATCTACATGTTACATTAAAGTTGGTCCATTACTAAGATGAACCAGGACCAAGTATAGGTCCACATGCTTCAACAATGATCTCCAACTGCCAAGTCTCAAACATGATCACCAACAACATCCTGAAACTCCATCAGAAGATACACCAACACTACTAATGAAATTCATCAAAAAGTTCTGTCGATGAAACCCTCGCCGGAACCAGAAACTAATCTTCTAAGCAAGTAGGATAACATCTGATCTCCAGACCAAAACCAACTGACCAAATATGAGTATAAGTATCATGAACAAGCTAATTCCATCATCAGACTATACCGGAGCCTACCGGATCATGCCAGATCCAAGTTAACTAGAAACCACTCAACCTATTGGGACCAGAAGGGTGCGGGTAAAGCATCCAAACAACTAGTGTTGACATCAATGGCAAAGCATCAATGTAACACATAATCAATTCCACCAAATGGCCAACAATCCCCCCCTTTAGCATTGATGGCAATACTAGATGTAAAAAACATCTAAGTACCAAGAAATGCCAAACAAGTCTCCCCCTATGGAAGACAGCCAACAAATTCCCATATATAGCTCTAAATTTTTCTTTTATCAATATCTCTCCCCCTTTCTTTTTGTTTTTCACATCAATATCACTCCCCCTTTGACATCAATGCCATAAATATGAAAGAAATATCAAAGCAAAAACATAAGCCTCTGAATCACAAAGCTGACTACTCCCCCTGAGTAGTAGCATCCCACATCAGTGCCTGAATGAATAGTATCTCTGATAATGCATGCCAGACTGATTCCAAACCACATCAATCAAGTCTCTATCGGAGGGGCCAAAACTCCCAATCCATCTCTCAGGTACTCAAATGATTCCTTGGAAAAAGGTTTAGTGAAAATATCTGCAATCTGCTCTTTAGTGTTCACATAAACCAGTCTAACTTCATTTGCTTCCACCTTCTCCTTCAGAAAGTCATACTTGATAGATATGTGCTTTGTTTTAGAATGAAATACCGGATTCTTTGATATATCAATAGCAATAGAGTTATCGTAGTGAATAATTACCAGTGCATCATAATTCACTTTTATATCCTTCAAGATTTGCTTCATCCATAAAAAATGTGTATAGTTAGTAGTAGCAACAACATACTCAGCTTTAGCAGTAGATAAAGAAGTGCATGACTGTTTCTTGCTGATCCATTAAACCAACTTCTTTCCAAGAAAGAAAGCTCCACCAGAAGTACTTTTTCACTCATCAACATCTCCAACCCAATCAACATTTGTATATGCACACAAAGTAAAGTTATCATCCTTAGGGTACCACAAACTATCTTTAGATCTACCTTGCAAGTATCTAAAATTCCTTTTGACTGCCATGTCATGATTTTCTCTAGGATCACTCTGAAATCTTGAAATAATACAAACAACATTCATAATGTCAGGCCTAGTCTCAGTCAAGTAAAGCAGACCTCCAATCATATATTTGTATCTTATGGAATCACTGAGAGGGGGGGGGGTTAATTAGTGACACCAAAAACAATACTACTTTAAACATTGACCAGTAGATATACTTAACAAGTTTGTTAAAAAATATACATGCAATCCAAAATGATATAAGAACATCCACAATAAGTAAAACATCCACCATAACATAATTGTTTATATGTGGAAAAACCAAATAGGTAAAAACCAAGGTGAGATGGGACTCACAAGTTAACTATCTACAGTAATAGATAACTGACCGGTTAAGGTCTAAAAAAAGTTGCTCTGCTAGGAGCGAATCTTGTTAAAGATCTTGTTGTTCTCCATTTTGACACCTTCTATTTCTTCCCTTTAAAAGTGAAAATTACTGCCTTTGTGTTGCAATGGAAGAGAACAACAAAAGTTTGAAATAAAGACAAGAATATGAGGTTCCATAATTAGGAAACCTCCTACACTTTAAGCTTATAAAAGCTTGGGTAGGTGAACCCTTTTAAAGACTATTTTCTCACAAAAATAGTAAATGGTTTGCAGAAAACCAGTGTAAATTCCTGCAAACTTTCCTTATTGACGAGTACAATTAACCTAAATGGAAAAATGATTTGACTTTTTAAAAGAGGATCACAAAATGCAACAAAAACCAATAGATAAACTGGTGCCTTATTCGGGCAACAGAGTCATCTACAACAGATTGCAAATTGACAAGAGAAACTAGTACACAAATCACAAATTCCTGATCTATCAACTCTGAATATGCCTGACATATACATAGTCCTAATTTGCACTAGACTTCATCATCAAATCCATACCAAAAGTACTGATATCAATGACTTTGTTCAAAGTATTTTATATTTTTCTCCTTAAGAAAAAGACTCAGAACAAATTCATTAGATGCCTAACAAATCATTCAAATGAGCAATCCTTGATTACTTAAATGAAATAAACACCAGCACAGTGACATAGAGACATACAAGTCTGAGTTTAAATTCTCTAGATTGTATATTTCATTCCTCTATCAGAAGGTTATAAGTACTTCATATTTGACTTAGAAATTGCTAAGACACAGGCCTGTATTAATTTTGCCAGAGTTTAGCTACAAAAATTATGTCCCTTTTCTAGGTAGCCTTGGTATCCTTTTATAGAAATCGGGATGCAACAAGCTTCAAACCACCTAGAAGAAAAATCTTACCCTAACAGTCATTTAATGAAAAAGTTATATTTTTGTGCCATTGCAGATGAGGGAGAAACCTAACATTCTTTCTCGGATGTGTGCTTCATTAATTCACTGGGCGTTCATTTGGAAGATGGCCGAAAGGGTAGGCTCCTATTACCCAAAATTGGTTGCAACAACTAACAGCTTCATACTGCCGATGGATCATCTTATGCCAGATCATTGATGGGTTCTTATCATAGAGTTGTACACCATTATCTTCTTCACATATCTCCCTGTAGATCTCCTGGGTACCTCTCACCAACCCATTTTCATCTTGAAGCAATGTCATATGCAACTTGCATAGCTCTGCCGATATTACTTTTGAATATTTAAAATTCTTTGGTACCAACGGATCAGGAGGCCTTCCCTCTGAGCACTTTTCCTTTAGTCGCCAAGTCATGGCCTTTAAATTTGGGATGCATTTCCATCATGATATAGTGACAACCATCCGATCATGGGAAACTAACACGCCTTTTAACTTCCTTGAGCAATCTACTTAGAAATAGGCCCCACCACCTAGTCTCGGGCTGCTAAAAACTTAACCACTACCGCACTTGGCCTGTAGAAAATCCATTCTTTTTGACTGAAGAATAAACCCTGAGATCCCAAGGTCACTATCCCAAAAATACTTGTCGTGGGTTGCACTTGACTACAAAATTAGATTCCTCAGATCGAGAGCCATCCACTGATATTTGACAAATCCATATTTGGGCAAAATTAGCCCTTGCAGATCTCATCCACATGTCACCACCTGGTTCGCTCATGAGTCCCTCTAGACTCCACCTATCTTGCCACTTCATCAGTCACCAAGTCATGGTCATTAACATCTGAGAACCTCCATCTTGCGGTATGGCGAAAACTGTAGATCTTCTTTGAACTTGCTTGTTTTTTACTTCCTCCAAACTATTCTTCCTACGGGTCCCACCGCTTAGTTGCCAAGTCATGACTTTTAGCCTTCAATCCACTTTCTATTGTGACTTGGTGACATTCATTGATTTTCCCTTACTTGTTCAGCTTTTGCCTTGCCTGAGCGGCTCCAATTATCACTTTCTATTTTGGCAGGCCCGACATGTGGCACATCCTGATTTGCCTTTGGATCCATCTACCCACCACCTTGGACTTGCCACTGGAATTGGGCCCACCCTAATTCTTCTTATACTCCCACCATGTGGCATGTCCTGACTCACCCCAAGCCCACCTCAACCGCCACATGGTCAGTCGCTATGTCACAGGTGATAACCATCAGGCATCTTCACATGGAGGTATAGTGACGGTCGTAGATCTTCCCTCAAGCTGCTTGATCCTTAACACCTGGGTCGCTTTCCTTTTAGCACACGTGCTTTGTCGCCAAGTTGCATGGGATATTTGGTGATCACTTTTGTATCGCGACATGGTGACAACCATTAGATCATCTCACCCAGTCGTGAGATCCTCCTAACCCGCTTGGACTTTACCTTCTCTAAATGGCTCTCGCCTATGACATGGTGTTACCATGTGGCACCTCTGGATTCGCTTTGGGATCTTCTTGGAATCCACTTGGAAGTGGCCAAATCATCTCCACTAGACCCACCACCTCCTTTGGTTTGTTCGGCATCATCTTTTCGGCCAAACTTTCTCTTCGGCTAGCCACTTTCTTGTCTTGTCGAAACCGTAGTTTCATTGATGCCTTCACTTTTTGATGGAACCGGTTGATATTTCTTCAATGTGCCTTTGTCGATGGATCCAAGCATTCGGTGAACTAATTTCACATCTTATCTAAACCTTAGTTTTATCGACACTTTCATGTCGATTAAACTGATGCCTTCAATGAGTCAACTTTGAGATCTATCAAAGCCATGGTTTGCTCGATATACTCCTTGATGATATGCCACCTATCTACCATGTGGTACCTTTTGATTGGCTCCAGATTTTACAACTAGGTGCCACCTATCACAAGGGTATTCATTCCAAGCTCTCCACTCTGACACCTTAGGATGACCTCCACTAACCACCAGAATGAACTGCCTGCCTTAACCACTTGCACTAACTGCCGACCATGGTTCACTGCTAGTGGTTTGTTGCCAAGTCATAGGTGATATCTAGTGAGCATTTTTATGTTGCGACATAGCGACAACCTTTGGATCCATCTTGATCACCGTTGATCTTTCTTGATCTTCTCGACCCTTAGCCACTCTGAGCGGCTACATCCTATGCCACAGTGTCACCACATGTCCACCACTTGTCTAACACCTCATCAACTGCGTGTCACCATGTGGCACCTCATGACTTGCTCATTGCTTACCTTGGCACCACCTAGTCTACCAGCTCATCAGTCGCCAAGTTGCGACTGTTAACAGTCGAGCACTTTCATCCTGCGGTATAGTGACCACCGTCTGATCTTTTGCAACCTTCTCACTATTTAATTTTCCCTTTTGCTATAAAATTAGGTTGCTCTGAGATGCACGTGCACATGGGGGCCACCACCTGCTTGATCGGCCACTTGCCAAAAGCCTAAAAGCTTTGACACTTAGGATATATGCAGCCTTACACATAAATACTAAAATGCTCCTCCTTTCAGCCAATGTGGTATAAATGGGCTACTTGGGCCCTTCCATCAGGTCATTGGGATCTCTCCAAACATGCAAACCTGATGGCTGATGCCATCTTTCCGCCCTCCGCACTTATTTTCACTATCCATTGGTTCATCGGGATAACTTCAGAACTTAATTTCCAATGGCTGATGTCACCACTGTATTACCTCCTCCGCTTGCACCATGTCATCGGGTCCCACCAATTAGTTGCCATGTTGTGATGAATAACCATTGAGCACTTTTGGGCTGCTGTATAGTGACAACCGCGAGATCAATAGGAACTTTCTCGATCTTTTAGGAAACCTGACAAAGACATAGGAAAATACTTAAGACTTAGGCAAAATTAAAACTTATCAGAACCCGCCCAGGCCTAGACTTAACAGGGGCCCCCTCTTGACGACACACAGACCCTTCTACTTAAGTGGAAAAATAACAAGCAAAGAATTTTAGCAAAAGAAAGGGACATTTTGAACCTTGAACCTTGAATCGATTGTAGATGGTTCAAAACTGATTTAACGCATTCACATTTGCTTATTAAAAAAAATTACAAAGCCACGACACAAGCAAGAGAAGCAGTTGAACCATTGAACTTTGAACCAAAAAGGTTCAAAGGTCAAGTTCAATATGAATTACAACAATGCACTACAAAGGTTTAATCTTCTAAATGTTTTCACGGAAAAGCAAAAAGCCTAAACACTCAGAATTTTATAGGTTCCAACAGTGGCTCTGACTGGGGATGGTTGGATGCAAGACCAACACAAGAATCTAGTAAAAACTCTGGAACACAGACCAACAGGAACAAATGACCTCTCTTCAATTCAAAACAGGGACTCCTTATTGAAAAACACACAACTAAAAGAAAATATATACAGCCTACAACTACTGTGCATGGACTGAAACGGATCAAGAGAAGTAATATTTCAGGAATTGTCCATGCACTAGAAATTCCTTTTCTTCACAAGAAGTATTAATCCTTTCCATTGATATCATAAACAATTAAAGGGCCTATCCACAATGATTCAATTTTCTTATGCTTGCCTTTGTCTCGGTCTTTTGCATTCTACTGCAACACCATGTCATCAATCTGGAACTTTCTTGCACTAGTCCTTTTATCAAAAAGGTACTTCGAATGTAATTGAAGTTTCATGTTCCTTTTATGGGCTGCAGTCCTCATTTCCTCCAGGTCTACCAACTGAATCATTCTTTCTTCCATGGGTTTAGACATTTCTAGTTCCTCATTCTGCAAAAATTGGTAAGCTGGAAGCAAATTATTCATACGCAATCTGGCTTTCATTCCATAAACTAGCTCAAAAGGGGAGGTACCAATGGCCTTGTTTACAGTCACCCTATCAGCCCATAAAGCTAACCTGAGCTTTTGTTCTCAGGACCTTTTATTTTCCTCTAGGATCTTCTTGATGATATTGAGGAGACTTTTATTACTCGATTCATCATGGTCGTTTCCCTGTGGGTGGTAGGGTGAAGAGTATGACATAATAATCCCATAATTAGCACAAAATTCTGCAAACTCTTTAGACCTAAAGCACATAGCATTATCCATGACTATTTTAGCTGGCACACCAAACTTTGTCACTATATTATCCATCAAGAAATTAATGACTACCTTACTAGTAGCCTGTTTGGTAGGTATGACTTCAATCCACTTGGTGAAATAGTTTGTAGCCACCAGAATCCATCTGTGACCTCTACTTGATTTTTCTATTATCTCTCTAATAAAATCAATGCCCCATTGAACAAAAGGGGCTTCAATAGTAACAGAATTCAAAGGCAAAGCAACAACATACCCTAGTTTAGAAGAAAAACTTTGACAAGGATCACATTTTTGAACATAGTTATGCACATCCTTGAACAAAGTTGGCCAATAATACCCTGCTTAGATTATCCTATGAGCAGTAGTCTAGCTGAATATTGGCCTCCACACACTCCACTATGCATCTCTTTCAAAACCTTCCCAGCTTGGAATTTGTCCAGGCAAACTAGTAGCATCCCATCAATATTCCTCCAATACAGGTCTCCCTGAATAAGAACATATTTCTGTGATTTTAACTTTAATGTTCTCCTCTGGCTATGTGTCATGCCTTTTGGACATGAGGCATTCTTCAAGAAGTGTACCACATCTGAATACCATGGCTGCCTCTCTATGCTGGTTACAAAAGCTTGTTCAATCTCAACATTATTTATGCAATATCCTTAAAGTTTGTCTCAGTCATTAACTTGGCTAAGCCTAGCCCTCTTACCATCTTTGTGATCTTTATCTCAAGATCAAACTCTTATATTTTTCTTATCCATCTGCATCTTTTCCTAGTTACTTCAAATTGGGACAGGATATCCTTGATAGTTGCATGTGGTACATAGGCTACAATTTGGGCATTGACCAGATAAGGAAGAAATACTTTAACAGCCTTGACTAGAGCATATGCCTGTTTTTCCATGATTTCATACTTTAACTCAGCAGCCTATAAAGATTTGCTATAGAAAGCAATTAGATGTTCATATCCTTCATCATCCTTCTGTAGTAGAATTGTGGCTACTGTCTAACAAGAAGCAAAAGAAAATAATGAGAAAGGCTTACTGTAATTAGGTGATTTTAGCACCGGTGCTTCCTGAATAGCCTTCTTAATTTTGTCAAAAGCGCATGCAGCTTCTTCATCCCAAGAAAACTTTGCATCTTTCTTCAAAAGCTTCACAATGGGCTCGACAATTTCAGCAAAATTTGCAATAAATCTTTTGACAAAATTCACCTTGCCCAAGAAATACTAAATCCCTTTAACATTCTTTGTCTGAGGTACATTATTTATAGCTTCAATCCTTTCAGGGTCTATCCCGACCCCTTCCTTGGAGACAATATGCCCTAATAATTTTCCTTCAGTCACTGTAAAATGACATTTTTTTGGGTTCAATGATACACCAAACTCCAGAGCCTCGCAAAAGACCCTTTCCAAGTGACCGTAGTGATCAAATACCTTCTTTGAGAAACATGTCAAATCATCTTGGTAAACAACCATGATGATGTTGATAAACTCCTTATAAGCTACATCCATAGCTCTCTGAAAAGTAGCTCTAGCATTCTTTAGACCAAATAGCATTCTCACATACACATAAGTCCCCCAAGGGGTAGTAAAAGTAGTCTTAAATTATTCAGATTCTTTTACTAGTACTTGATTATAACCTGAGAACCCATTCATCATTGACAATAGATCACAACCTGTTACCCTTTGTAACATGGCTTCCATATTTGGGGAAGAATACTTGTCTTTTTAAGAGGCAACATTCAGATTTCTAAAATCTACACAAAGCCTTATATCCCCATTCTTCTTTCTGACAGGGACCAAGTTGGATACCCATGAATAATGTCTTATAGGTTTTATAATCCCACCTTCCCTTAACTTGGTTAATTCTTGTTGCATTTTGGTCTCCAAAAGGGGGTTAATAGGTCTTTGCTTCTATTGAAAAGGCTTAGCATCAGAATACATAGGGATTTCATGTTGAAATAAGTCTTGTCTATACGCCTTTAGGTCCTCATAGGACCAAGCAAAAACATGTTTTTATCCTTTTAATAAGTTAATGAGGTTGGTCCTGATATGGGGAGACAGGTCTTTCCCAATATACACCAACTTAGGGGATGCTTCTGTCCCTAAGTTCACCTCATCCAATTCCTCCAATTTTGTAGATGATGCTTGATGTAAGTGACCATCACTGTAATTGAACATACCCTCTAGTTCAACTAGTCCCCTAGGTATTTTATTTGTCTCTAATTGCACTATGTCACTTCCAAAAATTGTTTCCTATCCATCTACTACCTCCATCAATGCATTACAATCAATCTTTTGACCTTCATAGTCATCTATGCATTGTATAAATCTAAGGATGTCTTCATCATCCTCAAAAACTTGCCAATTGTACACATTCTCTGGGATGGCTGGTCTGGCTTTTGTCTCAATTATTGAGACTCCAGTCAATGTTACATCATTATTAGCTAAAAAATCTGCCATAATGTTATTAGACCTTTCAATCCAATCAATGGAAAATGCATCAAAGTGTTCAATGACATCCCAAACAACATGCTTATACCTTTTTAACTTGTCATTTTTAGATGCATATCTTGACCTTATCTGAGACACTACAAGTTCAGAGTCTTCATAAACCCTTAACAACTTGATCCCATGCCTTTTTATCAATCTCTAAACCCAATAACAGAGCTTCATACTCAGTTGCATTCTTTGTATAGTGGAATGCTAATAGAAAAGAATACTTGAAGGTAATACTTGATGGGGAAACAAATAGCACTCCCACTCCAGACCCTTCCTTAGAGAAAGCTCCATCAAAGTAAATCTACCATATGCCTTCTTGTTGTGATTCCAACTCACCAACAATAGGATATGTATTCTTTAACTGAGGCTGAATTGGTTCTATTATGAAATTATCAAGGTCCACATCAATCATGCAATTAAGCATGTTTGGGTCTATTTTTTCAATAACCACTGGGGCAAGTGGTTCTCTGTACAATTTTATAGAATTTCCATTCACTAGGATAGTTGTATATGACAAATCTAGCTGAAGATGTCCTCCAATAGCAATAGCCCACTGCCTAGATAGAAGCATGCCATAATGTGGCTTGGTGTCTGTAACAATTACATCCATTTTATAAGTAGCTTCAGGGAAAGATGCTATTTTTACTTCTACATCTCTCATAGTACCCACAACAGACACTTCTTTATTATCCATGGTGTAACACCTCCCATATGAAGTGTGTACTGACAAACCTAGCTCTTTCATAACCCCATAAGTATCCATGGCGTAACACCTCCCATATGAAGTGTGTACTAACAAACCTAGCTCTTTCATAACCCCATAAGGCATCACGTTAGCAGCTGCACTAGAATCTATCATGCATTTTTTTATCAATCTGTTATTTACTAATAGTGTGACATAAAAGGGATCTATCTGAGATGGTTCCTGATTAATAGTGGTGCCCACATAAACTTCTGGGACTCCTTGTTCTTGATCCTTCTCATCCTTTGCATTTCCCTTTTTAGAAGAAGCATCTCCATCTGATATACTTGAAATCAAAGAAAAAGCAGCCTCTCTATGTTCTTTTATTTTCAGCAGCTCTATCAAAGGTACTGAAACCTTCATATGTGTTAAAGCTTGAGTCATATCAAAAGCAGTGCTAACATTAGACTCAACATGAGTTTTAAACTTTTCTGCCTTCTGGTGACATGTTCTCTTGTCACCAGTGGTTTTTGGCTTACATCTAGTTGTATCAGCAATACCAGGTTTCGCTGAACTACTTGACTAATCACCTTTAGCTTGATTATCTTTGAGAGAAGTTTTGTTCTCAGTGGACCTCTTAGAAGAAGTTTCTTTAAAAAATAGAGAACTAGGCATACCTTGACTTCCATCATCTTTGTTGCTTCTCAAATTATAGTTATGCTTAGCTTTAGCTATTGCAGCCTTAGTGAGATTCTTGACTTCCTCCTCACTAGGCCTTCTAAGCTGAATCTCTTGATCTTCTATTGTGACTACATTCAAAGTGGGATGCCAATCAATTGTCAATTGCTCATGGCAATTTGCATTACTTCTTGAGACATCATATTCACTTTCTTCATCTTCTGAAGACTCACAGTTAGTTTATATAGTATACTCAAACATATTAACTGCAAGTTCACCCTCACTTCTCATTGATTCATTTAGAGCTTGAGCCACAACACACTGATAGGGGGAATGTGGCCATCACATGCCATACACCATGAGGTATTTTCCGCATTATGTACGTTTCCTCCCTTCAAAGGATCAGGGGTATTCTGATTTTGTGTGCCTTTTGACCTATCTTGCACAGGTTTGCCATCTTTCCATGTAGTGTTATATGGCATATCATGCAATCTAGCAAGTCTATCTTGCCAGATGTAGTGAGGCCTCTCAGGTTTACTTACTTTAGCAGTAAGATCCTTGATCGCAGTCATTAAATTTTCTTTCTTATCATCTTCTTTGGAGGATTTATTTTGTTGTGGTTTTTGTTCCTACCACAATCTTCCATTAGTCCTTCTTCCCAACTTACCCGATGCTTTTCTATTACTCTCTACATTGATTGCAATTTTGAAAGCATCCGTCAAGCTATGTGGGTTCTTATCTCTGAGATTGTAAGCCATTTTGGGGTCAAATGCATTATAGTAGGTAGTTAGACACACATTTTCATCTAACCTCATCACTTGAAAAAGTTTATGCATTGCATTTTGAAACCTTGCATTAAAATCTGTGACGGTTTCATTATCAGATTTTCTGATGTTGTTAAATTCATTGAGCATGAAGCTCACATTTGTCTTGTCTCCATATTGCTCTTGAAAGAAAATTTTGAACTCTTCTCAAGAACCTACACTGTTCACAGGTAACCCTCTGTACCAATCTCTAACATCCTCAATCAAGGATTGCACAAACAACTTCATGATGACACCTTCATGTGCAATTTCATAGTTATTAATCATGTCACCAAAAGATTTCAGATGCTCTTCAACGCTGACAACATTATTCCCAGTAAACTTCTGGAGTTTATCCCTCATTTCAATAGGGACGTGGTTTGGATATCTGGGAATTCCATCAAAATACAACGGCCTATACAGCTCAACATTTATTGCTCTCCTTTGAAACTGATTTCCAATAAAGTTGTTTCTAGTATTCACCCTTGGGCCTAATCCACCAACTCTAGGATTTTGATGGCTTTGATTATAGGGTAATCCGTGATTGGTATGATTTGTTGGAATTGTACTTGTGGGAATAGCAGAATTATTTGGGGCATCATTATTAGATTGGTTAATGGGTGGGATAGCACTTGTTTGTATTATTGGTTGAGTGTTCAACAAAGAGGCAGAAGTATGCTAGGATGTAGGATTGCAATGATCTACAGGTGGGAAAGTTATAGGAGGAGCTTTCAAGAATCATATCTTTCTCATGAACTTGGCATTAAGTGCTTCTATTTCAGCCTTCTCTTACTCCCTTTGCAGGTCTTCATTTTCTTTCCTTATCCTTTCTACCTCAATCTCATGCAACATCATTCCCTGGGGTCCTTCTGCACTTCCTGACACTAGACCCGCAAATCTATTCTCCACTACTTTCTCCTTTCCTTTGTCAAAAACGGGTTTGGCAGGTTGAGGATCACCGTGAACCTCCCTACTAGGTCGTACTGCAACTTTAGGTGCAAAAATAATTTTTGGATCAAGGATTTCCCTAATAACAGGACCTTTCTCGTTACTCCTAGGTTCTTCTTGAGCAAACAACTCAAGCTCTGCAATCTGTCTTAATAACCTATCTCTTTCAATGAGTTTGGTTTTTGTTTCATTCTCCTTTTCCTTATCTTTCTTTTTTCTTATGGCAATCAATTGATGTATTCTCTAATTTAGAACCTTAATCTCCTGAGATACTTCATCTTGGTCTGGAAAAGTTTTCTTTGAATCAGACACATTTAACTGGTCCATATCAATCAGGCTGATATTTCCTTCCATAGTCTTGGGAATGGAACTGGCCCTATTACTTGTACTGTGCCTATCTCTTCCAAAAACACTGGCATTAGACAATCTTTGGTGAAAGGCTTGGATATCATCATTAGTTCCAAACAGGTCAGCATGAAAACCCATAATATCATGGTCAGAATCATGAGAAGAGGCATTGGACCTTGCATATACGGGACGCTCAGAAGACTTACCTATTTGATTACTCTTTTGTTTCCATGACTGACTTGACTGCTCAGGAATAACAGTTCCTCTCCAGCCCTTCTTGACTAGTTTAGGTAACCCTTCATGCAACTTCTCTTGAGGGTTTTTCTTTATATAAGACCTAGTATTCCTTCTCCTATTCATCTTGCTAATCTTGTGAAGTGATTGTGATTTTTTTTTCTAAAAGAACACTGGTTTTTTCTTACTTCAAAGTCGCCACCCAATATCTTGGGAATAAAATATATAATAACATAGTGAATCACTTACAAGACACTTAAGAATGAAATTGTTGATCCTTAGAAAAGAACAGAATAGTATTCTAAGATGTTGTGAGATAGATCAAGGATTTTCATTAGAAAGATAAACTCAATAATTTTCACACTGAAACCAAGGGAACCTGATCTCAACACTTTTATGCAATAAAGACACAGATCTGTAGTATAAGACTTATCTTATTTGACTCTCCCCAGCAGAGTCACCAATTTTTTTGTGGTGACTCGAATGGGCCAACTCACTTTCAATCTGATTAAACAGTCTATAGCAAAGCTCTTTAGATTACTCCCCAGTAGAGTCGCCAATTTTGTTGTTCTCCATTTTGACACCTTCTGTTTCTTCTCTTTAAAAGTGAAAATTACTGCCTCTGTGTTGCAATGGAAGAGAACAACAAAAGTTTGAAATAAAGGCAACAATATGAGGTTCTAGAATTATGAAACCTCCTACACTTTAAGCTTATAAAAGCTTGGGCAGGTGAACCCTTTTAAAGACTATTTTCTCACAAAAATAATAAATGGTTTGCAGAAAACCAGTGTAAATTACTGCAAACTTTCCTTATTGACCAGTACAACTAACCTAAATGGAAAACTGATTTGACTTTTTAAAAGAGGATCACAAAATGCAACAAAAACCAACAGATAAACCAATAGCTTATCCGAGAAATAGATTCATCTACAACAGACTACAACCTGACAAGAGAAACTAGTACACAAATCACAAATTCCTGATCTATCAACTTTGAATATGCCTGACATATACAGAGTTCTAATCTGCACCAGAATTCATCATCAAATCCACACCAAAAGTACTGATATCAATGACTTTGTTCAAAGCATTTTATATTTTTCTCCTTAAGAAAAAGACTTAGATTAAATTCATTAGATGCCTAATAAATCATTCAAATGAGCAATCCTTGATTACTTAAATGAAATAAACACCAGCACAGTGACATATAGATAATACAAGGCTGAGTTTAAATTCTCTGGACTGTATATTTCATTCCTCTGTTAGAAGGTTACAAGTACTTCATATTTCACTCAGAAATTGCTAAGACACAGGCCTATATTAATTTTGCTAGAGTTTAGATTAAAAAATTGTGTCCCTTTTCTAGGTAGCCTTGGTATCCTTTTATAGCAATCAGGATGCAACAAGCTTCGAACCACCTAGAAGAAAAATCTTACCCTAATAGTCATTCAATGAAAAAGTTATATTTTTGTGCCATTGTAGATGAGGGAGAAACCTAACATTCTTTCTGGGATGCGTGCTTCATTAATTCACTGGACATTCATTTGGAAGATGGCCGAAAGGGCAGGCTCCTATTACCCAAAATTGGTTGCAACAACCGACAACTTCATAATATCGATGGATCATCCTGTGCCAGAGCATTGATGAGTTCTTATCAAAGAGCGGCGCACCATTATCTTCTTCAGATATCTCTGTGTATTTCTCTTGGGTACCTCTCACCAACCCATTTTCATCTTGAAGCAATGTCATATGCAACTTGCATAGCTCTGCCGATATTTCTTTTGAATATTTAAAATTCTTTTGCACCAACGGATCAGGAGGCCTTCCCTCTGAGCACTTTTCCTTTAGTTGCCAAGTCACAACCTTTAAAGTTTAGATGAGTGTCCATTGTGGTATAGCGACAGCCATACGATCATGGGAAACTAACATGCCTTTTAACTTCCCTGAGTAATTTGCTTAGAAATAGGCCCCACCACCTAGTCTTGGGTTGTTAAAAACTTAACCGCTACCGCACTTGGCTTGTAGAAAATCCATTCTTTCTGACTGAAGAATAAACCCTGAGATCCTAATGTTATTGTCCCAAAAATACTTGCCATGGGTTGCACTTGACTACAAAATTAAATTTCTCAGATCGAGAGTCATCCATTGATATTTGACAAATCCATATCTGGGCAAAATTAACCCTCACAGATCTTGACCACATGTCACCACTTGGTTCGCTCATGAGTCCTTCTGGACTCCACCTGTCTTGCCACTTCATCAGTCACCAATTCATGGCCATTAACATCTAAGCACCTCCATCTTGTGGTATGGCAACAACCGTAGATCTTCTTTGAACTTGCTTGTTCTTTACTTCCTCCAAACTGTTCTTCCTACGGGTCCCACCGCTTAGTCGCTAAGTTGTAGCTTTTAGCCATCAAGAAACTTTCCATTGCAACTTGGCGATAGCCGTTGATCTTCCCTTACTTGTCCGACTTTTACTTCACCTGAGCGGCTCCAATTATTACTTTCTCTTCTAGCAGGCCCGACACGTGGTACATCCTGATTTGCCTTTGGATCCATCTACCCGTCACCTTGGACTTGCCACTAGACTTGGGCCCGCCCTGATTCTTCTTATACTCCCACCACGTGGCACATCCTAACTCACCCTGAGCCCACCTAGACTGCCACCTCAATCACCACTTGGTCAGTCACTATGTCGTAGGTGATAACCATCAGGCATCTTCACATGGCGGTATAGTGACGGTGGTAGATCTTCCATCAAGTTGCTTGATCCTTTATGCCTAGGCTGCTTTCCTTTTAGTGCATGTGCTTTGTCACCAAGTCGCATGGGATATTTGGCGATCACTTTCGCATCGCAACATGTCAACAACCGTTAGATCATCTCGCTCGACTGTTAGATCCTCCTAACCTGCTTGGACTTTACCTTCTCTAAATGGCTCTCGCCTATGCCACGGTGTCACCATGTGGCACCTCTGGATTCATTCTAGGATCTTCCTGGACTCCACCTGGAAGTGGCCAAGTCATATCCACCAGACCCACCACCTCATTTGGTTTGTTCGACATCATCTTTTTGGCCAAACTTTCTCTTCGACTAGCCACTTTCTTGTCTCATCAAAACTACAGTTTCATCGATGCCTTCACTTTTCAATGGAACCGGTTGATATTTCTTCGATGTGCCTTTGTTGATGGATCTGAGTATTCGGTGAACTATTTTCACATCTTATCAAAACCTTAGTTTCATCTACACCTTCATGTCGATGAAACTGATGCCTTCGGTGAGTCCACTTTGAGATCTATCGAAGCCATGGTCTACTCGATATACACCTTGATGATATGCCACCTATCTGCCACGTGGTACCCTTTGATTAGCTCTGGAGTTTACAACTGGGCGACACCTGTCGTGAGGTATTCATTTCAAGCTCTCCACTAACCACTAGAATGAACCACCTACCTTAATCGCTTGCACTAACTGTCGACCATGGTTCACTGCTAGTGGTTTGTTGCCAAGTTGCAGGCGTTATTTGGTGAGCATTTTTATGTCGTGACATAGCGACAACCCTTGGATCCATCTTGATCACCATTGATCTTTCTTGATCTGCTCGACCCTTAGCCCCTTTGAGTGGCTACATCCTATGCCACGGTGTCACCACGTGTCTACCACTTGTTTGACACCTCATCAACTGCGTGTGACCATGCAACACCTCATGACTTTCTCAGTGCTTACCTAGGCGCCACCTGGTCTGCTAGCTCATCAATCACCAAGTCGCGGTTGTTAATAGTCGAGCACTTTCATCCTGCGGTATAGTGACCTCTGTCTGATCTTCTACAACCTGCCCATTGTTTAATTTTCCCTTTTGCTGCAAAATTAGGCCACTCTGGGATGCACACGCACGCGGGGTGGCCACCACCTGCTTGATCGACCACTTGCCAAAAGCCTAAAAACTTTGACACTTAGGATATATGCAGTCTTACACATAAATATTGAAATGCTCCTCCCTACGGCCAATGTGGGATAAATGGGCTACCTCGGTCCTTCCATCAGGTCGTCAGGATCTCTCCAAACATGCAAACCTGATGGCTAATGCCATCTTTCCGTGCTCCACACTTCTTTGCACTATCCATCGGGTGATCGTGATAACTTTAGAACTTAATTTCTGATGGCCGATGCCACAACTATATTACCTCCTTCGCTTGCACCATGTCATCGGGTCCCACCAATTAGTCGCCATGTCACGGTGAATAACCATCAAGCACTTTTGGGTTGTGGTATAGCGATAGCCGTGAGATCAACAGGAACCTGCTCAATCTTTTAGGAAACCTGACAGAGACATAGGAAAAGACTTAAGACTTGGGAAAAACTAAAACTTATCAGAACCCGCCCAGGCCTAGAATTAAAAGGGGCCCCCTCTTGATGACACGCAGACCCTTTTGCTTAAGTGGAAAAATGACAATCAAAGACTTTTAGCGAAAGAAAGAGACATTTTGAACCTTGAAGCTTGAACCGATTGCAGATGGTTCAAAATTAAATTAACGCATTCACATTTTCTTATTAAAAAATATTACAAAGCCACGACACAAGAAGGAGAAGTGGTTGAACCATTGAAATTTGAACCAAAAAGGTTCAAAGGTTCAAGGTCAATATGAATTACAACAATGCGCTACAAAGGTTTAATCATCTAAATGTTTTCACGGAAAAGAAAAAACCCTAAATCCTCAGAATTTAATAGGTTCAAATAGATCCCAAAGCTTAGTTAAAAGCTATACCCTGTAAAAGGTAGTACTCAGTTAGGAGTAACCTCAGTAGAGGATTTCTGAATCCAAACTAATGGATCAGCTAGTTAGAGGATTTGTACAATGAAGCTTGTTGGAGCTTACCTGGTTAGGTGATTTGACTATTGCAGTGATTAGAAAACAACAAGTGGTGTGATCTAGTAGTAGCACAACTCGCTTGAATAGATCCTCTTCTGCTCACTCAACACTTCATTACCAACATACTCTACAACTTAACACTTCTACCTTCGCTCAAATCATCTCATAACATATCTCCTTCACTCGTACAAAATAATTCATTGTGATGTCAATATATAGACATTTAAATTTCATGTCGGCCTTTAGAAATCATATCACAATTTCCTAGGTGCAGTGTATTTGGTCAAACAATCATAACTCATCACAAAAATACTGCCAAAAATTGTCAGTGAGGATAACTCATCATGACTAGTGATAACTCATCACATAATCAATGAATACCGGTTGGAACAACAATACCGGTTGGAGTTAAACATGCAAACCGTTTATCCTTTGATGCTCCTTTGATAATCTCTGCTAGATCTTCAGGTTGATGCTGAATTATGTATATCCACTGGTTGTCTCCATGTATATACCGGTTGTCACCATGTACCGGTTAGATATAAACCTCTAGTATACCGGTTGCAATATAAACAACTTTGAAGTCACACCGGTAGACAATATTAACATATGTGTGTGTATGTGTTTCATCAATGACAACATATGATGAAGTTATTCATTACAATCATCATCAAGCAAACAATCTCCCCCTTTGGTTTTGATGGAAACACTTAGAAAATTTTACAACAATACTGCTAATTGTGCTTACAAAAAAAAATTATACACACATATATATATATACTCCCCCTTACTACATACAACATACAAAATTTTCATAACACACATACATATTTCTATTCCCCTTTTGACAAAAATGCCAAATTGAAAAGCAAAATACATATTTATATATATATAGAAAAGTTTGTATCAGAATGTTTACATATACAAAAACTTGAAAAAATGAATCAAGATGTATGCAGTGCGATCCTCAGAAAAATGTCACTAAAGTTTCTCTTCAATTAAGAAAGAGCATGTTCCCATGTCTCCAGTAAGTTCTCAGTGATCTCAATTGTAGTCATGCTCTGAGTATGAAACTCTTCCATTGAATCAAGTGTACATATTTCTGGAGTAGCCAAAATAGCTTCTGCATTCTTGTAGGCTCTTTGCAATATGTCCACTTGGGGTCTGAGTAGATTCTTCAATTCCTTCAGGGATCGAAGTCTTATAGCTTTTTCAATATCATAGGTATCTAACCTGTTCTGCAAATCATCCACAGATTTGCCAAAAGCAAAAATAGAATCTTGTAGTGGTACACATGCATTTCATATCTTGCTCTATTTCAATTCACCTATTATTGATACCAAAATAAAATAATGAAACATTAGAAGTAGATGCAAGGATTTTCCCTCCTATTTCAATAGCTTTTCTTAATAAATCTTTATTAAGAGATAGAGTGTTTTTTCCTGTATCAATCTCTTTCATAAGCTGCTCTCCACGCTTCTTCCTATAACTCTTCTCAGCATAAGTTTGCGCTGCTTCTTCTAGGGACTTAAGTTGGTCAGATGCATCAGCAACCAATTGACCAAGTTTTCAAATAGGAGTTGTCAAATGCCCTATAGCAGTTTCTAGTAGTAGACTTGTTAGAATATCCATAACATTCTGAATGGTTTCTACTTCCATTCTATGTTCTTTAAGTTTCTTCTTGTGTGCCCTAGATTGCATGACAATGGCAATCTTCATCATTTCTGATGTACTCATATTATCAACAATTATAGGCCCTAAGATGCCTAATGAGTCATTATCATCTTCATCAGTCTGTTGTATGACTAATGATTTTACCGGTTTAGGAGATGTTACCTTAATAATCTTCTCTTTCTCTTGTTCTTTCTTCATTTCCTGTTCAGAAATATATGAATCAACTTTATCATTAGATTCCTCTTGAGTGGCCTGTGAAACTAGTGAGAGTTGGGGTTTCACTGGTTGTTCCTTGGCTGGTGGAATATCCACTCCTGGTTGAGTTGCTGGTATCTCAACTGAAGTAATCTATGAATCTGAAATTGCTGGTGGCTGCATATCTGGTGCAGTAATGTTTCCAGATAGATCTATTGTATCTTGAATATCATCAACAAGTATGACTCATTGGGAAATAGTGACATCCTTTTCCTAGATAGGATAGACAATATCAGCTTGCACAATTTCTTCCTCATCCATTTTAGGTACATCAACAGTATCTTGTTCATCCTTAGAAAAATTTATAAGCTCTTACATCCGTTGGATGTGACGAGCAATCTGATGAGTCTCGGTTTCAATAGGTTGCACCTTTCCACTAAGTAGCTTCAATCTTCTTGTCTAAGAAAATTGGGCTTTTTACTTATCAAGCAATTCATTTAGCTCATCCTTTGACAAATCAAGAAAATATTGCACAAATGCATCATCTATAATTTATTTTTTCTTTCTTTATTGATTCCTCCCATTTATTCAAAAGAATAGTATATAAGGAATTAGAAATATCCTTTTCAAGATCATGAGGTAATCTATTGTAATGACACAAATAATTGATTACCTGTTGAATAATTTGTTCCTTTTCATTTTATTGAATGAATCAAAATGATCTTTGACATTATCAAATTTGTTTCTTCCTACTGTCTTCACCATTCTCTCAAAATTAGTTTCAGGCTTGAAAGTTAAGACATTAATAGGCACAGTTGCCTTGGGCACTTCTTTCCCTGGTTTGGCTACTTTACTAGTTGCTTTCACTTTCTTGGGTTCCTCCTCAATATCACTACTTTCAGATTCTGCTTGGAGAATTAGTTTCTGACCTATTTTCTTTGATGCAATCTCCTTCTTTGCATATACTTTAGGTTCTGGTTCCTTTTTTGTTTGGACACTTCGTGTCACTCTTGTACTTTTTATCATTGGAGGTGCTTACTTAGCCTTCTTCCTCTTACCTTTACCACTTATGGTTGGAACACTACTAGCTTTAGCTTTTGTAGTTTGAACTTCAACTGTATCCAATTTTTTGTTCCTTTTGTCCACTAGAGATGCCAACAGGTTATTGACATAACCAATCAATAATTCATAGTTGACTTCATAGCTCATATCTTCCATTTCATCTTCTCTAGGCTCAATAGCCTCCATTAAACAAAAATCAGTGGTGACTGTGAAAATAATATCCTTAGCAAAGTGTTTCACCATATCCTCAGGTAATCTTGATGAATAATGATGAACAGTAAATACCCAATAGATACTGAGAGGGGGGGGGGGTGAATCAGTATGGACAAAAACTTCTTTAACAACTTAAACTACAAAGACTGCACTAAGCGATAAATAATATCATCGATCTAAATCAAGGCACTACCAGTAAAACATAGTATGATTGTAAAAGACATAAACCGGTAACATCTAGATCTTCTCAAAACCTAATATCTCATCTCAACTTCACCCATATGCTTAAGCAAGTAATTCATTAGAAATACAATGACCATTAGATCAGCTTGCATTACCGCTTAACAGAAAACACTAAAACATCACACATAACACACTATTTTTTCACGTGGAAACCCAACTGGGAAAAACCATGGTGGGGATGAATACCCACAAGTTGTTCTTGAACTCTTCTGAAGTTTGCTCTGTTAGGAGCCTAGTCCGGTTAAAGACTTTACAACAGGTTCTACTAAGAATCGATCCTGCTAGGGATCACCTGGTTAAGGGATGGCTAAATACCTGGTTAGAGGTTAAAACCCTGTTAAAGGTTACCTTGTAAGAGGATTTCAATAACTCAATGATTTTGAGTCACCCTGTTAAAGGATTTACAAAAAGCCTGTTAAAGCTACCCGATAAAGGGATTTTCCAACTGCTGAAATGGTTAGAAGTCAACAAGTAATACACTAATCTGATAACAACACTTAATGCCAAGGTAGATCCACTTCAGTTCTTTTACATGTGCAATCACACTCTACAAATCTCTACTCACTTCTTTGGTCTGGCAAGAATCACCTCACACATACATTCTTTTTCCAACAACTTCAAATGAGAATCATCATCGACCTTATAGACAACGATTAGGTTGGTAGCCAAAACCTAAAACCCTAGCATATAGGTTAACAATACAGTTGGTCCAATCTTGACCATTTAATCACATTACATTGGGTAAAACAATCTTGAACAAATCTCAAGACGTTCTCCATTGTCCGTTCTTCACCGCTTGTGAACGCTGATAACCCATCACATGCTCTCCACCATTTACTAAGAATTTGCACATTCCCAAGGTAGATAGAATCAATCTTCTTCATGCAAGATCCTCAAGGAGATTCTTCATGCACACAAGGCTGACGTGGTAGCATGATCTAATCTTCATTTCAATGCTAACTCATCACAGGATGTCATCGGTCGAATCACACAGACTTGGAATGCATCAACTAGAAACCTTGAAGATGAGACTACCAACCAGAAGTCATATCAAATGAAACCCCAATACAAACTTTCCATATACTGGTTCACACTCTAACATACCAGTTCACTTTTTGCATATACCGGTTCATACCATCATACCGGTTCACTTGCCAGTTTGCTTACTTCAATATATCAGTTCATACTTCAACATATTGACATTAATGACAACATACACCATCATGTCATCAAACTCTACACATATGCCAACAAATCTTACCCTCATACTCATTTTCTTTTGAAATTCATTGAAGCAAAGAAGGTATTCTTCATATCCTTGATGCTATTCTTAATCTGGGCAGTTACCGGTAGATCCTTAGACCATTCAAGATCACAAATTCTTGGTAGGAAATTATGGAAATAAAAGAATAGACCAATCAATAACTGTCCAAATTTAAACTTTTGACTGCTTTCGTTCTTGATAGACTGAAGATTCAACATTAATTGGCTCCTTATGGCCTCACATAGGTCATAATTAACATTTTCAGCTATCAATTTATAAGCAATATGCACTGCTGTAGATGGTACACTATTCATTCTGCTAGAATAGACTATCTGGTAGCCTATAACCATAACTTCCAACTTAACTGCTAGGTCCTTGATGTCCTTGATGTTAAACTGTTTACTGTCTCTTTTGAAATTTGCCTTAGCTTAGGTACTTCATCGATTGAGTAAAAACCAGATACTGCTTGAATAGCCTCCTTGGTTATAGTATGAGTCATTTCTAAATACATGTTTTCCCCATGAACACGACTCAGAATAATTCGGATATGTTCCTCTTCAAAATCTTCAAGAAAATAAGCTGCATCATGAAAACCTTTCTCATAAACCCTAATATACTTGGGTTGAATCTTTTCATTTTCATCGCAAAGGGATTTCAACTGAGAATATATTGACAATGATCCTAAATCCTCAATTTTGCAATCAATGTAGCTAGACAAATCTCCTTTCACTATGACACCACTAGGAACTTGTGACAAAGCATTATAAGACACAATTCATTTCAACTTTACAACTTCCATAGGTTCAGATGTGATCATCAATTTCTCTACTAGTTTAGAAGATGATGCCATTTCAGATAGACTAGATTCAAAGTAAGATTTTTCAAAGAAATACCTTAGTTTACACGCGCTACCTCGTTTACCAGTTGAATACTCAAGTGCACACCAGTTCAGTCTTCACTAACCTTCAAATCAGCTTGATCACTCAAATCATGATACAACTTTGACTAAAATTAGCTAACAATCCTTTCTTAGCTCTGCAAGTGCTCAGAAATTCTTTCTCGAATGCATTAGGGTAAAAATAACAAAGTGAAACTCGCTTTTATCCTTTTTACCTACTGAATTAAATTCTCTCTCATTAGGGTTACAAATGCTAATTACACCACTTAATGATACATGCAATACTAACAGGTGTAAAACCGGTTGATAACCGATTGACAAAAAGTTATCAAAATTTCATGCATTCAAATTCTCTTACCATGTATTCTTTTCAAGGGGTCTGGAAGTAGATTTACCGCTATGCTCCCCTTAGCCATATTGAAAAGCCTTAATTCACCGGTGCAAGATTGTCCACACTGGGTGAAAGATTAGTTTCTTCTCCAGGTAAATCATCACTCTTTTTCTTCCATATTCGATTCATTTCTTCTCTGGTTTCTTCAATATTGACCTTCTACTTGCCTTTCTGATCTTTCTTGATCTACAAAACTTTCCCATGTGTCCCAGTTTATGGCAATGATAGCATGCCATTACAGATGATCTCCAAGGTCCTGCATTGCCTCTCCCAGTTCTCCTTCTACAATTCATAGCCACATGACTAAAATTGTTAGAGGCGGTGTAAATGACATTTGTTACCTTTACCATCTCAAATGGACTAAACTGGTTGACATAGGGTCTTTGTCAGTTCATGTTACCTCAGTTATCATAATTTCTCATCCAATTGCTATTTGGTCTTGTATTCATATGTGGTACTAGATTATTTGCTTCATATCTGCATTCAATTGCTCTATGTCCATACAATTTGCATGTGAAGCAATGACCTTCAAACTTCTTGGACATATACCTAGTATTTGTTTTGTAGCTTGCATTTCCATTAGGTTTGTTTCTACATACATTTGCATTATGACCAGGTTTATGGCAAACAAAGAAAATAGGTTTAAAAACCTTCTTACTGGTAGGCTTTTTAGCCTTAGGAGCAGTTTTGTTCTTTTGGGTGTTGTTCTTGGTACCAGAGGATTCTTCTTTTTTAGATGTGTGAAAACCAAGTCCAGAGGTATCACCTTTCATCCTTTGTGATTGAATTTATTCATCCAGCAAGGTAGAACTTTTGTTGAACTTTTCCATTTTCCCATTTGCTTTAGTGAGCTATTTGGTGAGATCTTCATTATGTTTTGACAAGTTATCTCTCAGAGATGATGCTAATTCAAGATCTAGCTGTAAGTTCTCTTTTTCTTCTCTCTCTGCATTCAAATGCTCATGCAAAGTAGTATTCTCTCACACGATCTCTTTCCTTGATGAGAGCTTCAGCAGTTCTCCTGGCTTCCAGTTCCTGACTCATGCGGATAGTAAGGCCTTCTAGCTCTCTCCTCATATTTAGCTTTTCACTGTTTAGTTTTTCAACTTCCTCAGCTAAAGCATCAATATTGGCCTCATTTGAAGAAATATTATTAGATATTTCTAATAGTTGTTCAATTAGCTATCTCTTTTTGACTTGAGAAGATTTCAATTTGACCCTTAGGGTTTCAAGCTCATTTCTACTAGCCTCAAGCTCTCTAGTCATCTCAAAGTAGCTCATATCCCCCATGGTGGCTTTAGGATTTCCTTCCAAGCGATTAGGCTTTAAAGAAGTTAGGCTTTGATACCAATTGATGGACTTGTAAAGCACTGAGAGGGGAGGTGAATCAGTGACACCAAAAACAATACTACTTTAAACACTGACCGATAGATATACTTAGCAAGTTTGTTAAACAATATGCATGCAATCCAAAATGATATAACAACATCCACAATAAGTAAAACATCCAACATAACATAGGTGTTTATACATGGAAAACCCAAATAGGTAAAAACCATGGTGAGATGGGACTCACAAGTTAACTATCTGTAGTAATAGATAACTGAGCGGTTAAGGTCTACAAAATGTTCTGCTAGGAGTGAATCCTGTTAAAGATCCCAAAGCTTAGTTAAAAGCTACACCCTGTAAAAGGTAGTGCCCAGTTAGGAGTAACCTTGGTAGAGGATTTCTAAATCCAAACTAATGGATCACTTGGTTAGAGGATTTTTACAATGAAGCTTGTTAGAGCTTACCTAGTTAGGGGATTTGACTGTTGCAGTGATTACAAAATAAGTGGTGTGATCTATTAGTAGCACAACTTGCTCAAATAGATCCTCTTCTGCATACTCAACACTTCTGCCTTCACTCAAATTATCTCATAACATATCTCCTTTGCTCATACAAAACAATTCATTGTGATGTCAATATATAGACATTTAGATTTCATGTCGGCCTCTAGAAATCATATCATAATTTCCTAGGTGCAGTGTATCTAGTCAACCAATCATAACTCATCACAAAAATACTGCCAAAAATTGTCGGTGAGGATAACTCATCACGAATAGTGATAACTCATCACATAATCGGTTGGAGTTAAACATGTAAACCGTTTATCCTTTGATGCTCTTTTGATAATCTCCACTGGATCTTCAGGTTGATGCTGAGTTATGTATATCCACTGGTTGTCTCCATGTATATACTGGTTGTCACCATGTACTGGTTAGATATAAACCTTTAGTATACTGGTTGCAATATAAACAACTTTGAAGTCACACCGGTAAACAATATGAACATATGTGTGTGTATGTGTTTCATCAATGACAACATATGATGAAGTTATTCATTACAATAATCATCAAGCCAATAGTATCTTGTAGGATTACTGATGCAGAAACATCTTTTCTTGTCAATTTCTCATTTGTAACCATAGGAGTACTTACTGGCTTATAATCTCCCATACCAAATTTATTCAATAATTCCTTAGCATATTTAGTTTGACAGATGAAAATACCTTTCTCAGTCTGAGTAATTTGCAAACCTAAGAAAAATTTCATCTCACCAATCATAGACATCTCAAATTCTTTCTCCATATTCTTAGAAAATTCTATACATAACTTATCTTCACCTCCAAAAATAATGCCATCAACAAATACTTCAATAATCAGTATATCATCATCAGTGATTTTATAATATTAATTATTGTCAGCAATGCCCTTAGTAAAAACAAGCTTTAAAAGATATTTATCCAACCTTGCATACCAAGCTCTAGGTGCTTGTTTCAATTCATATAAAGCTTTCCTTAACTTGTAAACCATATCTGTATCATCTGATAGTGAAAAACCATTAGGTTGCTCAATATAAATTCCTCATCGAGATCCCCATTCAAAAATGCACATTTAAAATCCGTGTGATAAACTTTGTAGTTTTTATAAGCATCATAGGAAAGAAATAATCTTACAACTTCAATCCTAGCTATAGGTGCAAAAGTCTCTCCATAATCAATTCCTTCCTTCTAAGAATATCCTTTACAAACCAATCTATCCTTATTCCTTATAACTTGACCATCCTCATTCAATTTGTTCCTAAGAACCCATTTAGTTCCAATAAATTTTTTATTTTTAGGTCGGGGAACCAAGGTCCACGTGTTATTTTTCTCAATCTGATCTAGTTCTTCTTCCATAACTTTCAACCAATATTCATCTTTACATGCCTCAATTACTAATACTAGTTCAACTTGTGAAATTAAACATACCTCATTAGTTGCCAGTCTTCTTTTCATTACTCCATTGCTCTTATCCCCAATGATTTGATCTTCTGAATGATTTATTCTCACATATCTAGGAGTATTTTGACTATCTGTTCCTCTTTCCTATTCTTCAGTTACTATAGAATTCTCTGATGTTGCCAGAGTAACTGGTTCAACTTTATGTTCCAATAAAGGTGCTACTAGTTCATATATAATCGTTTCCACTGTCGGTTCCTTCTCATAAACTCCGATTTGACTTTTGTTCAGCTCATCTACTTTGACATTAGCACTCTCCACAATTCTCTGCAATCTCTTGTTATAACATATATATGCTTTGCTTTTATTAGAATAACCAATAAATATGTCAGTTTCTGCTTTGATATGTACTCTGTTGAATGTATAAATCATTGTGCTCACTGCTTCTCTCCAGTAGATATGAGGTAGACTAGCTTCCATCATCATTATTCTAGCAGCATCCAAGATAGTTATGTTCTTTCTTTCCACAACTCCATTCTGCTGAGGTGTCTGGGGAGAAAAAAATTGTCTTCTTATACCATGTTAGTCACAAAAGTTATTAAACTCATTGGATGTGAATTCACCACCATGATCTGATCTCAAATATTTAATCTTCATTCTTGTCTCAGTTTTCACTTTAGTCTTAAATATTTTAAACTTTTCAAATGCTTCAGATTTTTCTCTAAAAATTGTAACCCACATCATTCTAGAATAATCATCAATGATTAGCACAAAATATCTATCACCTTGAAAAATTTTAACTCTAGCAGGGCCACACAAATCAGTATGAATAAGATCAAGAATATCATTTGATTTATCTTGTATACTTCTAAAATAGGTTCTGACCTGTTTACTCATTTGATATTCTTTACATACCGGATTATAAGGCTTCATAATCTTAGGTATATCCCTAACTGCCTTAGTTGAACTGATCTTCACAATGCAATCAAAATTCACATGACACAAAATTTTATGCCATAGCCAACTCTCATCAATCTGTGTAATCAAACATGTCTTGTCACTGAAGTTCAAATAAAATATATTACTTTTTGTCTATGTACCGGTTGCAATCTCCAAGCCAGATCTGTTAATGATTTTGCATTTTCCATCCTTGAACTATAATTGAAGTCCCTTATCTACCAATTATCCTACACTCAAAATATTATGCCTCAAACCTTCAACATAATAAACATTCTCAGTATTGTTCTTACCATCCAATGATATAGTTCCTTTTCCTTTGATCATACATGCTTTGTCATCTCCAAATCTAACTAGACCAACATCAAATTTTTGCAAAGATAGAAACTTCCCTTTATCTCCAGTCATATGATGTGAACAACCACTATTACCCATTCATCCTTGTCCTCAATTTTAGAAGCAAGTTCCTTCTCCTTAGGTGCATTCTCTTCCAGTGCCAGATCATCTTCCTTGATAGCCAAGAACACCCATTCCTTCCCATTGCCAGATCCACTAGCAGAGTCTTCTATCGGTTCATCATCTAAAATAGTAATGCCTTCCTCATCCACTATGTAGCATGATTTGTCTCTATTTTTCTTTTATTTATACTTGTCTTGATATCCAGAGTTAGGCTTAAATGATCTTCTAACTCTTTCTTCAAATTTTGAATTCCTTTCAGAACATCTAGATGCAAAATGACCAATCTTATTACATGCAAAACATTTAAAAGGTGCTTTTCCTTCATACTTACTTCCTATCGGTCCTTTCGATACTCTTCAAGAAAATAGTGCTTCAAGTTGCTCAAACTCATAATCTTCTCTTTTCATATCTTCCAACTCCTTTGCATATAAATCTTTCTAGTCTTGCTTACCGGTTGTAGATGTAGATGCATGAAAAGCAGGTTTAGTCTTCACAGCTTTAGAAGGTCCAAATTCTTCAAGCTCAAAAGTAGATAGTTTCCCAACCAAAGTATCTCTGTTGGCAGATGTATTAGCCATTGTTTTCAACTCATTAATAGTAGTAGCCTTCATTTTGTAAGCCAGTGGTAGGGCTCTTAGGACTTAAGAGATAATTTGATCTTAGCTCAGAGTTCCACCACAACATTGATTTTCAATCTCATTTATGCTTTCCATGAATGCAGTAATACTTTCATCTTCTTCCATCTTTAGGTTTTCATATCTCACCCGGTAACCATAAATTTTTGCAATCTTCACTATAGGGTCACCTTCATTAAGAGTCTCCAACTTATCCCATATAGCCTTTCCAGATGATTTGTCGGTTAATCCCATTATTTGCTAATCAGAAAGTGCACACAAGAGGGCTTCTCTTGCTCTACAATCATTCTCAAGCTCCTTGTCCAAGTTTGCGGGAGGAGGATTGCCAAATCCTAGATTATAGGGTGTGACACCATTATGTGTGATCTCCCAAATCTCCTTGCTAAGACATCTCAGATGAGTCTCCATTTGAATCTTCCATATTGTGTAAATTGTTCCATCAAGCCTTGGAATATCCCTTCAAAAGATAGCTCCAGAATAACTGGATGAACTTGAATTGTTAATCACCATAAGATCTTCCTCAAGCAGTTAAGCTTTCTATAGAGAGGACCAAAGCTCTAATACCAACTGTTAGACAGTTCAAATAACCAGAAGACAACAGAGAGGGGGGGGGGGGGGGGTGAATCAGTTGTCACAGATTACAGGAATCATTAGCAATTTAAACTTTAATACCGGAACCCAAAACATTAATACCGAAATAGAAGTTAATCCAATTAAGCATAAATAATAATCAAAGAATAAAATCCATCCACATAACACAAAGATTTACACGTGGAAAACCCAGTAAAGAGAAAATCCATGGTGGGAATCCTACCCACAATCAGATAATACTTTTGCAGTAAGTATGTGAATTACAATTGAGGGGCCTACACTTGCAAGAAGGCCAACAACCTAAAGCACACTGCTCATCACAAAAGGAGCCTCACTGACTACATATAAATCCAAACTACAATCCGAAGAATTATTGAACTGCAAAAGATAGCATCTCCTATGCCTGAGTATAGTTCTGATTAAGCTCAATATTGGAGGACTAAATCCTCTTACATAAACCCAATTCAATCTTGAATGATCGACCAACTGCTCTACTTGAATGATATTACATTATTCACACATTACATTCATTGACTATGATGATCTACAATGAGATCTTACATCTATATATACAAACCCTCAACCATAAACAATCAGGTTGGCCACCAAACAATAAACCAATTACATAATTACAAACCATGTCGGCCTTAGACCAAACAGATAATATCAACATATAAGACATCCCAAATATACATCAATAGGTCCTATCCACACATTACATTAAAGCCGGTCCATAATCTAGATCAACTGGGACCAAGTATAGGTCCACACGCTTCAGAAATGATCTCCAACCGCCAAGTCTCAAACATGATCACCAACAACATCCTAAAACTCCATCAGAAACTACACCAACACCACTAATGCAATTCATCAAAAAGCTCTGCTGGTAAAACCCTCGCCGGAACTAGAAACCAATCTTCTAAGCAAGCACGATAGCATCCAATCTCTAAACCAAAACCAAATGACCAAATATGAGTATAAGTATCATGAACAAGTTGATTCCATCATCAGACTATACTAGAGCCTATCAGATCATGCCAGATCCAAGTTAACCAGAAACCACTCAACCTACCGGGACCAGAAGGGTGCTGGTAAAGCATCCAAACATCTAGTATTGACATTAATGATAAAACATCAATGCAACACATAATTAATTCCATGAAATGGCCAACATCTTCAGCTTCTATTGGCCTTACTAATTGAAAATCATTGAGCTAAGGAACAATTGAGTCTAGGTGTTTTATATGTGGTGGGAGCTACAAGTGCGACAGTGTCGTCCAAGATTGGTCTCCAAGTGGGAGATTG
Source organism: Cryptomeria japonica (assembly GCF_030272615.1). Lineage (NCBI taxonomy): Eukaryota > Viridiplantae > Streptophyta > Pinopsida > Cupressales > Cupressaceae > Cryptomeria > Cryptomeria japonica. The sequence goes on from NC_081409.1 coordinate 4,958,424, forward strand.
TTGGTATGTGGCAAATGATCATACAAGTATTGTACACTCATTGGATGGAGGAGTCAGCCCAAAGGGCCACCATAATGGGGAGTATAGCTCCCCCCAAAACTTGGACCACTAGGTTGGCACCAATGTAGGGACATGGTAGCTCATCGAAGGAAAAGTAGCGGTGCCAATGATGAGCGGTCCAAAGTAGGAGGCGAGTGATCTGGATCCAAGGACATTGAAGTGAGATGCGTGGCCAACAAGGACATGAGGAGGACGACCGAAGATGACAGAGAAACAAAGAAGAATTGGTGGTAGGGAGACAAACAATGATGGGGAGACAATCAAAAGCAATAAGAGATCATGAGACTGGGTGCGTACATCACGACAGTGAAAACCTATAAAAAGTATCAGGCGAGTACAATAGTACGGGGGCAAGGTTCAAATCTATGGACTCTCCCAAAAATTTTGATTTTTTTATAAAAAATAACTTTTACAACAAAATGAAAATAAAAATCAGGGAAATATTTAAAAGATTTTTGAAAAAACAAATTCTTAGAAAGTTATTTTAAATTTATTTTTTGAAAAATCGTATCGTCAGGCAGGTATGGTCGTATGGCCTACCTGCTATTTTTTTTCCCCCAAAATTAGATTTTACCCAATATAGGTAAATTTATAGTCAAAATTTATAGAAATGACCTCTTAGACATAATGGTGAGCTCAGATTTGGCATAGGATGCTCAAAAAACTTACTACTCCTTAGATGCAAAAAATTATGAATCTACAAATGCACCAAGATCTCTCCAAAATGGCTATGCAATGGCAGCCCAATAGCTCTGATACCATGTGAGAATTTTCTTATAGCAACCCAAGATCTAGAGGCCAATGAATAATAGAAAAGCAAGAGAGAACAAGATAGACAATAACAAACTATATTCTCATCAAAATGCAAAAATTGATCAACTATACAATGTAAATGAGCTTGCTTATAAAGGCAAGGCCATAGGAAAATGAGAGCACATAATCATGACGTGTGGCCCAATGAGATACAAGGGTAGGTAGGAGAAATAATAGATAATTCCACAAAAGATAGATTTCCCATTGAAGATATAATTATCATTCCACTATAAATGAATATGAAAATGTGATAACAAGATAATACCATGAAAGGTGGAATTTCTCCTACAACCATATTCCCTAGATATGCATTTCCCTAAGTGTCTCATATGCAAGCTACAATGAAATGCATTATCCTAAGTCAAATTAAGTAAAGTTTAATTACATGAGGCATAAATTACACTAATACCTTCCATTCCCACAACAAAGGGAATTATTCCCAAATCCACGAACCAATTTTTGTACCTCTCTAAATAAGTCCTTAGAACTAGATCCATAGTCTAAGACCAACAACAAGGACAACAATGAAAATCCATCAAACCATACATCTTCTTCTTACTATGCCCTTAGAATATATATATCCAAGACTTAACTTATATGAGAAGACAAGATACAAAATAAGAATGCATCTGTTATGCAAGTGAGCAATACCTCTCAAATAATTCACCTGCTCAGTAGACCAAGAGTGGGATTCAACATTGTTTGTGCACACAACACCAAGCATTTAAATATTATAATAAAGGACAATCTTCTCTTCATGTCCACAATGGATTCACATCCATAACTAGGTGTAGGCTCCTTGATATTTCTACTAAAATCCTCATTAAAGAGTAACTATCTCAATACATGATCCCATAAACAAGAGATCTTCTAGCCCCACCCAAGTCTCTTTAATATCCATGAGCATCTAGAAATAATTTCATGCCAACTTCAAATGCAACCCTGAAATATCATGAAGCTCCAAGCAAAAGATTAAAACTCAAAACCAAGAGAAATAACAAGACCACTATGAAATTTCCAACTTTAAAATCAAGAAACATATCATGACATCATGATCTATCATAAAGAACATCCCATGGTCTCAAGAGAACCTGCATCATGCCAACACTCTAATCTAAAATCAAGAGTACATCATGACATACTATAAACTATACTATAAACTAAAAACAACATCTCCAAAGCCATCATGTGTTTGAAGGGGGAGTCCGAGCCATCATGGTCAATTGACAACATTATTTTGAAAGCTAGGGAAATCATCGCTAGTTTTAAAGAAATAATTATTCAACATGCATTTAGAGAGAAAAATATGGTGGCAGACTGTCTGGAAAACCTAGGAGTTAATTCCGATTCTCAAATAATTTGGCATGGGGAAGATATTAATATGAACATAAAAGAGCTCCTTAGAAAGGACATAACTACAGGGAGAGAAGGACCGCATAATCATGATAGGTTATATGAATAATTTATGCTTTGATGGAAAGGTAATGATTACCTGGCAAAGTGACAGAATCCCAATCAAATTTAATATTACTTCACACACTTTGTGGGTCATCCTTTTCAAAATTTTGAGTAACTACGGGAAGAAAGTGTTGAGTTTGCAGAAGAACAGAGCTGAAAATCCGAATTCGAATATGGGAGGAGATTTAAGGAGGGGGGAACCAGACAACACGTTAAGATGAAAGGTGATGCCGAATGTGTGGGCAAAGTTGGAAAAAGGGTCCCTGACAAGCTTTATGGAGAAGCTGATTGATTACAACAAAGGTAGGGTTAACCTTGTTGTTTCCAATTTTTTTGAAAATTGGTGTAATGGGTCCTTTAAAATCTATGGGGTAAAGTTCAAATTGGATGCGGGACTCATTGCGACTGTGACTGGTATGCCCCACTCAGGGCTTAATTTTTTTAGAGACCTTAAAGTTTCTAATAACACAGTTAATCTTTTTTCGCGTAAGGAAAAAGAGAAGGCTAAAATTGGCAAAGCCACAGGGGGTTACTATGAAGCCTCCAACATCAAGAAAATCTGGGGCTAGGTTTTGAATGCCATAATGGAATATATAACTATTGAGGGCCACTTTTCCAGGGCCCACAATTACCATTTTTTTCTGTTAAACCATTTCAGACATGACAAAAGGGTATCCCTGCCCTACTATCTCTTTAGGTCCCTTTCAAGGTCTCTCAATAAACACAGTAAGAATCCCTTGAATTTGGTTCTCCATTGTGGGCTTTTGCTGCTCATTTATGAGCACTGTAAAACCCTTGCCATGCTAGAAAACAAGAGGTTATCCGCTTCTCTAGGGATAGGCAAGAGAAAGCTGGAGGGAGGAAAATCCAGCAAGGAGAAGGCATCCTCTAGCAAAAAAAGTAAGAGTGCCTTTGGGACGGAAGCCCATGAAGAAAAGAAAGATACAGAGGAAACTAGAAAAGATGGCAGTGAAATGGATACAGATGACTCTGAGGGGGAAGACAACTGGAAAGATGAGGATGTGTGTGCAAAGGATGAAGAAGGTGAGAATGAGTCCGACAATGACAACCCAATCCATAGTGCTAGCCCTGGCAATGACAACAGTCAACCTATGGTGGATGTGGAAGACAAGGGTAATGAGGAAAAAGATGTGAATTCTGAGAGGGAGAAGAACAAGGAACCTGAGAAGGATACAACTAAGGGAAGTTTAAGTGAGGATAAGGAAAGTGCTGGTAAAGGGTTATTCTTGGATAACCTTAAAAAACTCTCTGAGGCCAGATTGGATTATGATAGATGGACATATGAGCTTTTGAAGAACCTGGAAAAAAATGGGAAACAGATGGATGAGAAAAGGAAGGATTATGATAAGGATCAGATAAAATGGAAGCAGGAAATGGAGGAGAAGGTTAAATCGCTGGAAGAAGGGAAGGTGGCGATGAAAAATTTGCTGGGCATTATCCCGAATATTCTGTCCGTTGTCACTAAAAACCTTGAGGATATTGCTAAGGTCCTCAATAATTATAGCTCTCCTAAACCGGTGGTGGATCTTGACATGGATGAAGATACTATCAAGATTGGTAGTGGTGAAGCTACTCAAGGTGGAGCTGCAAAGAGGACCAAAGCAAGTGTCAAGAAAGTTGCAGCTGTTTCTGCTAAGGATATCCCTAATCTTAGGGAAAATATCAACGACCTGTATGGGATTAGCAATACCCTAGCTAATGCCCTGAAAAATATTAATTAGTTTCTTCTCTCGTGTCTGGCTGGTTTTTGTTGGTTTTTTGGGGCTTTAGCCGGTTTTCTTTGGTTTTTTGCTGGCTTTTCGTTGGTTTGTTCCTTTTGGTTTCTTAATGCTATTATCTTTTAAGATCCTTTTGTAAAGGGTTTCAGGGCCCCTTCAAAACCTATTTTTACCTTAATCAAAAACATCTCCAAACATATGAAGATAAAAATCTCTTATCAATGAAACCTAAGATGCCAAAGAACCATCACTGCATATAAAATGGAATGCAAGAGTCCATCCTAGACACCAACAAACACTGAAGAAGATTATTCACCATCCAATGGTTAGTCCACATCACTACCACAAGCTCCCACTAAATTATGTAACCAAGCTCTCCAAGCATTGTGATAACCATCTCCTAACTGAAGATCCTCTGTGGCCCCAACACAATTAAAGAAATCAACACCGAGAGCTCCCAAAGGGAAGATTCAAACCACAATATCCAAACAGGAATATATAATACTACACATCCTTTGTCAATAGAACCAAAAATGTCAAACTCTCACTGCAATATGAAGACATAATCCAAGATATTCACATGACATCAAAAACCATTGCAAAAGACCATCCATCTTCTAACAAAATATTATACATGGTTCACTATACACTGTAACAATAATAACTTAGAACCAAAATCTCGAAACAAAGAAGATAAAACACATAATGTAATGTCATAAAGCTCCCATTGAAAGTGATACCAAGTTATACATGTCATAATGACCAATATCATTACCAAAACTTCATTGAAAGTGAACAAGGCTTCTCATGCACAATTATCTATTGCTAAGATTGAAATGAAAAATTATGTCACGTACTCTAAAAAATCCTTCTCTCATTGCAATCAACGTACCAATGTAATAATGGTGACCAAGAATAAGGCCTACCAAACAAAATCCACATCAGTAAGATGCAAAATAGAGATAATCAGGTATAACATGTGGATTTCCAAGACTCAAACACCAGGATCAATACTACACTCGATTTTCCAAACAAACCCACGTAGGAAAAACCATAGATCAATAAGAACCCTCCAAGAAGCCATGCAAGCTTGTAATTGTCTTCATCTAGAACTCCTTGAATATAGTCTTACCACATATCTAAATACCACAAATTTTATTTAACATGTAAAACCTACAAAATCATCTCTATAAATTTAAAATCGACTTCAACGTCTAGACATTCACATCAAAATATGTCATCTGAACAATGAAAAAAACATAGATCTACAAACCCACAACTTTAAGAAATAGGAAAAATTGCAAAACTATCAAGTTGTCCAGGAGTATTCTAGTCATCAAATAATCAATTCAACAACTCACAGAAAACTAGTGGCTAATAATCTAGTGCTTTCATGTAACCAAGGGGTGAAATCATGAACCCAACATAAGAACTCCATAATATAGTCCAAATAGTAGGTGCTTTCACATGTGAATATATTTTTAAAAGCACACAACCAACATGCACTCCCTTCCACTACACATGACCACATGGAAAAGGAACATAACCACCATGCAAGACGAGAGTAATATATTGAAAACCAAAGCTCCAGATTACTACTATGCAAGAATCAAACCCATGATCAACTCCATTAAAACACACGATCCTTCATGAGCTTCCAATGCCCACCATAAATCTATTTGACACTATTCATTTGAGGTGCCATAGGTTACAATCTCATAGATTTTCAAAACATTGTTAACACAAAGAACATCCACTATAATCCACAAGCCACCAGCAATTCACAGTTCCTTCTAACTAATTCCCACAAACTTGTTAGGCTAACAAATCAAAATTGAGGAATACCTGTAACCAAAACACCATGAATCCTTTACACTTGCATATGAAAATAACATGCAAGTTCATGCAAGTACATACTACTCACATACATGCATATACAAACACATGAAAACCACAAAAACCCTTGAATCTTTGATACCAAATGTTGGGAAAATGACTGGAAATTGTTGAAAATATCTAATCCAATAAAAATATTGATGAGATTCAGTGCTTAGACTATACCCAATAAAAATCTGTGACTGTATGTAGATCTAAAAATTAAGTTGTCTTAATACAGAAAACCATTGCGATATAAATCTTTTGTGTTATGCCAAAAACCACCACTTTAACATACTTGATAAACCTATCTTAGATGAACATAAAACATCACACAAATAAACACTATTTCTGATAGTTATGATACTTAATATAAGTACAGATCCAATAGCCAACAAGATGAGAGGGGGGGGGTGAATCATACAAACTTATTCATCCATAAAAACATCAGATTCAACCTCGGTAACATATATCAGTCATATAATCAAAAACTGTCAAACATGTAAACTCAAAAGCATATGAACAATATAACCTCATAACACCAGATTTAATGTGGAAACCCAAATAGGGAAAAACCACTGTGGGATTTTGGACCCACTAAGAAATATACTATTCCAGAGTATGCTCGGTTAAAAGCCAATCATGTTAAAGATTACAAAACACATTGCTAGATGTGACCCGGTTAAGGGATTTCCCTTAGATCTGTTAGGATCTTCACTTTGTTAGAAGTGACCTTGTCAAAGGATTTCAAACACTCAATTAGAATGTCACCTTGTTAGAGGATTTACATATAAGACTGTTAAGTCCACTCGGTTAAGAGATTTCCTGTCACTTTCACAAAATAACAGTAATACAATCTGTCTGCAACTTCACATCTAAAATGCTAAAGCAGATTCCTATTTGTTCAATACAATCTAGACATAGAACTAATCTTGTCTATCTGTTGGGCATCAATACTCTGTTATTCTAATAGGTCTTCAAACTTCTGTGCTCGGTAATCACTATGTAGCATCCCTGTGCATACACTTGCCTGCATACATTGTTTATCAACAGTTCCTTATTTATAAACAATCTTCTAACCACTTAATCTCCTTGATCGCATTTCCCATGATCAATCATAGCCATCAGATATTCAATCTTGTCCAGGTTCATTGTATCTTTTGATCTAAAAATGTTTTACCTTGCCTCGAAACTTGCACATTCACCTTGGAACTTGTGTTAGGGTAATGCGGTTCAATCTGAGTTGTAGATCTTCTTGCAGACTTTCCATTGCCTTAGATTTGTTAACAAACTTCTTCCACGGCTTTCCAATCATTGATCTGCTCCAGCTCATCAGCTTCTTTCATTAAATATCACATGTAAAAATTTAATGCATTCTGTTATAGCTTGGTTACAACTCGGTGAATACTAAACTTTACTCAGTAGACATTCTATCTTCATTAACCGACTGCGATAACCTTAAGGTTTACCGACTAGGTTCCTTAGGGTTTACCGACTAGGTTCTTTGCCTGATATCATAGTGTAGTATTAATATTTACATTTTACAACATATGTATGATGTTAAAACAATCTAAATAATCAAGATCTCATCATTGTCTGACTTGGTAGAGTTGCCCATTGAATAACTTATCCCCTTAATCATCATATTCTTTCCTGTGTCTTTATCGACTTCTTTATAATCTTCATATCATATTTCTTAAGATATGGCAACATCATACTGAATTAGAAAATCAATTTCTTGACATCAATGACAAAATAATAATATCAAGATAGTAAAACATCTTTAATCAGTTATGTCCATAATCATCAGCAACCTTCTCAATATCCTTGTAATATTGCCAACAATTTCATCATAATATAGCAGAAATAATGAAGTATAAATCAGCAACACAAGAAGAACAACTCACAACACAAGATTTACATGGAGAAACACTTTCGAGAAAAAACTCCACCAAGAAGAGAGGCCAATGCTTGTATTATCTTCATGAAATAGAGATTACATACAACCCTTCATTCCTTCTCCTCTTATACCTTCAATCTAGCAACACCTGTGTACAAAAATAAGCTTGCATAATGTCTCCATCTCAAGGCTTCAATATATAGGCTTATGGAGGCCCAAAATACCACTATAGAACATTACCATGGGCCAAAACAAGGTTCCAAAAAACCATGGTAAAAATCCATCTGAACCACCATTGAGATTATCTCTTACAAGTTCAAAAATAGCACCATTATTGCACTAATAACTATATAAAAACTATCATAAGATGCTCTTACATGTCGTCAGGAATTGTCACAACATGAACCATCTAATATTACACATGTCATACACTAATAATAGATTCTAAGAACCCCATATTTACTTGTGGTCAACCTCATGGTAAATGTGAATAGTAATCATTGCCTGTAAAAAATTAACTTACTGTTGCTAGTAAATAATAATTACCGGTCTAGTAAAATATTTTTACTGCCATTGCTAAAACACCCAACCCTTATGAATAATTTACAAATAATATTAGGAATAATTAATTACATAGTATTTACAAAGTTGATGGCACCTTAATCCCAACATAATGATCTTGGCACTAGGGGTGGCATAGGAGGTTTGGATTCTTGAGTAGGAGGTGGCTCACTCTTTTGTAGCTCTACTATAGCTAGGTGTGATTTTTTACTTAGCCATGCATCCTCCTATTGATTAACTCTCAATTGTGTCTCCAAGTCCTTTACCTTCCCCTACAATCCAACATCTTTCTCTTAATAGTTCTTTAATTTCTCTTCTAGAACCTGAATTATTTTGAGAGCTAGCTATAATTTATTATTCTCATCTTCCCCTATGAGAAAAATCTTAATTCCTTATCCAAATTAAATTTTTCACCTCTCTCATTTCTATTTTCCTTCTCAGATTTCATGGAAGAGATTAAATCTTGCCATGGTCTTGGGCTCAGTGTATCTTTAGCCTTCTTCCTGGATATCTAGGGATTTTCATTTGATTCATGCTTTGAGATAGACTATATATCTTTTGTGTTTCCTCTTCTAGATTTTTATTCTTTCTTTTCCTAAACAAGTATTCTCTTTGATTCAATTTCAAAATATAAAATATTCTCCTACTCCTAGGTTTCTTTCCTCTTGTAACCCCCTTTTCCTTAAGGAAATGTAAATACCTTTTTAGTTGCTTCTTCTTCTTAAGCCTTTTATTTTTATGCTTTTGTCTTTTGGGTTTCTCTTCAGGCTTGAATTTCTTAGGATATTTCTTGGTTGAAGAGGAAGAATGGTCCTTTCTTTTGTTGGTTTTAGGTGGAGATGGAGGAAAATGGTTTTCTAGCTAAGATTTTGTAAGTGAGTTTCTAGATGCTATGATTTGTTCTTGTGATAAATCTTCACTCATGCGCTCCTTAGGGCTATAGGCAGGTGATGAAGGAAGAGGTAAATTTTCTGATAAATCTTTCCTAGGGAGTTCAATTTCTTATTTAGCCCTTGACTTATTAACATCATCCTCAACCCTTACATCTTCAATTGGAGGAGGCCGTAGAAGTCTATTATGAATATCATCATAAGCACAAAATTCTTCCCAAGTAATATTTGGAAATTGGCAACTAGAGTTTGTTTTACAAGCAAGGCAACTAAGAAAAGGTGTGATAGAGATGAATAGGTCCTATTTCTCCTAAATTCCATAGTTATTCTATTGAGTAAATGGTGCAGGTAATTTGGGACATTTACTAATCTATTATAGGGTAAATGACTTAATAACTTGAAATGGACCATGTAAAGGAGAGTATCTTCCCTCACAAGTGAAGTACCTGATCACATAGACTGATACTTCCCTCCATAATGGAGGTAAGGAGAGGCACTTTGTTCATTGACATGAAGACTCAAAAATTTCCCTTGGTCTTGCAAACTCCACACTAGCCGAGACTGCATTTGGAGATGTAGGATAGGCTTCCCCAGTTGTGGGAAGATTAGATGCCTTTGAGATTGCAAATCTATATACTTCCACTCTTAGTCCCTTAATTATTGCTTCATTATTTTAGATTGTAGTTGCAAATTTATCAATCATCTCTTAATTAAATTCTATCAACTTTAGGTAATAGTGAATCCAACCCGACCTCTCAAATATGACAAAAAATATTCATCTGTTAGCAATAACATATGGTCCGTCGGCTCTCTCTTGATAATGTTGCCACCCATCCTTTATACTTTCTTAAAAATTCCTTCTAACAATTGAATTTTCCCAATTTTACTATGAAATTCACTCCGAACTTTTGAAATTCACACTAAATTTCCCAAATTATAGACTTAAAAAATCCTAGACTATTATAAAACGTTGTAATTTACACTTTTTTTCTTTTTCTTTTCTTCTATAGGGAAATCAAATGAATGTAATACCTAATTCCCACCTTTACAAATCAACTTGTGTGAAATGATAATTGCAATTAATGTTAAGTTTATGAGCCAAGTCAAGAACTTTGTTGATAATTATTAAAAAAAATTGGTGACACAAAAGGCATTTAAACATTATGAAAAATATAGTCCCCTTGCCCAAGTAAATGATTAACTTATTCTCAAGTTGATGACAATATGGTATGGAGTGTTGAAGTAATTGGGACATTATCTAATTATTTAATTAATTGGGCAACTAGTGTTTGTTTTCAAGAAAGACAACTAAGAAATGGATTGATAGGGATGAACAAGTCCTCTTTCTCCTAAATTCCACAGTATTTCTATTGAGTATATGGTGTAGGTAATTTATGTCAGTTACCAATTTATTATATCGTAGATGAGTCAATAACTTGAAATGAACTATGTAAAGGAGAGAGTTTCTTCCATCACAAGTGAAGTGCTTGACCACATGGATTATTACTTCCCTCCATAATGGAGGGAAGGAAAGGTACTTTGTGTTGGATATTGACATGCATTGGATTCATTTTGTTGTCATTGATGGCAACAAGATCTGATGGAAGTCTTAAACTGGCACTAGGAAGCATATATTGGTAGATACCAACTTTAGAGCATTCAGGGCTACACCGGCACTGACACCGGCACCAGCATCAATACTTCTTTGGAAGCTGACATCAAGGAGGATTTACTTAATAAATCATTTTGTAAATATTGTCAAGGGAGACATTGAATATCTTTTATAAATGTATTGTAATCCAACATAAGGCATATCATTTGTAATGGGTATATAGGTCAGTCTACTAGGTTATTTTTATATGTGATGTGATACATGATATGTGTGGATATAGGAGAATATAAAAAAATTGTATAATGTGAAATATGTATGAAGATCATTTTGTATGTGAATGTTATATCATGCAATGATCTCTAGATAGCTTGGAAAGCATTCTTGGAGGAGAAGAGATACCGGTAGTAGTTTAGAGTTTATGAACTGGTACAGAGAAGAGTATGATGCTGAAAGGATGAAGAAATTGAAATTGCAAGAAGAATTGAATTCTGCAAATGAATTCATTCTTATCCTACAAGAATGGTTATCATCTGCTCAAGCCAAGTGAAAATAAATTTTGCAGAAACCAGATGATGAGGAGAAGAATTCTCTTAAGGAACAATTTCAGAAACTAAGTCAAGAAAATATGCTCATGAAGAATGAAATGCAAGATTTGAATATGAGGTTATCTAAAGATATTGAGGATAGAAAGAAGAAGGAAGATAATCTTGTTATATCTCTGAAGAACAAATTTGATGAATGTGGCAGATTGACTCATGAGAATAATTTGTTGAGAACTGATTTGGCACACTCCCAAAACAATGAACAAGAACTTGAAAGACAAGTAACTACTCTAAAAGATGATCTGACTACTACAAGTGAGTATAAAGAAAAGTTTAGGATCAGTGTTCCATAGCTGGATGACCTATTGAAAAGACAAAGACAAATTGATGATTCTAGAGGACTTGGATTTGTACAAGGTGAAAGCTCTGGTACTGCAAATGAAGAACATACAACCGGTATGTAGAACTCATCAAAACAGAGGAAAATGGTAAGGAAATCTAATGCTTATAAATTCAATGGTAGATGTTTTGTTTGCAATAAGTTTGGGAATATGGCTAAATAATGTAGAAATAAAGCAAATAAAAACTACAATTTTGTTCTCGGTCAATGCACAAATTGCAAGAAATATGGTCATAAATCAGAAGATTGTTGAATGAATGTTAAATGTCATGCATGTGGAAAGTTTGAACATTTTGCTAATCATTGTAGGTCAAGAAATGATACCGATTATGTCAAAGAAATTCAGAAGAACAATGTTACATGTTATGCATGCAACAAAATAAGTCATATTTCTAAGTATTGTAGAAGCAAGACTCAACCGGTTAATAATGATAAAGATAATGAGAAAGGAAAGCATAAGGTAGATGAAATACAAAAAGATCACACCAAGATATGGGTTATAAAATGTGAAGAACCAAGTGGAGATGGATCTACACCAAAAACTCCATCGGTAGAATAGAGTATTCCTCCACCGGAAGGAAATTCCACCGGTAACTTAGGCATAAGCCTTAGGGGTTGGCAAAGTCATTGCTAAATTTTTCATATTACCCCGGAAGAGACATAAGGAGATCTGGAAAGTTGTGTTCATCATCGATGAAGGTTCACCCGACACATGATTCTGAAATCAACATCTGTAGGGTTGTTGGTGAAGCATTTATTACATAAAATTAGGGTTTTGTTTGCTGATAAAAAGGGGTAAGTGAATTCAATTTCACTTACCGAGCACTCAATTATTTAGAGTGAAGTAAAGGCGAGTTAAGAGCGAGCAAAATCATTGTGAAAGGATTTTGAGCAGTTATCTAAAGCACTCAATCTTTCACCGATATTCACTTTGAAGTATTTTTCAAAATGGCATCTGGATCTTCAGCTCCTACTTTCATTGCAAATACCACCATTGTTGAAGTCAAGGATAGGTTAAGGCCAGTATTTAAGGAGGTTTTCGAAATTGCTAAAAAGGAAGACTCGGTGGGAGAATTTTCTAGGGTTCCTGATGGCGTAATGTATGTTGAAGATGTAAGGGCATACATTCACTGTACCCTTGAGTATTTGGGCACAAAAGATATCAAAAGCATGTATCAATTCGTGATACTGGGAGACTCCGGAACCATCAAACCAGAATACAAAGCAATTGAGGATCTAGGGTTAACTAGTATTTTGTACATACCAGAATTAAAAGATGAAGTTATCATATACATTCTAAGAAGGGTTCACAATGAATTTATTTGGCTAGATAGGCCTTACATGATCACAAAGGAGGCTATTCAAGCTGTCACCGGTTTACCCAAGGTCAGATAAGAACTTGGCAAGAAAATTTCCAACACAGAGGTTGAGAAACTCACCAGTGCTACACCTGATAACAAATCAATGAGGGTCAGCTCAATCACCAACACAAATATAAATTTTGCAAGCATGATCATAGGTTACAAGGTAACTCAATCCAACTGATTAAATTCTATTGCTAGTTCATGCATTCATGTTGCATATTAGATGATAAGGAACAATATGAAATATGATTTATGTGAATGGATGAGGAGCGAGTTGATGTTAAAACTTGGTAAGATCAAAGGAATCAAGAAAGGCACTTTTAGATATGGAAACTTGATTGTTTGTTTAATGCTTTACTTCTTGAATGAGCTACCCAGTCTAGGGAAGAAGCATTGGGATCATGGCATACCGGTAGGTATGAAGATCAAGGAAGCAATCACCGGTCTTGACACTAATAGAGATGAGAAACTTTTGGGGTATTTTAAGACTTTTAAAGAAAACATGAGGCAAAGGGAGAGAATTTCAAAGATCGTTGTGGAGGTATTCCATTGATATCTGTTTCATGGTAAAAATTGATGAAACCCTTATGGAAGTAGTTGAACTTAGGCAAATTTGGATTACTGAGCTTGGATATGAGGTGGATGATAGTACTTTTGAACTCTATGCAAAGATGTTGTTAGATGCAGCAGGAGAGAAGGCTCTTGAAGTGAAAACTAGTTTTAACAAGAAGAGAAGAGAAAAGAAAATAGAAAAGATGTTTGCATATGTACAAGATGTGATTTATAAGATAGACACTCAACTAGGTTCTAAATCCAAACAGGCAACTAAACCGACAAAGGTTGGTACTGTACAAGTGAAGAAGCCACAAGTTCACATTTCCCCTATCACTTTAGACTCTGATTTTAAGGATAATGAACCTCTGGCTTTCAGAAGGGTACAAAGGAATAATGTGGTTAAACCACCGGTAGAGTAGAGGAAGGCAGAGCCTAGGAGGAGACTTGTTAGAAAGGCAACTAAGCCTACTGCACCTCCACCACCGGCAAGGAAGCCTATGCAAAAGAGGAAACCAGTCACACCGACAACCACAAGCAAAAACAAGGGTGATGATACCGAAACCAGTAAGACCACAATGACCTATGCTGAGCTTATTGATGAAATTACAAAAGATGGAATATTGAAAAATATATCAAAGTATTATGAAGATTTAGAAGAGAATGAGAAAAATGAATTAGAAGAGGTTATTTTGTTATATATAAACATCTATAAGAAAGCCTTAGTTAAAATTTTGAGGAGATACCTTTATCATTGTATAATAAACTTGAAGCTAGGAGACTTGACGCTGTCAAGAGAGATAGGGAGATCAAAGAAGTTGCACTTTTGGAATTGTGTGGTACTATAAATAATGAAGAAATGAAAAGATGTGTAGACACTGCAAATAGGATAGTTTTCAGTAGTAAATCCTGGAAGATAAGCCTTATGTTGGGGAGAGTAAATGAGGTGGTAAATGAGACAAGTAAGGGATGGACCAATTTTTTTCAAAAAAACCCAGACTTTCTCACATCTCAAGAAGAATTTGCAAGGGCAACAACTTCCACCATTCCTGACAAATCAAAAGGGAAGGGTGTTTTGGGCAATTCAACTCCAGTTTTGACACAACATGCAGTAACTATAGATATTAAGACACAACCGACAGCTAAGGAGAGTGTACATTTTGTACTGGCACAAGCCATTTTTGAGCAAGGCAATGTACAAAACACTAGAAATACTGTGGATAATCCTCTATCGACAGTAACCGACACTGCACCAAGTGGCAAAGCCACCAGTGCAAAAGAGGTTAAGATGGATAAGGTAAAAGCAACTGAGTCCATACTGGCAGGTAAAACTGATTCCCTGGAAAAGGTTTTGGCAATTGACACTTCTCAGGTTGAGAAGAAATCAGTCTCTGAGTTAATTCCAACTGAATTAATGATGATGGCTACTTAGAAATTACTGAAGGAAGGTACTATAGATAAAGGATTAATTGATCAATCAGTCTCAGTATTGCATAGACTAATACCTGACTATCAGATTGAAGATGGAGCAAGCCCTTCCAAAAAGCTAAAGACTCTAATAGAGCACATATCCAACAATTTTCAATCTCTGAGGCAGATTGTAGACCAACAGCCTTTGGACAATTTCACAGCAGCAAAAAGAACAACTTTTAATCAGATTATAGAAACAAAGAAGAAGAAAATTGGGGACAAACTTATTCCTATTGAGGCTTGTTTAAAATAATGTACAAATATCTACAGAGTGTGTTGTAACATAGAAATTCTTACAACTAATGTAGATAGAAGATTGAAGGAGTTATATGATAAGATGGCTAAAATTGCTAACTCTTTTGATGGATTGACTGCACTGACCACATCTGTTGATGGTCAAATTTTTTCCTTGGAGAACCAATTTTTTTCCTTGGAGAACCAAATTTTTTCTTTTGAGAAGGAGAGAGATAAAATCATGAGAAGAGCAAGAAATCTAATAGGATTGGTAAGTCCTAGACTAGATTCAATGGGTGTTCACAAGAAAAAGTGCATGAATATGATAGCTAAACCCACATCGATAGATATCCAAGAGAAGGAAACACTTGCCCACTTAATAAGTGGACTTGTATCTATTTTTGATACCTTCAAATCCGGTCGGGATACATATATTTAGTTATTACAAAAGGCATACCCGGAAATCCTGAAGATGACTAAGCTCTAGTGAAACTAACAGTATTCTTTTATTCTTTCAATTCTTTCACCGGTCTTTGGCATTAATGTCAAAGGGGGAGTATGTACATATGTGAAAAATATCAGTGAAAAATATTAGAGAAACACATTGGAAAGATATCAAATGGAGTGTATTGCTCAGGGGAGCATACCGACAGGGAATCCATTTTTCACATGAGTTGCCATCAATGCCAAAGGGGGAGATTGTTGGCAATGGACACTCATTGAATTCATTTTGTTGTCATTTATGGCAACAAGATCTGATGGAAGTCTTAAACCAGCACTAGGAAGCATATACCGACAAATACCAGCTTTGGAGCATTCAGGGCTACACCGGCACCGACACCGACACTGACACCGGCATCAATACTTCTTTGGAAGATGACATCAAGGAGGATTTACTTAATAAATCATTTTGTAAATATTGTCAAGGCTAACATTGAATATCTTTTGTAAATGTATTGTAAGCTGACATAAGACATCATTTGTAATGGGTATATAGGTCAGTCTGCTAGGTTATTTTTATATAAGTGATGTGATACATGATATGTGTGGATATAGGATAATATAGCATAATTGTATAATACAAAATATATGTATGAAGATCATTTTGTATGTGAATGTTATATCATGCAATGATATGTAGATAGCTTGGAAAGCATTCTTGGAGGAGAAGAGATACCGGTAGCAGTTCAGAGTTTATGAACCGGTCCAAAGCAGAGATAGATCCAGATCCAAAACTCTATTTGGTATAGCAGATGCATTCTTGAGCTTATTTTCAATAACTTACTTTAGTAGAAAGCTTGTAGTCAATGAGGCTCTTTAGTGATGAGCAGTATGCTCTAGGTAGTGTGCCTTCCTGCAAGTGTAGGCCCTTATTATATGTAAGATCTTTTTATATGGCCAGTGAACTGATATTATGGGTCACAAATCCCACCATGGTTTTTCCTCATTGAAGTTTTCCACGTATAAATCCTATGTGTTATGGTGTTCATTTATGTGGATTTTTTATTTGCTCCTTGTTATATGTTTGTTTGTTTACTGGTTTATATATGCATGGTATAAAAGGATAAAAATTGTTCATTCCGACAGAACACTGATTCACCCCCCCTCTCAGTGTTCTTATATCCCAACACTTTGTTCCTTGAGATAAAGACTCAAAACTTTCCCTTGAACTTGCAAAGTCTACCATGGATGAGGCTACATATGGAGATGTATAATAGGCTCACCCAGTCATGGGAAGACCAAATGCCTTTGAGATTGTAGTTTTAGACACTACCACTCTCAACCTTTTAAGGACTTCTTCATTGTTCTAGAATGTATCTATAAATTTCTCAACATCTTATTTACATTTTGTTTTTAGATAGTAATGAATCCAACCCAACCTCTTAAAAAATGACAAAAAATATTCATCTATTAGCAAAAACATATGGTCTGTCGGCTCTCTCCTGATAATGTTACCATCCATCCTTTATACTTGCTTAAAAAATATTTATGACAATTGAATGGTCCCAATCTTACTCTAAATTTCACTCTAAACTTCTGGAGTTCACCCCAAATCTCCCAAATTGCAAACTTCAAAACTCCTAGACTACTAATAAACATTGCAATTTCCTTTTTCTACTTTCATTCCATAGGGAAATCAATTGAGTTTGAATGTAGTGCCTAATGCCTACCTTTATAAATAAATTTGTGTGAAACAATAATTACAATTAATGTTAAGTTCACGAGCCATGTCAAGAAATTTTCTAATAATTATTAATATTAATTTCATCAGAATTCCACAATGCATAAGTTTATCCGGTAATTGCTTCCAGATTTGATTGTGTGTCTTTTTTTTGTAATTATTTGGTGACACAGAAGGCATTTAAACATTATGAAAATTCTAGTTCCCTACTCCTAACTAAAAGATTAATTTATCCTCAAATTGATGATGAGATGGTGGGGAGTGTTGTAGTAATTAGGATATTATCTAGTTATTTAACTAATTAGACATCTAAGGTTTGTTTTACAATCAAGGCAACTAAGCAATGGTGTGATATGGATGAACAAGTCCTTCTTATCCTAAATTCCATAGTCATTCTATTGATTATATGGTATAGGTAGTTTGGGACATTTACCAATCTATTATAGCATATATGACTCAATTAATTGAAATGAACTATGTATATAAGAGATTGTCTTCAATCACAAGTGAAGTACTTGATCACATGGATCACTACTTTCATCCATAGTGGAGGTAAGGAGAGGTGTTTGTTAGTAGCAATCAAGAAGGAAGACTAAGAGGGGGGGTGAATCATTCTTCATAGGATCTCAATAAATTAAACTCCAAAACATAAACTGATAAACCAGAACAACATATAGATAAGCAAATTAACAACACAATACACAACACCAAGATTTTGACATGGAAAACCCAGTTAAGGGAAAAACCACGGTGGGAACCTACCCATAGTAAGATGATACTCTATAGTAGTATGTGAAAATATTACAATGGGGAATACATATGCATTTAGGCACACTGCCTAGAGCTCAGTGCACAAGATCTCATCACACTGGAATATACCAGAGGGAATACCGGATTCTGCAAAACAGTTTTTAGCGCAACCAAACTACAAAACCAGACCAAAAACTCTTCCCAAACTCACCAGAATAACTCACAAGAATACATTGAGATAAATGCCAACAACATATCCTAGCAGCAACAATGAACAACAAAATCTAACACTCTCCCCAATAATCCAACAATCTCCCCTTTGACATTGATGGCAACATATGAATGTGAAAAACAGAATGCGAAGAAAGAAGATATCACCAACAAACTCCCCCTAAGATCAAGATAGATAAAGCAATTTTTCACATGATCTCTCTCCCCCTTTGAAAACAATGCCAAAGATCACAGAAAACCAAAACCTCTCCCAAACAGAATCATTAATCTCTCTCCCCCTGGGACACACAACCAAATCAATAGACTACTCCAGTAGAGGAGCACCACCAACTCATCAATCTAGATAAAATAATTAAGGTTCTAAATTCAACCGGATGGATGCAACTCAATGCATCTAATTCTCATCAGGAGGGGTGGATACCCCTAGCTTGTCTCTCAGATAGACAAATGTATTTGCAGGCAAAGGCTTAGTGAAAATGTCATAAATTTGTTCCTTTGTAGATACGTATTCCAGTTTCACCTTCTATTCACTAACTTGCTCTCTCAAAATTATATTTGATTGATATATTCTTATTATTTGAATGTTTTACCAGATTCTTAGACATGTTTATAGCACTCTAATTATCATAATATATAACAGTAGGCTCATCATAAATAACTTTGATATCTTTCAATATTTGCTTCATCCAAACTATCTGAGTGCACTTACTAGCAGCAGTAATGTACTCAGCTTCAGTAGTAGATAAAGATACTAAATCTTGTTTCTTGCTAGCCCATGAAACCAAATTCTTACCTAAAAAGAATGCTCCACTGGTAGTACTCTTTTGATCATCAACATCACCTACCCAAACTGCATGAGTGTAAGCACACAACATGAAATCATCTTTCTTTGGATACCACAAGCCATAATCCTCAGTTCCATTTAGATATCTAAATATTCTTTTAACAATAGTGACATGACTCTCCTTCGGATCAGCTTGATATCTAGCAGCCATACACACAACGTTCATAATGTCAAGCCTAATGTGAGTAAGGTATAATAGTCCACCAACCATAGATTTATACAAAATCTGATTAGCTTTAAGCTATTCATGATTTTTAGACAATTTACAATCAATCACCATAGGAGTTCCAACCAGTTTGGAATCATCTAGTCCAATCTTCAATAGTTCCTTCACATACTTAGTTTGAGATATAAAGATACCTTTTCCCATTTGTGCAATTTGCAAACCTAAGAAAAATTTCATCTCACCAATCATAGACATCTCAAATTATTTTTGCATATCACCAGCAAACTTCATACTCATATCATCATCACCACCAAATATAATGTCATCAACAAGGACTTCAACAATCAAAATGTTATCATTTTCAATCTTAAAGTACATATTACTATCAATAACACCTTTGATAAATCCCAATTTTAACAAGTATTTGTCTAACCTAGCATACTAGGCTCTAGGGGCTTGTTTCAATCCATAAAGTGCTTTCTTCAACCTACATACCATGTCTCCATCATCTGACAGTGAAAATCCATCAAGTTGATCAATGTAAACTTCTTCTTCTAGATCACCATTCAAAAATGCAGATTTAACACCCATTTGATATACCTTGAAATCTTTATAATTAGCATAAGTGAGCAACAATCTAATAGCTTCAATTCTGGCAACTAGAGAAAATGTTTCTTCATAATCAGTCCCTTCTTGTTGTGAATATCCTTTGCAGACTAGTCTGGATTTATTTCCAACTACTTCACCAACTTCATTTAATTTGTTCCTAAAAACCCATTTAGTGCCAATAACATTTTTATCCTTAGGTCTAGGCACAAGTTGCCAAGTTTTGTTCTTTTTAATTCAATCTAACTCTTCTTCCATGGCTCTAATCTAGTTAACATCTTTGTAGGCTTCAACAACATCTTTAGGTTCAACTTTAGAAATCAAACATATTTCTTCTGTGGCTAACCTTCTTCTAGTCATCGCACCTTTATTCTTATCACCAATAATCTAATTCTCAGAATGATTTAATCTTAAATACCTCAGAAGACTCTAATTGTTCCGATCTTCAGATTCCTGCACATCATCACCAACAGCAACAACATCTGGATTAATAGTCTCTACCAGATCATTCTTCTTAGGTTCTTCAAGCTAAATAGGAGCTAAAACAACATGTTGACCTTCATCATAATCTCTGATCTTCTTCCCAAGGTTTTGACACTCTTAACTATCTTTCTCAGTCTTTTATTATAGCACCGATAGGCTTTTCTATTTGTAGAATATCTCAGAAAGATACCTTCATCACTTCTAGCATCGAACTTTCCAATATCCTCATCTCTCTTGATATAACATTTGCTACCAAAAACTTTGAAATATTTCATAGTAGGAACATGACCAAACCAAAGCTCATAAGGAGTCCTACTGGTATCACCTTTGATATGAACTCTAGTGAATGTATAGACTCTAGTACTGATAGCTTCTCTCCATTAGACCTTCGGAACATTTCCTTCAATTAACATGGTTCTTGCAGCATCTAAAATAGTATGGTTCTTCCTTTCAACAATCCCACTCTGCTTTGGGGTCCTAGGTGTAGATAGTTGTCTTTTGATTCCATGCATCTCACATAAGGAATTAAACTCACCAGAAGAGAATTCTCCACCTCTGTTAGATCTCAGACACTTCAACTTCAATCCGGACTCAGTCTCAACTTTAGCTTTGAATATCTTGAATTTCTCAAATGCTTCTAATTTTTCCTTGATAAAGACAACCCACATCATTATAGAATAATAATCAATTAGCAGCATAAACTATCTATCACCCTGCACACTTCTAACATTTGTAGGTCCACATAGGTCAGTATGCACAAGATCTAAAAATCCATCTGATGTATACTGTTTGCTCTTGAAATAAATTCTTATTTTCTTACCCAACTGACATTCCTTACATACTGGATTAACAAGTTTAACAATCTTAGGTAGATCCCTTACAACTTATGTAGAACTGATCTTGATCAATGAATTAAGGTTTATATGACACATTCTTCTATTCCACAACCAACTCTCATCTATCTTAGCAATCAAACAACTTTTCTCAGTAGCATTCAAATGAAAAATGTTACCTTTAGTCTTAGTTCCAGATGCAATCTCTATACCGGAGGCATTCAAGATCTTGCATTTAACATCTTTGAATTGTATATCATAGCCCTTATCTACCATCTTTCCAAAACTCAAAAGATTATGCTTCAATCCTTCAACATACAAAATATCATCAGTGTTATGCTTACCATCAAAATAAATTGAACCTCTCCCATGGATTGCATAGGCTTTGTCATCTCCAAATCTAACTATTCCACCATCATACCTTTCCATGCTGACAAATTTTTTTTTATCACCGGTCATATGACGTGAACAACCATTGTCAATCACCCATTCACCCTTTTCTTCTACCTTAGCAGCCAAAGATTTCTCCTCAACAGAACAACTAGTGGAATAAATAGGCATAGGTCTATCTTCTTTAATGACAATAATCACAACTTCATCTCCTTCTGATTCTTCATCTATAACACCTTCATCTAGAGCATAATAACAGTTCTTTTGGTTCCTAAACTTTTGCTTAGACTTATAAGGCTTATTATACTTCTCATGCTTCTCATATCTATCATTCCTATCAAACTTATCAAACTTATCATGTCTATCATACTTAGCCATTCTCTCCAGGAATCTATAAATAAAATGTCTTATCTTATTACAAGAGAAACATTTCAAGGGCAAATTTCCATCATACTTACCTGTACCTTTAGGAAATCTCCAAGAAATCAATGCTTCAAGCTCATCAAGCTATCTTTCTTTCTATTCTATCTCTCTCCTTTCTCTTTCATAGCTAGATATCTTGCACTCATCAGGATCATATTTTTGCTTACTGGACATAGACGTTGATGCCTTGAATGTTGTCTCAGACTCCATGTGATTCTCTAAATTTTCTCAGCTCAAATGCAGCAAGTTTTCCAACCAACACATCTCTTGTCACTGTAGTTACACTCTAGATCTCATCAATAGCGGTAACCTTATGTTTATAAGCAGGAGGAAAATATCTGAAGACCTTAGCAACAATATCATCTTCTTCAATCTTTCCATTGGCAGATCTAATACCAAGGACCAGCTCATTCACCTTAGCCATGTATGGATGTATGTTCTCATCAACTCCCATCTTTAATGTCTCATACATTCCTTTTAAACTCTGCAACTTAGAAACTTTCACTTGACTATCACCTTCATACAGGATTTCAAGCTTCTCCCAGATCTCATGTGCAATCTGAATTTCCATAACATTTGTCATTTTAGAATCAGTTAGGGCACTAAGCAATGCTTCCTTCGCTCTGATGTTATATTCAACTTCCTTAACCTCATCAAGAGTGGATGTTCTATTCTAAGGAATAACATAGGTATTCTTGGTAATCTTCCAATAATCTTCTCCAAGACATTTCAAATGCACCTCCATCCATCTCTTCCATACAATGTAGTTGCTTCCATCAAACCTCAAAATATCCTTGAAAAGAATACCTTGAGCTGCCATCTCGGATCTCCTCAAGCGATTAAGCTTCTACCAGAGGATCTAGCTCTAATACCAATTGTTAGAAGCAATCAAGAAGGAAGATTGAAAGGGGGGGTGAATCAGTCTTCATCGGATCTCAGTAAATTAAATCCAAAACATAAACTAATAAACTACAACAACATATAGATAAGTATATTAATAACACCATACACAACACCATAATTTTGACATCGAAAACATAGTTAAGGTAAAACCACGGTGGGAACCTACCCATAGTAAGATGATACTCTGTAGTAGTATGTGAAAATATTACAATGGGGAATGGACATGCATTCATGCACACTGCCTAGACCTCACTGCTCAAAAGATATATGCCTAGAAGGCTACAACCCTCAGGGAAGTCTCACTGATTTACAATATGATTTAGACTGCAATGATAGCATCTACAAATGCCTAATGATAGTTTCGGTGAAGCACAGCTGTCTACTCTGCAACACCAAACACACCTCAACACTTCACTAAATGATATATCCTTGGTCGCACATTCATCTCTCTCTGATAATGCAGACACAATACCGACACCTATATTACATAAGCATCTCACCTATATATACAAATCATCAACCTTGATAATAAGGTCGGCTAAACTCTCAACCCTCAACTCACAATTACAAAAATTACATTGCACGATACAAAGATTGACCACCAGACCAATATTATGATTTACATTACATAAAATGGACCTAATTCAAATTCCCAAATGATTACATCCACCAGAAATCCTGCCAAGATCATCCGCAACACACTACACTACCAAAAATACCGCATAACATGCAAATCCACTAGTTCATAGAAATCGCACAACAATCAATGTGAATCACCAAAATAAATAGGACACAACTAGGAAACACTAGCAAGCACGTTAGAATCATCCAGAGTAGTTGCACCAACTTCTCTTTTCAAATCTTCATCGATCAATGTCTCAAAGCTCAAGAACACAACCAATCAGCAACTGGCATGAGAAAGTTAACTTGCGGAGAACTAAATCATGAACCATCAGAAATGAAGATACACGAGATCATCCCAAATAATAATCCAAAGTCTCAACACAAGATTTGATCACATCGGAATACCGGATTCTGCAAAACAATGATCAGCACAACCAAACTACAAAACCAGACCAAAAACTCTTCCCAAACTCACCGAAATAAATCACAGGAATATGTTGACATCGATGACAACAACATATCCTAGAAGAAATAATTAACAACCAAATCTAACAATCTCCCCAATAATACAACTGCAGACACCTAAAATTGTCTAGTCTAATTAAATAAATATCTTTATTTATTTAATTACTTTAGCCTAATTCTTCTATTAATTAAATAAATCTTTATTTATTTAATTAATTCATTTATCCTCTTCTAGCCTTATTTCTCATTTAAATAAATACATTTATTTATTTAAATTATCCTTTCCCCTAAATTAAATAAATATCTTATTTATTTAATTGATCCCACTTCCTCTATTAATTAAATAAATATTTATTTATTTAATTAATTCATTAGCCTTTTCTACCTATGACACATGTCATTCATCTCTTAATTCCTACACTACCTACCCTCTCATTATTTTCTTATTTCTTCTACCTACCCTCTAATCATAGCCGACCATTTATCTTTTACACCTCTCAATCTTATCCCTCCATTTCTTATAGTGTCTTCTATATAAGGAGATGTTTCCTTCATTATCAATCCTATGCATCCTAATCAATAAATCTACACACATCCTATGCATTCTATTGAAGCAACCTAGCATTCGATCTTTCATATGCAATCCTACTTGCAACCACATTTCCATTCTTTGTTGAGCTCTTGTGCACACATAAAATCTGAGAGCAAATATATCAAGCAAGATCAATGGAGATAGGAAGAATGGAGATCCAAACCCTATTTGAGATGTGATGGTATAATCTTTATGATTTCATTTGATTTGCATTGTCTTAGGTAATCTTCATATGTTATGGCGTATCTTTGTTGTTATTAGGCTAGGGTTTTGTGGTTGAATTCATTATAGCCTTTCAATATTGTTGTTATCCATTTTCACCATATACATTTTGGCACGCCCCGTGGGACATGGATTTTTGTTAGATCTGTGTTTTTTTTGTAGGTTTTCCTAACCATATATTGCTGTTTTGTAAAACAATTTGGAGAATAACCTTGTGCAGCTAGGGTTTTGGACACAAAATCAAGATCTTGGAGAGATTCAATCATATCTCACAAATGGATTGGACATTGTGTACCAAAATTGTTTTGCAGGTTGAAGACAGTATCAAGAGCTCTCAAAGAAAAAGTTAGATCTATTGGAGCATATTTTAATTTTTTATGAATTTTCATAAAAAAATAATTTTGAGAGAAAATGAGCGAAGTTTTCGGATTTTCTTACATTTTTGGAAATCTCTCATAATTATACACAGTATCTATTCTTTGTGATTTTAATTTTGATGCAAGATATTTCCTAAAAAAATGGATCTTTAAAAATTAGGGTTTTTCATTGTTTTGATCAGATCTCACAAACGGCTATGAATTTTGGCATCAATTTTTTTTGCAGGTCAAAAACATTCTTAGAGATTGGAAATAAAAAAATCAGTTTTTTGGAGCATATTGGAAATTTCTATGAATTTTTTATGTATTTTCTTGAAAAATTAATTTTGAGAGCAAATGAGCGAATTTTTCAATTTTCTTACATTTTTGGAAAGCTCGCATAATTATAAATAGACCCTGTTTTTTGTTATTTTAAATTTGATGCAAAATCATTCCTTAAAAATCAAATCTTTGAAAATTAGGGTTTTGCATTATTTTGCTCATATCTCACAAACTGTTCGGATTTGTTGTAGCAATTTTTTTATGCAGGTTTGGAAGACCCTCAGGACTGTCTAGTAAGAATTTCAGATTTTTTGGATCAATTTTGCATTTTATATGAATTTTTTATGATTTTTCATAAAAAAATAATTTTTGGAGCAAATTAGCAAATTTTTTGGATTCTCTTACATTTCTGGAAATTTCTTGAAATTTTAAAGGTGTTCTTTTTTTATGATGAATCATATCTTTGAATTGGTTAGGCCCCTATTTCACAAAGTCTTTTGGATCTAAAATTTACCTAACTTGTGTGCTTGCAGGAGGGGTATTATTACAAAACTACTAACAAATCTTTGTTGCAGAATTTTGGCAAGGGTTTTTGATCTTTATCGTGAGCCTTCTTTTCATAGACTAGCAAACACTTCAATTGGTGCACTAAAATTGAACCATTGTCTTTTGTGTCTTGAGCAATAGGCTCTTTTTGTTTAATCTTTAGAGGGCCTGTCTCCTTGTGTGGTCATTAGGACTACTAGTGAGGAGAGAACGACCCAAGTGGTAGTGAGAAAAACCCATCTCTTTCGAACCACTATAAACAACTGTATCCATGGTGAAAACTATGGATAACGTGTGCTGATTAGTTCATACTGAGACTATGTCTCCCCATAAACCCGTTTGATAAAATTTATTTGACCAATTGTAGGGCGTAACCCCTACCGACTGGGAGCCTTCTATATTTACAAAGATGAAAGTGTTGCATGTATGGCCACATGAGCGGATGCCCTTACTAGCACCTTTTTGTTTTAGAAGCCAAAATCCTTCTAGTTGTTGGGGCAGGAGGTTGGACCTCTGGAGCGACCCACACACATACGGTTCTTAGTAGAGATACAAAGTTCACCACAAGGAGTTTTCGTGGGGATTGATGCTTGGCTACCTTGAGAAGTGAGTGCCAAGAGTGGAGCCAGTGGGGTCAAGCATCTAAGTATCCACTCTGAATAGCATAGCCTCGGGGGAAACTCCATGTGGGATCAACAACTATTGTCTTGGCCAGCCATAAGAATTGTGCTTGACTTATTTTAAACATTCAAACATTTAGACCAAACATCAAAACATTGTGTCTTTTGTGTCTTCAAGTGTATGCAAAACAATTTTACATCAAACAACACACTTTTCTTTGAGTCATTTTGAGTCTAAACACTTGCAAACATTGAGTCTTCATCAACATTGTGTCCTCTTGTCATGAAAAATAGTCAAACAAATTCAGATTTGGTCACAACAAACAACACAAATTGGAAAATTCTATAGTACAACAAACAAGAGCTATCAATTTCAGAATTCTTGAGCTTCCTAGGCTATCTCTTTGGGTTTTCATCTAGAATTCAACCTATCTTTGGGTCTCACAAAGTCCATCATTGCTTTACACCTTGCATTACATTCACATTTTTCTAAACTTGAGTCAAAGGTCACTTGCTTGTCCTCATCATACTTTGTCAACACACTACATACAACAACATTGTGCTAAGTGGTCCCTCATCAAGGTCTATCACCTTTGGGTCTCATTTGGTCTTACTTAGAGTCAAGGTCAACTTACCTCATCAAGAGAAACTATCATCTCTTTGGAAGTCACACCTACTCTACTACATACATACTTGGTCTTTGACTTTGGACATTACATACTTGGTCTTTGACTTTGGACATTACAAGTAAACCTCAGATTCATTTACATTCCATCCAACTCTTGGTCTTCCATACTCTTTTCCATTTTCATCTAGTCTCACACATCTTGGTCAAGACCTAGTCCATGGTTGAAACCCGTTACCAAAAATCTAGGAGAGAAGCTAAAGAGGCTCAAGAGTCCGCAAACATGTGTGCTTATGAATATGACAATGATATCTTTTTCAATTCTGATCATACTACATTACCTGACATGGATGCTTATAGAAACATTCCAAATGTTGAGCACATGGATACTACAAACAACAATGATACACACAATGACAATATGGACAACTTTTCTATGCATTCAGTAGAAGTTGAAGACTCCATTATGGATCCCCGTTTCAATAGATTGGTTGAGGAAATAAAGAGGAGAGATAGACAATACTTCTTACAAGTGATGGCACAAGGTGGAGCCAAGAGCCCTCATGATTTTGACATGTCTCAGAAAATGGAAAATCGACCTTTGCAACAAACTCACTCCAGCATGGATCAAAGGAGGCCTAATAGTGGATGCAATAGAGGACCACATATGGTGCCTGAATCACCATAATCTTTGTTTCAAAAACCAGAGGTCCCATACACACATGGTCAAGCATATGATACTCACCTTTGCAGACCATTATAGAAGTCTTATGCAGAAAAATATACTCAATCACATACCAATGCTAAGGATCAACCACCAAAGCAATTGGATATTCAAAGCCATGCTCAAAATTTGGACACAAGGAAACCCCGCATCAAATTTGGGGGCAACACACTAGAACAAACTCATGACATACCTATAGAGTATGGTATACATGGACAAAGCAAATATTCCATTCCTCAACATGACTCTATACCAAGTGGTCCATATATGCAGCATCACTATAGACCTCCTCCATATGAACATGTGTATGATCAATATCATCCATATATGCAACATGCTCCTCCTCCACCTGGTGGTTCAGGCATGGGGTATGGTCTACGAAGTCGATCTCCACCTAAGAACAATTTGGAACAGCAAATCAAGGACTTACAAAAGAAAATGGAGGACATAAATACACCGAAGCCAACTTACACAATGAGAGACATATGTCCCTATCCATTTGACAAAAGCATTCCAATGCCTCCATTTCCTACACACTTTGTGACACCTAAGTTTGATAAGTACAGAGGCAAAGGAGATCCTAAGGCACATATAAGACAATTTTTCACAGCTTGCATTGAGGTAGCAGCAGAAGAGACATATTTGATGAGATTATTCCCACAAAGCTTAGGAGATCAAGCTATGGAATGGTTCTCCCAACTTCCACCTGGTATTAAGTCATGGGGTGACTTAGTAGAGGCATTTATCCAACATTTATCATACAAGATAGAGACAGACATATTAGTTACTACCTTGTGCAATACCAAACAAAAGGATGGAGAATGTTTTTCATCATTTTTATAAAGATGGGGAAATCTAGCCAACAGATGCTTTTGTGAAATTCCACAAAAACAAATGGTAGATATGTTCACCCAAAATGTTAACAAAGACATTGGTTATGATCTAAGAAAAGCTTGCATGTCCACCTTCAAGGACATCATTGAAAAAGGCTTAGAAACAAAGAAGGTCCTAATTGAACAAGGAGTCATTAAGATATTCAAAGAAAACAAAGAGGACTTTAAAGGAAAAGACAAGCCAAGATTTTGGAATAAAAACAAGAACACAGTCAATGATGGTGTTGTGGATGCCAATACAGTACGACCCAAAATCATTTTTTTCAGATCAAGCTCTACAAACAATCAGGTGAATACACAAACAACTTCCAAATCATGAAGGAAGTACACTCCATTGGGAGAACCACTAGAATCAGTTTTCAAGAAGCTAGTGGCAAACAAAATAATAACAATTCCAAATATGCCTCCATATGAACCAAAGGTCAAACCAAATTGGTGGAATGATGATGAATATTGTGAATTTCATAAAAGAAAGGGACATAAAATAGGAAACTGTCATCGGCTGAAGAACATCATACAAGACCTTATTGATAGAGGTGACATTGAGATTGAAGGGCATTCATCCAATCAAGAACATGAAATGTTTAAGGAACCATTCCAAAAGCATGACAAGGGAAAAGCTAAAGCCACAGATGACCAAACCAACTATACCAGAGCATCTTATAACTATGATTCAACTATCAATCACATTTCGATGGATAATTATGTCTCTACCATTTTCATAAAGGACAAAATGCCTAAAAATTCTACCCAAAGACCCAAGGTTGTCCTAAAAGGCATTGGATCTTCTTCTGAACCTACCTCTGAATGTAATGTTACAACTTGTCGAGGTAAACTCACCTTGCAAGGTGCTCCAGCTAAAAACACCACTTCCTCATCAACTAAGCCTGAATATGACCTTGTAGAACAGTTAGGGAAGATGCCTGCACTTATCTCCATCCTCGAGATCTTACGCATATCCCTCGCACATAAAGCCATTCTTGACAAAATCTTAAGAGACACTCCTGTTACTACTGATCTGAACGTGGACCAGTTTTAAGCCATGGTGGGATACCTTTCTGTTCCACACTCCCTTACATTCATAGAAGCCAATGACACCTCCGCAAGTCAGCCACATAATTCACCTTTACACATTGAAGCCTTTCTACATAAATATCAAATAAAGCAAGTCCTAATAGATGGAGGAGCAAGTCTGAACATTTGTACATTGAGCACTATTAAACAATTGGGATATTCTGATAAAGCTGTAAATTCTACAAACAAAATTACCATCAAGGCATATGATGACGAAGAGCGTTCATCCAAAGGCACAGTCACCTTGCCTCTCACAGTTGGGCTAGTTACAAAGGATGTGGTTGGTCAAGTCCTAGACCTGGATCTCACATACAATATATTACTAGGACATCCTTGGATTCATGAGATGAGAGCAGTCCCATCTACATGCCACCAATGCATTAAGTTTCCTCACAATGGAGTTGAAGTGACCGTCAAAGGTGATCCGAATCCATTCATATATTGCAACAATCTGCGACCTAAATTGAAAATAACAATACCAGTCAATCAAGAGGCTATTCCATCATCAACATATGTTGATCCAGAATCCTTGAAAGATTCTACATCAAAACAAACAGAGCTCAAAGAAATGTTCAATTTTAAAGACATTGGATGTGGTGAGTATATCTTACATGTTGATCAACTCCCACTATCTCCTAAGGTATTTAGATGGCAGGAACAATCTATAAATAATTTGCAAGGAACTGGATGTGAACCACCTAGTGTTGTGGCTACTAAATCTGAATGCAAATCTCCTCTAGTGGTGCAAGCATCTCTTGATATCAATATTCCTAAGAGTAGTTCCAACAAAGAATCTATTGAGCATATCACCAACCCTCTTGAGAACTCACGTAGCCTTACCATTTCATCCACTCATTCCATTTCCACTCCTCTCCTAGACTTGGATCAACAAGAATCAGAAAAGCCCTTACTAATTGGGGATGAAGAATCAAGATTTGAAAAGAAAAATCTAAAAGTCAAAAATAAAGAAAATTCTTTTAGTCCAAATCAAAATCAAAAGCTATTGGACTCTGCAAAAATCAAGGTCAAAGACAAAAATCATATGGAGAAAAAAGAACAAGAGTTGATCTCCCCTAATACAAAAAAAACTGGGAGCAAAAGTTCTACAATTTCAAGTCAAAAAGCATACTTGTTGATCCTGAGTCTCCATAATTCTATCCTACTTTCACTTCTTTTCGCAATCACAAGCCTTCATAACTCATCCACTTATTTCACACATCTATTCCCTTTTGGCAATACATCATGGACCTTTAATGAAACTTCCTCAAAGGACTTTGTTATCAGGGATGCCCAAACTTCTTTAGGTGACACGCATACAGGCTTACATAGTCCACACAATAGTAATTCTATCTCAGTTCCTTTATCAAGGAAGACAGTCACTCAAGATACACATCATTCAGTCAAGGAACAATGCAACTACAATCATAAGATAAAGCCTCAGACACTTGAGGTGGGTGACTTAGTTCTCAAGGAGAATCCAAAAAATCAGCAAGATAGAGAGAAGAAGGGCAAGTTTGAACCAAATTTCAACTTATGGATCCGGTGCATATCAGCTCTCAACCCCAAATGGCAAATTTTGGAGGATCATATCAATAGCATGCACCTTCGCAGGTTTTACACATAGCTCTTTAGAATATCCTAATTCACAAAATTACAAAAAAATTAAAAAAATTTAAACAAAAAAAAAAATCATAAAATATCAAAAATACAAAAAAATCATAAAAATAAAAAATTGTTACTTGGTGAAAACCTAGCAAATAGACGCCTTGTGACACACAAAAAAAAAAGTTAAAAAAAATAATTCGTCCAATGGTGAAAACCACTTCGGTGGCGCCCTGGGCAAGTACCATGGTGAAAACTGGGTCACTGATGCCATGTGTAGAGACATTGCTCCTCCCTCCTTCAAGATTCCATTTCATCCTTTCACTTTGCACACACTCACAACCTCTTCATCCATAATAAACTTTACACATTCCCATCATGGCTTGTTATTGATCTACCCAAGATTGGTTCGCCATTCATAATAAACCTCCCTTTTCACCCCTTTTCATCCATAATAAATCAGCTCCTATCTGTGGCTAAGGAAAATCCTATGTCTAGTGATGGGTGTGGAACTAAGAGCATCACACGTTTCGAGGAGTACAGTTTCTTCTACTTTTCTTCAGTCTATCCGCGCACAATCCGCAATAAAGTAGCACTTGCATTGCCAATCTGCAATAAAGTTCCATCTTCTTCTCAATAAAGTATCAGTTTCAGATGAGACACATCAACAACAATGGGCTTCAATAAATCAAATCTTTCAACAGACTCAGACAACATATGGTTCAGTGCTATCTATCCTTTTGTGAAAGTAAACATTGTGACCACAATCAAATAAGACTTATATAAGTGACAAGAGACACTAAACTTGAGGACTACAGTGGATGTTGGTGTCGACTCTTGGTTTTCTTTTGATTTTATCTTTAGGTGAAATGTCTTTTAGCTTTTCTGGGATATCTTTGACTAGAGATTTTATCTCCAGGATGTCTTTGACTAGAAAGGCGAGGATGGGGTATCATCACCTATTTTTCTTTGTTGTCTGCATATTGTCTCTTAGTAATGCTATGACTTGTCCAAGGATATGAGGACACTGAGAGTCTAGTATGAACTGGGGCATTCCTTGTTTGTGACTGTCTTATCTCCATGCAAACAGGTACAATTACTTTCTGGGTCGAACATATGCCTCGATTGTCATAACCTACTTGCCATAATAAATCTTAATGATGATAACGCACAAGAAGCTCTTTCACTTTCATATCTTCTACCTTCCATCCCCCTTTCTTGATTGACTTCCATCATCCTTCTTGAGTCCATGTAGCCTGCTATCACACAACTGAGTATAATGACACGGCAAAAACATTTGCACCTCATGTAGTTGCACCTACATTACCACATATTAAGCATTTCATACATACATATAGATATCACAATTGCATCACATCCTGCACACAACACATGTTAGCACATCTTACATTTTTATCATGTAAATAGTCATTTGCATTATCAAATTCATTGACATTTCATACATTCACATTCACATTCACATTCACATTGGCATAACATTTAAAAACATAAAAGAACAAAAATATTGCATTGCATCATATACATATTTGCATCCATATCATAACCATCACATAGAAACATACATCATGAAACATCTCATCACATAGGTACACATGCATATAGCTGCCACAAATATGAATCATCTCATATATATACATATAATCATAAGTGTCATGATACAATGATGTCAAAATCATATGGCTATAATCACCCAAAGGTGTCTACATCATCATACAAAAATGGTACAAAACTGATACATAGGAACCCACTGATCACTCCTACCAGTACTGCTGGTAGTGCTAATCCTGTCTGTGTCATGGTATCCCAAGCCACATGTCCAGCCCTCATCTCCAGTCCTAGATCCTGAAACACTTATCTCAGTGCATCCCTATCTCTGTCTCGATCGTAGGGTACTAACTCCCCATCAATCAGTATCCTCAGAATCCTGTACACATCCTCCAAGGTGACTGTCATCTCACCCATCGGCAAATGGAATGTGCATGTCTCAGAGTGCCATCTCTTAGCAAGTGTAGTCAGCAATTGCATGTTTGCCTAAAACTCAGGCACATATAGAATGAATCTCAAACCCATAACCTCAATCACGGTTCTGTCCTCAAATGTCAGCTCTGGTCGTAACCTCTGAGTCGATGGGAATCTCTCCCGTGACTCCAGCATAGGTAGGTAATCCTACAGTCAAGCAAATCAACTGTGTCAGTTAAAGTGGTATTTGTGAGATTTTGCTAAGATCAAGAGGCAATGGAAAGCACAAATAAGAGAGAACAAAATAGATGATAGAAATAAACTGTATTCTATCAAGATGAAAAATATGATCAATTGGATCATTAAGCATTACATACAATGAATATAATCCTACTTATATAGGCAAGGCTATATCGATATGTGAGCACACAAACATGACATGTGGCTCAATAAGAAACAAGGGTAGGTAGGAAATAGGTGTAGGTAGGTAGGATAAATAATATAATAGTCCACATGAGGTGGATCACCCACTGAATGTGGAGTGTAACAACAATATCACACCATAAAAGGTGGAAATTCTCCTCCACACACTATCCCAATGTGGCACAAACACCCAAGTGTCTCATACCCAAACTATTATGAAATGCATTTCCTAAGTAAACTTAAGTATAGTGTAATAATATCCATGATGAATAATTAGTTACACCAACACCCCCCCTTACGTGCAACTTAGGGGAATGCACTAAAGTCTACAATGCAACTAAGCAATGAAAAATGGGTCCCAGCTACTAGGCCATGTTAGGTACCCATGTACAAATGCAAATGCATGCAAACCAATGAAATGAAATCTCTCACAAAGCAGGGAAAGAGAGAAAAACCCAATGGGAAAAAACCCTCCCCCAAAAGAGAGATGAAAACTAGATACAAAGAACTCTCATAGAAGTATGTGAAGGACAAAACCCCATGTGAGGAAAAATTCCTCCCCATATGAGAGAAGAATAGAAGCTAGGAAGCCCCCCCTCAATGTGGAATCTGCACCAATGATAGAAGCTCGATGAATGAAGAAACTACACCACGAACGTCGAACAAAATTCCTCCCCTTAGGAAGAAACAAAACCAAAGGTGTATCCATGAAGTCTCCCCAATCATGAAGGGAAGATGTATGAAGAAAACTCATGATGAATGGAATCTCTTAAAAATGCTCAAGTATCCCCATGCCGATGCTGAAAGATACCTCCTCCAAAGGTGGTAAACTGTGCCACACTGCTGAAAAAGGCACTCCAAGATCTAGTGGAGATGGATATAGAACATGTCCCAAAGACTCACATGTCTTCTCAAAAAATAAAGAGACCTCCTCCAACTGATGTACATAGGTATCCACAATCATGTCAACCTCGAAAGAATGATCATGTAGAGAATGAACAAGAGGGTCAGAGTGTTCCCTCGCAACAATCGAAGAAGGATCACCTTCATGAAAGAGAAGATGAATGTCATCAATGATGTCTCCCAAATCTGCAATGTAGGATTCCATAAATAAACTTGCAATGTCTGTCAAGTAATCATTCCATGAATCTGAAGCTGGAAGACAATGAATATCTTGCTGCACTGAATCACATGAAGGCAAAATTGTCGCACTATCTGCATCACCAGGTGCAATAGGTGATGTGATATCAATATGAGGAGATGAAATACAAGGCTAAAGAATGGGGTCACATGTGAGAATCCCCATGTTCAAGTGTCCAAAATTCTCCTCAAAAATTGAACCATCACAAGAAGTTTGATCATCATGTGTAGAATCATCAAATGTGAAATCATCATCATCAACAAAATCTGAAAAGGAGTATAACCGAGATGCATGATCAACCACCCCAGTCACAATGATAGCTCTAGTCTCCAAGTCTCTAATGAAAACTGACTCAGGTGTGAACTCCACAACTCTCTTAGTTGTGCCATGTGTGATTTGATAGATAGAAAGGAGATTGTTTGTCAAGTGGGGTACACACAACACATTATTGAAGGAGTTATCCCCAATGTCAATAGATCCTTTCCCAATCACATCCATGTATGTATGATTGCCCATCAAAATCTATGGCATGGTGCAAGGCTCAAATGTAGAGAACATAGACTGCGAAGATGCCATATGATGAGAAGCCCCTGAATCTAGAAGCCATCTCTCTGAATCATGACTGATAGTAGCACATAGAGCTTTTCCTTTTCTTGTCCCAAAAAAGTGAGTCTTCCCACTTGTAGAAGCCATGAATGCTTGCCCTTTTCCTTTTGAATGTGAGGAAGTGGAAGTTGATGAATCATCCTTCTTGTAGACATTAGGCAAATCAATGTTATGCTTTTTGATGATATGTGTGAGCTCATCAATCTTCTTAAAATGGCAATGATGCTCCTCATTACCAAAATTTTTACAATAGGCACAAGTAGGTCTCTCCCTCTTTGGTGAATTATCTCTCTTGGAAGAGGATGTATCTCCTTTTTGTGGAGAAGATGGTGCTTTGTCCTTAGGCTTTGATTGCCATTTCTTCTTGTTTAAGTTGTCCTTTCCTTGATTTCCTTTGTTCCCTTGATTTGCCACTAATGCTTGAGACTTAGATGCCTTAAGAATGCCCATGCTTATCAACTTAGTCTGTTCCATCATCAACATTTCATTGAAAGCATCAAATGTAGGCATTGTGTAGCTTGAACCCATTGTCATCCTATGGGTTTGGAAACTAGAAACAAATGCTACATATTCTTGTGGAAGCTTGCCTATCAAGTTGAATATCAATTGAGTATCCTTCTTATCAATGCCACAATCTTTGAGTTGTGCCCTCAACTCATTTGCCTTAGTGACATAATCTTGTATATTATCAAAGTTCTTGGGATCTAACATGGTGAGATCACTATCAATCTGATATCCCCTAATCTCATCAACTTGACCATACAAGTCTTGAAAGTTTTTCCAAGCATCCTTGATTAGAGTACACTTCTCAATATGAAAAATGAGATCCTTTGATACATATTTTTTAAGGTACCAATTGCCATGATATTTTTAGTGAGCCAATCCAAGTGACCAACAGGATCAATCTTAGGATCAACGGGAGCAACAATAGTTCCATCAATGTAATGAGTTAGTCCTTTTTTCCATAAGTTTACTCCATGCATCAATTTTCCAAGTAGCATAATTATGAGGACTTAAGAGAGGAAACTTAGAACAACCCATAGCAGCAAAAAGGAAGGAACACAAAAGCACAAAAGCACAAGAGACACCCCCCCAAAATGATGATTTTGGCACTTTATATGTAGTATGTGTACAATAGGCCACTTGAAAAACAAGGCTAAGTGGACTTCTGATTTCAATTTACAACTTCTCAAAATGAGATCTAAGAGACTTCAACAAATACTGCTAGTGATCTAAACTGAGATCCAAGCAAAATGCAAGTACCAAATATGCCAAAAATGGCCAAATAATGAAAGTACAATTTCTACTTAAAATTACTGCAAACAAATGGCAGATTATGAAAGTAGATGAAAAAATATGCACTTTCAAAAAAAATGGCACCTGAAAAGGAGTCCATATGAGCCCAAATGAAGCCTCCAAAGTTGTAAAAATTGGGATTTCATGATTTCTGAAAAACCTGTATCCGAGAAATAGAAAAATCTTACACCATTGTATAGATCACAAAATTCTACCCCAAAACAAAAAAAATTGCTTGAAAAAAGGAGTTCGAATGAGTGAGATATCACTATTTGAAAATCGCTTGCAAAATTATAATTTCTGAAAAATTTCTGCCGCAGCGTCAAACTTCAAATGCCTCTAGATTTGGCTTCCGAAGTCTGATTTGGATGAAACAAAAGGCAACACTAAATTTATGGGTCCTCCTCAAACCAATGGTAACCTTAGATTTGGCCCATCAAGCTTCAATAATAACCTGCAATAAAAAACTCCAAAATACACAACCCCAAATAGCATCAAATTTCTCTCAATTAGCAAACCAATGACACTCTTATGGCTCTGATACCATGTGAGATTTTGCAGAGATCAAGAGGCAATAGAAAGCACAAATAAGAGAGAACAAAATAGATGATAGAAATAAAATGTATTCTATCAAAATGAAAAATATGATCAACTAGATCATTAAGCATTACATACAATGAATATAAGCCTGCTTATATAGGCAAGGCTATATGGATATGTGAGCACACAAACATGACATGTGGCTCAATAAGAAACAAGAGTAGGTAGGAAATAGGTGTGGGTAGGTAGGAGAAATAATATAATAGTCCACATGAGGTGGATCACCCATTGAATGTGGAGTGTAACAACAAGATCACACCATAAAAGGTGGAAATTCTCCTACACACACTATCCCAATGTGGCACAAACACCCAAGTGTCTCATACCCAAACTATTATGAAATGCATTTCCTAAGTAAACCTAAGTATAGTGTAATAATATCCATGATGAATAATTATTTACACCAACAGTATTCCTTGTTCATTACAAAATGCTGCTTATTATCCTAGTGCTTATGGTACTCTATCCTAGTGACACTCCCTGTTCATCACAAAGTGTTGCCTTTTATCCTAGTGGAACTCCCTATTCATCACAAAGTGTTACTATTTATCCCAGTGGTACTCCCTGTTCATCACAAAGTACTACATTTTTGCACTCCCTATTCATCACAAAGTGCTGCTCTTTTTAGTAATCCATGTTCATCACAAAGTACTATGTTTTGGCATTCCCTGTTCATCACAAAGTACCTCAATCTATCTTATCCCTAGAGGACCTGCTTGAGTGTATCCTCTCAGTAGCTTATCCAATCGACAGCGTATGTTCATTATAGAACTGCTGATTTTGCCTAGAAGACACAAACGCGCCTTCATGACATAAACACGCTTACATATTGCACAAACGTGCCTGACACAAAACGCAGATGCACCTTAATGTTTTTCCTCCTGCTTGACATTTTTCTAGACATACCTAATGCACATTTATTACCCTACCTAACTATTACTACTTATCAAGTTTCCATTAGTTTTTATATTCAAAGTCATACTATATACTCTAGTTGGTTAGCACTACCAAATCATGGAGTCAGTATACATAGAGAAGTCGGTATGCACAGTCTAGTCGGTTATAGAGGAAAGCAGTCACAGAACACAGTATACACCGAGTTGTCTACCGAGTATCTTTTTGAGACTACCGAGCAGCAAAGATGACACACCAAGTTGATATACACCGAGTGAAACATGTTACTAGATACATTGAACCTGGACATGCATATGAAAACGTGTTACAAGATCGAGGCACATCTAACCATTATTACATTGGAAATTGCACCAGAAGATTGTGTATGATTTTGAGATCAATCTAACGAATGAAATATTTTGTATAGTTATTCATTCGAGGAATCATGTTTGTAAGATCAAAGCAATGAATTGGATCACCATCTTAAGAGATCTATTTATACAGCATGAGTTAAGGGTGTATATATGTGTGTAAGAAGACTATTACAGAGACACAGAGGTCACCGAGAAGGTTTTAAGAGAATAGTCGAAGAACAGAGTAAATAGAAGGGTTTACCGAGTTACCATATGGGTTACCAAGGTATGCTATAAGCAAGGTAATCTATTCTGAGCTCATAGAATCTGCTATAACATTTCAGATGTAAAGTTGCAGATATTTGTAATGATTTTATTGTAATATTGTGAAGTTGAAAGAGAAACCTTTAACAAGGTAAAAAACTCTAATCAAGTCTATAAATTGTAAAGCCTCTAACTAGGTGCAACATTCAAAATAAATGTTGTAAAATCCTCTAGCAAGGTAGATCTAACAGATCTTGTTACTCCTAATAGGGTAAGCTATCAGAAATAGCTAAAATGTAGCTCTAACCGAGTACTCTTTATTATTGCAGTAGTGAAGTTGTGGGTGCCATCCCCACCACAGTTTTTCTCTCTAACCAAGAGTTTTTGCGTAACCAAAATATATGTGTTATGGAGTGAATCATGTATGATTGTTATCTATTTGCTTTAACTTTATTTTATGTTACTGCACTATTCTGTTTATGCATAACAATAAAGTTATTATTCAAGAAAAGTTTTGGAGTACTGATTCATCCCTCCCCTCTCAGTACATTAGCTTTCCATAGTGGGCCTAACAATTGGTATCAAAGCTTGAATCTTGGAAAAGGGTTTAACTACCTAAAGAGAAAGATCTTATCAATGGTTGGCTATAAACAATCTCAGAGGATTGTATATTTGCAAGAAGAGCTGGATCATGCTAATCAAGTGATTGCAGACATGCAAAGGAAAATGCAAAAATCTCTAAAAGTAAGAAGAATATTATCTGATGACTTGCAGGATTCTCAAGAGTTAGTGGAACAAATTGAGACATCATCTGAGAACAGTATATCTGAAGAGACTTTAGAAATGATTGGGGTATTGAAAGAAAAAAACAAGGCATTGGCTGATCAACTAAAAGCAATGAAAAGAGAACATGAATATTTTAGCACACAAATGACTGAAAATCTAGATGCATTAAGGACAACTGAGAATAAAGCAAGAGATCTAGAAAGAGAGAAACAACAACTTGAAGTCTTAGTATCTGATAAAAATGATGAAATCATAAGGTTGACTGGGATTCAACAAAATATGACAGATCAACTAGGTTATGCACATCATGAAGCAATTCTGAAGAATGATGAGAATCAAGCATTGAAACTTGAAGTATCAAGGTTGACCGATGAACTTGAAACAGAGAAGAAATCCAAAGAAACACTGAAGAAGAGTTACAAAGCATCAAAGATGTTGGATGAGCAATTGAATACAAGAAGACCCAACAAAGATGTAGGACTCGGTTACAAAGGAATTCATACTACCGAGAGAGGAGAATCATCAAAGCAAGCTAGAAACAGGAATAACATCAAAAGAAAGAAGCCTATTTGCTACTACTGTGGAAATCAAGGTCATACTGCCAACATATGCCAAATCAGAAAAGGTAAGCAATTGAATATCACTAAGTCCAATGGTTATTGTTACAATTGCAATAAATATGGTCACACATTTAACCAATGTAGGACAAAGTCTATTAACAACTATTAGAAGACAAAATACAAAGGGTTTTGTAGAAACTGCAATAGATATGGACATAGTACTGAGAAGTGCTGGCTTAAGCAAAAGAACTACATGTGGTTTGCACACCGAGCAAACACTAGAAGTTACCGAACTCACACAGATTCTTATAGGCAATATGTAGCAGTACCATGGGATTACAATACAAGGATATGGTGTGAATGTTGTGGAAGATATGGACATATTAGTGCCAACTATTTTATAAGGTTTGGAATGAACAACCGAAGATCATGGAGAAATTCTGGTATGGCATGTTTTCATTGTCACAAAGTTGGATATTTAGCTGGAGATTGCAAAGATCAACCTAGAGGAGACACTGAAGAAATAAAAGAAAAATTAAAGATGATTTGGAAAAAGAAGGAAATTGTGTCAAATGAAGAAAGCACCTTACCTACCGAGTTAGGTGCACCTATTCCAAATTAATCAGAAAAGGTATGAAGGGACTGCATTCTCTGAAGGTTAAAATCATAACAGTTCCTATTCTATTATGTACTAAATTCAAAATTTGCATAGTTAAGATGCATTAGTAAGTTTGAAATTCTATCAAAAGTACTTTACAAGAAACCTATCAAGTCGGTGAATACAGGAAGCCTGTCAAGTCGGTAAATAAAGAAAATTTGGTTACTCGGTTAAAACAAAAAGGAGAGTAAATCGGTTAAAGGTGAACTGAGTGCATTTAATGTTTTGACCTAACCTGAACGGAGCCCAATAAGATATTTTGTGTACTTAAAAGCATTTTCGCGGTCATTTACATTCACCAAGTTTTCAAAAGAGCAGAGCAGAGCGATTCCAAGGCGATCAAACTTCATTCAAAGCAAATTCAATGTATTTACATCAAATCTCATCACACTGTTAAGCTAGCTTACCGATCTTATCAAACTGTTATTATCTGCTGAGTGTGAAGTGTCTGTCGTTTGTAAACTGTCAAACCCTAAGGATAGTTTGCTAAGTTTTACCTGAAATCTACAATGGCACCCAAGATCCAAGATCCCATGGTTGTCAAGAATATAGAGAAGCCCTCACTAAAATACACTTTGACTCCTAAAGTCACCTCTGAACCGGATGACAAAACTGCCTTTTCACTCATCCCGGATCGAGTCTTATTAGTTGAAGATGTGAGATTTTTCACCAAATGCCGTGTTGAAGAACTCAGTCATGTTGAGATTAGTGACACCTATGATGAATTATGTACCGATGGTGTATTAAACAACAAGTATGAACACATCAGAATCAAGGGATTGACTGAAGCCCTAACCTACCCTCGTGTGCTCAAGCCCCAATGGGTTAAGTTTGTTTTGAGCAGAGTTCATGATGATTTCATGTGGCTAGAAGAGCAACCATTCAAAATCACCAAGGAAATCATTCATGTGATCACCGATTATCCTATCTATGATCATGCACGAGCTCAGAAGATGATATCATAGAAGGAATTAATCAGTTTAACTGGAGTAGAATCTGATTATAGAGGACTG
Source organism: Cryptomeria japonica (assembly GCF_030272615.1). Classification (NCBI taxonomy): domain Eukaryota; kingdom Viridiplantae; phylum Streptophyta; class Pinopsida; order Cupressales; family Cupressaceae; genus Cryptomeria; species Cryptomeria japonica. The sequence continues at coordinate 5,000,904 of NC_081409.1, forward strand.
AAACTGAACAATGTCACTGATCCAGAACTTAAGTTTTCTATTAGAGTAATTGGTTACTGTTTCTTCCAATCAGCAAGGGAAAATAGTGTACCTTGTGCCGTAGTTGACTTAGCCTATAAAATTGTGAAAAAGGGAATGAAAGTTGACTTATGTGAAGTGTTAGTGAAGAACCTATTTGAGAATTTGAACACAATAAGGAAGCCGAAGAAAAACAACTCGGCAAATACACTGAAGTTTGGTTCACTTCTTGTATGCATGCTTTTCTACTTTGAGAAATTCTTTCCATCAGTCGGTAAATTAGTTTGGGAGCTACACCAACCAATCACCCATTAGATTAATGACTTTATCAAGAAGTTGGGAGATAATTTCAATGATATAATGGATGACTACTTCAGAAAATTTCAAGAGAAGATGCACAACAGGTACCGGATTCCACCCCAGCTAGTGGAGAAATATAAGGATGATATATGCTTTGAGGCAGATACTGATTACTGTTATGTGAATGCTATGGAACCAAGAACTCAATCTTTGCCACCTATGGGTTACGAGATTGACTTTGATATCACACAACAACAAATTGATGCATATCTTTCATTACCAAGGCATGCTATCGAGCTAAGATATGGAACCTATGAAGAGGTGAAGGGAAAAGTAAAAATGAGCATTGTAGTACCCAAGGCTACAAGAAAAGCAACAAAGATGATAAAGGTTTTAACGGAGAAATTCAGAGAAGATTCTTCCTCCACACCTATCAAAGGCACTCTTTCCATCACCAAAGAGGAATCTGAAGCTCAAGAGGCAGCTATAACACTGAGCACTGAATTACCTAAGGGTAAAGTGTTGAAGAGAAAGAAATAGGACATTTCAAAGGACCTGCCAACTCCTCCAACAAAGAGACCTAACACTAGAGCATCAGCTACATCACCGAGTAGGAAACAAAAGAGTGTTACTGCTCCCAATGTAGCCAAGACCTACAAGAAATCTACTTGGAGACTCATTCTGGCATAAGAGTCTAGTGATACAGAATCCGAAGATGCAAACAAATTCCAGATTGTAAAGAGAAAGAAGGTAAATATACATAGTGTTGAAAACTTCTGTGCTAATCTAAAAGAATATGGTGGATTTGCAGGATTTAGATATGTCAAGTATGAGACTAGGAATAATGATGAGAAGAGACAAATTAAAGAAGCTATTATTTGCACACTTCTAAAGTTTCGGCTAGCTCCATTAGAACTAGTAAAGTCACTTTTAAATGAACTTTACTTGCATATTGATAATAGGTGGAAATATGCAATAGACTCAGAGAAACAAATTAGAGAAAGAATCTAGTCCATCTATTTCCTGATATGTCTGTAGCAAAAATAAAGGAACATTTGACAACCTACAATTCAAAATTTCTTGTCAAACAGAGAGCCTTAAAACTGATGAATGGGCTATATATTGACGTAGAGAATGAGACAAAAGCAAAATGGGAGGAAATCTTCAAAACTAAAGATGCCGGTGAACAATCTATAGTTGAAATTGTTGATGTCACCAAGCACGATCCTGATGTCACCGAGCACGGTCCTGATGCTACCAAGCAAAACCCTACTGACACTATTCAAATTGATGAAGATGTCATGGATACAGAGGAACAGGAGCAGGAAATGATAGAAGGCACTACATATGCAAAACTTGTATCTAGTGAATCCGTTTTAGAACAAGTTCAGGCTTACCCACCAATAAATCAACCTGTCTCTACCAAAGCTCCTCAGGATACAACACAAGGCACTGAAGGTCACCAGTCTGAAGCAGTAGAAGGTACAACTCAAGAACAGACCTCTCAAGCATCCTCGAGCACCGAAAATGTAGCAGCTGAGACACCCAGTACTGAGACACTGAAAGACACTACATCAGCTACAGGAACCGACCGAAGTGTTGCCTCTACTGAGCAACCTACCGAGGGTCAACAAGCCTCTCAAGATATTGTCTTGGTCCAACAGACCAAAGGTAAAGAGAAGAAGGTAAAAAAGCATAGTTTCAAAGTTGATTTATCTAAACCAATAGTGTTGCCCAATATGGATATATCAAAATTAAAGGGGAAAGCACTCATTGATTTCGGTGAACTATGCAAAGCAAAGGCCGAACAAGAAAAACAGATGGCCATTCAAAAGAAGAATAAATTACTTCAGAAAGTTAAGACACTACTGACAGATATGCTACCTACAGCTACAGTGTCAACCGACGCAGCCATCCACATTCAACTGGATGAACTCCTTAATCAAATAGAAACATCTGGAGTTGATGCATCTAAGTACTTGAGCAAGCTAAAAGACAAGGAGCTTACTGCAAAAATGATAGAAGAGGTACAAAAAGCTCTAGCTATTGGGAAAGTCAAGCTTGTCAAATTCATTGCTGAGTTGTCCCCACAACTCAAGCATATTCTTTATTTATTTCAAAAACTTTGCACATTTTCTATATTCATTAAAGATATCAAGAATAAAACTGATGCAATTGAGAAAGAGATCATCGATCTCTCAAATAAGTTGACCCCTGAGCCCAATTCAGTTCAGAATTTTTATACAAAGCTTCAACAGCTCATGGCTCAACAATTGGAACTAAGAAATGAAGAACATAAGATCGGGATGGATATAATGACACTCCAGACATTATTCCTTCCTCATCTTTCATCAGTTCAAGAACAGATTAACCGAGCTACATGCCTATCTACTACACAAGAGGGAAGCACTCTTGATGGCTTAATATCACTATTGGCTGATATTCAAGCACAAACTTCTTTAATGGAAAGTGTAAAGGATGCACTCTTTGTCGCACTCACCGACACCCGGACAAAGTATAAATCTATTTTTGATCAGTTACCACCCTCGGATGGAAATTAAGTTTTTGATGTTTGTCAAAAAGGGGGAGTGATACTATATATTTGGGGAGTGATACAGTTTTGATATAGTATTCAGAGTATTGTATACAGGGGGAGTATACTGAGCAGAGTATGTAGAGTATCCAAGGACAGTAAGCAGAGCACACAAGCACAGAACCGAGCATGCAAAATCAGAGTTATGTATAGTATAATGATAAGGGGAGTATATCTGAATATACTATTTCATTGACTATTGTATATATTGTCAAGTATAGTCATTTTTCAATGTATATAGATTCTTGAGTTATGACTTTGAAAGTAGTTTTATCAAACATCTCAACTAATGTCAAAAGGGGAGATTGTTACTACTTATCAAGTTGCCATTAGTTTTTATATTCAAAGTCATACTATATACTGTAGTTGGTTAGCACTACCGAATCATGCAGTCGGTATACATAGAGAAGTCGGTATGCACAGTCTAGTCGGTTACAAAGGAAAGCAGTCACAAAACACAGTATACACTGAGCTGTCTACCGAGTATCTTTTTGAGACTACTGAGAAGCAAAGATGACACACCAAGTTGATATACACTGAGTGAAACGTGTTACCAGATACATTGAACCTGGACATGCATATGAAAATGTGTTACAAGATCGAGGCACATCTAACCGTTATTACATTGGAAATTGCACCAAAAGATTGTGTATGATTTTGAGATCAATCTAACCAATGAAATATTTTGTATAGTTATTCATTCGAGGAATCATGTTTGTAAGATCAAAGCAATGAATTGGATCACCATCTTAAGAGATCTATTTATACAGCATGAGTTAAGGGTGTATATATGTGTGTAAGAAGACTATTACAGAGACACAGAGGTCACCGAGAAGGTTTTAAGAGAACAGTCGAAGAACAGAGTAAATAGAAGGGTTTACCGAGTTACCATATGGGTTACCAAGGTATGCTATAAGCAAGGTAATCTATTCTGAGCTCATAGAATCTGCTATAACATTTCAGATGTAAAGTTGCAGATATTTGTAATGATTTTATTGTAATATTGTGAAGTTGAAAGAGAAACCTTTAACAAGGTAAAAAACTCTAATCAAGTCTATAAATTGTAAAGCCTCTAACTAGGTGCAACATTCAAAATAAATGTTGTAAAATCCTCTAGCAAGGTAGATCTAACAGATCTTGTTACTCCTAATAGGGTAAGCTATCAGAAATAGCTAAAATGTAGCTCTAACCGAGTACTCTTTATTATTGCAGTAGTGAAGTTGTGGGTGCCATCCCCACCACAGTTTTTCTCTCTAACCAAGAGTTTTTGCGTAACCAAAATATATGTGTTATGGAGTGAATCATGTATGATTGTTATCTATTTGCTTTAACTTTATTTTATGTTACTGCACTATTCTGTTTATGCATAACAATAAAGTTATTATTCAAGAAAAGTTTTGGAGTACTGATTCATCCCTCCCCTCTCAGTACATTAGCTTTCTATATTGGTCCTAACACTAACATGCATTTATGACAACATTTATTGCGACAAAGTACAAGGAGGTTTTGCAGTACTCACCGGCTCTCCTGCATCTGCTGGCCTCTGAAATCGGCGAACGTGATTGAATCTGTGCACCAAAGCCATCGTTGCTGACTGCTACTTCTCTATTCTCTCTCTGCACTCTGATCTCTTGGATGTGTGGATGACAATGAGGATGTTTTCCCGTTGTGGTCTATCTTATCACCTGCTCTAGCCCTACCCCTCGTTTCCCGAGTCAGTCTTCTTCATCCCATGACTCTGTCACTCTATCCGGTCAGTCCATTCTACCCTTTATTTCTTATCGAGAGATTGTTTGCGATCTTTCCAAACATTTTCATCCAATCTCTCGAGGGGGCATATCATTCCCATCTTGGGGCAACTTTTTATAAGTTCATCTTATCTTCTTTGAAACAACGCGACAAGCTGCATTGTCTCAAAGAGGGGCAAAATGTAGACACCTAAAATTGTCCAGTCTAATTAAATAAATATCTTTATTTATTTAATTACTTTAGCCTAATTCTTCTATTAATTAAATAAATCTTTATTTATTTAATTAATTCATTTATCCTCTTCTAGCCTTATTTCTCATTTAAATAAATACATTTATTTATTTAAATTATCCTTTTCCCTAAATTAAATAAATATCTTATTTATTTAATTGATCCCACTTCCTCTATTAATTAATTAAATCTTTATTTATTTAATTAATTCATTAGCCTTTTCTACCTATGACACATGTCATTCATCTCTTAATTCCTACACTACCTACCCTCTCATTATTTTCTTATTTCTTCTACCTACCCTCTAATCATAGCCGACCATTTATCTTTTACACCTCTCAATCTTATCCCTCCATTTCTTATAGTGTCTTCTATATAAGGAGATGCTTCCTTCATTATCAATCCTATGCATCCTAATCATTCAATCTACACACATCCTATGCATTCTATTGAAGCAACCTAGCATTCGATCTTTCATATGCAATCCTACTTGCAACCATATTTCCGTTCTTTGTTGAGCTCTTGTGCACACATAAAATTTGAGAGCAAATATATGAAGCAAGATCAATGGAGATAGGAAGAATGGAGATCCAAACCCTATTGGACATGTGATGGTATAATCTTTGTGATTTCATTTGATTTACATTGTCTTAGGTAATCTTCATATGTTATGGTGTATCTTTGTTGTTGTTAGGCTAGGGTTTTGTGGTTGAATTCATTATAGTCTTTCAATATTGTTGTTATCCATTTTCACCATATACAATAGCAGTGCTTTGTTCCTTGAGATGAAGATTCAAAAGTTTCTCTAGGTCTTGCAAACTCTTCCCTGGTTGAGACTACATCCGAAGATGTAGGATAATCTTCCCTAGTCATGGGAAGACCATATGCCTCTAAGATTTTAGCTTCAAACACTTACACTCTCAATCCCTTAATGATTACTTCATTAATCTGGAATGTAGCTGCAAATTGCTTAGTCATTTATTCATTAAATTTTGTTAGCTTTAAGTAGAAATGTATCCAACCTGACCTCTCAAAAAGTGACAAGAATTATTCATCTGTTAGCAATAGTGTATGGTCTTTCAACTCTTTCTTGACAATGTCACCACCCATCCTTTATACTTGCTTAAAAAGTCCTTTTGTCAATTGAATCATCCTAATTTTTCTTTGAACTTCTAGAATTCACAATAAATCTACCAAATTGTAGACTTCAAAACTCCTAGACTATTGGTAAACATTGGAATTTAATTTTTCCACTTTCCTTTCATAGGTAAATCAAATGAATGTAATGCCTAATGCCTACCTTTCTAAAGAAAATTATATGAAATAATAATTGTAATTAATGTTAAGTTCACAAGCCAAGTCAAGAACTTTGCCAATAATTATTAATTTTTTTTGGTGACAGAGAAGGCATTCAAACATTATGAAAATTCTAGTTGCCCCCCAAAAAATAATTGGGTAGCTAGAGTTTATTTAACAAGCAAGGAAACTAAGCAATGCTGTGATAGGGATGAACAAGTCACGTTTCTCCTAAATTCCAAACTCATTCTATTGAGTATATGGTGTAGGTAATTTGGGATATTTACCAACCTATTATAGTGTAGATGACTAAATAACATGAAATAAATTGTGTAAAGGAGAGATTGCCTTCAATTACAAGTGAAGTACCCGATCACATGGATTTCTACTTCCCTCCATAATGGAGGTAAGGATAGGCACTTTATTCCTTGAGATGAAGAATTGAAACTTTCCCTTGGTCTTTCAAACTCCGCCTTGGCCGAGACTACATTTGAATATGTAGGATATACTTTCCTAGTCATGAGAAGACCATATGCCTTTGAGATTGCATCTTCAGATGCTTCCACTCCCAATCCTTTAATGATTGCTTCATTATTTTGGAATGTAGCTGCAAATTGTTTAGTCATCTCTTCCTTAAATTTTGTTAGTTTTAGGTAGTAATGAATCCAACCCAACCTCTCAAAAAATGACAAAAAATATTCATTTGGTAGCAATAGTGTATGGTTTGTTAGGTCTCTCTTGATAATGTTGCCACCCATCCTTTATACTTGCTTAAAAATTCCTTCTAACAATTGAATCAGCCCAATTTTACTTTGAACCTTAAATTCACACTAAATCTCCCAAATTGTAGACTTCAAAACTCCTAGACTATTGGTAAATGTTGCAATTTCCTTTTTCTTCTTTCCTTCCATAGGGAAATCAATTTTTTTTTTTGTCTAATGCCTACCTTTCTAAAGAAACTTGTCTAAAATAATAAATGCAATTAATGTTAAGTTCATGAGCCAAGTCAAGAAGTTTTCCGATAATTATTAAATTTTTTGGTGACATAAAAGGCATTTAAACATTACGAATATTCTAGTTGTTTGCCCCCAGCTAAAAGATTAATTTATCCTCAAATTTATGACAAGAGGGTAAGGAGTACTGGAGTAATTAGAATATTATCTAATTATTTAATTAATTTGGTCATTTAATTACTTTATTCACTTAAGCTAAACTTAGGTGTTTTAAACTTTTATTAAATTAGGCTAATAATAGCTCATGTTGTCTCATTCATTATGATTGTGAAAATTGGCACTAGCTAATTTAATTTAGATTTATTATTTGAATATAGGGTTTCATTCATCCTTTTCATAAGGATTCATTCATTCATTGTAACATAATTCTTTTGTGCAATCAATATATAATTCTCTGATTGTTGAGCATATTATTCTTTCTTGATCTCCATATTGTGACAAGTGGTGTCCTTGCAAATTATGCTTTGCTTGTGAGGTTAAATCATACACTTCTGCATGGTATTAGAGAAGATCTTCTAAGTTCCTATCCATATTCTTGAGGGATCTAGCCTTGACATAATTATTTGTGCACTTTGGGCTCAAACAGAGGTTGCCATAATGTTCATAGTGTCTCAAAACCTATAGATCAACTGTTGTTTCATCAAAATTTGAGTAGCTAAAATTTTGGGCTCAAATAGAGGTTGCCATCATGTTCGCAATGTCTCATTAGAAAGTGACCATGGGTACAAAACTTGAGCCTACAGGTGCTAATGAGAAGAGAAAGTGATTCAATAGGTGTGACAAGGCTTTTGGGACATTATTCTTGTCTATGTCTCTAAATATTTTCTTTCATGTTGAGTCTTGCACCATACCCAATTAGATATAGACTACATTGGAGTCCTTGCTTGGGAGGAAAGATGCATTGCAGGGATATCAGTTGGAGAATGAGCTTATTGGCTTGAATTTTAATAATTTTGCCTCTATATAGGACTTATTCACCAAACTTAAGTCTCTCATACTACAATTGCAATAGTGTGGTATTTAGAAGGATAAATCCAAGTTGATTTTGTCCATCCTTGCCATGTTTGGTCTTGATTATTCAGTTTTTGTTTCTAGATTTTATGCGACCAAAGATGCATTTGGTTCTAGGTACACTATTCCTTCACTTGATGAGTTTTCTTCTCAACTTACTCAAGAGAAAACAAATTTGATTTAGATGGGTCGATTGAAGTCTACAAAATCACAAGCTCTTCTTGCATCCTAGGGCACCACAGATTAGAAGGCTTCACATGAAAAAGGTAAGAAACAAAAACACAAGGATTCCAAGTCTCATGTACATTCCAAGGACACACAATCACAAGATTATTAAAATTCTTCTTCATCTTCTAAGAGGTCTTCATCATTTAAGGATAAGTCAAAGTTTGCAAACTACACTAAGATAGGACATGATAAGCATTGATGTTATGCAAAAAAAAATTATGATTTTTATAACCTTCTCTTGAAGCGTAATATTGAACCACTTACATCTATTTAATCCTCTTCAACCACTTCACTATTAGAATCAATGGAAGTCTCAAAGACACTAAGAAGGGGGGGTGAATCAGTGTCTAACCGGTTAGGAGAATATTTAAACTTATTAAGAACTTTGTATCCCAAAACAATGTACCGGTAAATAAGAATTAATGCAGCAAATAAGAATAATAGAGACAACATAGAGAACACACCATAACACAAGATATTAACGAGGAAAACCGGTGTGGGAAAAACCTTGGTGGTATTTGTGACCCACAATATTCACTCACTAGCCAATGAATAAATATTACTTACAATGAGGGGCCTGCACATGCAAGAAGGCTAGCAGCCTAGAGCTCACTGCTCAATTACAAAAAGGAAGTCTCACTGACTTACAAGATGGATTATCAAAATCCAATACAATATACTGCTTCAGATCAGTATCAACTATGCCAAGTTCAGTACCAGTTTAAGCTCAGTCTATAACCAAAAACCTTCGATGTCAACTATATCACCGTATACAAAAATATCATCTATACTCTCTCTCTCATCATCTATCATATCAAAATGACCTATAAAATCTCATACATATATGAGTCTTTTACAAGAGATAATTACATTATAAAACAATAAACAAAAGTTTATTCCCTATCGGCTTGAGTGTCAGTATGCATTGTTGCCACTGTCAATGAAGTGCCTTCTGGTGTATGTAGAAGTCTATTGTTGGTGTCGGTAACTGCCGGTGGGATTCCAGGTGATTGCCAGTTGGTTGCCATCAATGAAAACATCAACTATTCTCATAAGAGTGTAGAATACCAACAATCTCCCCCTTTAGCATTGATGGCAACACTCATGAGAAAAATCCAAAAACTATTCCAAAAACTGAAGTCCAAAAAGTTTCCAAAAAGATGTGCTCCGCCTGAGCAAATGATCTCCTCTAAATAAGCATTTTTCTCTCCACTACTCCCCCTTTGACATCAATGACAAAGGCTGTCAAAAATAGTCGAATGAGTGCAAAAATTTCACCTCAAAGTCTGTAACCGGTTGGTTACAATTTGAAAGATATCTGCCAAAACTAGATTTAGACTCTGCATAAACCTTTTGTTGTCATTCAAGGTTGCCTTAGTTTGTTGGATCGTGTCAGTGAGATAATGAATGAGATCTTCTAGTGATCACTCTCCTTGAAGTAATGCCTTAGATATTTCTATTATCTAAGAAATAAGATTGTCCAACTTGGGACCAAGTTTATTTTTAAGTTCTCGGGTATTAGACCTTATCCTTGTCTTTTCTTTCTCAAGTTTCTCTAATTTTTCCTTAAAACCTGCCATTTTCTGCTCAAAAACTGTTATGTGTTTGGATGAGCCAATTATGTTATCAGCTATGTCATTGATTTCCTTTTGTGTTTTGCTGATCTCCTTATCTATGTCTGCTATCAGAAGGTGAGGTTTGCATGTTTCTCTATATAGCTCTTTGTACTCCAAAATTGTAGAGTTCAGTGTCGGTAATAATGTATTCAGGTGTTCTGTACACTTCTTTATGGTGTCTTCAAAGAATTTGTCCTTCTCTTTTTCAACTCTATCCTTTATTGTGTCCTCATTCACTTTGTCAATGGTTATTACATTGTCAGCAATAAATTTGGACAATGTATCCAATTTACCTAAAGAATCCTTAATATGATCTATGTTACAATTTAGTGCAATCAATTTAAGAATAGGTATAGTGTTATCAATTTCCTTGTAGGCCAATGCATTGCAATCCGTTATCTTTTTGATTGAATCCAAAAGTACCTCTGTAACATTGGTAGGTCTGGATTCACTTGCTGATGTGTCAGATGTTTGACCAATTACCTTTATTACCTATGTGCTTCCATCAGTTGTAACCATTTTACTTACATTTTCTTCTGGTGGATCAGTCTGGGTTTGCATCTCAGCCTGCAAAGGTTTCTTAGACTGTTTTGATGTCTTAGTGATTGTCGGTTTCTCTATTTCAGTGTGTACCTCTGCCTCATATTGTTTTCCTGAAAGTTCAACTGTCGGTGTCTCTATCTCCGATGGCCCTGTGCCAGCATCTATACCTTCAATAGGTTTTTTTAGTTTCTAACAGTTGCTCCATTTGGGTTAGGATCTCAATTTCAACAATTTCTACCAGATTCTCTGCTGTGTTGCCACTGTCAACATTGTCTTCCTTAACCTCTAAATTATCCTTGTCCATAACAATATTTACTTCCCGAGTATCCACATTCATGGTAAAGAGTATCATAGATTTAGGATTTGTGTCATCTTGTGTAGCACCTTCAGTGTCAATAACCAGTGGATCATCTTTGTCTATTGATGCATTATCTAAAGGTGGTGGTGGTAGATTGTCAGTAATCTTGATGTTTGGAATTCCACCAATATTTCCTTTTCCCTTCTCCTTGTCCTTCTGATACACTTTAAATGTCTTTTTTGGTCGGTTCATTTCCTCTTGTTTTTCCTTCTCCACAAAAAATATATCCCAATTATCTGCAGTCTCATCTACAATCTCTTTTACTCTTCCTGCCATTAAGCTTACTTGTCGGTGTCCACTGGCAAAAACGGATCGGTTAGCCTCAGAAATCAGTTCATCAATTTCTTCTTTTGAATTAACAGGATGTACAGCTAGAAGTTTTTCAACTTTTAGTTTCTTGTCTAATTCCATCACTGCTATCCTTTTTGCTTCCATTCTTCTATATAGTTCATTTGGTAAATCATCCACAACTTCAATTAAAACCTTTTTATATATGTCCAAGTGTAGAATTATACTATTCTTAATGCTATCCCTGTCAGAATCATTAAATATATTATACAGTTTGTGTACATTAGCCAAATTTCCATCATTAGTTATCTCATTCAATAAATCATTTAAAGAAGGGGTAACCAATTGTTGTTTCTTCTATGGTGTGAGTTTCTTGGGGGGTCCCCTTACTACTTGTTGTTTCTTTCTCGGAGTCCTTGCTCTCTTAGGTGAAGGAGAGGGTACCAGTGAAAGTTTTCTCTTCCTCCTTTCAACTCTTTTAAACTCTGCTGGTTTCTCACTATCAGTTCCAAAAGATGTGTCAACCGATGAAATATGTGTCTCTGGTTGGAGTCCTTCAAGCTCACTAGCCGATGTGCCACTAATGTTCATGACATTTTCTTTGATTTCCTTTACTTTCTTAGAAGCATATCTAATGAATTTTTCTCTTTTCTTTCTTTTCTTCAACAAATTTATATCGAAAGTAAGAAAGGAAAGGGAATGGGAAAACAAACCCAAAGGAATAAGAATACCAGTAGGGGAGATAACAAGGTAAAAAAGAAGATATTGATAGCTTCTGATGAGGATGCCAAGGACGAAAAAAATGACAATAGGAAGGGTAAGGAGGAGGATGAGATTCTGGATGTGGATCATGGTGAGGACATGAGTACTCAAGGATTGTAGAATGAGGGCCAAGAGAATAAAAGGGGAAATCCTAGTGACTGTCATGGGGATAATGATAGTATTAAGGGATTTTGTGAAACTATCAGCAACCTAAAGAATGATATTAATGTTATCAAAAATGCTACGATAGGCGAGAAGCCTCTTTCTGAAAATGTAAAGAATTAGTGGTTGCTATCAATAATGCTGAAGCTATTGAGGCCATGGTCGGTAAAATTCTTGAAATATAAAATAAGGTTAAGGAAATGGAAGGGAATAGAGAGGTGAATGGTCTGAAAACTACCATGATCAACCTGGTCAATAGAGTCGACGAGATGGAAATAACTGTGAAGAGAATTGTTGAACAAAATTTCTAGATTCTTAAGGCCTCTATGGATAATATGAATATTTTGATTAATAGATTTGATAACATTAAAGAAAAGGAGGGTGAAAAGGACCAGATGGATAAAAAAGGTCATGAGAAGAGAACTAGGGCCAACACTAGGAATCAGGGCGATATCAAGGGACGAGAGCTGGATGAATTGAAGAACTTTGCGAACAACATGAAGCAGATGGCGGCTCATGCAGAAGATATTATGAAAGATATTTAGTTGTCTCGATCTTTGTCTTTGTCTTTGTGTTGTCCTTTTGATATCCTTTTGTTGTCTTTGAGTGGCTTTATGTGTTTTGAGTTCCCTTTTTGTTTTGGTTGGGAACTGTTTTTTGTTTGGGTGATCAGGCATGGTTTTCTTCTGCTTTAATGCTTTTTCTTTCTCCTGATATGTAATAAGGTTCGGGTTCCTTTCAAAAACCTATTTTTTACTTAATCAAAACAAATTTACATGTCCTTCAATAGTCTCAGCACTACCAAATACCTTTTCTAATGGATCTCTTGGTGCTTCCAGTAAAGCTTTAGCATATGTCTCCAAAATGGTAATATCTACTTCATATCCCATCTCGATGACCCAGATAGTCCTAGGGAGTACTGCCTCCATCCATGTATCATCTCTTTTGATAACAAAACAAATTTCTTTGTTATATTTGTCTACTACACTCTGTGATAGCCTTTATCTAGTTCTCATCTTAGCTTGGAAGGTTTTGAAGTAGTCTGTTATGTTTTTGTCTCTAGCAGTTCCCATGCTGGTAAAAGCTTCTTGTAGTTGCTTTCCTACTGGTATATCATATCCAGAGTCTTTAGGTCCTGTACCGGGGATCTCTTTAGTGAAATACAACATTAAACATACCAAAATATTTCCAAAGTAGAATGTCCCTTTCTTATCTCTTTTGATCTTTTTCAAATTGACAATAAGCTCATCTTTTAGCCATTCACACACATCTATCACTGCATTGTTATTTATCATCTCATAAGCAGTCTGTATATAGAGACTAGAAACAGAGTTGAGTCTGTTGGTATGTGTGGCCTTGTAACCTAGCACCATACATACAAATCTCACATTGATGTACTTAATATCATTCACTCTCAGTGATCTATTGTCAGATGTTGCTCCGGTTAGACTTATCACTTTGTTGTTGGGAATCTTCTTTGTTTTATCAGGTCTGATGTCGGTTGAGGGTAAACTAGTCACTGCCCTAATTGCTTGTTAGGTTATTTTGCAGACAAAATCAAACCATAATAATTATCCATGTGCTTTACTTAATACAATCCTTACTACTTCCTCTAGAAATTGAGGGATATTCAGAATTTCCACAAAACCTAGAGTTTCCACAATTTTATGTTCGAGTTTAACAACACCATGCTCATCACAAATTAACTTAGTAAACATTTTCATCAATTCTTCAGAACCTAGTTCTTCTATATTGCAATGTATATAAATCCTAGGGTCTTCTGCAAATGCTACACCAATAGGAATTTTTGCAAATGCCCCTACAGAGTCATCTTGCTTGGCAATTTTGGGAATTATCTTAAACACGGGTCTAGGGAGTTTCACATTTTCCACAATGGTAGGGTTCAGAATAAACTCAGGAGCAGAAGAAGAGGCCATTGAAAAATACCTTTTACTTCTTGAAAATATTCTGAATGCCTGAAGAAATCACTTCGCACCTTCGCCTTGAATGCCTTCGCTCAGTTTTCGTGCTCTCTGCTAATTTGATTGCTTGGTGAGTCAAAAATGATGGAAATTAGCTGATTTATAATGACATTTCTTCCACCAACCACATTAAATGCTCATTGGTTAAGTGAAAACTTAACACATCTTCCGGTAAGGAAGAAATCTATCTTCTCACCATCAACCGAGGGTAATCTGCATGATTTTAAACTTGCTGCAATACCCCCAAAGGGTTACTTTTTAGTTCGATGAAGAATCTCCCGTCGGTGGAGGATTACTCTGTTCTACCAGTATAGAGATAGTTTCATCAACTATCTGATCTTTCTTCCTAATCCATTATTTGAAAATTCTTTCTTTACCTCATCTACCTTTTCTTTGCCTTTCAAACTAGATCCTTTATTGTTTGTCGGTCAAGTCTTGCTTCTACAAAATTTAGCAATATGTCCAATTTTGTTACAAGCATAACAAGTCACATTATTCCTCTGAATAGCCTTTCCATATCCTATGCCAGTTTGTGTTCTGCATTGATTAGATAAATGTTCATACCTTCCACAAACATAGCATTTCACATTCATTCTGCAATGTTCTGAATTATGACCAACTTTGTTGCATTTAGAACATTGACCGGTGGGTACATTAATATTCTGATTATTTCTGAATCTACACTGATTTTCTCTATGACCATATTTGTTACAATTGAAACATTTTCCATTAAACTTATAAGCATTAGGTTGTCTTATTGGTTTGTTCTGATCTAGATTGTTTACAGTACCAGAACTTTCTCCAACTTCAAATCCAGGTCCATTACTATCTCCATTAGGTTTCTGACTTTTCATCATGTCCTCAAGCTCCTCCGAACTTTTCTTGAATTTGTCTTTGTGTTTATTTGTAGTAGCCAACTCATTTTCCAGAGTTCCCTTTTGTCTCAAAAGCTTAGTTTCATCATGTTGCATGTGAACCAGATCTGTCTTTAGCATATCATTTTCATGACTAAGTCTTAGATTTTCATTTATAGCATCATTGAGTCTCCTAGTCAAGTCTTCGTCATTCTTTTTCCTATCTTCAATATCTTTACATAACCTCATAGTCATATCTTGCATTTCATTTTTCATATTACTGTTTTCTTGTCTCAACTTGTTTGCAAGTTCTCTAAGAGTTTCCTTTTCATCATCATCTTTCTGCATCTTCTCATGAAGTTCTTTCCTTTTATTTTGTGCTATAGAAAATTTCTCCTAAAGTTCTTTAATGAATTCTTGTGTAGTCCTTAGATCATCTTCAAGTTTGATATTCTTCAATTTCTCTGCATCAGAATCTACAAGAGCTCCTTCCAATTGTTTTCTTAAGTTCTCCATCTATACCAGTGTCAGAATCTTCCTCAAGCTATTAGGATTTTGAAAATAGAGGACCAGGCTCTGATACCAATTGTGAGAATCAATGACAGTCCCAAAGACACTGAGAGGGGGGGGGGGGGGGTGAATCAGTGTCTAACCTGTTAGGAGAATATTTAAACTTATTAAGAACTTTGTATCCTAAAATAGTGTATCGGTAAATAAGAATTAATGCAGCAAATAAGAATAATAGAGACAACATAGAGAACACACCATAACACAAGTTATTAACAAGGAAACCCAGTGTGGGAAAAACCTCAGTGGGATTTGTGACCCACAATATTCACTCACTGGCCAATGAATAAATATTACTTACAATGAGGGGTCTGCACATGCAGGAAGGCTAGTAGCCTAGAGCTCACTGCTCAACTACAAAAAGGAAGTCTCATTGACTTACAAGATGGATTATCAAAATCCAATACAATGTACTGCTTCAGATCAACATCAACTATGCCAAGTCTAGTACTGGTTTAAGCTCAGTCTATAACCAAAAATCTTTGCTGTCAACTATATCATCTTATACAAAAATATCATCTATACTCTCTCTCTCATCATCTATCATGTCAAAATGACCTATATGATCTCATACATATATGAGTATTGTACAATATGCCATGTCAGATTTTACAAGAGATAATTACATTATAAAACAATAAACAAAAGTTTATTCCATGTCGGCTTGAGTGCTAGTATGCATTGTTGCCGCTGCTGGTGAAGTGCCTGTCGGTGTATGTAGAAGTCTATTGTCGGTGCCAGTAACTGCTCGTGGGATGCCAGGTGATTGCCAGTTGGTTTCCATCAATGACAACATCAACTATTCTCATAAGAGTATATAATTCCAACATTCATGAACTACACATTATAGGTCTTCTTCTATGACATGTGGCAAAGACATGATAAAGTGCCATACTCTCTTTTCCTCCACAAATCTTCAATCCAATGGCTGACTTTTTGATTCATGAGCCTCTCACCATATAGCTTCATATATGGGTATGTTCTCTTCATACAAGCCTTGCACTTTACCACACATATTTATGGGTATTAACACTTATATGAGTCTTATTGGGAGGCGTTATATTGAGGTTGATGATAACACATTTAATGATGTACTATGTATTCCTTCTATATCATCCAATGTCCTTTCTATATATATCATATTACTCACAGTTGGTAGATTAATTCAACATAGTTCACACTTGATTTAGTTCTTATCAAAGACTTTCATAGTAGAGAGATCATTGAAATTTTTAGTGTTGATCATTCATCCAAACTGTATGATTTCTCTCATTTTCGTCCCACCGAGCATGCGGTTACATTGAATGGTTCTAAATCTCATGCATTTAGAGTGGATCAAAAATTTGAGTAGAGGTTTAATCACTTGAACCTATGTGTGATTTCATCATCCATCATAGTTACTGACACTTGTGTTGAGACTCATCTTCACCTCCTTCTTCTTCAGAGATCAGTTTGGTTCAGCAGAACAATTACCTTCTAATTTCTACTTTGTGAGGTGAGTACATGTTAGATTTTATGGAGTTGTTTGATAAATCACACACTCTAAACATTGGTGACATTCTTGATAATATTCACTTCCTCTTTGATAGCGACTTGAGTATTCCTATCATCCCATCTTCAGTGCCTTTTGAGGTTGTTCATCAAGTATCTTCATTGTTGTTTGGATTTGCTTAAGTTGATTTGGCATCTTTTGATTCAGAAATGTGAATAGTTGAGTAGTCTTCCATGGAACACGTGATGAGACTATTATTTCCACTTCCTTTCATGAAGTTTCTTCCATCTTGGCCATTGGATTTTTTTTTTCCCAAGGGGAGGAACATGGTTTTCCACTATTGTATCTTCATCAACATTTATACTTGAGGCTTCATATTTGACATCAGGGCTTCTCTCTTGGTGTAGGAGCACCTTGGTGACCAAGATGCCTAATGAAGGATTTTTGTAATGGATTTTGTATTTGTGTTGTGTAGAGATGTAATAAGGTCCTTGTGAGATTTTGCCAGGATATAGAGGCAATGGAAAGAACAAATAAGAGAGAATAAAATAGATTATAGGAATAAACTGTATTTTATCAAGATGCAAAATGTGATCAACTGGATCATCAATTGTTGTTCAATACAATGTAGATGAGCTTGCTTATATAGGCAAAGCTATATGAATATGTGAGCACACAAACATGAAATGTGGCTCAATAAGAAACAATGGTAGGTAGGAAATAGGTGTGGTAGGTAGGAGAAACAATAAAATATTCCACGAGGTGGATCACCCACTGAAGGTGAAATTATCACTCCACAATAAGTGGATATGATAGAGTAGTAACCAGATTACACCATAAAAGGTGGAAATTCTCCTACACACACTATCCAAATGTGGCGCAAATACCCAAGTGTCTCATACCCAAACTACTATGAAATGCATGTACCTAAGTAAACTTAAGTAAAGTGTAATAATATCCATCATGAATAATTATTTACACCAACACCCCCCCTTCAGTGCAACTTAGGGGAATGCACTTAAGTCTACAATTCAACTAAGAAATGCAAGATGGGTGGCGGCTACGAGGCCATGTTAGGTACCCATGTACAAATGCAAATGCATGCAAACCAATGCAATGAAATCTCTCACAAATTGGGGAAAAAGAGAAAAACCCAATGGGAAAAAAACTTGTTACGACTTCTCCTTGTTGTGGAGAAGGTGATGCTTTGTCCTTAGGCTTTGATTGCCATTTCTTCTTGTTTGAATTGTCCTTTCCTTAATTTCCTTTGTTCCATTGATTTTCCACTAATGCTTGAGACTTAGAAGCCTAAGAATTCCCATGCTTATCAACTTAGTTTGTTCCATCATCAACATTTTGATGAAAGCATCAAATGTAGGCATTATGTAGCTTGAACCCATTGTCATCCTATGGGTTTGGAAACTAGAAACAAATGTTGCATATTCTTGTGGAATTTTACCCATCAAATTGAAGATCAATTGAGTATCCTTCTTATCAATGCCACAATCCTTGAGTTGTGCCATCAACTCTTTTGCCTTAGTGACAAAATCTTGTATAGTATCAAAGTTATTGGGATCTAACATGGTGAGATCACTATCAATCTGATATCCCCTAATCTCATCAACTTGACCATACAAGTCTTGAAAATTTTGCCAAGCATCCTTAATTAGAGTACATTTCTCAATATGAAAAATGAGATCCTTTGATACATACTTTCTTAAGGTACCAATTGCCATGATATTTTTAGTGAGCCAATCCAAGTGACCAATAGGATCAATCTTAGGATCACCGGGAGCAACAATAGTTCCATTAATGTAATGAGTTAGTCCTTTTTCCATAAGTTTACTCAATGCATCGATTTTCCAAGTAGCATAATTATGAGGAGTTAAAAGAGGAAACTTAGAAGAACCCATAGCAGAAAAAAGGAAAAAACACAAGATAGAGAGAGGCACAATCACACAAGACACCCCCCCAAATTACTCAATCAAGAACCCCCCCCCTCCCCCAAAATCATGATTTTGTACTTTATACTTAGTGCGTGTACAATGGGCCACTTGCAAAACAAGGCAAGGTGGAATTCTAATTTAAATTTTACGAATTCTCAAAATGAGATATAAGAGACTTCAACAAATATTGCTAGTGATCTAAACTAATATCCAAGCAAAATACAAGTACCAAATAGGCCAAAAAATGACCAAAAACTGAAAGTATAATTTCTACTCAAAATCACTACAAACAAATGGCAGATTATGAAAGTAGACAAAAAATTATGCACATTCTAAAGAAACGACACATGAAAAGGAGTCCATATGAGCCCAAACGAATCCTCCAAAGTTGTAAAAATTGGGATTTCATTATTTTAGAATAACCTATATCCGACAATTAGAAAACTCCTACACTATTGTACAAATCATGCAATTCTACCCCATCAAAAAAAACTTGCTCCAAAAAAGGAGTCCGGATGAGTGAGATATCACTATTTGCAAATTGCTTGCAAAATTATAATTTCTGGAAAATTTCCGTCGCAGCTTCAAACTTCAAATGCCTCTAGATTTGGCCTCTGAAGTCCGATTTGGATGAAACAAAAGACAAAACTGACTTTATTAGACATCCTCAATCCAATGGTAACCTCAGATTTGACCCATCAAGCCTCAATAATAACCTGCAATAGAAAGCTCTAAAATACACAACCCCAAATAACATCAAATTTTTTTCAATTGGCAAACTAATGACACTCTAATGGATTTGATACCATGTGAGATTTTACCAAGATCTAGAGGAAATGGAAAGCACAAATAAAAGAGAACAAAATAGATGATAGGAATAAACTGTATTCTATCAAGATGCAAAATATGATCAACTAGATCATCAATCATTGTTCAATACAATTAGATGAGCTTGCTTATATAGGCAAGGCTATATGGATATGTAAGCACACAAACATGACATGTGGCTCAATAAGAAGCAAGGGTAGGTAGGAAATAGGTGTGGTAGGTAGGAGAAACAATAAAATATTCCACATGAGGTGGATCACCCACTGAAGGTGGAAATTCTCCTACACACACTATCCCAATGTGGCACAAACACCCAGGTGTCTCATACCCAAACTACTATGAAATGCATGTACCTAAGTAAACTTAAGTAAAGTGTAATAATATCCATGATGAATAATTATTTACACCAACGGTCCTAAGGAAAATTTGCGATCAATTCCATTAATTTGTAGTCACTTCAAAAAAATTTGCAAGGCCTTTGATTCCAATGGAGTCATATAGACCTACAAGGTCCTCATTAGGTCAACATGTTGGAAATTTGGCATTAATTTATCATTGATGTCAACCGGTTTGGCAAGGTCACCGGTAAGTTAGAAGTGGTGACTGATATGATGGCAATACACATGAGAGTGAGAAGATAGAAGGAAGGCTAGTGGTAAAGAAGGCTTACTGATAAGGCATAAACCGAGATAAAGGTTGTTTGTGTGTTATGAAGGCACAACAACTGGTGAACATAAAAAAAAGGATGTTTGATGGTCATACTGATAAGATAGAATAAACCGGTAGTCAACCTTGGCCGATAAAGGTTGTCAAACCGACATAGGAATCCAAGCAAAGGTGGATGTCGACAAGCATGACAGCTAGATTTTAGATGGAGGTATTGCACAGGTCGGTGGAGTGTGCATTGATGTAACAAATCTGCAAGTAGGTCAGCTTTTATGAGGAACCCGCAAGTCACAGAGGATGCTAGAAGATTGCGGCTAGAGGAAGGCATGCTAGAAAAGCAATCACACTGATCTTGCTAGAATATTTGATATTCGTACCTGTTAGGTGAAGGAAATAACCAAGCCATTAATGGAAAGTGACAGAGAAAAGCAGAAAAGCATGGTACAAACCTCCAAATTTAGAAAACGCACATTGAAATGTGAAGTTCTGTTGGTGATTGATTGTTGTCATAAAGATCATATCCCTAAAAATTAGATCGAATCAAAAGGGATTCGGATTGAGCTAGAAAAGGAAAAACTAACACGACGGTGTTTGAATGCATTCTTGGTGGGAATCCATGAATATAAATACATGAGCTCGAAATAGAAAAGAATGATGCTTGTGGAGAAGAAGAAGAGTGAAGAGAGCTTGAGTGCAAAGAAGAATCATCTCCCTTAGATTTTATTCTAAGTTGCATAGTGAGTCAACAAGAAAACCGGAGAGAGGGTTTAACTGGCAGTGATAGAGTATCGGTATAACTATAGCAGGTTCAATAGTTGAGAAAATTGGTGAGATGTTGTTGACCAAGGAGGCATCCAAGTGTGACACAGTGAGTTGTGAGACTGAGAGAGAGAGAGAGAAGAGAGGCCAAGAATCAGAGAGAGTGATCTCACAACCGACATTGTGAGATCCAGTAAAGAAGAGAAGACTATCAACTGGTAGTAACCTATTTCATTAAGAGTTGTAGAACTTATTTGCAACAAGAAGCTATAACTGTATCCAAATCCTATGTCAACATGCATCACCAAGTTGGATCTTGGTGCAGGGGTTGGTTCTCCTTGGGTTGGTGCTCCTTGGGTTGGTGCCCTAAATCTCTGTAATTCACTATTTCACGTGTGAGGCTGGATTGGAGCAGTAGTCTCTAGCAACATTTCTCATCGAGGTTTTTCCCATATTGGGTTTTCCTCGTATATTTGGTGTTGTGGGTTGCATTTGTGTGATTGTGTTCTTTGGTCTCCTCATTTGCTTTACTAGTTTGATTGTCTAGTGCTTAAGATAACAACCAATATTCTGGAGTTGCTTTAAAAGTAAAAAAGATTAGGAACCATTGATTCACCCCCCTCTCAGTGGTACTCTATGTTCAACAATCTGTATCAGAGCATAGGTTCCCGGTTATCTCTAAAACTTGGGTACATTCTGGACTAATAAAACAATGGAAAGAAATGAGTCTGCTTCCTCGAAAGCCCCCATGTTTGATTGATCCAACTATGGCTTTTGGAGCAGAAGAATGGAGACCTATATTTCTTCCTTGGTTTTCTTCCTTGGTTTTGATGTGTGGATGTTTGTCAAGAGTGTATATGTTGTCCCTAGTGTTTCTCCCACTAATATGGATGCCAAGAAGGAGTATGAGAACAATGCAAATGCCAAACATGCTATTTTGAGTGGGTTATTTGATAATGAGTTTGTCAAGGTTATGTAGTGTGCATCTGCCAAGGAGACCTAGGATAAAATGCGGAGGTTGTTTGAAGGAGATGCAAAAGTCAAAGAGGCCAAGCTACAAGCACTAAGGGGCCAAATTGAAGGCATCAAGATGAAGGATGATGAAAATATTGCAAACTACCTTCACAGATTTGATGAAACTGTGAATACCATCAAAGGACTTGGAGAAGATATTACAGATGAGATCCTTGTCAAGAAGGTACTTAGGTCTCTTACACCTAAGACTGATACAAAGGTGTTTGCCATAAAAGAAGCCAAGGATCTGAAGATCTTTTCAATGGATGAACTATTTGGCTCACTAACAGCCTATGAGATGAGAATGGTCGATGATGCTTCCTTAAGGAAAGAAGCAGTGTTCAACACCACCAAAAAGGGCAAAGAAGTGGCTTCTCATAAAGGATCCAATGAAGACTCTGATGCAGAGGTAGAAAAATTTGTCAAAAATCTCAAAATGGGATCCAGAAAGTATAAAGGAAAGCTACCACTCAAATGTTTTAATTGTGGTAAGGTTGGACACTTTGCTATAAAATATCCTTACAATGAAACCACTGGAGATGAGTCAAGAGAGTTTAGCAAATCTGCTGGCAAAGATAGAGAAAGAAATGTCTATCGAAAAGGAAGGAGAGGATATCAGAAGTAGAACAACCTCTATACTATTAAAGATAATGCCATAGATGAAGAAAGTGCATTAGAAGATGACTACCATGAGAATGATAGAAAAGTTAAATCTCTTTATGGCACTTGATGAACCGGTTAGTGAAGATGACGAATAGGAGGATATTGAGGCTGAAGTGGATTTGGAAGAAGAGCTTATAAGTGCTCTTGAGGAACCGAGTAAAACAAGAAGAGAACTCAAGAAGGTCAAGCATGTTGCAGTAGATGAACAAGGTTTCTTGAAGAAATCCTTGGATGAGTCCAATGAAGTCATATTTGTCTTGAAGCTGCAACAGGAAGTAGTCAAGAGAATATGTGAAGTTACATCCTCTGATTTGATGAAGAAGGAAAAGGAACATCAAGATCTGGAAGTAGAAATAGTGAAGCTTAGAAAGGAGCTTGAAGAAAGTAAGGAAGAAATAAAAGTAAGGAGAAAATATGAAGGCAACACCAAATCCCTAGACAAGATGTTGAGCAAACAAAAGCAATCCAAAGATACCGGTGGCTTAGGCTTTAAAGAAGGTTAAAGTTCAAACAACAAAGACACATCCGATAAAGAAATAAAGTTCACCTCTTCAAATGAAGGTGAAGAAAAGAAGACATTCACTGTAGGCAAGGATACTGGTAAAAAGACATATGCAGATGTTGTTGGAAATCGCCACACAAATCGATATACACAAGCAATAAACCAAAGGCCACATTATTTGTACTGACATGCAGATCCAAGGAGAAATGCAAGGGTTGACCATGAAGGATTCACTAGAGTCAACAACATGAAGAGAAGACCCCTAGTGAGGCAGTCCTTTCTAGGACCAAGGAAACCTAACCGGTGTTTCAAACTTTCATGGTTACTATTACTGGTGTAACAAATTTGGGCATAGAATAGGTGACTGTATATTAACCAATAAGCCCTCTATGAGTTATGAAAGTAGAATTCCTTTTAATGCACTCTGGGATATAAATGTTGTCTTTTATCAGTGCAATGGATATGGTCATGGGAGTTTTGAATGTAGGAAGAATAAATCGGTGCCCTACAATAATTTTAAGGATTTACCCTTAAATGAAAATGTGAAATGCTATAACTGTCAAGAGTATGGACATATAGCAAAGTAGTGTAAGAACAAGAATTCCAAGTAGAGGAAGACAAATCCTGATCAAGAACCGGTAGTTGAACCTGAGCACAATTTAGCAGCTGACAAGAAGAAGGAAACCAAACTAGTATGGGTTGAGAAAGAAAAAGAAAAGGCAGAATCAAGTTTGATAGTGTAGACTACCTTACATGCTAAAAGGAAAAATATATGGGTTGTAGATAGTGGTTGTTCCAACCACATGATTGGTGATAAAAGCAAATTCATCAAACTTGAAGACTGGAATGGTGGTTCAGTAAGATTCAGAGACAACTCATCCATCAAGATAAAGGGAAAAGGTACTTTAAGTATTTATGGAAAATTGAAGGCACATGATGTATATTATGTGGAAGGCCTAAAGCATAATTTGTTGAGTGTGAGTCAAATGTGTGACAAAGGTTATAAATTCACCTTTGACTCAACCGGTTTCCAGATAAAGAAAGACAATACCAGTCAGGTTGTGGTAGAAGGAAAGAGAACATATGGAAATGTTTATAATCTGAAGGAATGCTATGAGTCCCAATGTATGATAGGACAGGTTGATGAAAGCTAGCTATGGCACTGAAGATTAGGCCACATAAACTTTGATAACTTAGTTGCAGTGAGCAGAAAGGGGCGTGTTAGGAATATTCCACCCATCATCAAACTGGTAAGAACATTTTGTGATGAATGTGTGATAGGAAAGCAAACTAAGGTGAGTTTTAGGACAAAAGAGAACAACATCTCTAGACCACTTGAAATTGTGCATACAGATATGTGTGGTTCAACTAGGACAAGAGCACTTGCCGGTGAAAGATATTTTATGCTTTTTATTGATGATTACTCAAGAATGACATGGGTCACCTTCCTGCAAGATAAGTCACAAGAATTTGAAAGATTCAAGATCTTTAGGAAGATGGTGGAGAAAGAAAGTGGGTGCAAGCTAAAATGTTTAAGATCAGACCGGGGTGGAGAGTTCACATCTAATGAATTTGAAGATTATTGTGAAAAACATAGAATTAGAAGGCAATACTCAGCCCCTAGGACACCACAACAAAATGATGTGGTAGATAGAAAGAACATGACAATTAAGGAGATGGCCAAAACCATGCTAAATGAAGCAAATCACCAGATACATATTGGTTGGAAGTTGTTCATACTACTGCATATACTTTGAATTGGGTTCAATTAAGAATGGACAAAAAAATGACACCTTATGAGTTGTGGTATGACTGGAAGCCATCAGTCATATACTTCAAAGAATTTGGAAGTAAGTGCTTTATCAAGAGAGATATGGATGGTCTAGGAAGCTTTGACTCCAGGAGTGATGAAGGAATATGATGGGGAGGTAAACTCAAAGAGAGTTAATTCCTTGTCTAAGGGTATTCAAGTGTTGTCCTAGTGGGCTCCCTTCATTTTTCATCTAGTCTACAAATCAATTTAGACATATCAGCTCTCTAGGAGTGCTCCCAATCAAGATGTGCTCACTGGTTGCTCAGGCTTGGTTGAGATTCACAAGGGTAAATCCAACCTCACACTCTCAAACTCCTAACAAATGCTTGCAGAGGTTATAGTAGGTGTTTATGATGTTTTCCAAGGGTAATCAACTAGTTTTGAGCATGGTTTGATTCATTTCCCCATTGCTCCTTCCTTTCCCTATTTTCTAGGCCTAGTAGCCCTAGTAGCCCTAGAGCCCCACTTAGCCCTACCTAACCGATTTTTGTGGATTTTCTCACAATTTCCCCAAACACCCACACAAACTCTTTGATGATCACAATACCCTTTTGAAACTACTTTCCAATTTATGAAGTGAGGAATCTCAGTCTGACCATACAGGTATGGAACCCGAGAAATGCTTGTTTTAGAGGGTTTTAGGCTTGTTTTGGTCTTTTTCCAAGGGTTAGGTGTCTTCCTTGATCTGCCACACCTCCAAACTCACACATATGCTCTGCCACACCCCACTTGTACGGTGGGGTGTGGATTTTCTAGGCCTAGTAGCCCTAGAGCCCCAATTACCCCTACCTAACCGGTTTTTGTGGATTTTCTCACAATTTCCCCAAACACCCACACAAACTCTTTAATGATCACAATACCATTTTGAAAGTACTTTCCAATTTATGAAGTGAGGAATCTCAGTCTGATCGTATAGGTACGGAACCCAAGAAATGCTTGTTTTA
This sequence comes from Cryptomeria japonica, assembly GCF_030272615.1. Classification (NCBI taxonomy): domain Eukaryota; kingdom Viridiplantae; phylum Streptophyta; class Pinopsida; order Cupressales; family Cupressaceae; genus Cryptomeria; species Cryptomeria japonica. The sequence goes on from NC_081409.1 coordinate 5,027,102, forward strand.
GAGGGTTTTAGGATTGCTTTGGTCTTTTTCCAAGGGTTAGGTGTCTTCCTTGATCTGCCACACCTCCAAACTCACAAATATTCTCTGCCACACCCCACTTGTTTATTGTAAATACTCTGCAACTCCAACCCTGCTCATCCCTGCAAACACTTGCATAATCTCATTCATTTCCTAACCGGGCTATGACTGGGCTCGCCGAGGAAAAGGTGCTCATTAGCCTTTCAATGACCTCCAAAGGAAATATAAGCTATGTAAACTCTACAAAGGTTCCATGGCTTGAGTCCCAAGGGTTATTGAGAAAAAGTCAAAGGACTTCAAGCTGGAACCATGTTTGGGCCTCTCAAACCCTTGCTCAGGTTGAGAGCTTGCAAAAATGAAAACTCAATTCAAACCTACAATAAAAAAAACTAAAATTCTTCCTGACCACTACAAGAACATGTACAAAAAATAATAAGCAAATAAAAGCAATGCATTCAATCCATTAAGTACGGATTGCTGCTCTAATTCTTGAAAAATGCAATGTAAAACTAAAAAATGGTCTCCAATTTGTATTTAAAAATACTCCCAGCATTCAACAACCTCATTAAATTCATTCTCAAGTAATTTATATTCCTTTTTTGGCCTAACTAACTCTCCATCAGTTTTCTAAGCAATCCTTTTCTCAAAAATGCAAAAAGTTGTTCAACATTGCAAAAAGTTGTCAAGCAACTTTGACAACTTTTGCCAAAAAGTGCATTTTTGCCTTACATGATTTGTTTTCTCCTCCAAACCATCTAGGATGACTAAAGACCATTAAATTAACATATCCCAATGCCAAACAAGGCTATTCAAGGCATTTTACATCAAAATGCATGATTATGCCATTTTAAGCTTACAAGCCAAAATTGAGCAAATGCATTGTCCTAAGGACATTCAACCTACCAAAACATTTCAAAAACATATGAGGACCTAATAGAAGACTCTTATTCTGTTGGCATTATGTGAACCGATATGAAGACATAATGGTATTGTATGTTGTCATTGATGTCAATATGTGACATGATGTGAACCGGCACATGTGATAGGTGAAAAGAGAGAGGAACCGGCATATGTATGAACCGGTTTATATGCCAAAGTGAAGCAACATATTTGTTCAAGATGAACCAGCATGTAGTTATGGGAACCAACACATGGAAGCATTTTGTGACTACCAGTTGGTAGGTGTATGCGGGAAAAGTGGGTTGGTAAAACTCAATATGTGAAAATATTGTTAGAAACTAGTCCACACACACACACAGGACTTCTTGGTGCAAGCTATGGAGTAATGTAGTATTACTCAGCTTCCCAAGGTGGGTCCCATGGTTCTCTATCTCACAATGTCCCTCAAACCAATGTTTTTGCTCTCAGATCACTGAGTAAAATGGTTTAGGGATGGCAAATGCAAGAACGAGGGATGCTTTGATAGATTTTAGAATGAAATGCATCCTAAGCTATGCATGATCTTAGAAATGCAATGAACTAGATTATAAGATGACAAGGTTAGTATAAATACTATCCTAATATGATATATTTAGTCTATGATTGAGCTAAATGATAAAGAAAGTATTCTAAACATGCATATTTAGACTAGTTTCTGATTTCAAAGAGGCTAAAATGATGAGCATAAAATGAGATATGAAAGCTTGAATGTATTTGAGCATAAGTGTGATGCTACAAATTTGAAGGATGATTGTTAAAAATGGAGGAATGAGAGCTCTATTTATAGCAAAAATAGGGCAATGGATGGCTAGGATTGAAAGAGTTGATCAAGGGTTGAGTTTGAAAGTTGGGGATCCATGTTTGCAATTTGCACCAATGAAATGGTGACAAGTGTCAACATAGGGTTGGGTTGAGAGAAGGGGTTGGAGACATTAAATGCCTGAGAAGACCTTAGGGTTATCTAGAAGGTAAGGGTCAAGCTTAAATTAGGATTACCCACTAGATTAAGAGTTAATCCAAGGATAAACCTTTGTGCAAATGATTAAGAGATAATCATGGTCAAAGCATTAAAGGCCTGATGAGACCTTTGGGTTGGGTGAAGGTTGAGTTAAAACAAATTCTTTAACCAGGTAAGAGGGTTTGAGTTAACCATTAATGGTTATTGAAGACTTTGAGGAATTAAGTGGTTGAAGGTTGGAAGCCTTTAATGGTTATCAAAGACTTTGAGGAATTAAGTGGTTGAAGGTTGAAAGCCTTTAATGGTTATCAAAGACTTTGAGGTTTTGAGAAGTGACTTCCCTTTGCTTAGGGATGTGACAAAGTTTAGAAGATGGGTTAGGCTAATTAGAAGCGATTAGAAAGAGGTTTAGGAAGGCAAGTGGGAGATGTAGGAGAATGCAAGTGGATGGAGGGATAATAGGATTTAATTGAATTAAATGAATTTCATTCAATTTGGTTGCAATTTGGGGAGATTAAATAAATTAGATTTATTTAATTTAGGATAACTATTTAATTAAATTTGAATTTAATTAAAAGTGGATAGGGGGAATTTAATTGAATAAAATGATTTATTCATTAAATGGGTATAGTGAATTTAATTTAAATAAATTGAGTAATTTACTTAATTAAATAGAGGAATGTGGATAATTTAATTAAATTGGATTTAATTAAATAGAGAAATGAACATAAAATATTCATTTAGGAATGTGGTCATTTTTATATGTCTACAGTAGGTAGTTTCCACTTCAGGATTTCCGGTTGGAGTACCTTAAGCCTGTGTGACTCAATCGGTGATCTTTGTGTGATGAGTTAGCAGTATAATGGAGAATAGATCGTATTGCCACGTAAGCTCTATGCGCGTGAAGGATCTTGCATGAAGAAGACTATTCCTATCTACCTCAGGAATGTGTGAAGTTTGTCAAACGGTGATAATGCATGATGGGTTATCAGCCGCCATGAAATCGGTGGATAATGGACAATGAAGAATGTCTTGAGATCGATTCAAGATTGTTGCATTTAATGCAGTATGATTCAATTGTTAGGATTGAACAGCTTGAATTGCTTAACCTAACAGGTTTAGGGTTTAGGGTTTTTGCTACTGACCTATCTATTTCCTATAAGGTCGATGTTGTGTTTCTTTCTAAGGTTGTTGGCAAAAGTTGTGAGTGTGTATCCAAGGGAAGTGATACATGATACTTGCCAAACCAAAGGAGAGAAGAGATACCTGCAAAGTGAATGTGCAGAAGGAGAAGAGGAGCCAAAATGGATCTGCATTAGCATTGAGTGTTGTTACCAGATCATTGTAATTCCTGTTGATCTTTAACCACTTCAACAGTTGTGAAATCCCTTAACAGGGTAGCCTTAACTCGGCTTGATGCAAAATCCCTTAACAGGGTAGTCTTAACCGGCTTGATTCAAATCCCTTAACAAGGTAACTCAAGGTTAATGAGTTCTGAGAAGCTATAGAGCTCTGGAGATCCTTTAGCTATTGAGTTCTTTAAATCCTCTAACAAGGTAACCCTAACCGGGTTTAACCCTTAACCGGGTATTATAGCCATCCCTTAACTGGGTGATCTCTAACAGGATCGGTTTCTAGCAGAACCTATTGTAATGTCTTTAATCAGACAAGGCTCCTAACAAAGTAGACTTCTAAAGAGTTCAAAAGCAACTTGTGGGTATTCTTCCCCATCGTGTTTTTTCCCAGTTGGGTTTCCACATGAAAAATATGTGTGTCATGTGTAGTTCTTTTATCTTGTGATGCTTTGTTTTTACCTGTTGAGCATATGATGGTCCTATGTTTTATGCCTGTCTATAAAACATATTGAACTCACTGTTATGAAGATCTGATGTTAGTTTACCTATTCATGCATGAGAGCATAATGGTACTATAGTATTGAGCTAAGAGGAAATCTTAGTGAGTGACTGGTTTATGACTGTTTGAGCTATACTGGATGTTACCGATTGCACTCTGTTTTAACCACTATCCCTATTTGCCAGTCATTTGGAGTATTTGCTGTCAAACCGGTTTTGGACTGTATTTTTGTTTGTACTGATTCACCCCCCCTTTCAGTACCGGTTTGGTACTAGTGGTTCATCATTGAGTTATCAATTGGTATCAGAGCTCTCCAGGTCCTCTGTGTTGTAAGCTTAACCACTTGAGGTAAAGATCCTAGTCAAATGATGAAGAGGGAAGGTCCAAAGTTTAACAGGGAAAATTTCGGTATATGGAAAGATAGGATGAAGATATTCATTAGAAGCATGGGTGTTCAACACTGGAGTTATGTTAAAAATGTATATGTTGTCCCTACCGGTACTCTCACCGATGACCAAAAGAGAGAGATACAAGAAAATGGGCAAGTCATGGAAGCCCTCATTAGTAGTCTATCTGACATTGAGTTTATTGATGTTCAGGACAAGGAAAATCCCAGAGAGGTATGGGATGCTCTTGAAAATATCTATGGTGGTGATGAACATGTAAAACAAGCTAAGGAAGAAAGCTTGAGAGGGAAGTTTGAAGATATGCGGATGGTTGAAGGTAAGACCATATAGCAGTATGGAATAAGAATCAAAATGGTTGTTGGAGAAATCAAGAGTGTAGGTGGTAAAATAGAAGATTCCAATGTGGTAAGTAAAGTCCTGAGATCCCTATTTTCGGTCTATGCAATAAGGGTTGCTGGTATTCAGGAGATGAGATCAATAGATAAGTCTAAAGTATCCTTGGACTCCATCATAGCCAAGTTAACAGCCTATGAGCTAAATAGTTTTGATGGCAATGTTCAAAAGACTGAATCAGCATTTAAAGCCTTTGCTATACCATCTAGAAAAGGAAAAGAGGCTAGCACTAGTGGGGAACCTAGTCAGAGCAGAGAAATGAATGATGAGGAGATTCTGATGGCATTCGAAGCTCTCCTTGCCAGGAAGCTTCCTAAAGGAACCGATAAATACAAAGGTAAGCTACCTTTGAAATATTTTTCTTGTAACCAGATAGGAAATATTGCTATAAACTGTCCTAATGGCGATAACAAGGACAAACTAGAAAGGTTCAGGAAATTCAAAGGAGGAAACCAGAGAAACTATTTTGTAGTAGTTGATGAAGGTGTCACAGATGAGGAATCAGAAGATGAAGAGAATGAAGACATTGTGTTTGTTGCTATAAAGGAAGATGTGGCAGACAAGAAGGCACTTGTCTCCCGGTTTGATAATTCCAATGAGTGGATCATTGATAGTGGCTATTCTCACCATATGACTGGTGACCGGAGTAAGTTTCTATCCTTGGAAGAGTATGATGGTGGTGTGGTTCGCTTTGGCAATGATGCACCATGCATGGTCAAAGGTAGAGGGTCCATCTCTCTGAATGGAAAGAGCAGTGCTAACAATGTGTATTGGGTTGATGGTCTCAGACACAACCTTCTAAGTGTTGCCCAACTAAATGACAGTGGCCTCACTCTGGAATTCAAGAATGGAGTTTGCAGAATCAAAGGAAAAGATGGTAAATTGGTGGCCACCGGCATGCAGACCAAAGGTAACTTATTTCATCTGAATGCAAATATAAGTACATGTCTTATGGCTAAGCTTGATGATAGTTGGATATGGCATAGGAGACTCTAGCATGTAAACTTTGATAACATTGTGAAGGCTAGTAAGATCAAGGTAGTTAGAGGGTTGCCAGTGCTTAGCAATCTGGATAATACCTTGTGTAGAGGGTGCCAATTGGGGAAAATGTCTTCCTCAACCTTTAAAGGTAAATCTTTCACCGCTGACAACTTGCTTGATCTTGTGCATACTGATTTGTGTGGTCCTATGAAAACTAGAAGTGTGCAGGGTGATAGGTACTTCATGATTCTCACTGATGACTACTCAAGAATGACATGGGTCACATTCTTGAAAGACAAGTCTAAAGCTTTTGGGAAATTCAAAGCTTTTAGAGCATTAGTGGAAAAGGAAAGCGGTAAAAGATTCAAGTGTCTCAGAACTGATCAAGGAGGGGAATTCACTTCCGGTGAATTCAACAAGTATTGTGAAGAATTTGGCATCAAGAGACAACTGTTTGCCCCCCGAACTCCACAGCAGAATGGTCTAGCAGAGAGGAATAACTGAACTATGGTTGAAGCAGCTAGAACCATGTTGATTCAAGGAAAGGTAGCTCACACCTTTTGGAGAGAAGCGGTGAGCTCTGTAGTCTACACTATGAACTGGGTACTCATCAAGAAAGGTAAGGACAAAACTCCTTATGAGTATTGGACCGGTAAGACAACTATGGTTAGATACTTTAGGGTATTTGGTAGCAAATATTACATCAAGAGGAGTGAACATCAGGGCAAATTTGAAGCTAAATGTGATGAGGGAATATTTCTAGGATATTCCATCAAGAGTAAAGCTTTCAAGTGTTACAACAATAGGACTCAGAGAATTATGGAAAGTATCAATGTAAGAGTTGATGAATCCTTTGAGAAAACTGAGGAAACTGATAGAAAGCAAGCTGTAAATGAACCAGTTGCAACCTTCTGGGAACCGGTGAATGCTGATACTGATGAAGATGAGGATGAAGAGGAAAAGAAAGAAGAACCAGTAAAGACCATTCCTCGGTATGTCAAGTTGAATCATGATCCTAAGCAGATCATAGGAGATAAGGATGCAAGAATCCTTACAAGAAGAAAGATCAGAGAAAACTCATGTATGATCTCTAAATTTGAGCCTAAATCATTCAAAGAGGCTCATAAAGATGAAGACTAGATCAAGGCAATGGAAGAGGAACTTGACCAGATAGAGAAAAATGGTACATGGTTCTTGGTACCCAAACCGGTGCATAAAAATGTCATTGGCACCAAATGGGTGTTCAGAAACAAGCTAAATGAGGATGGCACAGTGATTAGGAATAAAGCTAGATTGGTGTGCAAAGGATATGCTCAAGAAGAAGGAGAAGACTATGGAGAAACCTTTGCTCCTGTAGCTAGATTGGAAGGAGTTCGTATGCTTCTTGCATATGCAGCTTTTAAAAGGTTCAAAGTATATCAAATGGATGTAAAATCTGCATTCCTAAATGGTGTACTTGAAGGGGAGGTATATATAGAGCAACCAGATGAATTTTCCCTATCTGAAGACAGTGATATGGTGTGCAAGCTACATAAAGCCTTATATGGTCTAAAGCAAGCACCTAGGGCATGGTATGAGCGCCTACATTCCCATCTTTTGAAGATTGGATTTGAGAGAACAAGTGAAGATAGCAATATCTACTTGAAGTCTGGAGGAGATCAGATCCCGATCTGTGAGGTTTTTGTTGATGACATTATCTTTGGAGGAGATGACAAGATGAGTCATGAGTTTTTTGATGAGATGAAGAAAGAGTTTGAGATGTCACTCATAGGGGAGATTAAGTTCTTCATTGGACTGCAGATCCAGCAGATGAAAGATGGAATCTTTATCACTCAGTCCAAATATGTCAAAGAGGTGTTGAAGACTTTTGGCATGGAAGATAGAAAACCGGTTGGAACACCGATGGTGACCGATTGTAAATTGACAAAAGAGGGTGATTCCACACTGGTTGATGAGAAGGAATACCGATCAATGATTGGTAAGTTGCATTATGTAGTGCATAGCAGACTAGATATTGCACATGCAGTTGGCATTACTCCAAGGTTCCAGAAGAGTCCAAGAGAATCCCACTTGATTGCAGTCAAGCGGATTCTTAGGTATCTGAAGGAAACAGTTGACTATGGATTGTGGTACCCATACAACAATGATTTCAATCTGAAAGTGTTCACAGATGCTGATTGGGAAGGTAATGTGGATGATTGAAAAAGCACAACCGGTGGTGCATTCTTTCTCAGTGGTAGACTGGTCTCATGGATGAGTAAAAAGCAGAGTTGTATCTCTCAGTCCACAGTGAAAGTGGAGTATGTTGCAGCTTTCATGAACTGCACTCAGACAATTTGGATGAAGCAGGTACTGGAAGGCCTCAAGATCCCTGTATTTGAACCGGTAAGTATATTCTATGATAACACAAGTGCTATCAATATATCAAAGAATCCGGTTTTACATTCTAGAACCAAGCATTTTGAGCTTAAGTATCATTTCTTGAGGGAAAAGGTTCAGAATAAAGAGATTGCACTAGAACATGTTTCCAGTAAGGAGCAATTAGCAGACATATTCACCAAGCCTCTCCCAAAGACTACATTTGTGCACTTAAGAGGTGAATTAGGGGTATTGCCCCTTCAAGAGGTGAACTAAAAGTAATTGTTCCACATCAGTCAGGTATTGCAAAGTCAAATTTTTGTTGATTGATGTGTTGAAGGATGCTACTCCTCAAGGGGAGTAGCATAATGGAATAGAGATGCTTGTGCCTCCACTTTGGCATTGTTGTCAAAGGGGGAGAAGGAGTGAAGCGGAAAAGATATCTACAACAAATGGGGGAGAAGATGTGAAGTGGAGAAGATATCTTTGTATATTGCCATCAATGCCAACGGGGGAGACTGTTGGCATTATGTGAACCGGTATGAAGACATAATGATATTGTATGTTGTCATTGATGTCAATATGTGACATGATGTGAACCGGCACATGTGATAGGTGAAAAGAGAGAGGAACCAACATATGTATGAACTGGTTTATATGCCAAAGTGAAGCGACATATTTGTTCAAGATGAACCGACATGTAGTTATGGGAACCGACACATGGAAGTATTGTGTGACTACCGGTTGGTAGGTAGTTTCCACTTCAGGATTTCTGGTTGGAGTACCTCAAGTCTATGTGACTCAATCGGTGATCTTTGTGTGATGAGTTAGCAGTATAATGTAGAACAGATCATGTTGCCACGTAAGCTCTGTGTGCGTGAAGGATCTTGCATGAAGAAGACTATTCCTATCTACCTCAGGAATGTGCAAAGTTTGTCAAATGGTGATAACGCGTGATGGGTTATCAACCACCATGAAATCAGTGGATAATGGATGATGGAGAATGTCTTGATATCGATTCAAGATTGTTGCATTTAATGCAGTATGATTCAACGGTCAGGCTTGAACCACTTGAATTGCTTAACCTAATAGGTTTAGGGTTTAGGGTTTTTGCTACCGACCTATCTGTTTCCTATAAGGTCAATGTTGTGTTTCTTTCTAAGGTTGTTGGCAAAAGTTGTGAGTGTGTATCCAAGGGAAGTGATACGTGATACTTGCCAGACCAAAGGAGAGAAGAGATACCTGCAAAGTGAATGTGCAGAAGGAGAAGAGGAGCCAAAACGGATCTGCATTAGCATTGAGTGTTGTTACCAGATCATTGTAATTCCTGTTGATCTTTAACCACTTCAACAGTTGTGAAATCCCTTAATAGGGTAGCCTTAACTGGGCTTGATGCAAAATCCCTTAACAGGGTAGTCTTAACCGGCTTGATTCAAATCCCTTAACAGGGTAACTCGAGGTTAATGAGGTCTGAGAAGCTATAGAGCTCTGGAGATCCTTTAGCTATTGAGTTCTTGAAATCCTCTAACAAGGTAACCCTAACCAGGTTTAACCCTTAACCAAGTATTATAGCCATCCCTTAACTGGGTGATCTCTAATAGGATCGGTTCCTAGCATAACCTATTGTAATGTCTTTAATCGGACAAGGCTCCTAATAGAGTAGACTTCTAAAGAGTTCAAAAGCAACTTGTGGGTATTTATCCCCACCGTGGTTTTTCCCAGTTGGGTTTCCATGTGAAAAATATGTGTGTCTGTGTAATGATTTTATCTTGTGATGCTTTGTTTTTACCTATTGAGCATATGATGGTCCTATGTTTTATGCCTGTCTATAAAACATATTGAACTCACTGTTATGAAGATCTGATGTTAGTTTACCTGTTCATGCATGAGAGCGTAATGGTACTATAGTATTGAGCTAAGAGGAAAGCTTAGTGAGTGACCGGTTTATGACTGTTTGAGTTGTATTGGATGTTACTGGTTGCACTCTATTTTAACCAGTATCCCTGTTTGCCAGTCATTTGGAGTATTTGCTATCAAACCAGTTTTGGACTGTATTTTTGTTTGTACTGATTCACCCCCCCTCTCAGTACCAGTTTGGTACTAGTGGTTCATCATTGAGTTATCATATTCACCATCTCAAACCAAACTATGAACAAAACCACCAAAATGAACAAGTTGGACTCAAAACTAGGTCCTCCTGCACCATACTCCCCCAAAGAAAAGAAGTCAAGTGACTCCTTGAGGCAAAAAAGAAAGTGGGACTCCATGCTTAGAGAAGTCTATCTCAGGTATCCAAGTAGCCTTCGATGATGGAAGGTGCTGCCACTTGACCAAGTGCTCCATGTAGGCGGTATGCCTTGTTTTCTTCAAAATTCTGGAATCTAACACCTTCTCGGCTTGGGGAATGGGTGCAACTGGTAAGGGTAGGTCTGAAAGTGCTTGAGAGACCTCTGAAACTCTACTATCTTTTGCTAGAAGTGTGCCCTTATACTATATCAAATATGCCGCATTGAAAATGGGTGACAAATCCATATCACTGGGTAAGTCTATCTTGTATGCATTAGTGCCATACTTGGCCAAAAATTTGCAAGGACCTATCCTCCTCATCTGAATCTTGTTGGGGACACCTTTCTGAAGTATTTACTTGTTCAAATGTACCATCACCATGTCACCAACAACAAATTGGATGTCTTTTATTTTCTCATCCACTTTGTCCTTGATCCTTTGAGTAGAGTCCAATAGGGTTGTCCTAACCTGCTCATGAACCTTTTGCATTGATTGAGCCATGTCTAAGGCATGTCCACTCTATTGTCCCATATTTCCCAAATCCCTGAGCTCCAAAAATCCTCTAGGATGAATGCCATACACCACCTCAAAAGGACTTCTACCGGTTGACCTTTTCACACTATCACTGTAAGCAAACTCATCTTGATGGATGATTTGATCCCAAGCTTAACCATAGATTTCCAAGTTTTCTATTGACCACCTCAGTTTGGCCATCCATTTGGGGATGATAGGCTGAATTGAAAGACAAATTAGTACCTAATCTTTGCCACAAAGTCTTCCAAAAATGACCAATAAACTTTGCATCCCTATCTAACACAATGCTGATAGGTAAACCATGAATCCTAATAACCTCTTTGAAAAACAAGTGAGAGATGTGTCTAGCATCATGAGTGACCTTGCATGGAATAAAATGAGCCATCTTACTAAACCTATCTACCACAACATAGATGCTATCAAAACTTGATTTGGTTTTAGGCAAACCAACAATAAAGTCCATACTTACACACTCCTATGGCCGGTTGGGGATAGGTAAAGGCTGATAAAGTCCACCATTGGAAGATGTACCCTTATCTATTTGGAAAACCACACATTTCTCCACATATCTTCTGATATCTCTCTACATTTTAGGCCAAAAGTAGAACCTTTGGACAAGTTCCGAAGTCTTGTTCAAACCAAAATATCCACTCAAGTATCCATTATGCTTCTCTTATATCAAGTTTTCTCTCATAGACCTTTTAGGCACACATAGCTGTCCTCCTTTGAACAAAAGGCCATCTTGCAAGGTGTAATCTTCTTATTCATTGTGAAAATGGTTTCCAAACTCTTGGCAAACCTTATAGGCAGCAGCAAAGTCTTCATCTTCTTCATACAAGTTCTTGAAACTATCCACACCAATGCTTTTGAGCTACACTTATTGCATTGTTAGTAATCTCCTACTCAATGCATCAACTAACTTGTTACATTGTCTTTCTTTGTGTTTAATGGTAAAGGTATATGACTTCAAATATTCTACCCATTTAATATGCCTATGGTTCAACTTTTCTTGAGAATTAAGAAAGCTAAGAGCTTGATTATCAATGTAAACCACAAATTCCTTAGGTAGAAAATAATGCCTCCATTTCCTAAGAGATTGGACAAGTGAATACAATTCCAAATCATAGGAGGAATACCTTTTCTTTGTAGCATTGAGCTTCTCGCTGAAGAAGGCAACCGGTCTATTGTCTTGGCTCAAAACTGCTCCAATTGCTATGTTGCTTACATCACATTCAACTATGAAGAGCTTGTCAAAACTTGGTAGGATAAGTACCGGTTGAGTAGCCACCTTTGTCTTCAAGAGATAAAAACCTCTTTGTGCTTCCTTTGTCCATACAAACTTGGTTCTCATACCTCCCTTGATTGTCTCAAGCATGGGTGCACATATTTCACTCAACCCTCTGATGAACTTCCTATAAAACTGAGCCAAGCCATGGAAACTTCTCACTTCACTTGTTGTCCTAGGTGTGGGCCAACTGATTATGGCTTCCACCTTAGAGGTATCCATCTTCAAATAGCCTTTTGAGACTACAAACCCAAGATACACCAACTCTTGTTTCATAAACTCACATTTCTCCAAATTGATGGTTAGTTGTTCATCACATAGTGTTCTTAATACAATTTTTATATGCTTAAGATGTTATCTTTACATTTGCTAAAAATTAAGATGTCATCTAAGTAAACAACAAAAAATTTACCAATTTAGTCCTTGAGTACTTCATTCATGAGTCTCATGAATGTGCTAGGGGCATTTGTGAGTCCAAATGGCATAACAAGCCATTCATAGAGTCCTTCTGTAGTCTTGAAGGCTATATTCCATTCATCACCCTCCTTTATTCTGATTTGGTGGTAACCACTCTTGAGATCTATCTTAGTGAAGTATTCAACACCTCTCAAATAATCCATCAAGTCTTCAATTCTTGGGATGGGAAATCCATATCTGATAGTAATCCGGTTTATGGCTCTAGAGTCAGTACAAAGTCTCCAGGTACCTCCCTTCTTTTGAGCCAAAACGGTGGGTACTGCACATAGGCTAATGCTCTTCCTGATTAGTCCATTGTCTAGAAGACATATATATATACATATATATACATATGAATATACATACATATATACATACATACATACATATATATATGTATTTGCTTGGCTATCTCCTTGTTCTAATCTGGTGTCATTTTATAAGTTGCCTTATTGGGAAAAGAAGCTCTGGGTATAAAGTCAATTTGATCACTTATGGCATGTTGAGGAGGCAATGTAGCGAGTATTCCATCACTAATGATGTCCTCAAACTGATTTAGGACTTGCTGCATTTCTTTAGGAATGCTCACCTTCTTCTCCTTGTTGTCCTCTTTTGGATTGACAACAATGGCAAACCCCACTCCTTCTCCCTCCTTGAGTGTGTTAATGAACTCTTTCTCTCCAACCAACAATACATTAGGACCTTTGGATCTTCCCTCTACTTGGTCTCCTATGGACTATATTTTGTAGGCGGTTCCATCCTTTTGGAAGGTATAAGCATTCTTCTCTCCATGGTGTATTGCCTTTTTGTCAAACTGCCATGGCCTACCTAGGAGTAGGTGGCAAGCATCCATGGGCAAGATATCGCACAATATTTTGTCTTTGTTTCCTCCAATGGTGAACTCGACCCAAGTTTGTTCATTTACAAGAAATTGCTGCCCCATGTTGAGCAATGTAACTCTATAGGGATCACTATGTAGTATTCTTGGCAAATTGAGCTTACTCACCACTTCTTTTGACACTATGTTGTCTATGGATCCTGAATCCACTACCACCCTTCATACCTTACCCATGATCTTACATTTTATTCTGAACAAAGATCTCCTTTGGCTAGGTTCCTCCTTAACCAGTTCTTTAATCAAGACTCTTCTTATCATGAGGTTTTCTCCAACCTCTGAATCCAAACTTACTTCTGATGCTTTCATGTTTGTTGCATCCTCTTGTGCATAATTTACTCTCCTCTCATCTCCTTGGGATGAAGAATACTTCTCAAGGTATCCATAGGCCGGGTGTCCAAGTTGATGGCAATTATAGCACTTCATGGTGGCAAAATAGAACCCTCTTCTTGATCCACTAGACCTTCCTCTACTAGAGTTTCTAGATCCCCTTCCTCTATAGATGCTCTTGCTATTGGAATCCCCACTTTTCTCAACCAACTTGGATTCCCCTTGGGATCTTTGGTCTACACTTCTTCCACCAAAACTACCTCTCTGACCTCTGCCATCTCTTTCCCTACCTCTGCCTCTATTGTTTTGTTCTTGTTTCTTCTTGCCCCTTTCTCTACTTTTAGTGCCAACTGATAGCATTTGTGCAAGTTGTTGGGTCATAACAAGATTAATTCCTCTTGAATATTCCATCTCAAGCCATTTAAGTATCTAGCTACCTTGATGCTCTCATCCTCTACCACCTTGGATCTCAGACACAACTTCTTAAATTCCTTAGTGTAGCTACTCACATCCAAGTCTCTTTGTCTCAAATTTTGTCTCCTCTTATGCAACTGGATCTCATAATCTTCAGGGATGTATGCCTCTTTTACCTTGGCTAACATGCCCTTCCAAGTAGCTATTGGGTTCTTGCCCTATTTTTGCCTCTATTCTTGAATATATTTCCACCAAGTCAATGCTGCCCTTCTCAATATATACTTGGCCACCTTCACCTTTTGTCTCTCACTTATTCCATCACATTCAAAGTGATTCTCCAATCCCTCTATCCATTCCAGGACTACCTCAGTCTCCATTTTTCCATAAAAAAGTGGCACTCCTTCTAGGGATTTTCCTCCTAAGGCTTTGATTTATTTAAGGAAAGGTTATTTGGGTAGAATAGAGTCTAGTTCAGGAGTCCTATCCTCTTCTACCACTTATTTACCCTTCCCTTCATTGACCTTGATTGTCACTTTCTCAGTTTTATCTTCAACTACATCTGGTTTGCTCTCTAGTTGTAGTAATCTTTCTCTGAGGAGCCTATTTTCTTCCTCTTGGTCTTCTACCTTCTTGGCTAGCTCTACATTGGTCACCATCCTTAGACTTTTATCTCCTACTGATTCAGTGTCTGTCATGTACTTGCTTCTTCCCAAATCTTGGTTGCTCTGATACCACTATGATGGGGAGGTAAACCCAAAGAGAGATAATTCCTTGTCTAAGGGTAGTCAAGTGTTGTCCTAGTGGGATCCCTTCATTGTTCATCTAGTCTACTAATCAATTTAGACATCTCAACTCTCTAGGAGTACTCTCAATCAAGATGTTCTCACTAGTTGCTCAGGCTTGGTTGAGATTCACAAGGGTAAATCCAACCTCACACTCTTAAACTCCTAACAAATGCTTGCAGAGGTTATAGTAGGTGTTTATGATGTTTTACAAGGGTAATCAACTAGTTTTGAGCATGGGTTTTATTCATTTCCCCATCGCTCCTTCCTTTCCCTATTTTCTAGGCCTAGTAGCCCTAGAGCCCCAACTAGCCCTACCTAACCGGTTTTTGTGGATTTTCTCACAATTTCCCCAAAGACCCACATAAACTCTTTGATGATCAAGATACCCTTTTAGAATTACTTTCCAATTTATGAAATGAGGAATCTTAGTCTGACCGTATAGGTACGGAACCCGAGAAATGCTTGTTTTAGAGGGTTTTAGGCTTGCTTTGGTATTTTTCCAA
This sequence comes from Cryptomeria japonica, assembly GCF_030272615.1. Classification (NCBI taxonomy): domain Eukaryota; kingdom Viridiplantae; phylum Streptophyta; class Pinopsida; order Cupressales; family Cupressaceae; genus Cryptomeria; species Cryptomeria japonica. Next base: position 5,042,498 of record NC_081409.1, read on the forward strand.
GGGTTAGGTGTCTTCCTTGATCTACCACACCTCCAAACTCACACATATGCTTTGGCACACCCCACTTGTTCATTCTAAATACTCTCCAACTCCAAGCTTGCTCATCCCTGCAAACACTTGCATAATCTCATTTATTTCCTAACCGGCTATGACTAGGCTCGCCTAGGAAAAGGTGCTCATTAGCCTTTCAATGACCTCCAAAGGAAAATATAAGATATGTAAACTCTAAAAAGGTTCCATGGCTTGAGTCCCAAGGTTTATTGAGAAAAACTCAAAGGACTTCAAGCTGGAACCATGTTTGGGCCTCTCAAACCCTTGCTCAGGCTGAGAGCTTGCAAAAATGAAAACTCAATTCAACCCTACAATAAAACTAACCAAAATTCTTCCTAAGAACTACAAGAACATGTACAAAAAAGAAGAAGCAAATAACATCAATGCATTCAATCCATTAAGTACGGATTGCTGCTCTAATTCTTGAAAAATGCAAGGTAAAACTAAAAAGTGGTCTCCAATTTGTATTCTAAAATACTCCAAGCATTCAACAACCTCATTAAATTTATTCTCAAGGCATTTATATTCCATTTTTGTCCTAACTAACTCTCCAATTTTTTCCTAACCAATCCTTTTCTCAAAAATGCAAAAAGTTGCTCAACGTTGCGAAAAGTTGTCAAACAACTTTGACAACTTTTGCCAAAAAGTGCATTTTTGCCTTACATGCTTTATTTTCTCCTCCAAACCATTTAGGATGACTAAAGACCATTAAATTAACATGTGCCAATTCCAAACAAGGCTATTCAAGGCATTTTACATCAAAATGTAAGATTATGCCATTTTAGGCTTACAAGGGCTTATAAGCCAAAATTGAGCAAATGCATTGTCCTAAGGACATTCAACCTACCAAACATTTAAAAAACATATGAGTACCTAAGAGAAGAATCTTATTCACCATCTCAAACCAAAATATTAACAAACACACCAAAATGAACAAGTTGGACTCAAAACTAGGTGTTCCTGCACCAGAATATTCCTTGGTTACTCATCTAACAACAAGGCCTACAAATGATACAACAAAAGACTAAGAAGAATCATTGAGTGTGTTCATGTAAAAGATGATGAGGATATGTACAAAGTAATTCAACCACAAGTGAACCGGTATGATGATTCTGATGATGAGGGTGAGGAAGCTCAGTCAGACAATGAACCAGAAGAAGCATCAAAGAAGGCTCCCAATCAGTATGTGCAGTTGAATCACCCGGAAGAGAAAATTATGGGAAACAAGAGTGATGGTGTGCAGACTAGAAGAAGACTTTCTCAGAATGATGAACAAGTCAACTTATGCCTCATGGCTGAAGTAGAACCTAAAACATTCAATGAGGCTAGCAAAAGACAAGAATGGATGGATGTCATGGAAGAAGAACTACAACAGATTGAGAAGAACAAGACTTGGGAAAAAGTCCCTAGACCGGAAGACAAGAACATCATTGGCACCAAATGGGTCTACCGGAATAAGATGAATGAAGAAGATAAAATTGTTAGGCATAAAGATATACTAGTGTGCAAAGGATACTCTCGGGTAGAGGGGATTGACTTTGAATAAACATTTGCACCAATAGATAGATTAGAAACAATTAGAATGTTTCTAGCCTTCTCTACCTACAAGGGTTATAAAGGTATATCAAATGGATGTAAAATCTGCCTTCCTAAATGGAAATTTGGAAGAAGTGTACATGGAGCAACCGAAAGGGTTTCTGTTGCATGATGATGAAACATTTGTGTGTTGGTTTAAAGCAAGCTCCTAGAGAATGGTATTCAAGGTTGCATGGATTGAAAAAGGGAAGTGCTGAAAATATTTTTTACATAAATAAAGATGGAAACCACATGATCATTGTGGTTGTGTATGTAGATGACATTATCTTTAGAGGCAATAAAGACACCCTCTGCAAATAATTTTCTGATTAGATGTAGTTAGAATTTGAGATGTCAATGCTTGGTGAATTGACATACTTCCTTGGTTTGCAAATATTACAACAAGATAAGGGAATCTTTATCTCACAAATCAACTATGCAAAGGAAATATTGAAGAAATTTTAACTAGAGGATTGTAAATGGGTAAGTATTCCCATGGTGTCCGAAAGTAAATTAAGAAAGGATGATGAATCAGCGATGGTGGATCAGACTTTATATAGATCCATGATAGGAAACCTATTGTATCTAACTACTTCTAGACTGGATATAGTACAAGCAGTGTGCATGGTGGCCAGATTCCAAGCTGCACCTAAGCAGTCACACATGAATGCTGTGAGCAGAATCTTTAGGTACCTATAAGGGACACTCAGTTATGGATTGTGGTACCCTAAACAAGGGGAATTCATCTTGGAAGCATATACTGATGTTGATTGTGTTAGGACCCAGAGGCAACTGAGAGGGGGGGGGGGTGAATCAGTCGTCTAATAATTTCATCCCAAATACACTTTAATCAAACTTGATACTTAATACCGGTAAACCAAACTTAATGCCAGTAAAAAGATTAATAGTTTATAACAGTACTGGTGAAACTTAATGCATGAAACAGAAAGAGAAACAATATCCACAACACATAACATAGAGATTTGTACGTGGAAACCCTGTAAGGGGAAAAACCACGGTGGGAAACCTTGCCCACAATCAAATGAAACTACTGCAGATAGTATGTGTATACAAATGGGGTCTGCACATGCAGAAAGGCCAGGTGCCTAGAGCTCATTGCTCAATCACAAAATGGGAGTCAAACTGACTACAATTGGATGATTAAATCCAATGACTATGTATTGCTCAAAGTAGCATCTCTGATGCTGGATTCAGTACTGGTTAAGCTCTGATTGTCTTCTTCAAACCTTCCTTGAATCTTCAAATGATGTCTGCATGAGTAGCTCTTCTTATATTCGCAGATAAAGAATATCACAACCTTTTAATACCTTATTGCATCTCTCCTATATTAATCTCACAATTGAGATCTTACATATATACCAAAACCTAAGACCAAATGTGTAGGTCGGCTTACTAAAAATAATACAATAAAATCTATTACAAGTAAGTCAAGATGCGATGCATCATGTCGGCTCAACAACAATATTAATTGATTAAACCATCCCCATAATGTGTCATGCTGATCTGGAATAGATAATGAGTCTCGGTCCATAACCTAGACCAATTTGTCGGTAACAACAAATATATCGATGACTGTGCATAAGTCACTAAACTTGCCGGTGAACATAACCAAAGATCTCTAGAAGGATAAGCGTTGATAAGTGTTGACATCAATGACAAAACCAATGCAACATATCCATAATACCAACAATCTCCCCCTTTGGCATTGATGGCAACACAAGATGGAAAAACCATCTAAGTGCCAAAGAAAAAATGCCAAAAACCAAAAACCAACAATCTCCAGAATAGATCAATACCAGAAATCAAAATACAAATGCAGAGAGTAAAAATCTCTTCCCCAATGAATAATCTCTCCCCAAAGGATAATGTGTGTTTTCATAGATATCTCTCCCCCTTTGACATCAAATGCCAAAGCAATACAAATAACAGATACAACTAGTTCATAGAACCAATTACAAATACCAACTTATCCAACTACTCCCCCTGAGAAGTAGCTCTCCTCCATCAAAGCCGAAAAAAGGTTTCTCTGTAAATTCTATTGGTTTGATGACAAGCATCAACTGTCTAAGTCTCTATCGGTGAGGGTATGACCCCAAGCTTCTCTCTGAGATATTCAAAAGTTTCCTTAGGCAAAGGCTTAGTAAAGATGTCTGCAATCTGCTCTTTAGTATTCACATAAACCAATCTTACTTCTTTTGCTTCAACATTCTCTTTCATAAAATTGTATTTGATAGAAATATGTTTAGTTTTAGAGTGAAATACCAGATTCTTAGATATATCAATTATTGCCATATTATCATAGTAAATGATTATAGGTTCTTTGCATTTTACCTTTATGTCCTTCAACATTTGTTTAATCCATAATACCTGAGTACAATTGGTTGCTGCTGCAACATATTCTGATTTTGTTGTTGATAATGATGTACAACTCTATTTTTTGCTCAACCATGAAATCAATCTGCTAACAAGAAAGAATGCCTCACCGGTGGTTCTCTTTATGTCATCTACATCTCCTAACCAATTAGCATCAGTGTATGCACATAAATCAAAATTTTCATTTTTAGGGTACCATAAACCAAGATTTGTTGTGCCTTGTAAATACCGGAAAATCCTTTTCACTGCTGGTTCATGATTTTCAATAGGATTAATTTGAAATATTGAAACAATACACACTACATTCATTATATCAGGTCTTATTTGTGTCAAATATAGTAAACCTCCAATCATAGATTTGTATCTTGTCGGATTAACAGGAGCTGAGTCATCCTTCAATGATAGTTTATCAGCTGTAGTCATAAGTGTACTTACCGATTTAGAGTTTTCCATACCAAATTTCTTCAGTAATTCCTTCAAATACGTTGATTGACATAAGAATATACCTTTATCAGTCTGTGAAATCTACAATCTTAAAAATAATTTTATCTCCTCAATCATAGACATTTCAAATTCTTCCTGCATCTTGTTAGAAAAGTCTTTACACAATCCATCTTCTCCTCCAAAAATGATGTCATCAGCAAAAACTTCAATAACCAAAATGTCTTCATTAGTCACTTTGAAATATAAGTTGTTGTCAACATTACCTTTAGTGTAACCAAGTTTCATAATATATTTATCCAATCTAGCATACCAAGCTCTAGGGGCTTGCTTCAATCCATATAAATCTTTCCTTAACTTGCAAACCATATCTTTATCATTTGTCAATGAAAATACATCAGGTTGTTCAGTGTAAACTTCCTCTTCAAGATAACCATTCATAAATGCACATTTAACATCCATTTCATATACTTTATAGTTTTTGTGTGCTACAAATGCAAGAAATAATCTGGCTGCCTCAATTCTAGTTACCAGTGCAAAGGTTTCATTGTAATCAATTCCCTCTTTTTGTGAATATCCCTTACACACTAGTCTTTCTTTGTTTCTAATTACCTTACCATCTTCATTAAGTTTATTTCTGAATACCCATTTAGTTCCAATTATATTTTTATTTTTAGGCTAGGGAACCAATGTCCATGTATTGTTCTTTTCAATTTGTTCCAATTCATCTTCCATAGCCTTAATCCAATGTTTATCTTCACATGCCTCAATGATAGATGTCGGTTCAATTTGAGAAATTAAACATACCTCTTCATTTGTCAGTCTTCCTCTTGTCATAACTCCTTGATACTTAATCCCAATTATCTGACTTTCAGAGTGACTCAATCTTACATACCTGAGTGTGTTCACTTGTTGTTGTTCTTCAATCATTGTGGAATTCTCTGATGATGTCAGTGTGACTAGATCAACATTATGACCTGGTGCACTCTGTATAGGTTCGTTTGTGATTATCTCAACTATCGGTTCAGAATCCGTAGACCTTGAATTTATTCTAAAGCATTCATCAATCTTCACATTTGCACTCTGAATGATTTTCTGTAATCTCTTATTTAAACATCTATATGATTTGCTTTTAGATGAATACCCAAGAAATATTCCTTCATCACTTCTAAGATCAAATTTACCAATATACTCATCTCTCCTAATGTAACATTTGCTTCCAAATATTCTGAAGTACTTAAGAGTAGGAATATTACCAAACCATAGTTCATAGGGTGTCTTACCGGTTTCACCTTTGATATGAACTTTGTTGAAAGTGTAAACCGTTGTATTCACTTCTTCTCTCCAATACACATGAGGTAGATTTTCTTCTGATATCATGCTTCTAGCTGCATCCAAAATAGTTCTATTATTTCTTTCCACAACTCCATTTTGCTGAGGTGTTCGGGGTGCTAAAAGTTGTCTTCTTATTCCATTCACTTCACAAAATGTATTGAGCTCCTTAGATGTAAATTCACCTCCTTGATTTGATCTTAGACATTTGATTTTCTTGCCAGTTTCATTCTCTACAAGTGCCTTAAATAATTTGAATTTCCCAAAAGCTTCTGATTTCTCCTTGAGAAAAGTAACCCAACACATTCTAGAATAATCATCAATGATTAGCATAAAGTATCTATCTCCCTGTAGACTTCTTATTCTTGCCGGACCACATAAGTTAGTATGAATTAAATAAAGAACATCATTGGTTTTCTTAGAAATACTCTTAAAAGTTGTTCTAACTTGCTTTCCCATTTGACATTCCTTACATACCGGATTATGAGGTTTTACAATCTTAGGTAAATCCCTTACTGCCTTAGATGAACTAATCTTCACAATGCAATCAAAATTTACATGACATAGTCTTTTATGCCATAACCAACTTTCATCAATGTGAGCAATCAAGCATGTCTTTTCGATATTATTCAAATGAAAGATATTACCTCTAGTCTGATTACCGGTTGCAATTTCCAAACCAGTTCTATTCATGATTTTTCATTTACCATTCTTGAATTGTAACTAAAACCCTTTTTCAACTAATTGACCAACACTCCAAAGATTATGCTTCAAACCTTCAACATAATAAACATTGTCAGTATTGTGCTTACCATCAAAAGATAAAGTGCCTTTTCCTCTGATCAAACAAGCTTTGTCATCTCTAAATCTTACTAGACCTCCATTGTATTCCTGAAAAGATAAGAATTTACTTTTATCACCAATCATATGATGTGAACACCTAGAATCTATAATCCATTCATCATTTTCTTCAATTTTAGCTACTAGGGCCTGCTCTACTGGTGGAACAGTAGGTGTCGGTTGATATTCTATTATTGCAACAAAATCCCATCCATTGTCTCTCGTTTCTTCATTAGAATCAGTAACTCCTTCATCAGCATAGTAACAAGATTTGTCTCTATTTTTCTTGAATTTGTATCTCTGATATTCAGGGTTAGGCTTATATGTTCTTTTAGCTTCTTCTCTTAATCTTGCATTTCTATCCGGACATCTAGATGCCATTTGACCAATTTTATTACAGTTAAAACATTTAAAAGGCGCTTTACCTTCATACTTACTTCCAATAGGACCTTTAGGCATTTTCCTTGCAAATAGTGCTTGAAGCTCTTCAAGTTCTTCATTTTCCCTCCTGATGTCTTCAAGTTCTCTTGCATAAAGTGCTTTCCAATCAAATTTATCAACTAATGATGAAGATGTTGTAGTTGATGATGCTTTGAAAGATAAATCTATCTTAATTGTAGCAACAGGACCAAACTCCTCAAGCTCAAATGTTGAAAGTTTTCCAACCGAGGTATCTCTAGACACTGATGTATTAGGCATAGTTCTTAACTCATTAATAGTAGTTACTTTTATTTTGTATGTTGATGGCAATGCTCTTAAAACTTTAGAAACAATTTCATCTTCACTTAAGGAATCTCCACAGTATTGTATTCCCAAAACAATTTCATTAACCCTTTCCATAAAAGCAAAAATTCTTTCATCTTCTTCCATTTTCAAATTTTCATACCTGACCCAGAAGCATTCCAGTTTTGCAATTGTGACAGCGGTATCTCCTTCATTCAATGTTTCCAATTTGTCCCAAATAGCTTTAGCAGTAGATCAATCTGATAATCCCATGATTTGTTGATCTGACAAGGCGCTCAAAAGTGCTTCTCTTGCTTTGCAACCATTCTCTTTATCCTTACCCAATGTAGGTGGATTAGGTTGATTCAGTGTAGGACCAACATAACCATTCTGTGTAACATCCCATATGTCTCTTCCAATGCAATTCAAATCAGTCTCCATTCTGATCTTCCATATACCATAGTTAGTTCCATCAAGTTTCAGACTGTCCTTCTTGAAATAGTTAGTTGTCATATAATCTCCTCAAGTTGTTAAACTTCTGTAAAAAGAGGACTATGCTCTGATACCAATTGTTAGGACCCAGAGGCAAATGAGAGGGGGGGTGAATTAGTTGTCTAATAATTTCATCCTAAATATACTTTAATCAAACTTGATACTTAATACCAATAAACCAAACTTAATGTCGGTAAATAGATTGACAGTTAATAACAAAACCGATGAAACTTAATGCATGAAACAGAAAGAGAAACAATATCCACAACACATAACACAGAGATTTGTACATGGAAACCCTATAAGGGGAAAAACCATAGTGGGAAACCTTGCCCACAATCAAATGATACTATTGTAGATAGCATGTGTATACAAATGGGGTCTGCACATGCAGAAAGGCCAGTTGCCTAGAGCTCACTGCTCAATCACAAAATGGGAGTCACACTGACTACAATTGGATGATTAAATCCAATGACTATGTACTGCTCAAAGTAGCATCTCCAATGCTTGATTCAGTACCAGTTAAGCTCTGATTTTCTTCTTCAAACCTTCCTTGAATCTTAAAATGATGTCTGCATGAGTAGCTCTTCTTATATTTGCATATACCGAATATCACAACCTTTTAATACTTTATTGCATCTCGCCTATATTAATCTCACAATTGAGATCTTACATATATACCAAAACCTAAGACCAAATGTGTAGGTCAGATTACTAAGAATAATACAATAAAATCTATTACAAGTAAGTCAAATGTGATGCATCATGTCGGCTCAACAATAATATTAATTGATTAAACCATCTCCATAACGTGTCATGCTGATCTGGAATAGATAACGCGTGTCGGTCCATAACCTAGACGAATTTGCCGGTAACAACAAATATGTCAACCCGATTAGACCAATAACCAAATCATCAAAACCAAGTGTCCAAACCATGTCTTCGACATAGCCATGTGATCTCCAGATGATAACAAGTCATCCTCAGTGTTAGTGAACAATATAACCTGTCGGTGAACCAAATATCGGTGACTGTGCATAAGTCACTGAACTTGCTGGTGAACATAACCAAATATCTCTAGAAGGATAAGTGTTGATAAGTGTTGACATCAATGACAAAACCAATGCAACATATCCATAATAACAACAAATTGGGCAGGTTGCATTGATGACCGGAAGAGCACAAGTGGTGGTGCATTCTTCCTAGGTGACCGGTTGGTCTCTTGGCATAGCAAGAAGCAGGACTCAGTCTCTCTATCAACTGCTGAAGTAGAATATATTGCTTCTGCTACATCTTTCTCTCAAGTGATTTGGATGAAGTAGACCCTTAAAGACATACAGGTGGACATCACTGATCCCATTCTCATCCAATGTGAAAATTCGAGTGCAATCAACATAGCTAAGAATTCGGTGATGCATTCCAGGACAAATATAGCCATCAATTATCATTTTCTTAGAAAGAAGGTTGAAGGAAAAGAAGTAAAGATAGACTATGTCCCCACCGAAGAATAAGTAGCAGACATTTTCACCAAACCATTGTCGGTAAGCACTTTCAAGCACCTACAACACAAGTTGGGAGTTGTGTCATTTGCCTCATGCACTTAAGAAAGGAAGGATTTATATGGTTCAGGGGGAGTGTACAATACCCTTTGTCATTATGTCAAAGGGGGAGAAAGGTATTGGTATGAAGTGTCCTACAGTAAGTTGATATCAATGCCAAAGGGGGAGATTGTTGGCAATTTGGCATTAAGTTGTCATTGACGTCAACCGATTTGGCAAGGTCATTGGTAAGTTAGAAGTGGTGATCAATATGATGGAAATACACATGAGAATGAGCAGACAAAAGGAAGGCTACCGATACACATGACTTGGGTCATCTACCGGTAAAGAAGGCTTACTGGTAAGGCATAAACCGAGATAAACGTTGTTTGTGTGTTATGAAGGCACAACAACCGATGAACAAAATAGAAAGGATGTTTGATAGTCATACCAGTAAGATAGACTAAACTGGTAGTCAACCTTGGCTGATAAAGGTTATGAAACCGACATAGGAATCTAAGAAAAGGTGGATGTCGACAAGCATGACAACTAGATGTCAGGTGGAGGTATTGCACAGATCGGTGGAGTGTGCATCGATGTAACAAATCTACAAGCGGGTTGGCTTTTATGAGGAATCCGCAAGTCATAGAGGATGCCAGAAGATTGCGGCTTGAGGAAGGCAAGATGGAAAAGAAATCACATTGATCTTGCAAGAAGATTTGATCTTCATACCCGTTAGGTGAAGGAAACAACAAAGCCATTAATGGCGAGTGATAGAGAAAAGCAGAAAAGCATGGTGCATACCTCCAAATTTAGAAAATGCACATTCAAATGTGAAGTTTGGCTAGTGATTGATCATTGTCATAAAGATCATATCCCTGGGGAAAAGAAGATCGAATAAAAGTAGATTCAAATTGAGCTGGAAAAGGAAAACCTAACACGACAGTGTTTGAATGCATTCTTGGAGGGAATCCATGAATATAAATACATGAGCTCGAAACAGAAAAGAGTGATGCTTGTGGAGAAGAAGAAGAGTGAAGAGAGCTTGAGTGCAGAGAAGAATCATCTCCCTTAGAGTTTATTCTAAGTAATTTGTAGAGTGAGTCAACAAGAAAAATGGTGAGAGGGTTTAATTGGCAATGATAGAGTACTGGTATAACTGTAGCAGGTTCAATAGTTGAGCAAATCGGTGAGGTGTGGTTGAGCTTGAGGCGACATCCAAGTGTGACACAATGAGTTGTGAGACTGTGACGATGGTATGATGAAAGAATAAGTATCTGGTAGAATACTGATAGGGGGGTGAATCAGTATGCTATACAAAGTTCCCAAACTCAAACTCAGTCAAACAAAGTAATCATATCTCAGTCAAGATCAATATTCATAAGAATACTTGACATCAACTGGTTTAACTGTTATGACAAATTTAACAGTAAACAAATTCAATCTTGTGAATATCAACAATGCTTAATCATAACTCAGCATATTCATCTCTTAATGCTTCTACTTAACATGCCTTATCGGAGATTAACCAAATCAACAAATAAGATCACAACCACAAAAGCATTCACCACTTGACACAAATGTTTATATGTGGAAAACCCAAATAGGTACAAACCATAGTGAGATGAGACTCACAAGGATAGCTATCTAAACTCTTTCGAAGTTCACCCTGTTAGGAGCCAAAGCTTGTTAGAGTTTTACAATAAGTCATGTTAAGAACTAATTCCGGTTAGGAATTACCCGGTTAAGGGATTTACAAATATGCCTTATCAGAAGCACAATACCCTGTTAGGAGTAACCTCGCTGGAGGATTTAAGAATCCAAGCTAATGGACCACCTTGTTAGAGGATTTAATGAGTAACCAAACTTGTTAGAGCTTACTCGGTTAAGGGATTTAACTTCTACTGTAATTGTTAGAAAACAACAGTTTAGTTGATCTATCTGAATAACACTAATTTTGCTTGATCATATCCTTCTATAACCTTCAGTCTACCTTCACTCAAAGTGTAGATCCATTCACTAGTTTGGAAACTATACACTCAACAATGTTAGAGTAAATATGTCTTTACTTGATTAATTAAATGACATTTGTTAAATTAATTAAGTTCCCCTTTATCTCTTTTACACTTAAGCTAACATTAGGTGCATAATTATTAATTCTTTTATTAATTATTATGTGCAAGCCTAGGGTTTTCCCTTTTAGAGTTTTTTGACCTATTAGAGGTTGAATTATTTTCTTTTGTATCAATATTCTATTACACATTTATGTGAATACAGAGCTCTCATATTCTTGAGCATTTCCCGTGTTTATCTTTTTTTCTCTGTTGCTTCCTTGCTTCTCCTTGTAACAGGTTTATTCAGCTTGCAGAGATTATTTGGGCTCTTGTGGTGTTGTATTTATCAACTCTCACATGGTATCAGAGCTTCAGATCTGTAGCTACCTGTTCTTGTTTTGACTTTTTTTTGCATTGGAAGCAGATCTGGGGTTTCAGAAGTTTTTTTGTGCACCTAAGGATAGGCCTTTTTTATTCTTAGCACTTTGGGCCTAAACGGACCTCACCATCATTCTTAGAAGGCCCAAAACCCTTATGGTCATATAAAGCTTGATCACTTTCGACACTTGAGCCTCTGGGGGTTTTTTGTTTGTTTTGTACCAGGCCATATGGCCCTGGCACGTAGTTCGAGATTTTTTTTTCAAAAATCAATTTTTTGCCTTTTTACGGCATGCAGGCTGAAATTTGTTTTTTTTAAAAAAAAACATCATTCAAAAAATTTTGCAAAAATTAAAAAAATAAAATAAAATAAATTTTTTTGGGGTTACAACCCACAGTATGTAGGGTACCGTGGGCCACTTGGCCCTACAACAGGCCCGTACCGCGCACCGCAGGCACTGACAGTGTAATGCCCCGCTAGGAAACCCCAAAGGGATAAATTTAAAACACACAATGGAGTGCAAATATATTTTTTTTATAAGACCCAACATGATGATACATTGAGTTATCTAAAGCTTCGATGACACAACAGAAGACTAAACAACCTAAGGAGTTTCCCAACGTGATTACGTAACTTAACACCTAACTCAACTCACGACATTTGATCCAATTAAGTAGGATATCTTAATTACATGTTATTACTTAAAACATGGACATAATGTGTTTAGTGAATTGAAATAATAGATAATAGGATGCGCTCATCCATTATGGTTGAAGATGAGTCTAACATGAGGAAATTTACCCACAGAAGTTAAAACATAGGTAACATATGAATTCATCAATTAAGGTTAAAATAGAGTTAACTTGACGAGTCCATCCATTTTAGATACAAAATAGATAATATGATAAAGTTCGTTAATTAAGGTTAAAATATAAATAACCAATTGAGTTTGTCCATTATAGTTAAAATATAGCTAATATGATGAAGTTCATTTATTAAGGTTAAAATCTAAATAACCAAATAAGTTCATCCATTATAGCTAATATGACGAAGTTCGTTTATTAAGGTTAAAATGTAAATAACCAATTGAGTTCATCCATTATAGTTAAAATATAGCTAATAAGATGAAGTTCATTTATTAAGGTTAAAATGTAAATAACCAAATAAGTTCATCCATTATAGCTAATATGATGAAGTTCGTTTATTAAGGTTAAAATGTAAATAACCAATTGAGTTCATCCATTATAGTTAAAATATAGCTAATAAGATGAAGTTCATTTATTAAGGTTAAAATGTAAATAACCAATTGAGTTCATTATAGTTAAAATATAGCTAATAAGATGAAGTTCATTTATTAAGGTTAAAATGTAGATAACAAAATGAAGTTCATCCAATGACTTTTAAACCATTTATTACGTTCAATTTTACTTAAACACATGCCATGCACCTTGTTCCAAAACGCACTTTAATCTTATCATAACTAGTGAGATCCTTTCAAGCATACTTATTCTCATTAATGATAATAGAATTCATTCTTTCATGATCCAATTTACTGCCTTTAAGAGACAACTGCATACATGCATTTACGATAAATCTCATCTAATCCACTTATACCTCCTATCAAAATGCCATCCATACAGGTTAACACTAAAACAAAATGAAACAAAAGAACAAAAGAATCACATAACACCAAATTGATATCAGAGTTCACCCCTAAAGGGCTACATCTCCGGGTCTGCTCAACTGCAAGACTGCTCTGATCATTTAATTAAGTTTAAGATTACATAAGGTTCACGTCATTTACAATCCTACCATTTAGGCGAACATAATTGATATATAAATGACCACTTCGGTCAATACAAACATAAATGATCCCTACATAGAAACAGATCCAACTGAACATATAAAAAGAAATTACAAATATTCACTGCCTGACAGTACTCTAACTAGAGACCTGACCAACTATGATCAACCACAAATCAACACACTACTCTCGCATAAAAAACCAGACCAGTTATAACACCATGACAAGGCAATAGTCTAACTAGAGACCAAAGACATAACAGGTACCCCAAATCAACCAAACGACGGGGTCCAAACAAACATATCAAGGCCTTGCCATTACTTTAGACAAAAGCGAATACAAAAATTAAAACTTGCAAAAGCATTAACCGGAAAATACAATCTTGTTCCAAATTGATTTAAACATTTAAAGGTTGATCAAGTTTTCTAAATGATCTAAGTTGTTTTCAATTATCTACCTCATCCAGGTACAGGTCATTCTTGATTTTCTAGCTCACTACGTTCATATGCGTCAAGACATAACATAAATACATTATTACGAGTTTTTTTCAACCAAGTTCACATGAATGTAAAGCATTAATCGTCTCAATATTTTATTTAATCTTTAGATAAACATCATTGACATACTGGTTTGGAACAATAATCTAATCCCCTCTCTAGCAACACAAATTTACCCTTTCCAAAAATGGAAATATACATAAAAAGGAAATATCGAAATGGGTAAACATTTCCCAATGAAATAAAATTCCCTTGCATATATTTAAAACAAATACACCACCTGAAAGTATTATATATATATATATATATATATATATATATATATATATATATATATAACTTAATAAAATTAACGACTGAACAATACTCTAATTCATTGAAAATATACGTTATAAAGGGTCCAACAATTAATATATCATTAATAATATATATTAATGTATAGATTATCTAGATTAACATATATTTAAAATATAGATTAATCAATAATCAATAATTAATATATAATATTAATATATATTAATATATATTAATTAAAGTTTAATAATAATAAAATGTATTAATTTAAAATTTAATATATTTCATATTTTTTTATTCTATTATTTTTTTTTAAAACTAAAAAAAAAAATTAATTTAAAAAAAAATGAAGGGCGACAACCCTAGGGAAGTCGTGGGCCCACCTCCCATCCACGGGAGTGGGGCAGCTGTGCCCTAGCCATCGAGCCTGCGGCCACCACAGTGCATGCAGACCCTCGGCCTCCACACAGTGGAGAAGGGGTCTCTGCGACCACCGTGGGGTTCGCAGACCCTTCAGCCTCCACCTTATGGAGCAGGGTCTTTGCGGCCACTCACGTGGACACAGTCCCTCTTCCTCCACACGATGGGCACAGGGGCTCTGCAGGAGGCAGAAAGGGGAGGGGCGAGGGTTGAGCTTCGGCTCCCCCCCCCCCCTCAAAACCCCCAAAATTTCCAATTTTTTTATATATTTATTTTTTAAAATTTCGATCTAAATTTTATTTTAAAAAATAAAATGAATTTCAAAGACATACACCCCCATTTTCTTTCATTCGCAGATTCTATACTGTTATTTTTTTTATTTTTATTTTTCCAGAATGACCAAGAATACCAAAATTGATTTTAGAACTAAATCAACAAACCCATAAAATAAAAATAACTAAAAATCCCCAATTTCTTTTGTGCACAGTCTCTGCAATGTTTTCTAGAATGTCTAAAAACACCATTTTGAAGATTTTTCCAAAGCTAAAAGTCAAATCTGAGAAACATTCATGGATTTTTAAACTAGAATTTCATGAAGAACAACCAAACACAATTTTTGATTTAACAATGAAATAAAAAGGTAAACAAGAATCCTACCTCTTTTAGCATTCCTGGCAAGATTTTGAAGAAGAGCCCAACTTGCAGCTGTAGAAATTCTTCCTTCCCAAAATCCCCAATTTTCTCCATCCAAAAAAAATCAACAACCTTAAAAATATTTTCCAACCTAGGTTAAATGGAATAAAATTTGACCTAATCTCCTAATTTTGAATTTAAACATGTTTTAAATAAAAGAAATGAAAAATCATTCTTTTCAACTATTCAAATAATCTAACTTATTTTTTTTTAATTAAAATTAAAATGCTTCTCTCTCATTTAATTTTAATTTTCTCAATATTAACAAAGCTAACATTTATATTTCACAATATTGATGAGGGTAAAATATTTTAATTAAATTAAATTCCCAAAACCAATCTTTCACACTATATCAAATATATATATATATATATATATATAAAAAAATGAAACTTGCTTTTCTAATAAAAATTGATTTTCTTAAATAATTAAAATTAACCTTTCTATTCCAAAACGAAAAAAGGGATTAAATTATTTTTATTTCGAATAATTTTAAATCTTCCCTTTCAAAATGCATAAACTAAATAAATTCACGATTTTAAATTAACCATTAAATTAAACTTGCTACAACATATATAGAGTGATCTTTTTAATTAATGATTAATCACATAAAAGAACCTATTTATTTTAATTCCTCAATTACTAATGCACAAATGAACACATTAAATCAAATTAAATACTTAGGATAAAATACTCAATTTTTACCACACACAAGGCACACAAACCAAGAAAGCCAACCAAATACACGACCCACAAACCCAAATGAAAAGGGAAACTGACGGTCCATAGGTGATGCTCACTTGAGCATGACTAGGGTAAAATGAGGGTTTTACGACCACCTAACCCAAATTCTAAGGATGAAAGAGGTATACTCAAGCCTGTGAATCCCGATGAAGACAAACCTCGCACCTAGGCAGTACTATTCCTACAATCTCCCACAACCAAGAGTCACACAAGAATACATATATATATATATTGAAGGTGTTAGCTCGAGATCAATAACAAGAATCGGGGAAACAATTAAACTTACATAAGAATCATGCAAAAGCACATTAATAGGTACGCACAATAATCATAATATCTGACTACAACATTACATCACGGTAAATCAACCATTCAATAATGCCACATAAAAAGTCAACCAAGGTCAAATCGGTTTTACAAAGCTGACTAGGGTAGGGGCACTACATTCTCTCCCACTAGGCTCCGACTTACTCCTAGAAGTCGTAAGGCTAAGCGGAACTCATGCAACACGTATTAGCCCTAAAACTCAATTAACAATTATCAATTTGCACATATGAATATTTTCACAACCAATTGAAATATTATTGCTAAATCCTTTACGAATGTCATTATCCATTGGCAAGCTACATCTAAATCCATACACCTCTTAAAATATTCTAAGGATTATCCACAATCACAGCAAAAAAACAAGAATTTTCTTCCTTTCATTACACCAAACTAAAGCATTAAAAGAGGTAAACAACAATTACCATACTCATTCTACCAAGCAGGACAAGAAAACATGCCATCATGATCAATTTCTTTTACCAATTCATCTTTTTACAAAACTTTATCGCATAGAACTGGCTTCAAATATCAATTTCTACAACCAAGTTAACTTTCAATAAATAAGAGCAACGTAAATAACTCAATTGTTTACACTTTCCAGGCATAAATGAACCTTTCCAATGACTATGTCCCATAACATAGTGACAAGTTAACACCATTTAATCCATGATTACACATAATAACCATCCACATAACTGGAATGCACAACACAAAAAGGCCACATATGAGCATGTCTAATGCTCGGTCAAAGATAACATGCATGATCAACATCTCTATGCCTGATCTCCGAACAAATAACATGATCATAAATATCCAACATCTCACTCAAGGGCTTGATGGTGCTAGGGCACACCATAGCGGTGCTACCTTCCATGCAAGACCCTCATGGACATCCCTTGTTGCGTAAGGTGTTTAGCCTCCAAGAGATAGTCACCACTCATAGGTAGGTAGTGGATACTAGCTGTCTCACAGCCTCACATACCCCCATCCTCAAGGTTCCCTATGTCTACTTCCTCGTATACACTCAACCAAGATTGTCTCCTACATTCTTGGAGAGGAATTCACATTTCAACACAAGACCAGCATACAAAAACAAGGATAAACTAGTTTAGCCACCAAAGTACAGAAGAATAAAGATAATAACCATCAATTCCAACAGTAAGGCAAGAAAATAATTTCGGAATTGCAACATCAAATCAAGTAAGCAAAAGATCGCAAGATCGTGGCTAAACCTTCAAGGTCAAAATAAAATAAACTGCTAGCCCACAAGGAATAAATAAATAAAAATAGTAAAAAAGTATCATAAGTGCACATAAAATCACTATGTGACTAGCATCTAGCCACCAACGAGGAAGGAAGGAACAATCATCTAGCTATCGCAGCGGCTCATCATGTGGTGTGGCCTAGTCACACATCCACATGGCATGGAAATGTGTACCTCAACATCACCCCGCATCATGTCTTCACGCGGCATGGCTCTACCCTAACCTATCGGTAGGCCGCATGGCAATGTCTACTACATCCTGCATCGTGTCTCAGCATGACATGGAAATACTCCAAGCAGAAAGGGCACACAATGGACATATCCCACATGGCAGTGTACCTCATGGAAAAGGGCACGCGTAGGTCACACCCCGCATAGTGACGTACCTCTCAGGATACTCGCCATAAGCTAAAGATATACATGGCTAAGGTCCACCCATAGGTCTACCAACGCTAGTCAATTGGCAGCTCATGTAAAAAATAACATACCTCTTGTGAAGACAAGGAAAAAGATCCTCTAATAAAACCCATCATTCTGCTTAAGAATTGACATCAATATGCTCAAATAAAGGATAGGAATAGGCTGGCACACATGAACCTTATGAATCAGTTCATTATAGGAGAAAGTATTGAGTACACCTATAATACAGTTTCATTATATTACTATATTTTTCCTCGAAATAGAGAAGCTAAAGTCGCTTCGCGTCGACATTACTCGTACGTCGTTCCATACTATTCAAGGAATGGTGACTTCTAATACTACCCCTTCACATACTGACTTATCAACAACCCATGGGTTGGCACTCAGTAAGGAAACAAATAACCAACATCACATAAACAGTATGGTTTCCCATACTCATAAGTAAACATATCCTCCATGGTTGATTACTTCACCATCCCATGGGTACACATAGTAAGCACGGCTTTCTTACAATACACAAGGAATAGCACCATTACTGGTTTAGTCACATTTATGGGGGGTACTTTTCAATACGCTATCATCTACTCAAGAAAGGTTTTACCTATGCTTTCCACATGAATCACTAAATAAAGTTTATTTTAGGTACAAGTATTGAAATTCTTAACAATTCACCATTACATAAGGAAATAACATCATTCCGATATCTTTTCTAAATCCATTGAGCATTCACAACCACATTACTAACTCTGCAAATTTCGTTATGAAACTCAAGACTTTCATCTTTCCATGAGAAGCCCAAAAGCAAATAAACAATTTCACATGCGTTATAAAAATTCTTTTTAAATCAATGCATTCTTAGTAGCATTTCTATAAATCTTATGATTTAGACAAAGAGAAGGGAAAGAGAGTTTGATAGTCAAACTATTTCCTACAAGGACACAAGATCAACAAGATCACACTACAAGCTAAAAATTCTCACTATAAGTCTATCATTTTAATTGCACGGTTTTCATCTCGCTACCATTTTAGGAGGATGCCAAACAACCTAACATGACATTTCCAATTATTATGGTTGCAACAAGATGTTCTAGTTTTCCAAACGACAGAAATCAAAATAGGTAATCTTATCGATAATGCAAAACCTTTTGAGACCACTCACTACTTTAATACAATACAAAAATATATCATACTCTACAACCTACCATTGAAAATCAAACTATGATAAGAAGATAAAGGAGGAACTATCAACTAAATAATACACATTAATGCATACACATCAAACAAGTCTTTCATTCGCACTTTCTAAACACAATAAGGCAATTACATATATCCAAAGGCGAGTTCAATGGAGCATTGCTAAAATAGGTCCTCAATCAAACTGGTTTAAAGAAGCACATAAAATGATCTTTCGTGGAATACATCAATACACTCTCGAAGCTACTATAACATGTTCCCTTTTGATACTTCTTTTACAAACAAGGTAATTTCACATAACAACAATTCGCATATTAATGTACATTACTTAAGATAGAATTTAATTATGTTACTCCTATGAGACACATGGAGAATTCTTTAATGTAATCATACATTTTTTCTCAATAACCAATATTAACTTTCAAACCAAAGCCCTTTTATAATCTAAAAACACATAAGCGTTATAAGGCTCACATAAGGGCTCAAGAAATTGCAACCTTTCTCTTGCAATAAGAAAACTCAAATAAGAGATAATTACACATATCAAAATCATTTTAATTTATAGAGAGAGAGAGAAAGGGTCATAATCATTCAATTTACTACATAATAAGCATTCAATATCTACCACACTAGTCCTTCAAGCGAACAACATTGAGCTAGTTCATAACCATAAACAAGCACATTTCGTACTTTTAGATTTAAGACAACACTAACCAAACCAAAAGGATTAGTCAAAAGAGTACAACAATCAATAAGGAAGGTACATACAACTCTCTTTTAGAATAACAAAAATCGTAGACAAAGCACATATAATCATTCCAAAGCACCCACATTAAGAAGGTGAAAACAAGGTGTGAACACACACGTTACACACAAGTTAAGGTCTGCTCAATCACACTCATACAACAAGGAGGACAAGAATACAACATAAGGTCGATACAACTCACACCAACTAAGGGCACAAGCGAAACCAAAGATCCCAGTGTTGCAACATGGGCTCTGATACCAAATGTAATGCCCCGCCAGGAAACCCCGAAGGGATAAAACTAAAAGACACAATGGAGTGCAATTTTTTTTTTTTTATAAGACCCAACATGATGATACATTGAGTTATCTAAAGCTTCAATGACACAGTGGAAGACTAAACAACCTGAGGAGTTTACCAACGTGATTACGTAACTTAACACCTAACTCAACTCGCGACATTTGATCCAATTAAGTAGGATATCTTAATTACATGTTATTACTTAAAATATGGATATAATGTGTTCAGTGAATTGAAATAATAGATAATAGGATGCACTCATCCATTATGGTTGAAGATGATTCTAACATGAGGAAATTTACCCATAGAAGTTAAAACATAGGTAACATATGAATTCATCCATTAAGGTTAAAATATAGTTAACTTGATGAGTCCATCCATTTTAGATACAAAATAGCTAATATGATGAAGTTCATTTGTTGGGAAAAATGGTGTCTCAACCTTGCATTTATGCGAGGTTACTATTTATAGTAAGTTTTCATTTGAGCACGAAATGGTGAGAAACTCTCCCTGAAGCTTCTGGTTGGCTAGATAAGCATTCCGGTAAAGTTGCATCGCAAGGTCACAGCTAGTTTTGAAGATATTAAAGTTTTCATCTTGGAGGGGTGCGATAAAATGTTTAAACTTAATTTTGGGGGATTTAGAGGCTCCGAAACACCTTGAAAAGTGGTCGTAACCAGCGCAATGGGTTACGAGGTGATAGAGCACTTCGCGAGCTTTCCGACGCTTCAAACGGTTCGTCAATCGGACACCCGGTTCTCAAGTTATGGCCTCCGGAAGTTTGTACTCCTGAAATAGGAAAAATAATTTGTATCGGATACATAAATGAGCTGTAAAAGGGAGCGACACGTGTTGATGTGTGCTTTAACATGTCATAGGGCATCTAGAAGGGAGATAAGGTCGGCTACACCTTATTGGGTGGTTTTAGCCCATGGTTTTGTAATACTGTTTGACGGTTTCTTGTATTGTATCTCCTATTTATGAGGTGTGTGAGATAGAAGTTGTATGTAAGAGTCTTATGGCTATTGAGTTGCCTCTGAATCTCTGATTAGTGGTACTCCTACGAAGAGCTTGCTCTGCAAGTATGTTGTAATCTGTTTTTGGTTACTGAATAAAATATTGAGCTGTTTTTGGAGTGTGGGGTTTTTCTCCCGAAAGGGTTTTCCCCACGTAAATCACTGTGTTGTGGTATGAATGCTATTATATCTATTTCTATTTTCTGTAACTGTTGTAACGATCTGAAAAAGTTTTGCATTACCCTCCTCTCAAGGTTAGTGTAGGAAGTTGTTTCCGCTACTTTAACTTCCTTACAAGTGGTATCAGAGCCTGATCACCTTTGGTTTCAATTGTGGCCAGTTGGGTTTTTTGAACTAATCTAGATTTGAGTGGGAGCTTGTGCAGAAGACACATTTTGATCTTGTTGCAGGAATATTCAGATGGCGAATTTGTCAGGGAGAATAGAGGTGGAGAAAGTTAATGGAAGTAATTTTGAGATGTGGAAGCTGAAGATGGAAGATCTGCTAATAGATCGAGATCTTTGGGATGCTGTTGATGCGAATGTCCAAAGGCTCTCAGATCCTACTGCGGCAGCTCAGTATGATATTATGGACCGAAAAGCCAAGGGTCTAATCAGACTGTGCGTGACAGACTCTGTTCTAATCAATGTCCATGAAGATAACTCTGCAAAGAAGCTATGGACTAAGCTTGGTGAGATGTATCAAGTGAAATCTTTATTAAATCAAATTTTCTTAAGAAAGAAATTGTATTCCTTGAAGATGGAAGAGGGTGGACGAATTGCAGACCACCTAGAAGTATTCAATATGTTGGTGGCTCAATTAGTATCTGTCGGTGTTAAGATGGACGAGGAGGAGAAATGTCAGATCTTGCTTTGTTCTTTTCCTGATTCGTGGGATTCTCTTGTTATGGCTATCGGTAGTACTTCTGTTGTTTTGAAATCTGAAGACGTGGTGGGTGCCCTACTCGGTGAAGAGATGCGAAGGAAGGTATCCATCAGTTCAAAGGATGCCCTAACCGTTCGTGGAAGACCTAAAGAGAAAGGCAAGAAGAATGAGAAGCGCGGCAAGTCCAAATCCAAAGGGAGATCGAAATCTCCTGGAAAGTCCAAAGTCATTTGCTGGAATTGCGGTAAACCGGGTCACATCCGTAAGGACTGCAAAGAAGAAAAGAAGAAGAAGAAAAAGAAAAAGTTCGATTCTGATTCTGAGTCCGACAAGGAAGATGGCGATGCATTTATTGCGGCTTTGGCGACTCATGCAGGTAATGATGCCTGGCTAATTGACTCAGGTGCATCTTTTCATATGACTTCCAATAGAGATTGGTTTTCTGAATATGAAGGATTTAATGGAGGTAAGGTGTACTTGGGTGATGATTCACATCTAGACATTGTTGGTCGAGGTAAAGTTAGAATCAGGTTTTCTGATGGTAGAATAAAAAGGATTAATGGTGTGCTGCATATCCCTAGATTAAAATGAAACCTACTATCTGTGAGCAAACTGATAGATGCAGGTGTGCAGGTAGTCTTTTCTGAAGCAGGATGTAAGATGATTAAGGGTGCTATGGTAGTTGCTAGAGGTGTCAGGTTTGGCACTTTGTATAAGCTTGAAGCATACACTGTTAAGTGTAATAGCACTTCTGTAAAAAGTAAATCTGCGGATACTTCACTGGAAGATTTGAAGGTTTCACCTTTAGTAGATGGAAATGGTTTTTGGGTACCTAAGGGTGCTCTTTCGTCTGAAGCAAATTTACCTGCAGAGAAGACTATGTTATGGCACCAGAGACTTGGCCACATTGGAGAAAAGGGTCTAAGGACCTTGAAAAATAAAAACCTTGTTGAAGGTTTGAATGACTGTAATCTTGACTTTGATTTCTGTGAGCATTGCATTTATGGAAAACAAAACCGCGTTCAGTTTTACTTGAGTTCTCATAAAACTTGTGGTGTTTTGGATCTTATCCATTCTGATGTGTTTGGTCCAGTAGATGTCTCTTCGATTTGAAAATCCACATATTATGTTTCATTTATTGATGATTTTAGTAGAAGGACATGGGTTTATTTTCTAAAGAGTAAATCTGAAGTTTTTAGTCATTTTAAAGAATTTAAAGCAATGGTTGAGTTGCAGACTGGAAAGAAAATAAAATGTTTGAGAACTGATAATGGCAGTGAGTTTTGCTCTAATGATTTTGATAGATTCTGTAAAGACTGTGGAATTAACAGGCAGAAGACAACTCCGTATTCTCCACAGCAGAATGGAGTTGCAGAAAGAATGAACAGGACACTGATGGAGAAGGCTAGGAGTATGTTGAGTGGTGCTGGTCTCGAACAAAAGTTTTGGGCTGAAGTTGTTGCCACTGCTTGCTACCTGATTAACAAGTCTCCTACATCAGCTCTTGTTGATAAAACGCCTAGGGAAGCATAGTCAGGTCACAAGCCTTCATTGAGACATCTTAGAGTTTTTGGTTGCGAGGCATATGCACATGTGCCAAAGGAGAAGCGAACAAAGTTGGAGAACAAGGCTGTGAAATGTATCTTCATCGGGTATAGTTATGGTGTGAAAGGATACAAGCTTTGGGACCCTGTTGCACAAAAGGTAATTCACAGTAGAAGTGTTATTTTTAGAGAAATTAAGTCTCCTTCTGTTACATTGCAGCTAGAATAGACTAAAAAAGAAGATGTGATTCAACTTCCTTCTACACCTGAAAGAGTTGAATCGAGACCCCTAGATAGGCAAGAATTTGAGGAGAGCTAGTCTAGCTCTGAATCTTCAGAAGAGGAGGAAGAACCTCCAACTCAGCTTGTTCGAAGGTCTACAAGACGTACACAACCACCTGAAAGGTATTCACCTGATGATTGGAGATGAATTTTTGCTCTGAATACTAGTGTGGATGAACCAAAATCTGTAGAAGAGGCATTAGGTATGAATGATGCAGAATCCTGGAAGATTGCTATGGAGGAAGAAATGGCAGCTTTGAAAAAGAATGATACATGGGATCTTGTACCATTGCCTGAAGGATGAAAACCTGTTGGTTGTAAATGGGTGTTCAAGAAAAAGATTGGTTCAGATGGAAGCATTGAGAAGTAGAAAGCAAGGTTGGTTGCAAAAGGCTACTCTCAGGTTGAGGGTGTTGATTACGGTGAGATATTTTCTCCTGTTGCAAAAATGACGTCCATTAGATTTTTGCTTTCTATTGCTACTGCTTATGATTTAGAGGTTGAGCAAATGGATGTGAAAACTGCTTTCCTTCATGGTGATTTGGAGGAAGATATTTATATGACACAGCCGGAGCACTATGTGGTGAAAGGCAAAAGTAATTCGGTCTGTAAATTGAAGAAATCTCTGTATGGCCTCAAACAAAGTCCTAGGATGTGGTACTAGAAATTTGATACATATGTGTTGAGTTTGGGATTTGAACGTTCTAAATCAAATCACTGTGTTTATTATAAATCTTATGGTGATCATTTCTTATTCATTGCATTGTATGTTGATGATATGTTATTCATTGGTAAAGGGAAAGGTATGATTTCAGAACTGAAGTCTCAGCTCGCTGCTAAATTTGAAATGAAAGATCTTGGTGCAGCAAAGCACATTCTTGGGATGGAAATTAGAAGAGATATGGTGAACAGAAAGCTATGGCTAGGCCAGAGTAAGTATGTGAATTTAGTGTTACAGAGGTTCAACATGCAGAATTGTAGACCATTGAGTGTTCCTTTTTATAGTTAGAATGAAACTATCTCTTTCAGATTGTCCTACATCCCCAATCGAGATGGAAGACATGAGTAGAGTGCCTTACCAGAGTGCGGTTGGAAGCTTGATGTATGCTATGGTCTGTACTAGACCAGATATTGCCCAAGCAGTGGGAGTACTTTCTAGATATATGTCTAATCCTGGTAGAGTTCATTGGGATGCAGTCAAACGAGTCTTCAGATATTTGAAGGGTACTTCAGAGTATTCTTTGTGTTATCATGGTAATTCAGTTGGAGACATGACTTCCCTTGATATCCATGGTTATGTGGATTCAGATTGGGCAGGTGATATTGATAGCAGAAGATCCACCAGTGCTTATGTGTTTACTTTGTTTGGTGGTGCAATTAGTTGGATGAGTAAGTGACAGGCTGTGGTTGCTTTATCCACTACTGAAGCAGAGTATATGGCAGCTACTCATGCTTGTAAAGAGGCCATTTGGCTTAAGAGACTGTGTTCAGATATTGGAATAAAACAAGGTACAGTGATAGTTTACTGTGACAGTCAGAGTGCAATTAGCCTAGCTAAGAACCCGACATTTCATGCCCGGACCAAACATATTGATGTTCAGTATCATTTTGTTAGAGATATGGTCGAAGATGGTAGGGTGAAGCTGGTTAAGGTGGAAACTTTGATGAATGTTGCAGATGCTTTAACTAAGGCTGTGAGCATAGAGAAGTTCAGATAGTGTTCAGAGTCTATGGGCCTTATGGCCCCTAGCAATTGATTCATTGTGTTGACATTCCCTTCAGCTCCTGCAAGGTGTTCGACAAGTGGGAGATTTTTTGGGAAAAATGGTGTCTCAACCTTGCATTTATGCGAGGTTACTATTTATAGTAAGTTTTCATTTGAGCACGAAATGGTGCGAAACTCTCCCTAAAGCTTCTGGTTGGCTAGATAAGCATTCCGGTAAAGTTGCATCGCAAGGTCACAGCTAGTTTTGAAGATATTAAAGTTTTCATCTTGGAGGGGTGCGATAAAATGTTTAAACTTAATTTTGGGGGCTTTAGAGGCTCCGAAACGCCCTAAAAAGTGGCTATAACCGGCGTAGCGGGTTACGAGGTGATAGGGCACTTCGCGAGCTTTCCGACGCTTCAAACGGTTCGTCAATCGGACACCCGGTTCTCAAGTTATGGCCTCCGGAAGTTTGTACTCCTAAAATAGGAAAAATAATTTGTATCGGATACATAAATGAGCTGTAAAAGGGAGCGACACGTGTTGATGTGTGCTTTAACATGTCATAGGGCATCTAGAAGGGAGATAAGGTCGGCTACACCTTATTGGATGGTTTTAGCCCATGGTTTTGTAATACCGTTTGACGGTTTCTTGTATTGTATCTCCTATTTATGAGGTGTGTGAGATAGAGGTTGTGTGTAAGAGTCTTATGGCTATTGAGTTGCCTCTGAATCTCTGATTAGTGGTACTCCTACGAAGAGCTTTCTCTGCAAGTATGTTGTAATCTGTTTTTGGTTACTGAATAAAATATTGAGCTGCTTTTGGAGTGTGGGGTTTTTCTCCCGAAAGGGTTTTCCCCACGTAAATCACTGTGTTGTGGTATGAATGCTATTATATCTATTTCTATTTTCTGTAACTGTTGTAATGATTTGAAAAAGTTTTGCATTACCCTCCTCTCAAGGTTAGTGTAGGAAGTTGTTCCCGCTACTTTAACTTCCTTACATCATTCTGATTAATTAGAAAAACAGGTTTTTAGGACCCGAAACCTTTAACAAAGGAGATTAAGATAAGACAATAAAAGGTCCAGTACTTAAGAACCGCTTACAAAATGACTGGCAAACAAGCCAGCAAACCAAAAAGACAGCTAAGATTAAAAAAGCAAAGAAACAAGGAAAGCGCTACACAACTATAGTCTTCAGTAGGTCCTCTACCTTTTTCACCAGCTGGTCATAGGTGGCCCCAACAAGTTTGAGATCTTCCAGGTCCTTGTTAGGTTTCTTTTCTTTCTTTTTGCCTCTGGTACAGGTTCTGGGTCCTTGAGCTTCCCTTGTACCTTCAGTGTCTAGCTCAATATCTAGGATCTCCTTCTCTTCATCCAGTTTGCTGATGAGAGTGTTAGTGTTGCTAGCAGAAATCTTTAGGATGCTTAAACTCTGTTCAACAATGCTCTTCAGACACTCCTCAATTTTTCCAACTTTACTTGCAGTATCTGAAATAGTTTGATCATTAGCGTCAACAAGATTTTTCCTTTCCAGTAGATCTTTCTCTATTTTCTCAAACCTAGGGTTGAAGGAGTCTCTTATGTTTTCAGCTTTAGCAATGGTATTTTTCAGGTCCTCTATGTAATCAGCCATGGTCTTCCCTTCCCAAGTGTTGATGGTTTCCAAAATCTGAATTCTATTACTGAGTTTTTTGTTGTCATCCACAGCTTTCTTGTAACCAGTTATAAGCCACTCCATAGTATCCATGAAACCTTGCATACCCTCTGGAGGAGGGTTAGGGGGAGGATCAACCTTACCAGGGATATTCTGTTCCTTTTTTGGGGTGTCCTGAATAGTAGTTGTGTCTTCAACCCTAGGAGCCTCGTCCATGGTCACCTTCTCCGGATTTTGTTCGGCTTCCAAGGTCCTTTCCTGCTTATATACCTCCTGCTCCTTAACATTCTCCTCCTTCCTCTTGTGCTTACTTCTGGTCTGGGTGTGAAATTTAGTCTTCTTTTTCAACAACCCTTGAGGGTTCTCCTTCTCTAAGTCTTTAGAGACCTCCTCCTCTGAGGAAAGGCTAATCTGGGGGATTCTACCTTTAGGTTTTTTACCCTTAGAGGAAGGTCTTGTTTTAATGTGTTTCCTCTTCTTTCCAATTTCATAATCTGAAACATCCATGCTCTCCTCAGAATCACTCGATGGGTCATTGTCAGACTCCTCATCCACTGAAAAGGTAGAGTCAGACCCATCCTCCTTAGACTCTACAGAGGGCTGCATGCAGGCTATTTGATTGGCCTTGAGATGGTCGTAAATAAGGACCATTAAGCCTTGATGCATGACAGTGTCCCCCTTAGGGTTATCTTTGTAGGCCTTAATGGTGGCATTCATCGAGCAGAGTAGAAAATAAGAAAAATTAACCTTCTCATCATGCCTAAAATGATTCAGCAAGACAAAGTGATAACCATAAAATTTTGTAAACCTACCAAATAATGTAATGCAGCGCATTAAAACAAAGAGGACCTCCTGCCAGGGTTTAACAAAATCCCTAGGTGGGTAGTAAGTCTTACTTAACTTCACAAGGCATTTTTTCTCCTTCTTGGTTTTCGGATATCTATCAATGGCCTCCTTGCTGACTTTCCTATCTCTGTAGAAGTTGCAGCCTTCCCTTCTAAGGCCTGTGGCTTGGGAAATAAGATCTTCATCAATTTCAATAGTTTGGTCTCCCATTTTCAGCATACCCTTTCTCCAGTTTTTGCAGAAAAAACTAGTAACCGTGCCATCCCGTATGTGGAGTCTCTCCATGAATTTTGAAAAACCACCCTTCTGCAGGATGCTCCAGACCTCCTCCTTCTGTTTCCATTCTTTGTAGCTGCTTGGTTCATATCTTTGCCTGTTACCACCCATGTTTTCACTATTCTGAGCCAAATTTTGAAACTTGCAAAATGATTTAGCCAGAAAGCTTATCAGAACTATCACTTTTACCCAGAAAGCGTGGGAACTGATGAAATAAGTATTATAATAAATGAGTCTCTCATTATTATAATAACTTGAAGTACTCCAATTAGTTCTTCTCATTATTATTCTGTCCATCAAAAATCTTTGGAGTGCTTCTATATCGGTCATTAAAAATGATTAGTCTGACATTTTTAGGGAGTCCTTGTTCTCTCGTCCACGTAATCATTTCACCTTTGTTAACTGCCATATTGGCAGCCCAGTCAATAGAGCCATTCGCCTCACGGTAGATGTGGGATATGTAACTTTTTTTTAAAGTGTTGATATTGTTTGAGTCCCCTTCAATCCATAAGTAGGGGCAATTCCATTTTTTAGCAAGGAGAATACCTTTGAGAGCTGCCATTGCTTCAGCTTTATGGTTTGTTTGGCTTCCAATTGGGACAACAACCATTTCCTTGCAAATTCCTTTATCATCTCTAAGAATAGCTCCACAACCTGCAGGGCCTGTGTTACCTTTTGCAGCACCATCAAAATTAACTTTGAACCAACTGTTAGGGGGGGTTTTCCATCTAGCTTCAAGTCTTTTATTTTGGTTGGGGTCAGAACTGTCAACAATCTTCAAATTCCATGAGCTTAAAATGTTTAATTCCAAGGGGTTATGCGAGAAACAGGGACCCTCAATGATCCCCATATTTTCCACAATCACCCATTGAATTTTCTGGAACACAATCCTGATTGAGGGATATGTCCTTGAAGATACGATTGTTTCTTTCTTTCTATAGTCCCCACAAGATGTGAGGAAGAGATAGCTGCCACAAAGATCTCAAAAAGGAGTTAGTCCAATGAAAATTCCAGGAGGAAAACAGTTCACTGATAGTGTTAGGAAACACCCAGTCATTGCTAAAAATTTTAAGAAATCTTTCCTAGACTAAGGCAGAATAGGAATAGTGGATGGCCAGGTGGTCCACAGACTCTTCCTCCTGAAGACACAGAGCACATCTATTAGGGAAGGCAAAGCTTCTTCCCTTTAGGTTGTCTAGGGTCAAGATCTTATTTTGAAGGATGGTCCAGAAGAAAAAATTAATTTTGAGGGTAAGATTCTTAATCCAGGATTTAGACCAGTAAGGATTACTAGGAGGGGTGGGGGAAATGACACAATACATAGAGGAAATAGTTAAAGTACCTTTGGGTTCATGTTTCCAAATAAGGGAGTCTTCCTCTTTATTCAACCAGACCGAGGACAGATGGATCTTGAGCTTAGAAAGGCTAGGGTGGATACTTTCAATGTTCTGCCATTTGTTACCAGACCAGTACTTAGCAACTAAGGAGCCAAAAGTTCTAATACAAGAGGGAGCATGGAGGGTCCATTCATTGATTTCAGTCAAGGGTTTATCAAAAAGCCAGGGGTCCTCCCAGAATTTAACTTTCTTGCCATTTCCTACTTTCCAGATCACTCCTTTAGCAATGCTTTCTTTGCACTTAGAGGCATGATTCCATATGTGGGATCCATTAATACTGAATTCCGAATTGATAAAAGAAGAAAGAGAGGAGGATAGAAGAGAGTACTTACTTCACCAGATTTTACACCATTCAGTGTTTGAATGGAACATTCTCTAGACCTGTTTGGATAGGAGAGCTTCATTTAAGGTTCAAATTCTCCTCAGGCCCAGACCTCCTTTACTTTTCAATCTACAAACCTGGTCCCAAGCCACCAGAGATATTGTTTTCTTGTCCTCAACCCTAGACCATAGGAATTTTCTTTGAATTTTCTTGATTGCGTCAGCATACTTAACTGGAATTCTAAAAAGACTTAGGGTGTAAATCAGAATACTTTGGAGAGAAGATTTGAGTAATTGGAGCTTTCCAACCTGACTTAAAAGGGCTCCTTTCCAACTAGCAAGTTTTTTATGAAATTTATCCACTAGAGAGATCCAAAAAGGATTAGGAGGTGCAATGCCCATGGGGAGACCAAGATAGGTTGTAGGAAGATCAGCAATCCTACAATCCAGGATTCTGCTGATTCTTTGTTGTCTTCTCTCACGAGTATTGATGAAAAAAACTTTGCTTTTGACCCAGTTAATAAGCTGACTAGAAGCTAAGGTAAACTTACAAAGAGTACTCTTCAAGATTTTAGCTTCAAAGATACTAGAATCCCCCATGATAGTATCATCGACAAACTATTGGTGGGAACAAATAAGGTCAGTAGAAGAAGGTTGGAGTCCCTTAAAGGAGCCTTGCAAAACCATATTTTCCATAGACCTTCCAAAACATTCTGCTATAATGATGAAGAGGATGGGGGAAATGGGATCCCCTTGCCTTAGACCTCTAGAAGCTTGGAAGAAGGGGATGGGGAACCATTGACAAGAAAAACAAAAGAGGTAGAGGTGATAAGCTAGCTGAGGAGGTCAATAACTCTAGTGGAGAAACCAAAAGCCATAAGAACCTTCACAAGAAAAGGCCAGTCAACCCTATCATAGGCTTTGGAGAGATCAAGCTTGAGGATGAGACCCTGCTTCTTGGCCCTTACAAGAGAATGAATATTCTCATGGACGGTTATAATAGAGTCAAGAATTTATCTTCCAGGGACAAAACCATTTTGTTGGTGATTAATCAAAGCAGGAAGGACAGACAAAATTCTCGTAGTAAGAACCTTAGAGATAATCTTATAAAAATAATTGCAAAGACTGATAGGTCTAAACTTGTCCATAGAGTCAGCACCTTGGGTTTTGGGGATGAGAGTAATGAAAGTACCATTGATTTCTTTCAAAAAATTTCTAGCCCCAAAAAATTCCTTGACCCCATTGGAGACATATTTCCCGACAATATCCCAGAAATCTTGAAAAAAGAACATGGGGAAACCATCTAGGCCAGTCACTTTATTACCAACAAAGGAAAAAACAACATTTTTTATTTCCAAGTTCAAAGGAATGGAAGAGAGGGAGACATTCATTTGATCATCAATGAGACAAGGGATGTTATGAAGAAAAGAAGTTTGAGCTTCAACATCCAATCTGTGATCCCTCTTGAGCAATTCTGAGAAATACCTTTTTGCTTCGTTCCTTATTTCATACTCCTTGACCAACTCCCCATTATCCACCATTAGTTTGGTTAACTACTTTATTCTTGATAGTCAACATATGAAAGAATCTAGTATTCCTATCTCCTTCCTTAAGCCAAATGCATCTTGATCTCTGCTTCTAGAAGGTTTCCTCTTTAGCAATGATATCATGGTATTTTTTAGAGTCTCATTTTCATCAGCAATGGACACAGTACTGAAACCATCATTCTAGATTTGGTCTTGTATTTTTTTAAGGTCTTCCTGGACTTTACCTTTGGCCTCAAAGATATTCCCAAAGCTGGATTTATTCCAGAGTCTTATGTTATCCTTTACACTTTTAAGCTTCTTAACAACTCTATACATAGCAGTTCCCTCAACTTGGATACTCCACCATTTCTAAATATTGCTTTTGATGTCTGGGTGAAGGGTCCACATTTTTTCAAATCTGAAGGGGAAGTGTCTCCTTCTATTAATTGAGTTAGCAATAAAGGTGATAGGAAAGTGATCAAATCCAACCCGAATGTGGGCCGACAGAGAACAAAAAGAATGAATGTACCAGTCATCAGAGATAAGAGTCCTGTCAAGATGAACTTGGATAAGAACATTACCAGTTCTCCTGTTAGTCCAAGTGTAATTGTATCCCTGTATTTCCAAGTCATTGAGAGCCTGATAATTAATGAAATCCATAAGGGCCAACCTACTTTCCAGTTGAGAGGGACTTCCTCCAAATTTTTCCTCCTCTCTCAAAGGAGTATTGAAGTCTCCCATAATCAGCCAGCTAAGATTTCTAAAGTTGTCCCTAGCTTGTATAAGTTTTTTCTAGAAGGAATTTATAGCCTTCAAAGTATTGGGAGCATAAATGTTAGTGAGGACCCATGAAGTACCATCTTTTAAATGCTCAAATTTGATACACGAGAAATTATTTTCTTGAATAAGAACATGTCCTTTGACAGTATTAAGGTTCCATATGGTAGCTATGCCTCCTGAAGCACCTTTCGAACTGCCACCACTAACATTACCATTTTTGAAAAACTTCAAAGATTCAACTTTTTCTCTACTCATTTTGGTTTCTTGAATTAGAAAAACATCAGGTTTACCGTCCCTTATCATATTCCTAATGATGTCATGTTTATGGGGATTATTGAGTCCCCTAATATTCCAGGAGATAATCTTCATAGTTACTTACCAATTCCTAATTCCTTAAGAGTCTTCTGGGTCCCATTAGTAATGTTCTTACTGGCCTCCCTGTCTCTGACTTTATGGTTAGAGGGTCGGCCTAGGGAAGAGGAGATATACCCAACATCAACTTGAGCTATTCTGTTGGATTTCCTTAGGAGAGAAGCCAAGGGAGTGGTTCTTTTCTTTTTCCTGTGTTTTGGTATTTTCCACTCAACATCTATCTCAAGAGCCGCTTCCGGGTTACTGAGGATTTTGGAAATTTCTTCTTCGTTACCCCAGTTAGGGGTTCTGGAAGCATTTAAATCACTATTAACTGTTTTTGAGCTCTGGTCTAAGTCTGAGAGGTTCATACCCAGTATTGCACATTTTTGAGCTTCTTGTATTTCAGAACTTGGCATGAGTAGTGAAGAGTCAATCTTTTCTTCTTGGGAGCCAGGGATCTCCCCTTCCTTAGGTTGGTCATCTTTCTCTTGCAGTTCCTTTCCCTCATAAGTGTTAGCTACCACTTCAGCTATGTCATTTGAATATTTAGTCTGATCCTATGTTCGAGTAGTAACTGAGGTGTTGACTTTGGTTGACTCATTTCGCAATACTTCCTGGGTTGAGGGGCTAGAGATAGAAGTTGAGGATACTTCCTTCTTCTCCCCAAATGGATTAAAGTTATTGTGCTCTTCTTCCTTATTCTCTGAGTTTTTAACTTGCCATACCATTTTTTATGGAGCCTTTTGATTTTTAATCTAGGGTTTAGACTGCTTGGATTCTGCCTTCGGCTTGATTGGACAGGATTTTTCCTAGTGACCTACTTTTTTACAATGGAAGCAGGCAAAGGGGATGGATTCATATTCAATATGTTGTTTCCATGTTCCCAACTTTGATACTAGATCTATCTGTTCTGGCATATCTGCGTCATGGGCTATCCCAACACAAAACCTAGCATGAGTGAGTCTCCTTTTTGAAGTTGTGACAGGGTCTATAGAGAGGAGTTCACCAAAGGAGTTTGCAATTCTTGAGAAGATGCTTTCTGCCCAATATTCAAGAGGCAAACCTGGTAGCTTTACCCATACTGGAACTTGTGCCAAGAGAGAGTCATTCATGTTCAAATTTGGATGCCATTTTCGAAGAACCAAAGCTGTCTTTCCTACCATCCAGGGGCTCCCACATAGAATCCTTAATTTATCTTCTTCACATGAAAAAGTAAAAGATAGGAGGCCTTTAGGTAAAGCCGAGATTTCAACATTACCCTTCAGGGCCCATTTTCATTTAACATAAACCCTAACAACTTTGATATTAGGACGCGAGCCCATAAATTTGTCTACCAAGGAATTCAACATACTATTTATATTATGATCTAGAAGTAGATTAGGAATAGAGATAGCGAACTTTCCACCAGAAGGATCTGAAATATTCTTGACAGGAGGTAAAGAGGATTTACCATATGGTCTAGTTCCAAAGAGGGAAGACCATATTTTTGTTTCTTTTCCACTCTCCAAGGAGTCATCATGTGGGATGGGCCCCCTGCTGGACCCCTCCCCCAAAAGCCCAGAGGAACCCGTTGTCTTCTCTGGTAGAGTACCACCAGTCTGTGGATTTCAGCAACCTCTGAAAGGTCCGGAGGCTTATCCTTCTCTCCTATGGGGCCAACTACATTGTTCTGGCCGCTCCCACCATTGGAACCAGAGTTCTCGCCTTGCAGAGAATTTGAATTTTGAATTCTCCCATTGTCGCTTCCTACTCCTCCTTGCTCTCCCATTTTTTTTTTCAATTGATAGTTCTCTGACCTAGTCTATGTTAAAATTAGGTTAAAATATGATGAAGTTCATTAATTAAGATGAAAATACAAATAACTAATTGAGTTTGTCCATTATAGTTAAAATATAGCTAATATGATGAAGTTCATTTATTAAGGTTAAAATGTAAATAAGCAAATAAGTTCATCCATTATAGCTAATATGATGAAGTTCATTTATTAAGGTTAAAATGTAAATAACCAATTGAGTTCATCCATTATAGTTAAAATATAGCTAATAAGATGAAGTTCATTTATTAAGGTTAAAATGTAAATAACCAAATAAGTTCATCCATTATAGCTAATATGATGAAGTTCATTTATTAAGGTTAAAATGTAAATAACCAATTGAGTTCATCCATTATAATTAAAATATAGCTAATAAGATGAAGTTCATTTATTAAGGTTAAAATGTAAATAACCAATTGAGTTCATCCATTATAGTTAAAATATAGCTAATAAGATGAAGTTCATTTATTAAGGTTAAAATGTAGATAACAAAATGAAGTTCATCCACTGACTTTTAAACCATTCATTACCTTCAATTTTACATTAAACACATGCCATGCACCTTGTTCCAAAACGCACTTTAATCTTATCATAACTAGTGAGATCCTTTCAAGCATACTTATTCTCATTACCGATAATAAAATTCATTCTTTCATGATCCAATTTACTGCTTTTAAGAGACGATTGCATACATGCATTTACGATAAATCTCATCTAATCCACTTTTACCTCCTATCAAAATGCCATCCATACAGGCTAACACTAAAAAAAAAAGAAACATAAGAACAAAAACATCACATAACACCGAATTGATATCGGAGTTCACCCCTAAAGGGCTACATCTCTGGGTCTGCTCAACTCCAAGACCCCTCTGATCATTTAATTATGTTTAAGATTACATAAGGTTCATGTTATTTATAATCCTACCATTTAGGCGAACATAACTGATATACAAATGACTACTTTGGTCAATACAAACATAAATGATCCCTACATAGAAACGGATCCAACTGAACATATAAAAAGCAATTACGAAGGTCCACTACTTAACAAAACTCTAACTAGAGACCTGACCAACTATGATCAACCACAAATCAACACACTACTCTCACATAAAAGACCAGACCATTTATAACACCATCACAAGGCAACAGTCCAACTAGAGACCAAAGACATAACAGGTACCCCAAATCAACCAAACGACGAGGTCCAAACAAACATATCAAGGCCTCGGCATTACTTTAGACAAAAGCGAATACAAAAATTAAAAATTGCAAAAGCATTAACTGGAAAATATAATCTTGTTCCAAATTGATTTAAACATTTAAAGGTCGATCAAGTTTTCTAAATGATCCAAGTTGTTTTCAATTATCTACCTCATCCAGGTACAAGTCATTCTTGATTTTCTAACTCACTACGTTCATATGTGTCAACACATAACATAAATACATTATTACGAGTTTTTTTCAATCAAGTTAACATGAATGTAAAGCATTAATTGTCTATATATGTTATTTAATCTTTAGATAAACATCATTGACATACTGGTCTGGAACAATAATCTAATCCCCTCTCTAGCAACACAAATTTAGCCTTTCCAAAAATGGAAATATACATAAAAAGGAAATATCGAAATGGGTAAACATTTCCCAATGAAATAAAATTCCCTTGCATATATTTAAAACAAATACACCATCTGAAAGTATTAAATAGCATATATATATATATAGTATGCAAATGCACACTCCAATGAGATATTGTAGGTGATTGAAGGTTTTGTCATTGATGGCAACCTTACAATCCTATGACAGTGGCAAGGCAATCTACCGACACTAGCAAGGTCAGACTCTACATCAACACATAGACCACTGGCACCGACAATGAAAGGAAGCATATCGACACAGAAGCCAACAGAAATTTTGTTTGTAATATATTTTGTCAATTATTGATAAATCATTGTAAGTCGACTTGGCAAGTTGTAAAATGACTCATATATATAAGAGATCATTGTAAAACATTTTGTAATAGATGGAAGGAAATATATAGGCAAAATAAGGCAGATCTATTATGTGAATTATAGGTTAAGGGTTTATGTATGAAGCAGAGCTATAAACTGGTACTGGATCTGGCATAGTAGATGCTATCTTGAAGCAATACAAGACATTGGATTTATATAATCCACTTTGTAAGTCAGTGAGACTTCCCATTTTATAATTGAGTAGTGAGCTCTAGGCACTTGGCCTTCCTACATGTGCAAGCCCCTCTTGTAGTAGTAATATTCTCTTATTGGCCAGTAAGTGAATATTGTGGGTCACAAATCCCATCGAGATTTTTCCCACACTAGGTTTCCTTGTTAAACTACTGTGTTATGGTGTGTTTTTCATGTGGTTGTTGTTATCTCTATTTATTGCATTATTTCTTGTTTACCGATATACAGTATTGATATGCTCTACATGTTTTAAGTTAAGAAAATCTTATAACCGGATAGATAATGATTCACCCCCCCCCCCCCCACAGATACCAGATAATGATTCACCCCCCCCCCCCCCCTCTTTGTATCTGTGAGAATCCTAACAATTGGTATTAGAGCTTGGTCCTCTATTTTCAGAAGCCTAACAACTTGAGGAAGATCTTGACATCGGTAGAGATGGAAAACTTGATGAAGCAATTAGAAGGAGCTCTCTCAGACTATGATGCAGAAAATTTGAAAAATATCAAACTTGAAGATGACCTAAAGGCTGCACAGGATATCATTCAAGCACTTCAAGAAAATCTTACCATTGCAAGAAACAAGAGAAGAGAACTTTGTGAAAAGATGCAAAATGAGAATGATGAAAAGGAAACTCTTAGTGATTTGATGAATAAGCTGAAACAAGAAAATATGACAATAAAGAATGAGATGTAGGATATGACTATGAGATTTTGTAAAGAAATTGAAGATAGAAAGAAGAATGAATAAGATTTGACTAGAAGACTAAGTGATGCTACAAATGAAAACAAAAAACTTAGTTATGAAAATGATATGTTGAAGACAGATCTGACGCATGCACAAAATAACTCAAATGAACTCATGAGACAGAAAGGTATCTTGGAAAGAGAACTGGATACTGCAAATCAGCACAAAGAAAAATTCAAGAAAAGCTCAGAAGAACTTGGTGACTTGCTGAAGAATCAGAAACCAAATGGTGACACTAATGGCCTTGGTTTTGAAGCTGGTGAAAGCTCTGGTACTGCAAACACATAGGATCAAGACAAACTGGTAAGACAACCTACTTCTTATAAATTTAATGGAAAATGCTTTAACTGTAACAAGTATGATCATAGAGAAAATCAATGTAGATCTAGAAATTATCAAAGCACAAATACAACCACCAGTCAATGTTCTAAATGCAACAAAGTTGGTCACAATTCAGAGAACTGCAGAATGAATGTAAGATGTTATGATTGTGGAAGATTTGGACACTTATTTAATCAATGCAGAACACAAACCGGCATAGGTTATGGGAAAGCTATTCAGAAAAAATAATGTGACTTGTTATGCCTGTAACAAGATTGGACATATTGCTAAATTTTGTAGAAGCAAGTCTTCACCGGTAAATAACAATAGTGCTAGTTTGAAAGGTAAAGAAAAGGTTGAAGAAGTAAAACAGGAATTCTCAAAACAATGGATCAAGAAATTAGAACTAAATGGTGATAGGAACACTCCTCCACCGGCAGAATAGAGTAACACTCCACTGACAGGAGACTCTTCATCTAACTAAAGAAAATTCATTTGAGGGTTTGGCAATCAATAGTGAAACTTGCTATAACTCCCTTGGTTGATGGTAAGAAGTTGAAATTACTTCTATACCGGCAGATAAGTTAAGTGATTACTTAACTGGCAAGTATTAAATGTGGTGGTTGGCAAAAATAACATTATAAATCAGTGTTCTGGCTCTAATTTCATTTCACTGAGAATTCAAACATTCGAAGAACGTGAAAATTCCTGAGCGAAGGCATTCCAAGCAAAGAAGAGAAGAAATTCATCAAGCAATCATCCTTAAGGCAGATAAAGGTATTTATATCCATGTCTTCTTCATTTGTTCCTGAATTCATAGCAAACCCTACTATAGTCAAAGTGATTAAACGCCCTAGACCCGTATTCCAGTTAGTTCCCGAGATTGCCAAGAAAGATGATAATGTTGGTGCATTTTCTCAAATTCCCAAAGGAGTAGTTTTTGTTGAAGACCCTAGAATGTACATGCATTGTCACATAGAAGAATTAGGTGACGAGGAAATCATGAGCATGTATAAGACTGTAATTTGTGATGAAACAGGTAATGTTAAACCTAAGCACAAGATAGTGGAAACCCTAGGTTTCACTAAAATTCTCAGTATTCCAAAATTCCCTAAAGATGTTATAAGGATAGTTCTAAGCAAGGTTCGTGGTGAATTCTTCTAGTTGGACTCAGCTCACAAAATTACCAAAGAGGCAGTAAAAGTTGTGACAGGGTTACCTTCCACTAGTAATGGGCCTGATAAAACAAAGAAGGTCTCAAATGACCTAGTGATTAACCTAACAGGTGCAACATCTAATAAGAGATCTTTAAGAGTAAATGATGTAACCGACATCAATGTCAGATTCATTAGCATGATTTTAGGCTACAAAATCACACATGCAAATAGGTTAAACTTAGTCTCTAACCTATGCATAAAGAGTGCCTATGATATGATTAAAGATAATGCAAAAATAGAT
This sequence comes from Cryptomeria japonica, assembly GCF_030272615.1. Lineage (NCBI taxonomy): Eukaryota > Viridiplantae > Streptophyta > Pinopsida > Cupressales > Cupressaceae > Cryptomeria > Cryptomeria japonica. Next base: position 5,082,154 of record NC_081409.1, read on the forward strand.
GTGTGTGAATGGTTGAAAGATGAACTTATTGACAATCTTGGAAAGATAAAGAAAGACAAAAAGGGGACATTTAGATTTGGAAACCTACTTGTCTGTTTAATGCTGCACATAACAAAATAGGTACCCGGTATCGGTAATAAAAGTCTTGGTTTTGATATACCGGTAGGCAAGCAATTGTCTGGTTTACTAAATAACATGGGTGAAAACAAAGAAAAGAATATAAATGAGTACTTTCAAGCATTAAAAGCACAAATGAATACTAGAGTCAGATTATCACAAGCAATTGTAAATAAGTATATGGATGAAATATGCTTTATTATTAAGAAGGATGAGATTTGGATGGAGGCAATTATCCCAAGAACCATTTAGGTTACTAAAATGGGTTATGAAACTGATGACCACATAATTGAAACATATGCAAAAGCCCTCCTGAAAGCACCCAAGGAACCTAAAGAAGAGGTATTTGGCAGTGCTGAGACTATTGAAAATCAAATCCAATCAAAGAAAAGGGTAAAGAAGGTGGAAGCAATAGTTAGAAGAGGATCTAGACAAGCTAAAGCTATCAAAGAAGATGTACTTAAGAAAACTGGTATTATTGAAGATGAGTTAGAAGTACAACAACCAAAAACTCACCTTTCACCGGTTACAACCTCTTCGGAAAGTGATATGCCAGTTGAATTTAAAAGAGGTGATAAAAAGGGAACCTTCATCGGTATCTAAACCTTCTCCTAGAAGAACCAGATAGAAACAACAGGCAGTAAGGCCCCCAGCTAGAAAACTAACTCCAAAGAAAAAGTTAACACCCAAGAAGAAGACTCAACAAACCATTGCTCCAATTAACAAACTTCTAAATGAAATTATAGAGGATGAAAAGATGATAAACATCAATAAATTATATGATTCATTATCAGTTGATGACAAGGAGAAAGTTGAAAATATTGTAATTATACACTTGGACATTTACAAGAAACTTCTAATGCAAGTTGTATATGAATTACCGGCAGAACTGTTTAAAAGACTTGAAGCTAGAAGGCAAGCTATTGTAGAAATTGATAAGAAAATAAAAGTTGAAAAACTAGTTGTTGTTTATCCTGTCAACTCACCAAAAGAGATAGATGATCTGATCTCTGAGGCTAACCGGTCAATATTTTCATCTGCACACCGACATGTAGCACTTATGGTTGGTAGAGTGAATGAGGTAGAAGAGGAAACTGCTAATGCATGGGACATATTCCTTTTAGAGAAGGAAAAGCAGGAAGAATATAGAAACCCTAAACCCGTCAAAGTATATCAGAAGGATAAGGATAAGGGAAAAGGCAAGGTTGGTGGACCACCTAGCATAAAAATAAAAGATAACTTATCCCCACCACCTCTGAATACTCTACCGGTAGTTACCACTAACAATCAACCGGCTAGTGAGAGTATGGACATACCACAAGAGGACACCAATCCCAATTCTGAGGTGTTATATACAGTGGACATTGACACACAAAGTCAATATTATGGTAGATAAGGATACAATTGGGAAAACAGATATGGCTAATGAGCCACCGGTAACAGACAGTACATAAGGTAAACATGCAGAGCAATAGGCTCCATCACAACAACAGGTTCATACAGAGATAGTGACACCAACATCAGCTAAGAAATCCAAACCTTTTCTTAAAGAAATGGAAACACAAACTGACCTACCAGAGGTCACGACAAGCAAGGAAACTGCTCCCACCGGTAGAATACAGATTGTTGGCTCATCAAATGCAGAATTCAAATCAACTAATGTAACAAAAGTTCTTTTGGATTCCATTAAGAAGATAACATATTGTAGCTCACAAGCATACAAGGCAATAGATGACACCATTCCAATTTTGAAAATGATAGCAGCTAAATATAATGTAGATAATAAAAATTCTTTGAGTCAACTTGACACTTTGTCTAAGTATATTACTGACAACACTGTGACAGTTGAACAAATAAAAGAGGAAGCATTCAAGGAGAGATTAGAGAAAGAAAAACACAAATTCTTTGAGGAAATAAAGAAGTGTACAAGGCAATTTGACACACTTTTACCGGAACTATGCAGAACATTGAAGGAATTTAAAACTTTGTATAGGGATACATGTAAAACTAGCTTTCTGACAGTTAATATAGACAAGAAGATCATTAAGATACGGGAGGAAATAAATCAACTAGCTGATAACTTCATTAATTTATCTGATTCATTATTAGTTTTTGAGCAGAAAATAACAGGTTTTGAGGAAGAACTACTAAAGTTGGAAAGAGAGAAGGAAAGAATAAAAGGAAAGGCTAAAGATCTAAAATGGAGACTTAGTTCAAAATTGGACTACCTAGCCTTCTTAAGAAAAGAAATATCTGATGCTTTGATTCAAGGATAGAAAAAACTAGCAAAGCAAATGCAACACCTCACCGATATAGTTCAGAGGATAGAGGCTGCAATAAAAGACAGCAAAAAGTTCATTGAAAGCTTGAATCTGGTTTTGGCAGATCTTTTTCAGATTGTAACCAACCAGTTACAAGGGTGAACCTAGAAACCACACTCAATTGACACTTTGACAACCTTTGTCATTGATGCCAAACGGGGAGTAGTGGAAGGAGAAAAATAATCAGTAAATGACTCATCAGCTCAGGGGGAGCACATACTCTTTTGGTGCACAATTTTGGTAATTCTGGCAGATTCTTTTTGGATAACAATTTTTGGATTTTTCTCATGAGTGTTGCCATCAATGCCAAAGGGGGAGATTGTTCGCAAATGCACACTCCAATGAGAATTTGTAGGTGATTGAAGGTTTTCTCATTGATGGCAACCTTACAATCCTATGACACCGGCAAGGCAATCTACTGGCACTAGCAAGGTCAGACTCTACACTGGCACATAGACCACTGGCACCGACAGTGAAAGGAAGCATATCGGCACAGAAGTGTTGGGAAAAATGGTGTCTCAACCTTGCATTTATGCGAGGTTACTATTTATAGTAAGTTTTCATTTGAGTACGAAATGGTGCGAAACTCTCCCTGAAGCTTCTGGTTGGCTAGATAAGCATTCCGGTAAAGTTGCGTTGCAAGGTCACAGCTAGTTTTGAAGATATTAAAGTTTTCATCTTGGAGGGGTGCAATAAAATATTTAAACTTAATTTTGGGGACTTTAGAAGCTCTGAAATGCCCTGAAAAGTGGCCATAACCGGCGAAGCAGGTTACGAGGTGGTAGAGCACTTTGCGAGCTTTCCGGCGCTTCAAACGGTTCGTCAATCGGACACCCGGTTCTCAAGTTATGGCCTCCGGAAGTTTGTACTCCTGAAATAGGAAAAATAATTTGTATCGGATACATAAATGAGTTGTAAAGGGGAGCGACACATGTTGATGTGTGATTTAACATGTCATAGGGCGTCTAGAAGGAAGATAAGGTCGGCTACACCTAATTGGGTGGTTTTAGCCCATGGTTTTGTAATACCGTTTGACGGTTTCTTGTATTGTATCTCCTATTTATGAGGTGTGTGAGATAGAGGTTGTGTGTAAGAGTCTTATGGCTATTGAGTTGCCTCTGAATCTCTGATTAGTGGTACTCCTGCGAAGAGCTTGCTCTGCAAGTATGTTGTAATCTGTTTTTGATTGCTGAATAAAATATTGAGCTGTTTTTGGAGGGTGGGGTTTTTCTCCCGAAAGGGTTTTCCCCACGTAAATCACTGTGTTGTGGTATGAATGCTATTATATCTATTTCTATTTTTCTAACTGTTGTAACGATCTGAAAAAGTTTTGCATTACCCTCCTCTCAAGGTTAGTGTAGGAAGTTGTTTCCGCTACTTAACTTCCTTACAAGTGGTATCAGAGCCTGATCACCTTTGGTTTCAATTGTGGGCAGTTGGGTTTTTTGAACTAATCCAGATTTGAGTGGGAGCTTGTGCAGAAGACACTTTTTGATCTTGTTGCAGGAATATTCAGATGGCGAGTTCGTCAGGGAGAATAGAGGTGGAGAAATTTAATGGAAGTAATTTTGAGATGTGGAAGCTGAAGATGGAAGATCTGTTAATAGATCGAGATCTTTGGGATGCTGTTGATGCGAATGTCCAAACGCCCTCAGATCCTACTATGGCAGCTCAGTATGATGTTATGGACCGAAAAGCCAAGGGTCTAATCAGACTGTGCCTGACAGACTCTGTTCTAATCAATGTCCATGAAGAGAACTCTGCAAAGAAGCTATGGACTAAGCTTGGTGAGATGTATCAAGCAAAATCTTTATTAAATCAATTTTTCTTAAGAAAGAAATTGTATTCCTTGAAGATGGAAGAGGGTGGACGGATTGCAGATCACCTGGAAGCATTCAATATGTTGGTGGCTCAATTAGTATCCGTCGGTGTTAAGATGGACGAGGAGGAGAAATGTCAGATCTTGCTTTGTTCTTTGCCTGATTCGTGGGATTCTCTTGTTATGGCTATCGGTAGTACTTCTGTTGTTTTGAAATCTGAAGACGTGGTGGGTGCCCTACTCAGTGAAGAGATGCGAAGAAAGGTATCCATCAGTTCAAAGGAAGCCCTAACCATTTGTGGAAGACCTAAGGAGAAAGGCAAGAAGAATGAGAAGCGCGACAAGTCCAAATCCAAAGGGAGATCGAAATCTCCTGGAAAGTCCAAAGTCATTTGCTGGAACTGCGGTAAACCGGGTCACATCCGTAAGAAATGCAAAGAAGAAAAGAAGAAGAAGAAAAAGAAAAAGTTCGATTCTGATTCTGAGTCCGACAAGGAAGATGGTGATGCATTTATTGCGGCTTTGGCGACTCATGCAGGTAATGATGTCTGGCTAATTGACTCAGGTGCATCTTTTCATATGACTTCCAATAGAGATTGGTATTCTGAATATGAAGGATTTAATGGAGGTAAGGTGTACTTGGGTGATGATTCACATCTAGACATTGTTGGTCGAGGTAAAGTTAGAATCAGGTTTTCTGATGGTAGAATAAAAAGGATTAATGGTGTGTTGCATATCCCTGGATTAAAACGAAACCTGTTATCTGTGTGCAAACTAATAGATGCGGGTGTGTAGGTAATCTTTTCTGAAGCAGGATGTAAGATGATTAAGGGTGCTATGGTAGTTGCTAGAGGTGTCAGGTTTGACAATTTGTATAAGCTTGAAGCATACACTGTTGAATGTAATAGCACTTCTGTAAAAAGCAAATCTGTGGATACTTCACTGGAAGATTTGAAGGTTTCACCTTGAGCAGATGGAAATGGTTTTTGGGTACCTAAGGGTGCTCTTTCGTCTGAAGCAAAGTTACCTGCAGAGAAGACTATGTTATGGCACCAGAGACTTGGCTACATTGGAGAAAAGGGTCTAAGGACCTTGAAAAATAAAAACCTTGTTGAAGGTTTGAATGACTGTAATCTTGACTTTGATTTCTGTGAGCACTGTATTTATCTAAAACAAAACCGCATTCAGTTTTACTCGAGTTCTCATAAAACTTGTGGTGTTTTGGATCTTATCCATTCTGATGTGTTTGGTCCAGTAGATGTCTCTTCGATTGGAAAATCCACATATTATGTTTCATTTATTGATGATTTTAGTAGAAGGACATGGGTTTATTTTCTAAAGAGTAAATCTAAAGTTTTTAGTCGTTTTAAAGAATTTAAAGCAATGGTTGAGTTGCAGACTGGAAAGAAAATAAAATGTTTGAGAACTGATAATGGCGGTGAGTTTTGCTCTAATGATTTTGATAGATTCTGTAAAGACTGTGGAATTAACAGGCAGAAGACAACTCCGTATTCTCCACAGCAGAATGGAGTTGCAGAAAGAATGAACAGGACACTGATGGAGAAGGCTAGGAGTATGTTGAGTGGTGCTGGTCTCGAACAAAAGTTTTGGGCTGAAGCTGTTGCCACTGCTTGCTACCTGATTAACAGGTCTCCTACATCAGCTCTTGTTGATAAAACGCCTATGGAAGCATGGTCAGGTCACAAGCCTTCATTGAGACATCTTAGAGTTTTTGGTTGCGAGGCATATGCACACGTGCCAAAGGAGAAGTGAACAAAGTTGGAGAACAAGGTTGTGAAATGTATCTTCATCGGGTATAGTTATGGTGTGAAAGGATACAAGCTTTGGGACCCTGTTACACAAAAGGTAATTTACAGTAGAAGTGTTATTTTTAGAGAAATTAAGTCTCCTTCTGTTACATTGCAGCCAGAACAGACTAAAAAAGAAGATGTGATTCAACTTCCTTCTACACCTGAAAGAGTTGAATCGAGACCCCTAGATAGGCAAGAAGTTGAGGAGAGCTCGTCTAGCTCTGAATCTTCAGAAGAGGAGGAAGAACCTCCAACTCAGCTTGTTCGAAGATCTACAAGACATAGACAACCACCTGAAAGGTATTCACCTAATGATTGGAGATGTATTTTTTCTCTGAATACTAGTGTGGATGAACCGAAATCTGTAGAAGAGGCATTAGGTATGAATGATGCAGAATCCTGGAAGATTGCTATGGAGGAAGAAATGGAAGCTTTGAAAAAGAATGATACATGGGATCTTGTACCATTGCCTAAAGGACGAAAACCTGTTGGTTGTAAATGGGTGTTCAAGAAAAAGATTGGTTCAGATGGAAGCATTGAGAAGTATAAAGCAAGGTTGGTTGCAAAAGGCTACTCTCAGGTTGAGGGTGTTGATTACGGTGAGATATTTTCTCCTCTTGCAAAAATGACGTCCATTAGATTTTTGCTTTCTATTGCTACTGCTTATGATTTAGAGGTTGAGCAAATGGATGTGAAAATTGCTTTCCTTCATGGTGATTTGGAGGAAGATATTTATATGACACAGCCGGAGCACTATGTGGTGAAAGGAAAAAGTAATTTGGTCTGTAAATTGAAGAAATCTTTGTATGGCCTCAAACAAAGTCCTAAGATGTGGTACCAGAAATTTGATACATATGTGTTGAGTTTGGGATTTGAACATTCTAAATCAGATCACTGTGTTTATTATAAATCTTATGGTGATCATTTCTTATTCATTGCATTGTATGTTGATGATATGTTATTCATTGGTAAAGGGAAAGGTATGATTTCAGAACTGAAGTCTCAGCTCGCTGCTAAATTTGAAATGAAAGATCTTGGTGTAGCAAAACACATTCTTGGGATGGAAATTAGAAGAGATAGGGTGAATAGAAAGCTATGGCTAGGCCAGAGTAAGTATGTGAATTCAGTGTTACAGAGGTTCAACATGCAGAATTGTAGACCATTGAGTGTTCCTTTGACAGTTGGAACAAAACTATCTATTTCAGATTGTCCTACATCCCCATTGGAGATGGAAGACATGAGCAGAGTGCCTTACCAGAGTGCGGTTGGAAGCTTGATGTATGCTATGGTCTGTACTAGACCAGATATTGCCCAAGCAGTGGGAGTACTTTCTAGATATATGTCTAATCCTAGTAGTGTTCATTGGGATGCAGTCAAAAGAGTCTTCAGATATTTGAAGGGTACTTCAGAGTATTCTTTGTGTTATCATGGTAATTCAGTTGGAGGCATGACTTCCCTTGATATCCATGGTTATGTGGATTCAGATTGGGCAGGTGATATTGATAGCAGAAGATCCACCAGTGCTTATGTGTTTACTTTGTTTGGTGGTGCAATTAGTTGGATGAGTAAGCGATAGGCTGTGGTTGCTTTATCCACTACTGAAGCAGAGTATATGGCAGCTACTCATGCTTGTAAAGAGGTCATTTGGCTTAAGAGACTGTGTTCGAATATTGGAATAAAACAAGGTACAGTGACAGTTTACTGTGACAGTCAGAGTGCAATTAGCCTAGCTAAGAACCCAACATTTCATGCCCGGACCAAACATATTGATGTTCAGTATCATTTTGTTAGAGATATGGTCGAAGATGGTAGGGTGAAGCTGGTTAAGATGGAAACTTTGATGAATGTTGCAGATGCTTTAACTAAGGTTGTGAGCACAGAGAAGTTCATATGGTGTTCAGAGTCTATGGGTCTTTTGGCCCTTAGCAATTGATTCATTGTGTTGACATTCCCTTCCGCTCTTGCAAGGTGTTCGACAAGTGGGAGATTTGTTGGGAAAAATGGTGTCTCAACCTTGCATTTATACGAGGTTACTATTTATAGTAAGTTTTCATTTGAGCACGAAATGGTGCGAAACTCTCCCTGAAGCTTCTGGTTGGCTAGATAAGCATTCCGGTAAAGTTGCGTTGCAAGGTCACAGCTAGTTTTGAAGATATTAAAGTTTTCATCTTGGAGGGGTGCAATAAAATATTTAAACTTAATTTTGGGGACTTTAGAGGCTCCAAAACATCCTGAAAAGTGGTCGTAACCGGAAAATCGGGTTACGAGGTGATAGAGCACTCCGCGATCTTTCCGGCGCTTCAAACGGTTCATCAATCGGACACCCGGTTCTCAAGTTATGGCCTCTGGAAGTTTGTACTCCTGAAATAGGAAAAATAATTTGTATCGGATACATAAATGAGTTGTAAAGGGGAGCGACACATGTTGATGTGTGCTTTAACATGTCATAGGGCGTCTAGAAGGAAGATAAGGTCGGCTACACCTTATTGGGTGGTTTTAGCCCATGGTTTTGTAATACCGTTTGACGGTTTCTTGTATTGTATCTCCTATTTATGAGGTGTGTGAGATAGAGGTTGTGTGTAAGAGTCTTATGGCTATTGAGTTGCCTCTGAATCTCTGATTAGTGGTACTCCTATGAAGAGCTTGCTCTGCAAGTATGTTGTAATCTGTTTTTGATTACTGAATAAAATATTGAGTTGCTTTTGGAGGGTGGGGTTTTTCTCTCGAAAGGGTTTTCCCCACGTAAATCACTGTGTTGTGGTATGAATGCTATTATATCTATTTCTATTTTTCTAACTGTTGTAATGATCTGAAAAAGTTTTGCATTACCTTCCTCTCAAGGTTAGTGTAGGAAGTTATTTCCGCTACTTAACTTCCTTACAAGTGGTATCAGAGCCTTATCACCTTTGGTTTCAATTGTGGGCAGTTGGGTTTTTTGAACTAATCCAGATTTGAGTGGGAGTTTGTGCAGAAGACACTTTTTGATCTTGTTGCAGGAATATTCAGATGGCGAGTTCGTCAGGGAGAATAGAGGTGGAGAAATTTAATGGAAGTAATTTTGAGATGTGGAAGTTGAAGATGGAAGATCTGTTAATAGATCGAGATCTTTGGGATGCTGTTGATGCGAATGTCCAAAGGCCCTCAGATCCTACTGCGGCAGCTCAGTATGATGTTATGGACCGAAAAGCCAAGGGTCTAATCAGACTGTGCCTGGCAGACTCTGTTCTAATCAATGTCCATGAAGAGAACTCTGCAAAGAAGCTATGGACTAAACTTGGTGAGATGTATCAAGCGAGATCTTTATTAAATCAAATTTTCTTAAGAAAGAAATTATATTCCTTGAAGATGGAAGAGGGTGGACGGATTGCAGATCACCTAGAAGCATTCAATATGTTGGTGGCTCAATTAGTATCTGTCGGTGTTAAGATGGATGAGGAGGAGAAATGTCAGATCTTGCTTTGTTCTTTGCCTGATTCGTGGGATTCTCTTGTTATGGCTATCGGTAGTACTTCTGTTGTTTTGAAATCTAAAGACGTGGTGGGTGCCCTACTCGGTGAAGAGATGCGAAGAAAGGTATCCATCAGTTCAAAGGAAGCCCTAACCATTTGTGGAAGACCTAAGGATAAAGGCAAGAAGAATGATAAGCGCGACAAGTCCAAATCCAAAGGGAGATCGAAATCTCCTGGAAAGTCCAAAGTCATTTGCTGGAACTGCGGTAAACCGGGTCACATCCGTAAGGACTGCAAAGAAGAAAAGAAGAAGAAGAAAAAGAAAAAGTTCGATTCTGATTCTGAGTCCGACAAGGAAGATGGCGATGCATTTATTGCGGCTTTGGCGACTCATGCAGGTAATGATGCCTGGCTAATTGACTCAGGTGCATCTTTTCATATGACTTCCAATAGAGATTGGTTTTCTGAATATGAAGGATTTAATGGAGGTAAGGTGTACTTGGGTGATGATTCACATCTAGACATTGTTGGTCGAGGTAAAATTAGAATCAGGTTTTCTGATGGTAGAATAAAAAGGATTAATGGTGTGCTGCATATCCCTGGATTAAAACAAAACCTGTTATCTGTGAGAAAACTAATAGATGCGGGTGTGCAGGTAGTCTTTTCTGAAGCAAGATGTAAGATGATTAAGGGTGCTATGGTAGTTGCTAGAGGTGTCAGGTTTGGCACTTTGTATAAGCTTGAAGCATACACTGTTGAATGTAATAGCACTTCTGTAAAAAGCAAATCTGCGGATACTTCACTGGAAGATTTGAAGGTTTCACCTTGAGCAGATGGAAATGGTTTTTGGGTACCTAAGGGTGCTCTTTCGTCTGAAGCAAAGTTACCTGCAGAGAAGACTATGTTATGGCACCAAAGACTTGGCCACATTGGAGAAAAGGGTCTAAGGACCTTGAAAAATAAAAACCTTGTTGAAGGTTTGAATGACTGTAATCTTGACTTTGATTTCTATGAGCACTGCATTTATGGAAAACAAAACCGCATTCAGTTTTACTCGAGTTCTCATAAAACTTATGGTGTTTTGGATCTTATCCATTCTGATGTGTTTGGTCCAGTAGATGTCTCTTCGATTGGAAAATCCACATATTATGTTTCATTTATTGATGATTTTAGTAGAAGGACATGGGTTTATTCTCTAAAGAGTAAATCTGAAGTTTTTAGTCGTTTTAAAGAATTTAAAGCAATGGTTGAGTTGCAGACTAGAAAGAAAATAAAATGTTTGAGAACTGATAATGGCGGTGAGTTTTGCTCTAATGATTTTGATAGATTCTGTAAAGACTGTGGAATTAACAGGCAGAAGACAACTCCGTATTCTCCACAGCAGAATGGAGTTGCAGAAAGAATGAACAGGACACTGATGGAGAAGGCTAGGAGTATGTTGAGTGGTCCTGGTCTCGAACAAAAGTTTTGGGCTGAAGCTGTTGCCACTGCTTGCTACCTGATTAACAGGTCTCCTACATCAACTCTTGTTGATAAAACGCCTATGGAAGCATGGTCAGGTCACAAGCCTTCATTGAGATATCTTAGAGTTTTTGGTTGGGAGGCATATGCACATGTGCCAAAGGAGAAGTGAACAAAGTTGGAGAACAAGGCTGTGAAATGTATCTTCATCGGATATAGTTATGGTGTGAAAGGATACAAGCTTTGGGACCCTATTGCACAAAAGGTAATTCACAGTAGAAGTATTATTTTTAGAGAAATTAAGTCTCCTTCTGTTACATTGTAGCCAGAACAGACTAAAAAAGAAGATGTGATTCAACTTCCTTCTACACCTGAAAGAGTTGAATCGAGACCCCTAGATAGGCAAGAAGTTGAGGAGAGCTCGTCTAGCTCTGAATCTTCAGAAGAGGAGGAAGAACCTCCAACTCAGCTTGTTCGAAGATCTACAAGACATAGACAACCACCTGAAAGGTATTCACCTAATGATTGGAGATGTATTTTTGCTCTGAATACTAGTGTGGATGAACCGAAATCTGTAGAAGAGGCATTAGGTATGAATGATGCAGAATCCTGGAAGATTGCTATGGAGGAAGAAATGGTAGCTTTGAAAAAGAATGATACATGGGATCTTGTACCATTGCCTAAAGGACGAAAACCTGTTTGTTGTAAATGGGTGTTCAAGAAAAAGATTGGTTCAGATGGAAGCATTGAGAAGTATAAAGCAAGGTTGGTTGCAAAAGGCTACTCTCAGGTTGAGGGTGTTGATTACGGTGAGATATTTTCTCCTGTTGCAAAAATGACATCCATTTGATTTTTGCTTTCTATTGCTACTGCTTATGATTTAGAGGTTGAGAAAATGGATGTGAAAACTGCTTTCCTTCATGGTGATTTGGAGGAAGATATTTATATGACACAGCCGGAGCACTATGTGGTGAAAGGAAAAAGTAATTTGGTCTGTAAATTGAAGAAATCTTTGTATGGCCTCAAACAAAGTCCTAAGATGTGGTACCAGAAATTTGATACATATGTGTTGAGTTTGGGATTTGAACATTCTAAATCAGATCACTATGTTTATTATAAATCTTATGGTGATCATTTCTTATTCATTGCATTGTATGTTGATGATATGTTATTCATTGGTAAAGGGAAAGGTATGATTTCAGAACTGAAGTCTCAACTCACTGCTAAATTTGAAATGAAAGATCTTGGTGCAGCAAAGCACATTCTTGGGATGGAAATTAGAAGAGATAAGGTGAATAGAAAGCTATGGCTTGGCCAGAGTAAGTATGTGAATTCAGTGTTACAGAGGTTCAACATGCAGAATTGTAGACCATTGAGTGTTCCTTTTACAGTTGGAACAAAACTATCTATTTCAGAGTGTCCTACATCCCCATTGGAGATGGAAGACATGAGCAGAGTGCCTTACCAGAGTGCGGTTGGAAGCTTGATGTATGCTATGGTCTGTACTAGACCAGATATTGCCCAAGCAGTGGGAGTACTTTCTAGATATATGTCTAATCCTGGTAGAGTTCATTGGGATGCAATCAAAAGAGTCTTCAGATATTTGAGGGGTACTTCAGAGTATTCTTTGTGTTGTCATGGTAATTCAGTTGGAGACATGACTTCCCTTGATATCCATGGTTATGTGGATTCAGATTGGGCAGGTGATATTGATAGCAGAAGATCCACCAGTGCTTATGTGTTTACTTTGTTTGGTGGTGCAATTAGTTGGATGAGTAAGCGACAGGCTGTGGTTGCTTTATCCACTACTGAAGCAGAGTATATGGCAGCTACTCATGCTTGTAAAGAGGCCATTTGGCTTAAGAGACTGTGTTCGGATATTGGAATAAAACAAGGTACAGTGACAGTTTATTGTGACAGTCAGAGTGCAATTAGCCTAGCTAAGAACCCGACATTTCATGCCCGGACCAAACATATTGATGTTCAGTATCATTTTGTTAGAGATATGGTCGAAGATGGTAGGGTGAAGCTGGTTAAGGTGGAAACTTTGATGAATGTTGCAGATGCTTTAACTAAGGCTGTGAGCACAGAGAAGTTCAAATGGTGTTCAGAGTCTATGGGCCTTTTGGCCCCTAGCAATTGATTCATTGTGTTGACATTCCCTTCCGCTCTTGCAAGGTGTTCGACAAGTGGGAGATTTGTTGGGAAAAATGGTGTCTCAACCTTGCATTTATGCGAGGTTACTATTTATAGTAAGTTTTCATTTGAGCACGAAATGGTGCGAAACTCTCCCTGAAGCTTCTGGTTGGCTAGATAAGCATTCCGGTAAAGTTGCGTTGCAAGGTCACAGCTAGTTTTGAAGATATTAAAGTTTTCATCTTGGAGGGGTGCAATAAAATATTTAAACTTAATTTTGGGGACTTTAGAGGCTCCGAAACGCCCTGAAAAGTGGTCGTAACCGGCGAAGCGGGTTACAAGGTGATAGAGCACTTCGCGAGCTTTTCGACGCTTCAAATAGTTCGTCAATCGGACACCCGGTTCTCAAGTTATGGCCTCTGGAAGTTTGTACTCCTGAAATAGGAAAAATAATTTGTATCGGATACATAAATGAGTTGTAAAGGGGAGCGACGCATGTTGATGTGTGCTTTAACATGTCATAGGGCGTCTAGAAGGAAGATAAGGTTGGCTACACCTTATTGGGTGGTTTTAGCCCATGGTTTTGTAATACCATTTGACGGTTTCTTGTATTGTATCTCCTATTTATGAGGTGTGTGAGATAGAGGTTGTGTGTAAGAGTCTTATGGCTATTGAGTTGCCTTTGAATCTCTGATTAGTGGTACTCCTGCGAAGAGCTTGCTCTGCAAGTATGTTGTAATCTGTTTTTGATTGCTGAATAAAATATTGAGCTGCTTTTGGAGGGTGGGGTTTTTCTCCCGAAAGGGTTTTCCCCACGTAAATCACTGTGTTGTGGTATGAATGCTATTATATCTATTTCTATTTTTCTAACTGTTGTAACAATCTGAAAAAGTTTTGCATTACCCTCCTCACAAGGTTAGTGTAGGAAGTTGTTTGCGCTACTTAACTTCCTTACTATAAGCCGATAGGAATTTTGTTTGTAATATATTTTGTCAATTATTGTAAAATCATTGTAAGCCGACTTGGCAAGTTGTAAAATGACTCATATATATAAGAGATCATTGTAAAACATTTTGTAATAGATGGAAGGAAATGTATATGCGAAATAAGGCAAACCTATTATATGAATTATAGGTTAAGGGTTTATGTATGAAGCAGAGCTATAAACCGGTACTGGATCTGGCATAGTAGATGCTATCTTGAAGCAGTACAAGACATTGGATTTATATAATCCACTTTGTAAGTCACTGAGACTTCCCATTTTGTAATTGAGCAGTGAGCTCTAGGCACTTGGCCTTCTTGCATGTGCAAGCCTCTCTTGTAGTAGTAATATTCTCTTATTGGCCAGTAAGTGAATATTGTGGGTTACAAATCCCACCGAGGTTTTTCCCACACCGGGTTTCCTCATTAAACTACTGTGTTATGGTGTGTTTTTCATGTGGCTGTTGTTATCTCTGTTTATTTCATTATTTCTTGTTTACCGGTATACAGTATTGATATGCTCTACATGTTTTAAGTTAAGAAAATCTTATAACCGATCAGATACTGATTCACTCCCCCCCTCTTAGTATCTGTGGGAATCCTAACATATATATCTCAATATATACCTAACTTAATAAAATTAACGACTGAACAATACTGTAATTCATTGAAAATATATGCTATAAAGGGTCCAACAATTAATATATCATTAATAATATATATTAATGTATAAATTATCTAAATTAACATATATTTAAAATATACATTAATCAATAATCAATAATAAATATATATTAATTAAAGTTTAATAATAATAAAATGTATTAATTTAAAATTTAATATATTTTATATTTTTTTTATTCTATTACTTTTTTTAAACTAAAAAAAAATTAATTAAAAAAAAAACGAAGGGCGACAACCCTAGGGCAATTGTGGGCCCACCTCCCATCCATGGGAGTGGGGTAGCTGTGCCCTAGCCATCGATCCTGCGGCCACCACGGTGGACGCAGACCCTTGGCCTCCACACATTGGAGCTGGGGTCTCTGCAGCCACCGTGGGGGTCGCAGACCCTTCGGCCTCCACCTTGTGGAGCAGGGTCTCTGCGGCCACTCACGTGGACGCAGTCCCTCTGCCTCCACACGGTGGATGCAAGGGCTCTACGGGAGGCGGAAAGGGGAGGGGCGAGGGTTGAGCTTCGGCTCCCCCTCTCAAAAACTCCAAAATTTTCGTTTTATATATATATATATATATATATATATATATATATATATATATATATATATATATATATATATATATATATATATATATATATATTTTAAATTTCAATCTAAATTTTATTTAAAAAAATAAAATGAATTTCACAGACACACACCTCCATTTTCTTTCATTCGCAGATTCTATACTATTATTTTTTATTTTTTATTTTTCCAGAATGACCAAGAATACCAAAATTGATTTTAAAACTAAATCAACAAACCCATAAAATAAAAATAACTAAAAACCCCCAATTTCTTTTGTGCATAGTCTCTGTAATGTTTTCCAGAATGTCTAAAAACACCATTTTGAAGATTTTTCCAAAGCTAAAACTCAAATCTGAGAAACATTCATGGATTTTTAAACCAGAATTTCATGAAGAACAACCAAACACAATTTTTGATTTAACAATGAAATAATAAAGGTAAACAAGAATCCTACCTCTTTTAGCATTCCTGACAAGATTTTGAAGAAGAGCCTAACCTGCAACTGTAGAAATTCTTCCTTCCCAAAATCCCCAATTTTCTCCATCCAAAAATATTTTTCCCCCCAAAAAAAATCAACAACCCTAAAAATATTTTCCAACCTAGGTTAAATAGAATGAAATTTGACCTAATCTCCTAATTTCGAATTTAAACACTTTTTAAATAAAAGAAATGAAAAATCATTATTTTCAACTATTTAAATAATCTAACTTGCTTTTTTTAATTAAAATTAAAATGCTTCTCTCTCATTTAATTTTAATTTTCTCAATATTAACAAAGCTAACATTTATATTTCGCAATATTGATGAGGGTAAAATATTTTAATTAAATTAAATTCCCAAAATCAATCTTTCACTATATATATATATATATATATATATATATATATATATATATATATATATATATATATAAATTAAACTTGCTTTTCTAATAAAAATTGATTTTTTTAAATAATTAAAATCAACCTTTCTATTCCAAAAAGCAAAAAGGGATTAAATTATTTTTATTTCGAATAACTTTAAATCTTCCCTTTTCAAAATGCATAAACTAAATAAATTCATGATTTTAAATTAACCATTAAATTAAACTTGCTACAACATATATAGAGCGATCTTTTTAATTAATGATTAATCACATAAAAGAACCTATTTATTTTAATTCCTCAATTACTAATACGTAAATGAACACATTAAATCAAACTAAATACTTAGGACAAAATACCCAATTTTTACCACATGCAAGGCATGCAAACCAAGAAAGCCAACCAAATACACGACCCGCAAACCCAAACGAAAAGGGAAACTGACGGTCCATAGGTTACACTCACTTGAGCATGACTAGGGTAAAATGAGGGGTTTACGACCACCTAACCCAAATTCTAAGGATGAAAGAGGTATACTTAACCCTGCGAATCCTAATGAAGACGAACCTCGCACCTAGGCGATATTGTTCCTGCAATAACCTGCATCCAAGAGTCACACAAGCACACACACACACACACACACAAATATATATATTTATATAATGAAGGTGTTAGCTCGAGATCAATAACAAGAATCGGGGAAACAATTAAACTTACATAAGAATCGATGCGAAAGCACATTAACAGGTACGCACAATAATCATAATATCTGACTACAACATTACATCATGGGAAATCAACCATTCAAGAATGCCACATAAAAATTCAACCAAGGTCAAACCGGTTTTACAAAGTTGACTAGGGTAGGGGCACTACAGATAGCTCGGGCCCTGCCAACCACTGGCCCTGTCAGCCTCCACCCGCCCGCGGGAACACCTTGCCCGCCGCCACTTCCTGGCCGCTGCCCCCTACGCCACCCGGCCACCGTCCCCTGCGCTGCCCGCTCCACCGCTGAAGCACCACCCCCGGGCCACCTCCGCCCAACCCTACCACTAGACAACATCCGTGTGCCCTCTCTCTTTCGTTTGTAGGGGGGTTGTTTTTTTCTTCCTATCTTGAGCATACGGAGTCATTTTTTTGAAAATGAATAGGCATCGGAGAGCTAGTTCCGAGCCGAACCTCATGGTACTGGAATTTTTTTTCAATTTTTCTAATTCACTGTACTTTTTTCCAATCAAAGTGGGGTCACTTTTCTGCACTTTCAGGATCGTAGAATGTGCAAACGTACTCTGGTTTTTTATAACGAATAGGCTTTGGAAAGCTCTCATCATGCTCTATTCACATATGTGATCTTGTTTCTCAGATATTTCATCAGGTACATGAGATTTCAGTTTGAAGTTTTTTTCTTATGCACTGCTTCATTCTCACCAGTAGGTACTAGGGTTTGGGTTTATCTCTTGTGGGGGGGTGTTTTTTTCTCACTTTCTGTCATTTATATCAAAAATATAGAACACCAAAACTCTCAAAAAAAACAAACCCTTCTACATCTTTTGTCTATTCTGAAAGATCACATAATAATAAAAAAACAAGCAGGTATAGGTGCAAAGTTTCATGGCAAACTCTTCAGTTGAGTTGTTGACATTGTTACTATTTACTAAGTTGTCATTAGTTTTATGTTCAAAGTCATCCTATATACCCTAGTCAATTAATACTACAGAAAGATTCAGTCAGTAAGCACTAAGGGTGTCGGTTACAGAAGACCGAGATGATATATACCGAGCTGTCTACTGAGTAAATTTCCTATGTCGACCGAGTAGCAAAGAAGGTACACTGAGTTAATCTGAATCGAGTGGAAACGTGTTACCAGATTCAATGAACCTGGACACATATGTGGAAACGTGTTACAAGATTCGAGAACATGGAACTGTTCTTTCATAGGGAATTGCACTTAAAGATTTTGTATGATTTTGAGGAAGTTTATCCAATGAAATAATTTCTATGTTTATTCATTCGATAAAGCATGTTTGTATAATTGATGTATGAAGAAGATCACCACCTTAGATACCTATATAAAGAGTGATTTGAGTATCTAAAAGAAGAGAGATGGTGAGTTGAAGATAAAATCTTGTGAAAAGATAAGATGTGATGATTGAATAGAGGTATTCAGAGGTTACCGAGAAGATTTTCAGAAAACACTTTAAGGAACAGAGAATACAGAAGAGGTCACCGAGTTGATCTAGCAATTACCGAGGTATGGTATGAGCGTGGTAGTTTCATATTGAACACATAGAGTCTGCTATAACATTTCAGATGTAAAGTTGCAGATTTTTGTAAAAGATTTTGATTGAATTATTTTGAGTTGTGTTAGAAACCTTTAACAGGGTGAAAGACTCTAACAAGGTCTATAAATTGTAAAGCCTCTAACCAGGTACAAAATTTTGTAAAAGTGTTTGTAAAAATCCTTTAGCAAGGTAGATCTAAAGATCTTGATACTCCTAACAAGGTAAGCTATCAGAAATAGCTAAACTTGTAGCTCTAACCGAGCAACCTTTATTATTGCAGTAGTGAAGTTGTGGGTGCCATCCCCACCACAATTTTTCTCTCTAACCAAGAGTTTTTGCGTAACCAAAATCTTTGTGTTATGGAGTGAAATGTGTATGAATGTAATTTCTATGATTGTGTTTTGGCTTTATATATTATGAGATCAACTATATACAGTTTATGTTTATCAGTAAGATTGTTTTTTGAAGAAAATTTTTGAAGTACTGATTCACCCCTCCCCTCTCAGTACAGTAGCTTTCATTGTTGAACCTAACAATTGGTATCAGAGCTATACTCTTGGAAAAGTGTTTTACAACCTAAAGAGAAAGATCCCATCAATGGAAGGCTATAAACAATCACACAGAATTGTGAATCTCCAAGAAGAATTGGATCATGCTAATCAAGTGATTGCAGACATGCAGAGACAAAAGCAAAAATCACTAAAAGTAAGAAGAAGATTGTCTGATGATTTACAGGACTCACAAGAGTTGGTAGAACAAATTGAGACATCATCTAAGAACAACATATCAGAAGAGTCCGAAGAAATGATTATAGAATTGAAAGAAAAGAACAAAGCACTGAATAATCAACTTAAAGCAATGAGAAGGCAACATGAGTATTTCAGCACATAGATGACTGAAAATCTTGATGCATTGAGAACAGCTGAAGATAACATAAAAGGTATAGAAAGAGAAAAACAATAGTTGGAAGCATTGGTATCTGAAAAGAATGATGAAATCACAAGGATGACTGGAGTTCAACATAATCTATCTAATCAATTGGGTCATGCACATCATGAAGCAACTTGGGCCATGTCAATTACAAATATCTTCAACAGATGAGTACACAGGCACTTGTTCTTGGGCTCCCACAGATTTCCTGCACTGATGGTGTTTGTCATGGTTGTGTGCTTGGAAAGCATCATAGGGATCCCTTTCTGAAGGGAAGAGCCCCTCGTGCTTTGGCACCTTTGGAGTTGATTCACAATGATCTCATGTCATTCCCTACTTCTTCTTTTTCTGGGGCCAAGTATGTACTCACAATTATTGATGAATTCTCCAGATGCACATGGGTGTACTTTCTTAAGTACAAGTCTGATGTCTTTGATTCATTTCTAATCTTCAAGGCATTTGCAGAGAAGCAGTCTGGTTGTTCTATTCGGTGGATACGTACAGATAATGGGGGGGAGTATGCGAATCAAGCTTTCAAATATTTTTGCACTGAGCATGGTTTACAACATCGGTTTACTGTTCCCTATACCCCTTAGAAGAATGGTGTCACTGAGAGAAATAACAAGACTTTATGGGAGATGGAGAATTGTATGATTCAGTACAGGTCCATGGATTCATCTTTTTGGGCTGAGGCAGTCAATTATGCCAACTACATTCAGAATTGGATGCCTCACAAGGTGGTTCGACATATGACTCCTAAGGAGGCTTGGTCTCATGACAAGCCTGATGTTTCTTTTTTCCGAGTATTTGAAAGTGAGGCATGGGCATTTATTCCTGATGCTCAGAGGAGAGAAATGGAGTAGAAGAGCTGACTCCTCATTTTTGTTGGCTACTGTGACGATGTTAAGGCGTACAAGTTGTTTGATCCTGATTCCAGAGAGGTCCTATTTTGACGAGATGTTTAGTTTGATGAGTGCCTTCCCACAGTGGATACCCTGTCTCCAATGTCTACCCCTCTACCTACTCCTCCCACTGCATCTATTTAGGATCATTTTGAGGATGATTTTGATGATGCTACTGATGATTCACCATCTCCACCTCCACCTACTCCACCTCAGATGCCCAAGTGGGCTCGCTTTATTGTTGAGGCGACAAGATCTATGGTTGGTGATCCTTCATATACTCATCGCACCCGTTCTCATATGGTGGGTTCTATTCTTTTGAGTCATGCCATTTCAGATGATCCTCAGAAGTTTTCAAAGGCAATAGGACACCTTGAGTGGGATTGTGCTATGGAGGAGGATTATTCTTCTTTGATGAGGAATAATACTTGGGATCATTGTCCTCTTCCTAAGGGCATAAATATGGTTTGGTGTCGATGGTTGTATCACACCAAGTATGTTGTTGATGGTTCGATTGATAAGTACAAAGAACATCTTGTTGCGAAGGGTTTCTCGCAGGTTGAGGGTATTGATTACTCTGAGACATTTTCCCTTGTCACCAAGATGAACTCTATTTGCTTTGTACTATCCCTTGTAACTTCTAAGGGATGGCCCATTTTTCAGATGGATGTGAAGAGGGATTTATTTCATGGAGACCTATAGGAGGAAATCTATATGGAGAAACCTCAGGGATTTGTGTAGGATAGTTCTTTGGTTTGCAGACTTCGGCGTTCATTGTATGGTCTCAATAGGCCCCTCAGGCTTGCTATGAGAAGATGGACTCTTTCTTGCTCTCCACTGGTTTCACACACTGTCATTCCAATCACATAGTGTACATTCAACATCTTGAGGGTGAGATCCTGATTCTTGTTCTATATGTTGATGATCTCCTCATCACAGGTAGCTCATTCTCTATGATTTAGCATGTTCAATGAGCTTTGATGGACCAATTTGAGATGATAGATCTCGGTCTTCTACACTATTTTCTTGGTCTTTAGGTGATTCAGTCTTTTGATGGGATCTCCATTTACCAGTAGAAGTATTCTCTTGACATGCTTCAACACTTTGGCATGCTTGATTGCAAGCCTACCCCCACTCCTTTTCAATCAGGGGTTGTTTTTGATTACTACTTGCCCCACTCCTTCAGTAGATTCTACACTTTATAGGCAGTTGGTTGGTAGTTTGTTTTACCTGACACACACTCATCCTGACCTTTCCTTTATGGTTGGCCTTGTCTCTCGATTCTCCCATGATCCTCATGAGAGTCATTGTCAAGCTGCCAAACATATTTTGTGGTACATTCAGGGCTCTATTTCTCATGGAATTCACTACACATCAGGGGAACCTCACATTGTTGGCTACACTGACTCAGATTGGGTTGGTCATGTCAATGATCAGAAGTCTACTTCTGGCTTTGTTTTATGTCTTGGCTCTAGTCCTATCACATGGTCTTGTAAGAAGCAGAATGCTCATGCATTATCATCTACAAAGGCTGAGTACCAAGCTGTTGTGCTCGCAAGTCAGGAGATCTTATGGCTTCGATAGTTGATGACTGAGTTTTGTTTTCCTCCTAATAGTCCCACTATTCTTTGGTGTGACAATCAGAGTGCTATTCACATTTCTCACAACCTGGTAGAGCATCAACAGATGAAGCACATTGAGCTTCACATGCATTTCATCCGCTAATTGATTCAAGATGGTTCTCTCATTTTGGAGTACATTACCACTGCCGAGCAAGTTGCAGACCTATTCATGAACCCTTTTTCATCGTCGTGCTATCTTCAATTATGCTCTATTCTTGGGGTGAAGGAAGTTGTCCTTGGGGGGTCTTTATGAGGCCTTCCTTCCTTCATATTTCTTTCAGCATGTTCTTTTATCTTTTTTTGGAGAGGAGTTTTTTCCCACTGGGTTTTCTCCTTTTCCTTCGTTTCATAGAGATTTCCTTGTACTTGGGTACCTAATTAGGCCTTGTTGTCGGGACCCATCTTTCCTACTTTCAGTAGTTGTTCTAGGTTTTAGCTTCTCCCTAAGTCTAGCTTAAGGGGGGGTGTTAGAGTAATCGGGTCTTTACTTGATTAATTAATTATTTGTTTAATTAATTATTATGTGCAAGCCTAGGGTTTTCCCTTTTAGGGTTTTTTGACCTATTAGAGGTTGAATTCTTTTCTTTTGTATCATTATTATATTACACATTTTTGTTATTACAGAGCTCTCATATTCTTGAGCATTTCCTGTGTTTATGTTTTTTTCTCTATTGCTTCCTTGCTTCTCCTTGTAATAGGTTTATTCATCTTGCAGAGATCATTTGGGATCCTGTGGTGTTGTATTTATTAACTCTCACAAACAGGTTTTCTACCAACCTTGCCAACAACCTTAACAAACAACTTCATCGACCTTAAATAGAAATCAATTAGGTCGGTAACACAACAAAAAACCCAATTCTCATCATCGAGATTACAAACAAGTCGGTACAATCTTGATCATTATAAATTATGACAATATCTTCAAATTCTTCAAGACAATTTCAACCGCTCCATGATCACCATTCTATTGGACTTTGTAACTCATCACGCGATGTGCATTAGATGAAATCCACTTTGCTCCTTCCCCAGACAAGAACAAACGCACCAAAATAATTTGAATATCTCCTTAATCAAATGATCACACATGTCTCCGTCATTACTGCTTATTAGATAACAAACCATCAAACTTGGTCAGTTAGGGTTTGACAGCTGATAGGGTTTACTGGTTACATTACATAGAAAGGTTTAACCCTTTACACTAGTTCAGCTCACAAACTTAACATACAGGTTTACAACATCTTCCACAAATCTCTTCTTATCGGTTACTAGCCAATATCAAAAACAACAATATCAACAATAACATGAATACCATTTACCTGGTCAATTGACATCAATGATAACATATCATTAATGAAATCTTGATGCAAAATACCAACAAACTCAAAGTTCCAACATGTGAGAGAGAGAGAGAGAGAGAGAAGAGAGGCCAAGAATCAGAGAGAGTGATCTCACAACCAAAAGTGTGAGATCCAGTAAAGAAGAGAAGAATCAACCGACAATAACCTATTTGATTAAGAGTTCCAGAACTCATTTGTAACAAGAAGCTATAACTGTATCCAAATTTTATTTCAACATACATCACCAAGTTGGAGCTTGGTGCAGGGGTTGGCACCCTAAATCTCTGTAATTCAGTGTTTCACTTGTGAGGCTGGATTGGAGTAGTAGTCTCCAGCAACATTTCTCACCAAGGTTTTTCCCATATTGGGTTTTCCTCGTACATCTGGTGTTTTGGGTTTCATTTGTGTGATTGTCTTATTTGGTCTCCTCATTTTCTTTAGTATTTTTATTGTCTAGTGCTTAAGAAAACAACTAGTATTATGGAGTTGCTTTAAAAGTCAAAAAGATTAGGAACCATTGATTCACCCCCCTCTCATTGGTACTCTGTGTTCAACACAACATTGGTCAAACCACTCCAATGGTGTCCAAAATGAGTGGAAATTGTGTAATAGGTGTTCTATGGTCTATTTTTATTTTTCTTAGGGATATATGTGAAGTTTTGAGTGAATATGTTGAGTAGGTAAAAAATTGTCAAAAATGTAAAAGTTGCTTGACAACTTTTACATCTTTTAATGCAAGTTTATGTGTTTTGTTTTCCAACGGTTACCCCATTTAAAAATCAGTTGGGGGTTGTTGGAATGGGGCATGAGAAGAATAAATAGCCTCATTTTGTCTTGACACAAGTTTTTGTTGATGTATGCACCAAAAGAAGGAAGAAAATCAATAAAATTGAAGTTGTTTTCTGCACTTTTCCTGCAACATTGCTGCTAAACTGTTCATATCTCTCTCGTATGGTCAAAAAAGGATGTGAGACTCATTCCATTTGAAATATAACCAACCTACCTTTGTTTTGATACAACTTTTGTGCATTTTCATTGAGTACATAGTATTTTGTGGGTGTTTTTCTAAAAAATGTCCCGAAACCCTAGGTGTAAGGGTTTGGACTAAAAAATGTGAATAACTCACCATTCCCTTGGAACCAGAAGGCCAAATATTGGGGAATGGTAGATAAGGGAGTCTTCAAGATTTATTTTTGTCCATTTTTTCAGGGTTAAAGCGTTGGTGCATTTTTTAAGCATTGATCATCTAATATCCTCATGTGTTAGGCCAAGTAAGTATGAAAGTGAGGTTTGAAGTAGGTCTGAGACAAATATGAGTGTTTGAGAACTTAAAAATAGTGAAATTGATGGTTTAGAGGTATAATCAAAGTGTTGGATCCATTGGTTTGTAGTTTGCATAAGTTTTTGGGGTACCTCCTTTGTAAAAGTGACCTAATTGGAGGCCTAAAACTGGGACAGTCATACCTTTGGGCCTAAAAGTCTAAAGAAAAATTATTTGGGAGTCTCAAATGTATTATAATCCATGATAAGTGTGTAATAAAGGTCCCACCACATGTTCATTACCAAGTTTTTGTATGCCAAATTCTAATTTTGGTCTAGGAGACCTAGTAGGCATTAGTGAAGGAAGTGAGTTAGTATGTGGAAAATACTTAATGTTAAGGGTTGGAATGGTTTTTTGGGGACCTCCTAAGTGCTCAAAACATTCTAAGAGTAGTGTCCTCAAGAAATGTAAGCCTTAACCCTTAGCTATCCTCAAAAGTTCATTTGTCATGCTTGTGAAGCCCCTAGGTAAAGTAGTGTTTCAAGAGTTTGGAAGCCAAAGGCCTTGTAACCTTGTAATTCCTTATATTTGATGTGAATCCATTCTATTTGCCTCTTCATCAATTGGTATCAGAGCTAGAAGACTCTAGGAAGGTAATTTGTTTGGTTTTGTGGTTGGTAGTTGTGTGTTTGTGGTTGTGCAGGTTGGTTGCCAAGGGACTAGGGAGAGAAAATAGGAGACACCTAGGTGAGGCAAGGACAAACTGAAGCAAAGTGGGAGAGACTTGATCTAGGGGATGCATCTTTTGAGGGATTATTTGCGAGGTGAGGTTTCATGGAAGAAGAAATAAGAAAATAAAAAAGAAGAGGAAGAGAGGAAGAAGCAAGAAGAAGAAAGGAAGAAGAGGAAAAAGGAAAAAGAGAGAGCAAGACAAATGGAGTTTGAACAAAAGATTAGATAAATAAAGCAAGAATTGGAAAGAATAAGACTAGAGAAGCAAAAAAGACACTTAACAATGAAGGAGAAGATCACATGGCCCATCAAAAGGATCATTCAAAAGAGAAAAATCCAAACAAGGACAACCACAATAAAGGAGGTAAAAAATGAAGAGGTAAGCACACCTATGATTATTTTGACATCATCAAGCATGGAAGAAATTCAAAAGGACAGGGTAGATATGGTTGTGGATGAGTTTCCTTGTCATTTTTAGTTGATCAAATCTAATAATCAAGTTAAAAAAGTTGAAGAGTGCATGAAGGTTGACATTGTTGGTAGAGTTGATATTGCTGATAATGTTGAAGTAGATGAGGTTAATGAAATCAAAGTCACTGGTGAACAAATGGCAGAGAATGATCATATCTATGATGAGGTTGATGAGAAATGGCAGGATTCACCAAGAGGACTTGAGAAGAACGCAGATTTTGTGCCTAATTTTACACTACTCAATTTGATTTTGTCAATGAATTTTTCATCATGTTTATTTTAGTGCAGGTGATAAGGAAATCAGATTGTAAAGGGTAGAATTTTTTTCTTAGCAAGTTCATATGTCCAAGCAAGAGGATAGGAAGATCGTGGGTCAAGATTAAGCCTAGTGGTGATGCAAGTTCAAGAGAGGATCCATGTTTCTAGTACCTAGTTGAGTGGAAGGGACAACCGAGTGGAGAATAATTTGAAGACATTAGGGGTGATGTGAAGAAAGAAGTCCTATTACAACTCCATTTCCAAGGGGCTTGGAATTATTTTCAAGGGGGTTGTATGGTGCAGGAGTACCTTGGTGACCAAGATGCCTAATGAAAGATTTTTGTAATAGATTTTGTATTTGTGTTGATTCAAGATGTAATAAGGTCCTAAGGACCATTTGTGATCAATTCCAATAATTTATAGTGACTTCAAAATAATTTCTAAGGCCTTTGATGCCAATGGAGTCATATATACCTACAAGGTCCTGATTGGATCAACATTGGTCAAACCACTCCAATGGTGTCCAAAATGAGTGGAAATGGTGTAATAGGTGTTCTATGATATATTTTGATGTGTCTTAGGGGTATATGTGAAGTTTTGAGTCAATATGTTGAGTAGGCAAAAAATTGTCAAAAAAGTAAAAGTTGTCAAGCAACTTTTACATCTTTTAATGCAAGTTTATGTGTTTTTTGTTTTCCAGTGGTTACCCCTTTTAAAAATAAGTTGGGGGTTGTTGGAATTAGTCTTAAGAAGCATAAATAGCCTCATTTTGGCTTGATGAAAGTTGTTTTTGATGTATAAATTGAAAGGAGGAAGAAAATCAATAAAATTGAAGTTGTTTTCTGCACTGTTTCCTACAACATTGCTACTAAACTGTTCATATCTCTCTTGTACGATCGAACCAGGATGTGAGACTGGTTCCATTTGAAATTTGACTGAACTACCTTTCTTTTGATACCACTTTAGATGAGGGACACAAATTTAATTATTGGTCTGAAAAGCCCAACAAGGAGCCAAAGACTCAAGAATTAAAATCCAACATCATGCAATGGAGTGTTCTCTAAATGAATACAAATGAAGAACAATATGAACTAAACCAAACCAAGTACATTCACCAACTATCTAACTCCATTATTTCCCTATCAACCAAGATCTTGCCTTTTCTCTCATATTTTTAAAACAATTACACAAGAGGCTATGGAAGAATGAGATAGATTTATCAATGATAAAATAATAAATGATTAAAAAAGATAAATGTATGAAAAATAAATCAAAATGAGATTATAACATCCAAATTCCAATAAATGAGACAGAAAAATATGTGAGAGAAAAATGTTTAAATAAGCATCCTCATGAAGTAAATCCATCATGGGACCCATGTGGGATTAAAGAAGGTAGTTATGGCTAAATATTTGTCCCACATTCTCCGAGTGAGTGTGATGTTGGCAACAACAATGAAAGAAAACTAAGGGGGGGGGGGGGGTGAATCAGTTTTCACTAGATTAAACAAATTAAGCACAACTACAAATTTGATCAACTACAACAAGAATAAAGATAAGCATAATAATAACAACACACATAACACCAAGGTTTTTGACATGGAAAACCCGATTAAGGGAAAAACCATGATGGGAACCTACCCATAGTAAGATGATACTCTATAGTAGTATGTGTATTTATTACAATGGGGAATGCACATGCATTCAGGCACACTACCTAGAGCTCACTGCTCAAAATACAATGGCGTGAAAGGATCCAACCCTCAGGGAAGGTTCGCTACCTTACTATAGCGTCCTAAAATTGCGACACTTGCAATTTCGACTGCATTTGGGTCTTCATGATGGCGATGCAACACGGAACCTGAATGGAGACCCTGAAACTTGTTCATGACATCAAAAACTGCATTTCTCAGCACCCTGTTGTCCCTGGAGGTGGGACCATGGCGCCCTGTGCCTTGGTCCTTCTGGACTAGGGCGCCTAGCGCCTTGGTCCCCCAGGACCATGGCGCCCAGCGCCCTGGTCCCTGGCCCTATTTTTTGGGCCCGGTCTCTTTTGGGTCTCGGGTATTTATGTTTGCAAATTGGAAAATAATGTTTCCTGGTCGGCCTAAGGTCGGGAAAATCAGTCTTTTAACCCTAATTGACAAGTATATAAACTACATTTCCTCTCTCAAAAAGGGAGGACATATGTGAGCAAGGCACGAAAGTGACATTCAGGTTCCGTGTTGCATCGCCATCGTGAAGACCCAAATGCAGTCTAAATTGCAAGAGTCGCAATTTTAGGATGCTACACTTACAAAAATATTTGGATACCAATCCGGTTTAGATGAACTAAAAGAATAACATCTCCAAATGCCTGATGATAGTTTTGGTTAAGCACATTTGTCTGCTCTATAACAATATCTACTCAAAACTTCACACCAAAAGATGAATTCTCTTGTTCACACATACACCACTCTCTGATAATGTAGACACAACCACTATACACAACTGATCACCAAATTACATGAATATAACACCCATTTATATAAATCATCAACCTTGACTACAAGGTCGGCTCAATCCTTAACATCTAATTATAAAATTACATCACAAGATACATAAATCAACCACTAGACCAATACAAAATCGGAGATAACATAGCGTGGACCCAAAAAAAATCCTCAAACATGCAACACCACGAGACATCCCGCCAAGATCAACCACAACACGCTACATCACCGAACCCATAATATCTTCAATAACATGCACAAAGATCAATGCGGACCACCAAAACAAATAGGAAATGATTAGGGAACACCAACAAGCACATTAGAACCATCCGCAATAGTTACACCAACACCACTTAATCAAATATCCATCAATCAACACGCTAACACTCAAGAACACTTAACAACAACAACTTGGACAAAAAAGATAACTTTCAGATCACCAAATCATAAACCATCTAAATTGAAGATACACACAAACATCCCAAACACTCTCCCAAATCCACAACCAAAGATATAACCATAGCAGAGCACAACAGATAGAATACCAGAATACTACAACACAACCAACTCAACTTACTGCAATCACCAGAACACAAACACACAAGAATATGTTGACATAAATGACAACAACATATCCTAGCATAAAAAATATCCAACAATCTCCACCTTTGGCATTGATGGCAACATATGAATGTGAAAAATAATCAATGCAAAGAAAGAAATCAACACCAACAATCTCCCCCTAAGATCATGCACACAAAGCTTCAAAGATAAGGTAATTTTTCACATGCTTCTCTCCGCCTTTGACAACAATGCCAAGGAAAAAATAAAAATCATTATTCTCTCCCCCTTAGAAAAAACTCATGAATCTGAACATCTGAACCATACACTGACTACTCTGGCCGAGTAGCAGCACCAACTCATCAATTTAGATAAGAAGATAAGACTATGAAGTCCATTGGATTGATGCATCTCAATGCATCTAGTTCTCATCAAGAGGGGAAGAGACCCCTAACTTCTCTCTTAAATATACAGATGTATCTACAGACAAAGGATTGGTAAAAATATTAAAATATGATCATTTGTAGATACATGCTCCAATTTGACTTCTTCATCACTGACTTTCTCCCTCAAGAAATGATAATTGATATATGTTTTGTTTTAGAATGTAGTACTGGATTATTGGAAATATTAATAGGACTTGAATTATAACAATATATAAAAGTAGGATCATCATACACAAATCTAATTTCCTTCAACATCTTCTTCATCCAAACTACCTAAGTATAATTACTAGTAGTAGCAACATATTCAGCTTTCGTAGTAGATAGAGATATGACATCTTGCTTCTTACTGGACCATGAAACTAACTTCTTCCACACAAAAAAATACTCCACTGGTCATCAACATCGCCTGCCCAATTAACATCAATATAAGAACATAGCATGAAATCATCATTCTTAGGATACCATAAACCATAGTCAACTGTCCCCTTCAAATATCTGAAAAATCCTCTTCATAGTAGTAACATGACTTTCTTTAGGATCAACTTGAAATCTTGCACAAAGACAAACAACATACATAATGTTTGGTCTAGTCTGAGTCAAGTATAGTAGTCCACCAACCATAGATCTATACAAAGTCTAATTAACTTTCTGAGATTGATCATGCGTAAACAATTTGCATCTAGTCACCATAGGAGTTCCAACAAGTTTAGAATTAGCTAGACCAAACTTCTTCAACAGTTCCTTCACATACTTAGATTGAGAAATGAAAATGCCTTTATCACTTTGTGTAATCTGCAATCCTAAGAAGAATTTCATCTCATGTATCATAGACATCTCAAATTCCTTTTGCATATCATCAACAAAATTCATACTCAAATAATCATCTCCTCCAAAAATAATGTCATCAACAAAGAATTCAACAATCAAATGTTATCATTATCAACCTTAAAGTATAAATTACTATCACCAGTACCTTTATAGAATCCCAACTTCATCAAATACCTGTCCAATCTAGCATACCAAGATATAGGGACTTGCTTCAATCCATGTAGTGCTTTCTTCAGTTTACATAGCATGTCTCCTTTATCTAATAATGAAAACCTATCTAGTTGCTCAATGTAGACTTCCTCTTCCAAATCACCATTCAAAAAGGATGACTTGACATCCATCTGATATACCTTAAAATTGTTATAAACAGTATATACAAGAAGTAATCTAACAACTTCAATTCTAGCTACCGGAGCAAAAGTCTCCTCATAATCAATTCCTTCCATATAAGAACATTCTTTACATACCAATATTGCTTTGTTTCTAACCACTTTACTGGCTTCATTCAATTTATTTTAGAACACCCATTTAGTAACAATCATATTCTTGTCTTTAGGTCTCAGAACAAGCTCCCATGTGTTATTCTTCTCAATATGATTCAACTCTTCTTCTATAACTTTGATCTAATTCTCATCTTTACATGATTCTGCAACATCTTTAGGTTCAATCTTGGAAATCAAACATATCTCTTCAACAACAATCCTTCTCCTAGTCATCATGTTGGCTTGATGATGATTGTAATGATTAAACTTCATCATATGTTGTCATTGATGAAACACATACACACACATATGTTCATATTGTCTACCAGTGTGACTTCAAAGTTGTTTATATTACAACCGATATACTAGAGGTTTATATCTAACCAGTACATGGTGAAAACTGGTATATGCATGGAGACAACTGGTGATTATACTTACCTCGACATCAACATCAAGATCTAGTGGAGATTATCAAAGGAGCATCAAAGGATAAACGGTTAATATGTTTAAACTCCAACTGGTATTCATTGATTATGTGATGAGTTATCACTAGTCATGATGAGTTATCCTTACCGACAAGTTTTGGTGGTATTTTTGTGATAAGTTATGATTCTTTGACCACATACACTGCACCTAGGTAATTGTGATATGATTTCTAGAGGCCGACATGAAATATAAATGTCTATATATGGACATCACAATGAATTATTTAATATGAGTGAAGGAGATATGTTATGTGCAAAGGAAGAAGTATTAAGTTGCAGAGTATGATTGTAAAGAAGTGTTGAGTGCACAGAAGAGGATCTATCCAAGCAAGTTTTGCTATTACTAGATCACACTACCTGTTGTTTTCTAATCATTGCAATAGTCAAACCCCCTAACTGGGTAAGCTCTAACAAGCTTCATTGTACAAATCCTCTAACCAGGTGATCCATTAGTTTGGATTCAGAAATACTCATCTGAGGTTACTCCTTACAGGGTACTACCTTTTACAAGGTATACTAAGCTTTGGGATCTTTAACAAGATTCGCTCCAAGCAGAGCACTTTGTAGACCTTAACCGCTCAATTATCTATTACTATAGATAGTTAACTTGTGAGTCCCATCTCATCGTGGTTTTTACCTATTTGGGTTTTCCACATATAAAAACTTGTGTTATGGTGGATGTTGTTATATCATTTTGGATTGCATGCATATTATTTAACAAACTTATTACGTATTTCTACTAGTCAGTGTTTAAAGTAGTTTTGTTTTTGATGTCACTGATTCACCCCCTCTCAGTGATTTATAAGTCCATAAATGGGTATCAAAGCCAAGCTTCTTTAAAGCCTAATCTCTTGGAAGGAAACCCTAAAGATACCATGGGGGATATGAGATACTTTGAAATGGCTAGAGAGCTTGAGGCTAGTAGGAATGAGCTTGAAACCCTAAGGGTCAAACTGAAAGCTTCTCAAGTCTAAAGAAGAGACCTAATTGAACAAATTTTAGAAATATATGATAATAGTTCTTCAAATGAGGTCAATATTGATGCTTTAGCTGAGGAAGTTGAAAAACTAAATAGTGAAAAGCTAAATCGGAGAAGAGAGCTAGAAGGTCTTACTATCTGCATGAGTCAGGAACTGGAAGCCAGGAGAACTGCTGAAGATTTCGTCAAGGAAAGAGATCATGAGATTGCCAAGATCAAGCGAGAGAATGCTACCTTGCATGAGCATTTGAATGCATAGAGAGAAGAAAAAGAGAACTTGCAACTAGATCTTGAATTAGCATCATCTCTAAGAGAGAACCTGTCAAAACACAATGAAGATCTCACCAAATAGCTCACTGAAGCAAATGGGAAATTGGAAAAGTTCAACAGAAGTTCTACCTTGCTTGAAGAACAAATTCAATCACAAAGAATGAATGGTGATACCTCTGGACTTTGTTTTCACACATCTGAAAAGGGAGAATCCTTCAGTACCAAGAGCAACACTCATAAGAACAAATCTGCTCCTAAGGACAAAAGGCCTACCAGTAAGAAGGTCTTTAAACCTATCTGTTTTGTTAGCGATAAACCTGGTCACACTGAAAATGTTTGTAGAAACAAACCTAATGGAAATGCAAGCTTCAATACAAATGCTAGGTATGTATCCAATAAATTTGAAGGTCATTGCTTCACATGCAAAATGTATGGACATAGATCAATTGAATGCAGATATGGAGCAAACAATCCAGTACCGCATATGCATCCAAGACCAAATGCAAACTAGATGAGAAACTATGATAATCGGGTCAACATGAACTTGCAAAGACCCTACGGCAACCGGTTTAGTCCATTTGAGATGGAAAAGGTAACAAATGTCATTTGCACCATCTGGAACAACTTTGGTCATGTGGCTATGAATTGCAGAAGAAGAACTAGGAGAGGCAATGTAGGACCTTGGAGAACATCTGGTATGGCCTGCTATCACTTTCATAAACTGGGACACTTGGAAATTTTTTGTAGATCCAAAAAGAGAAAACCGATCAATCCTTCTAAAGATCTGAAAGGCAAGTAGAAGGTCAATATTGAAGAAACCAGAGAAGAAATGAATCGAATATGGAAGAAGAAAAGTGATGATTCACCTAGAGAAGAAATTATTCCTTCACGTAGTGAAGAGAATCTTGCACCGGTGAACTAAGCCTTTTCAATATGGCTAAGGGGAACTTAATGATAAATCCACTTCAGAATCCCTTGAGATGAATGACTGGTAAGAAAATTTGAACCCATGAAATTTTGATCTTTCTGACAATCGATTATCAATTGGTTTTACATCTGTCAAAATTGTATATATTATTAAGCGATGTAATTAGAGTTTGTAACCCTAATGGGAGAGAATTTAATGTAGTAGGTAAAAAGTATATGGTGGTGCCCAAAACCAAAGATTGGGAAACCAAAGACTTGCCTAATCCTTAGTTAATCCAATCAGCCCTGGCCAACGAATAGGAATGGTCGAAGACCAAATTCCTCTACACTTTAGGCTCCGCTAAATTGAGGTGGGTGTACCTTACACTCTCAAGAACAAAAGAGGTTTCTTTTAAGTGAATTTAAACTACGGGGATCAAAAATTTGCAGAGATGGCAAATGGTGTTTCTGCAATTATGCTAACAGAAGTGATTTTTATTTGAATGCTCTTATAAATAATAAAATAAGTGTATGTATGATTGTATTTTGTGAAAAAAATTACTATTTAGGCCTTAAGTAGTTATGATAAGAGCAATACTTATAGGATTTGAAAGACTTGTTTCTTCGATAAGGACCTGATGCATACAAACTCACTCAACAAGGAATAATAATAGACCACTGCCTTTAAATGATAGTTTAATGAATAACTCTACAGACAAGAACCAATATCAATTCAAGAGACAACTATAGAATCATCACTGTGAAGGTTTCATTATGTGTTGCATGAATAATATAAACTCAATTTTACATTCAGTACCATGTCATGTGATGGCACATCACAACAAATCTAGAAAGATTTATCAAGAGGACATATGGTTCCATCAGACACAAAATTACACACAATGATTTGAATATGAAGACATCAAATCTTGTATATTTAACTTCTAAAGTAAGAATGTATACAAAGCTGCACTTACAAAATACTCCAATATACTCAGTTTGCAAACAATAAACCTTTCATTCCTATCAGACTTTTCTAAAACATAATACTTGTAGCCCAACCAGCAATAGGATTTTTTCTGTATCCCTCTTTTACAAAAATGAGTCATTACATGTATGTGAGCCAAAGGATTCAAGTGAAAGGTCACACCCTTTCATCTTACTAAACTAAACTTAACTAAGACCTAATACCTAACTACCTAACTGCCAGACATAAAACAAAATTACAAACTAAGAGACTAATCTTGGTTGCCCAATAATGTGTTACAGTTTTTAATATGGTCCAAATATTTGCTATCCTGGTGAGTGCTAGTATTGAACACAGTATCTCTGACAGCAAGCTCCATGGTAACCATTTTCTCCATCTGCTCACTGGTCTTCAGAATGGGATTACTTTACAATTCATCTAGTGGGCCCATGACAGCTAACCTTTTCTTTGATCAGCGTGACCTTCACCGATTACTTCATCGGGCATCGAAGTAGTGTATTTCCCTTACCTCCAATAGTTATAGTCTCCTTGATAGGTCCGCACTCTATGGTATTCTGCCCATTGGGCATCAACATAACTCTTAGGATGTTTCTTCGATAGCGGAAGCTCTCCCGATGAGCCTTTTGCACCTTACTCTCCTTATCAGGCTGCTTTGGTCTATTGATGTAGTCTCTCCTGATGTATTAAACTTCACTTATGTCAAGCTCATCTTCCTCATCGGGCATCAGAATAACCCAAAATGCCTCTCCCCGACAATGCATGCTATCTTGATGAGTCCTACTTCTTTTCTCCCTTGGTATCACTTTATCGAAGAGAGTCTCTCCAATAAGACCGTCTTCTCCATTTGGTCCATCAGGTATCGGGGTAACATATATTTGGACCTCATGATAACCTGATGTACTGCTACAAATAGATCACCTCTTCGGTTATCAGCAAGAGCTCCACTGATAACCTCATCGAGCATCGGGATGACATTTTTTCCTTGTTGTCGATAGTGTGTGTTACTTTGATGGCTCGGACTTCATCACCATAACCTGTCTTGATGGATTTTTGCTTAGTCGCACCTTTTCTCGCCACTCACTCTTTAGGAAATACCATCGGCATTAGTCACTTTGATTAACATAGTCCTCTCTCCTTAGGCAATCACATCGGGATGAATTATGCCGATAAGCAAAATTTTGCATTTTTTGCAAAAGAGGGCCCTCTTTATATATGCAACTTTTGACAATCATACTGAAGGGTTTCTCTAATGCCTTTTACCTTTCTGAACATGATCATGACTTTTCTCTATGCTGATTTTTCAAAAATGCTTTTGCAATGAGACCAATTCCAAAGCTGTGGATTACCAAAATGCCATTTCACTCAAAACTTCCCTTGAACATGCCCAAGTGATGCCCTTTTACGAAGACACTGCAATCATGCCCCCTGCACATACCACCCAGCAATAAATGCTCCTATTATGGAATCACTAAGCAAAGCATCCATATATAGCACAAAAATATTTTGTAAAAATATGTGCTAACAGTGGCTCTTTATGGGGATGTATGTTCTTTCTAGGGACATAGCAAGATCTCAGCTATCTTTGGAAAGTAGACCAAAAATAGAAAATTTAAAATACATAATAGGAAATAGAAGAAAAACTGTACTACTATGATATAAGAAATACTCCTTGATTATCAAAGAAGAAATGCTTGAGGTATTGAGCATGGACTGGAAATTCCAACACTTCGCCATCAATATCCTACAAGTAAAATGAATTCTCTCCACGTTTTTCAAAGATAATATAGGGTCCTAGCCAAAGTGCATCAAATTTTCCATGTTTTCCTTTGTCTTGGTCTTTGGCATTCCATTTAAGTACCTATTCTCCTTCTTCAAATGTTCTATCACAAGCCCTTTTATCATGTAAAGTCTTAACCATCTGTTGCCTATAAATGTTTCTTTCTTGAGCCTCTCTTCTACACTCATCCAGCTCAACCAATGCCATCAACCTATCCCCCATGAAGTTTACTCTTCTGTAACAAATTTATACACTGGAAGTAAATTATTCAAGGGTAATTTTACTTCATTGCCATATACAAGCTCATATGAAGCAAATCCCGTGGACTTCTTGACTGTCACTCTATCAGCCCATACTACTAAGGTCAACTTTGAATTCCAAGCCTTTTTATTTTCACCCAACATCCTTTTAATAATCTTCAATAAGTTCTTATTACTTGATTATGCTTGTCCATTTCTTTGGGGATGGTAAGGTGATGAATATGATAGAGTAATGTCATAATTTTCACAGAAATCAGAGAACTCCTTAGATCTGAAACACATCCCATTGTCTACTACAATCTTCCGAGGTACTCCAAATCTAGTCATAATGTTTTCCAGGAGAAACTTTGTCACCACTTTGCTTGTGGCTTGTCTTGTGGGAAGGGCTTCAACCCATTTAGTAAAATAATCAGTAGCCACCAAAATCCATTTATGCCCACCACTAGATTTGTTAGCTATTTCCCCTATGAAGTCAATACCCCACATCTAGAATGGTTCCTCTGTATGCATGGGTATGAGGGGAATGGCTACATTATACTTGACCTTCCCTGAAATTTTTTGACAAGTTTCACATTTTTTCTGATATAAGTATGACAATCCTTAAAAACTTGGGGCCAATAATAATCAGCATTAAGAATTTCATGAGCAGTGGTCTTGGCTAAGAAGTGGCCTCCACATACACCTTCATGAAAGTCTTTTTAAACAATAGGTGCTTGACACTCATCTAAGAACAATAAGAGAATACCATCTCTATTTTTCTAGTATAAATCTCCATTAAGTAATACATACCTAGATGTTTGGA
Source organism: Cryptomeria japonica (assembly GCF_030272615.1). Taxonomy (NCBI): domain Eukaryota; kingdom Viridiplantae; phylum Streptophyta; class Pinopsida; order Cupressales; family Cupressaceae; genus Cryptomeria; species Cryptomeria japonica. The sequence continues at coordinate 5,119,425 of NC_081409.1, forward strand.
GCTTTAAAGTTCTTTTCTGGCTATCATATAAGCTATCAGGACACTTCATGTATTTTAAGTAATAAACAATATTTGTATACCAAGAGAATCTCTCAATACTTATTTATGCATCTTCCAACTCTATTTGATTCACATGTACAGCTTCAAGATTGGATTTTACCACCAATTTTGCTAAACCCTGACCCCTTGCCAATTTTGTGATCTATATATCAATATTGAATTCTTGGATCTGGTTTATCCATCTCCTTCCAGTAGTCTTTGATTGTCTGAAGATGTCCTTGACAGTAGCATTTGGTACATATGAAATAACAATGGCACCAACCAAGTATGGTCTGAAAGCCTTTATAGCTTTTATGAGAGCATAAGCCTATTTTTCATTTAGATCATAGTTCAACTTAGATGCTTGCAATGTTTTGCTAAAGAATTCTACTCGCTTTTCATGATCCTCGTCATTCTTTTGTAATATGACAATGGCAATAGTATGGAATGAAGCAAATGAAAACACTTGGAAAGGTTTGGAGAAATTAGGGGACTTTATACATGGGCTTCTTTAATGGCCCTTTTGATGTTTACAAAAGCTTCAAGGGCTTCATTAGTCCACTTTATTTCAGCACCCTTTTTCACCATTCTAGCAATAGGTTTTAGAATTTTAGAGAAGTTCAACACAAACCTTCTTACAAAGTTAATCTAACCGAAAAAAGATTGAATTGCTTTAACTATTTTAGGGATTTGAATCTTATCAATAGCAACAATGCTTTCTAGACCAATTCTCACACCATCTTTTGAAACAATATGACCTAACAACTTCAGTAACTCCAAAATGACACTTTTTTGGATTTAAAGATATGCCATATTCTAATGCTCTAATAAAAAAAATTCTAAGTCATTACAGTGGTCTTCTACTTTTTTAGAATAAGCAATCATATCATCCTAGTAAACTGCCAAAATGTAATCAATCAGCCCCCCAAAGGCTGCATCCATAGCTCTTTGTAATGTGGCCCCTGCATTCATCAGTCCAAAAGGAATCCTAGCATAGACATAGGTGCCCCAAGGTATAGTGAAAGTAGTTTTGAACTTTTTTGCTTCCCTAACTTTGACTTGATTATCCCCTAAGAAACCATCCATCATAGATAATAATTCATTTCCAGTGACTTTCTACAAAAGAGCCTCCATGTTAGGTAAAGCATAATTATCTTTTAAAGATGAAACATTCAGATTCCTAAAGTCCACACATAATCTGATATCACCATTCTTTTTTCTTACTGGGACCAAATTGGACACCCATGTTGAATGCCTTATGGGCTCAATAATACCAGCATTTCTCATTTTCATCAGCTCTTCTTTCATCTTGGGAGCCAGAGTAGGATTTATTGGCCTTTTCTTCTGTCTGAAAGGCTTTGCATCAGGCTTCAAGGGTATCTCATGCTAGAACAAATCTTCCCTATATGCTTTAAGGTCATCATACGACCAAGCGAAGACATGCCTGCACTTTCTTAGCAAATTAATCAATACTATTCTGATTTTTGGTGTGAGCCTTTTCCCAATATATACTTCTCTTGGGTTGCTTTCACTTCCCAATTTTATTTTTTCAACATCTTCACATCCCCCTGAATTAGGTCTGAAATTAGTCCTGTCTCTATCATCAAACATCCTTTCCAACTCTACCAATCCCTTTGGGATTTTATTTGTCTTCAGCTGCAACACTTCCTTCCCAAGAATAGTCTCCTTATTATCTTGGTCCTCCACAAGTCCATTCCAATCAATCCATCGGTGCTCATATTGATCCTCACAAAATCAAAACTTTAACAAATCCCTGACATCATCAAATATTTGCCAACTCTTTATATTGTCAGGGACTGATGATCTGGTCTTGATTTCTACTTGAGTGATATCATCAAAAGGGATATCATTATGTTTGATTGCCAGATTAGCCATGAAATCTACCCAAATATTATTGGATCTTTCAATCCAATTGATGGAGAAGGCATCGAAGAATTCAATATGATCCCAAACTTCATTTCTGTAACTTCTTAATTTTGGATTTTTAGCAACAAATTTGCCTCTAACTTATGAAATAGCTAATACTGAATCACCATAAACTATTAGTAGCTTAATGCCATGTTTATTTTCTATTTTAAGACCTAATAGGAGGGCCTCATATTCAACAATGTTATTAGTACACTCAAAATCTAACAAAAAAATGTATTTAAAAGATTTTCCATTAGGTGAAATAAATACAACTCATGCTCCATTTCCATCCTTATTGCAAGCACCATCAAAATATAATTTCCAGATTAAATTTTCACTTTGTTTAACTGTTTCTGCAATTTTATCAACCTTCAAAGGTTTAGAAATACTTACCTGAAAGTTGTCCATGTCTAAGTGGAAAAAGAAAGTCACTTCATCAGGATCAACTTCTTCTATGAGGTAGGGAGATCTTGGTTCTCTGTTTATTCTCACTTTTGTCCCTTTCACTGGAATAGTAGTATATGATAAGTCTAATTGAACATGCCCACCTACCAAGTTAGACCATTTCTTGGACAACAACATCCCATAGTTTTCAGGAACTTGTACAACTGTGATATCCATCTTATATGCAATGTCTGGGCAAGCTAGGAATTTGAACTTAACGTCCTTCATAATTCCTACTACAGGGACTGACCTGTTGTCCATGGCATAAAATTTACCATAAGGAGTATCAACATGCATTCCTAATTCTTTCATGACATCCTCTGGCATGATATTTATTGTTGCTCTTGAATCTATCATGCAATTCTTTAGCACTTTTCTGTTTATCAGTAGTGTTAGATAAAAAGGATCTACCTGTGTAAGATTTTTAGTAATTGACATGCCAAGATACACTATAGGAGGATCTTCTTTTGATCTAGGATCTTCCTTACTTACTTCTCCAACATTGGCTATAATTTTTAACATCTCATTTCTATAATCTGGAAATTTCATTACCTCTAGCAGGGGCATAGATATCTTCACTTGAGATAATACCTAGGACATAAATGAATTGCCGCTTGAAGCAGGCTTACTTATTTGCTTCTTTTCTATAGGCTTGATCAGTTTTGGCATCTCTTCTTTCTTGTTTTGTCCTGGTACTACTTCCTTTTCCTTCTTGGCATTTACATCTTTTCTTTTGAAAGTGATGTCTTTGTTCCCCTCTCAGTTTTTAATTTTGGCAAACATACTTGCTAGCTTGCCCTGCTCACTATTTACATTCCTATTTCTTAGCTGATAATTGCTCTTAACTTGTTCTACTATTGCAATAGTGAAGACTTTCTTTTCTTCCTCAGTTAAGTTCCTTAGTGAAGGCACTGAATCATCCTGGAACAATTTTCTCAAAACTGGAATATCTTCACCATCATCATCTGAAAAAACCTGTTGTACACTGTAATGTTGGCTTTCTCTCATTTGCTGGACATCAGAAAATTGCTCCCCTTAAGGTGAATCCTCATCCCTTCCCCAATATGGATCGGATGAAAGAACATTTACAGTAGGTTCATAATCCTCATTATGATTTTCCTCCTCTACCAAACCTTGGGCAATCATACACTGTTCAGCAACATGAGGTAGATTAGAAACATTACACCATGGATATTCATCCACAAAATTTGTGGCCTTCTTCTGTGGATCAAGTTTTTCTTTGTTCACATTAGGCTTCACTGGTTTCCCATCCTTTCAGTTTGTGTTATATGGCATATCATGTAGTCTTGGTCTATTGTAATTCATTTGTTTATTGTTTCTATATGGTGGCTTTTCATTAAGATTTTGCTTACCCTTTAGGTCCTTAAGCATATCCATGATTTGAGTAAGCTCATCTTTCTTGGGAACCCTAGTATTGTACAACTTCGGATCATCTCTCTTGGCAACCTTTCTAGCAACTTTCCTGTTATTCTTAATGGTAGCAGTTGTTTTGAATACTTCTTGTAAAGTATCAAGTCTATGAGACAAGATCTCATAATGGGTTTTGCTATCAAAAGCACTCAAATAAAAGTTAATCAGAAATGAATCAACAGGTCTGACATCTCTAGGTATTCTATTTAATACTTTATTAAATCTTTTATTGAACTCAACCACTGATTCATTTTGATTCTTCTTTATACCTGTCAATTCATGGGATGCAAATGAAGGATCATTGTGATCTCCAAATTCCTCCAAGAACAATGTCACAAATTCTTGCCAGTTGCCAATACACCCATCAGGAAGGCTTCTATACCACTCTCCTGCATCTTCTGTCAAAGATTGAACAAACAACTTCATGAATACATCCTCATGAGGAACCTCAAATTCTTCAATGATATTTTTTACATTAACTACATGTTATTATGTTGAATCCACTCCATTTCCTGAGAATTTGGGGATAGCTGATCTTAAATCATTAGTGATCTGATTTGGATAACCAACAACACCAGTGAAATCCAATTGTCTATATCTTTCAATGATCATAGGCCATCTTCCACCCTGATTGTTGCTTAGATTGTTAATATTCCCTCTACTGAATCTACCATTTCTGCCATAATTACCATTGTTCCCATTGTTTCCACCACCATTATTACCTCCATTGCCATTATTGTTGTTTCTACCTCCACCAGTACCATTTCCATGATTGTCATTGTTACCTCCATTATTTCCATTATTTTGGTTGTTGCCATACCTATTACTTCCTCTATTATTATTCATAATATTACCTCTATTTGTGTTATTCCAGCTTTCATCATTTTTCCCATTTCTATTTCTTCCTCCATTATCTTGGTTGTTTCTATGCCTCTCTACACTTTGATCCCTATGCACGTCCCTCCATCTTCTACCTCCATTTGATAACGGGTTATCAAAAGTTACAAGAGGCTGCTCTATTCTTCTCATATGAGGGGGACTATATTTAGGAGTTGCTGGTCTATTTCCCTCACCTTTACTTTTGTCTTCTATCCCTTCTGACCTAGGGCTTTGAATTGTATCTCTTTGTAACCCTAGTTTTTGTAATATCCAATCTGGTTCTCTCCTAAGAGCCTTTTCCATTTTGGATTCATCCCCATTTAGGTAATCCATTTTAAGTATGATTTCATCCCATTGCTTTTCCTCCTGTTCCTTAGCAGTCAAGGCTTCATCATGGCCACCATTATTTTCTTTTGCATTTAAGGCATAGAAAGGATTTTCCTCCAAAGTTTCCAACCTATCACTAGATGAAGAGCCATCCTCTCTACTAGGAAACTTCTTATAACCCCCAAATTCCATACTTGGCATTGGTTTCTTTCCTTTGTTCTTTTTCTTTGGACTCAACTAAACAAGATTATCCTATTCCTTATTCAGAGACCTTCTCCCCTACATCAATTTTATTGATAAATGCCTAGGGGTTTCTCTTACTTTCTTAAAATACCAACTATTATTCATGTATTAAAATGTAGAGTTGCCACCTCCTGAGAGGAACAATATCTTTTACTAATCTTCTAGGTTCTTTTCTCCAGTAGAGTTTGAAACAAACCACCAAAGACTCTGAATAATTCCTAAGACAACTCCCTAGCAGAGTCGCCAATCTGTTGTGTGACTCGGATGAGTAAAACAAAACTTATCAAATCTTCAATGAAAAAACACCAAAGCTTCTAGGTGAATGTCAAACTTTGTATGACAACTCCCCAGCAAAGTCGCCAATCTGTTGGTGCTCAAAACCACAGAATGGGAAACCATAGACTTGCCTAATCCTTAGTTAATCCAATCAGCCCTGGCCAATGAATAGGAATGATCGAAGACCAAATTCCTTTGCACTTTAGGCTCCACTAAACCCAAGTGGGTGTACCTTACACTCTCAAGAACAAAAGAGGTTTCTTTTAAGTGAATTTAAACTATGGGGATCATAACTTTGCAGAGATGGCAAATGGTGTTTCTGCAATTATGCTAACAGAAGTGATTTTTATTTGAATGCTCTTAGAAATAATAAAATAAGTGTATGTATGATTGTATTTTGTGAAAAAAATTACTGTTTAGGCCTTAAGTAGTTATGATAAGAGCAATACTTATAGGATTTGAAAGACTTGTTTCTTCGATAAGGACCTGATGCATACAAACTCACTCAGCAAGGAATAATAATAGACCACTGCCTTTAAATGACAGTTTAATGAATAACTCTACAGACAAGAACCAATATCAATTCAAGAGACAACTATAGAATCATCACTGTGAAGGTTTCGTTATGTGTTGCATGAATAATATAAACTCAATTTTACATTCAGTACCACGTCATGTGATGGCACATCACAACAAATCTAGAAAGATTTATCAAGAGGACATATGGTTCCATTAGACACAAAATTACACACAACGATCTGAATATGAAGACATCAAATCTTGTATATTTAACTTCTGAAGTAAGAATGTATACAAAACTGCACTTACAAAATACTCCAATATACTCAGTTTGCAAACAATAAACCTTCCATTCCTATCAGACTTTTCTAAAACATAATACTTGTAGCCCAACCAGCAACAAGATTATTTATGTATCCCTCTTTAACAAAAATGAGTCATTATATGTATGTGAGCCAAAGGATTCAAGTGAAAGGTCACACCCTTTCATCTTACTAAACTAAACTTAACTAAGACCTAATACCTAACTACCTAACTGCCAGACATAAAACAAAATTACAAACTAAGAGACTAATCTTGGTTGCCCAATAATGTGTTACATTTTTTAATATGGTCCAAATATTTGCTATTCTGGTGAGTGCTAGTATTGAACACAGTATCTCTGACAGCAAGCTCCATGGTAACCATTTTCTCCATCTTCTCGCCGGTCTTCGGAATGGGATTACTTTATAATTCATCCAGTGGGTCCACGACATCTAACGTTTTCTTTGATCAGCGTGACTTTCACCGATTACTTCATTGGGCATGGAAGTAGCATATTTCCCTTACCTCCAGTAGTTATAGTCTCCCTGATAGGTCCACCCTCTATGGCATTTTGCCCATCCGGCATCGACATAACTCTTAGGATGTTTCTCCGGTAGCAAAAGCTATCCCGATGAGTCTTTTGCACCTTACTCTCCTTATTAGGCTGCTTTGGTCTATTAGTGTGGTCTCTCCTGATGTAGTCAACTTCACTTATGTCGATCTCATCGAGCATCAGGATAACCCAAAATGCCTCTCCCCGAAAATGCATGCTATCCCGATGAGTCCTACTTCTTTTCTTGCTTGGAATCACTTTATCGGAGAGTCTCTCCGATAAGACCGTCTTCTTGATTCGGTCCATCGGGTATTGAGGTAACATATATTTGGACCTCCTGATAACCTGATGTACCACTATGAATAGATCACCTCTTCGGTTATCGGCAAGAGCTCCACCGATAACCTCATCGGGCATCGGGATGACATTTTTTCCTTGTTGCCGATAGTGTGTTACTCTGATGGCTCGTACTTCATCGCCGTAATCTGCTCCGATGGATTTCTGCTTAGTCACACCTTTTCTCACTACTCACTCTTTAGGAAATACCGCCACCATGAGTCACTCCGATTAACATAGTCCTCCCTCCTTAGGAAATCTCATCGGGATGACTTATGTCGATAAGCAAAATTTTGCATTTTTTGCAAAAGAGGGCCCTCTTTATATATGCAACTTTTGACAATCATACTGAAGGGTTTCTCCCATGCCTTTTACCTTTCTGAACATGATCACAACTCTACTCTATGCCGATTTTCCAAAAGTAATTTTGCAATGAGACCAATTGTGAAGCTGTGGATTACCAGAATGCCATTTCACTCAACACTTCCCTTGAATATGCCCATGTGATTCCCTTTTAGGAAGACACTGCAATCATGCCACCTGCACATACTACCCAACAATAAATGCTCCTATTATGGAATCATTAAGAAAATCATCCATATATAGCACAAAGTTTTTTTGTAAAAATATGTGCTAACAGGATAAAAGAGAGTTTTCACTTTCTTATTTTTACCCTAACACATATGAGAAAGAGTTTTTGTTGTTAGCTGATTTTAGTTGAAGTTGCATTGTGATTCAAGTAATCAAGCTGATTTGAAGGTTGGTGAATACTAAACTAGTGTGCACTTGAGTATTTAACCGGTAAATGAGGCAGTGTGCATGAAATAAGGTATTTCTTTGAAAAATCATGCTTCGAATCTAGTTTATCTGAAATGGCATCGTCTTCTAAACTAGTAGAGAAATTGATGATTACATCTGAACCTATGGAAGCTATAAAAGTGGAATGAATTGTGTCTTATAATGCCTTATCACAAATTCCTAGTGGTGTCATAGTGAAAGGAGATTTGTCCAGCTACATTGATTGCAAAATTGAGGATTTAGGATCATTGTTGATATATTCTCAATTGAAATCCCTTTGCAATGAAAATGGAAAGATTCAACTAGAATATATTAGGGTTTACCAGAAAGGTTTTCATAATGTAGCATACTTTCTTGAAGATTTTGAAGAAGAACATATCTGAATTATTCTGAGTCGTGTTCATGGGGAAAACATGTTTTTAGAAAGGACTCATACTATAACCAAGGAAGCTATTCAAGTTGTAACTGGTTTTTACTCAACCGGTGAAGTACCTAAGCTGAGGCGTATTTAAAAAGAGACAGTAAACACTCTAACCAGATCAACATCTAATGGGTGTTCTTTTTTTGTCAATAACATCAGGGACCCACCGGTAAAGTTGGCAGCTATGGTTATAGGCTACCAGGTATTCTATTCTAGCAGATTGAATAGTGTTCCATCAGCAGTGGTGCATACTACTTACAAAATGATAGCTGGAAATGCTAATTTTTACCTATGTGAGGCCATAAGGAGCCAATTATTGTTGAATCTTCAATCTATCAAGAAGGATAGCAGTCTAAAGTTTAAATTTAGACAGTTGTTGATCGGTCAATTCTTTTATTTCCAGAATTTCCTACCAAGAATAGGTGATCTTGAATGGTCTAAGGATCTATCAGTATCTGCCTAGATTAAGAACAACATCAAAGCTGTGAAGAAAACCTTCTCTGCTGCCATGAATAAATATTTCAATGAATTCTAGAAGAAAATGAGTATGAGAGTAAGATTGCTTGAGGATGTGGTAAAACACTTTGCTAAGGACATTATTTTTACAGTTACCACTAATTTCTGTTTGATGGAGGCTATTGAGCCTAGAGAAGAAGAAATGGAAGACATGAGTTATGAGGTCAACTATGACTTATTGATCGGTTATGCCAATAACCTGTTGGCATCTTCAGTGGACAAAAAAAAGGCAAGATTGGATATTGTTGACTTTCAAACTGCAACAGCTGAAACCAGTATTGTTCCATCCATAAGTGGTAAAGGTAAAGGTAAGAAGAAGAAGGCTAAGAAAGAACCTCTAGTAATAAAAATTACAAGAGTGACATGAAGTGTCCAAACCAAAAAGGAACCGGTACCTAAACTATATGCAAAAAAGGAGACTGCATCAAAGAAAAGAGGTTGGAAATTAATTCTCCAAGTAGAATCTGAAGGAACTGATACTGAGGAGGAACCCAAGAAAATGAAAGCAACTGGTAAAGAAGCTAAGCAAGTAAAGGAAGTGCCAAAGGCAATTGTGCCTTTTGATATCTCAACTTACAAGCCTAAGACTGCCTTTGAGAGGACAATGAAGACATTAGGAAGAAACAGATTTGATAATGTCAAAGATCATTTTGATTCATTCAATGAAGATGAAAAGGAACAAATTAATCAACAGGTAATCAATTATTTGTGCCATTATAATAAATTACCTCATGATCTTGAAAAGGATATCTCTAATTCCTTGTATACTATTCTTTTGAATAAATGGGAGGAAGCAATAAAGAAAGAAAAAGAAATCATAGATGATGTATTGTACAATATTTTTCTGAGTTGTCAAAGGATGAGCTAAATGAATTAGTTGATAAGTACAAAGTTCATTTTGCTTAGAAAACAAGAAGATTGAAATTGATTAGTGGAAAGGTGCAACTTGTTGAGAGTGAGGCTCATCAAATTGCTCATAATATCCAACACATGGAAGATCTTATACATTCCTCTAAGGAAGAGAAATATATTGTTGATCAACTTGAAATGGATGAGGAAGAAATTGTACAAGAAGATGTTGTCTATCCTGTCAAGAAGAAGGATGACACTATTGTCCAATGAGTCATACTTGTTGATGAGATTTAGGATGCTATAGATTTATCTAGAGACATTACTGCACCAGATATGCAACAACCTGAGATCACTAAATCACAGGTTACTTTAATTCAGAAACCGACATCTCAACCAAGAGTGGATATTCCACCAATCAAGGATCCACCAGTGAAACCCCAACTGCCATTGATTTCACAAGACATTCAAAAAGAATCTGTTGAAAAAGTTGATACATAGATTTTTGAACAACAAATAGAGAAAGAACAAGAGAAAGAGGAGATTGTTAAGGTAACATCTTCTGAACTGGTAACATCATTAGTTTTACAGCAAACTAATGAAGATGATGATGACTCATTAGGCATCTCAGGGCCTATAATTCTTGATAATATGAGTGCATCTGAAATGTTGAAGATTGCAACTGTCATGCAATCTAGGGCACATAAGAAGAGACTTAAAGAACATAGAGTGGAAGCTGAAACCATTCATAATGTAGTAGATATTATGACAAGTCTACTACCAGAAACTGCTACAGGGCATTTGACAACACCTATTAGCAAACTTGGTCAATTAGTTGTTGATGCATCTGACCAAATTAAGTCCCTAGAAGAAGCATCATAAACATATGCGGAAAAGAGTTACAGGAAGAAGCATGGAGAGCAACTTATGACATAAATTGATATAGGAAAAAATGCTCTATCTCTTAATAACAATTTATTAAATAAAGCTATTGAAAATGGAGGGAAATATCTTTCTTCTAATTCTATTATTTCATTCTTTTATTTTGATATCAATACCAAGCGACCTGAAACAAAGCAAGAGCTAGAGAAGATATGCAATGCATATGTACCACTTCAAGACTCTATTTTTGCTTTAAGAAAATCTGGGGATGATTTGCAAAATAGGTTAGATACCTATGATCTTAAAAATGACAAAAGACTTCGGTCACTAAAGGAATTGAATAATCTACTCACATCCCAAGTGGACATACTGCAAAGAGCCTACAAGAATGTAGAAGCCATTTTGGCTACTCCGGAAACCTGTACACTTGATTCAATGGAAGAGTTCCATACTCAGATTATGTCTACACTTGAGTTCACTGAGAACTTGTAGGAGACATGGGAACATGCTTTATCTCAAATGAAAAGAAACTTTAATGATATTTTTATGAGACTAGTAATGCATGAATCTTGATTCAGTTTTTCAAGTTTTTGTATATGTAAAACATTTTGATACAAACTTACATATAAGTTTGTATCAAAATGTTTTACATATACAAAAACTTGAAAAACTGAATCAAGATTCATGCATTACTAGTATCATTAAAATTTCTTTTGTACCATGCCATTCTTGCATAGGGAATTGCACTTTGTCCTCTTCTCTGAGTAATATTAATTTCTCCATGTAATAAGATATAAAAATTTATGCAAAATAAACTTCTGTAAGCTATAAATTTTTATATCTTATTACATGGAGAAATTAATATTACTCAGAGAAGAGGACAAAGTGCAATTCCCTATGCAAGAATGGCATGGTACAAAAGAAACTTTAATGATATTTTTATGAGACTAGTAATGCATGAATCTTGATTCAGTTTTTCAAGTTTTTGTATATATATATATATATATATATATATATTTTCTTTTCAATTTGGCATTGTTGTCAAAGGGGGAGTAGAAATATGTATGTGTGTTGTGAAAATTTTGTATGATGTATTTTGTAAGGGGGAGTATATGTAAATGTGTATAAATTTTTTTTGTAAGAACACTTAGCAGTATTACTATAAAAATTTCTAACTATTGCCATCGATGCCAAAGGGGGAGATTGTTGGCTTGATGATGATTGTATTGATTAAACTTCATCATATGTTGTCATTGATGAAACACATACACACGCATATGTTCATATTGTCTACCGGTATGACTTCAAAGTTGTTTATATTACAACCAGTATACTAGAGGTTTATATCTAACCATTACATGGTGACAACCGGTATATGCATGGAGACAACCAGTGATTATACTTACCTCGACATCAACATGAAGATCCAATAGAGATTATCAAAGGAGTATCAAAGGATAAATGGTTTATATGTTTAAACTCCAACCGATATTCATTGTTCCAACCGGTATTCAATGATTATGTGATGAGTTATCCTTACTGACAAGTTTTGGCAATATTTTTGTGATGAGTTATGATTGTTTGACCAGATACACTGCACCTAGTTAATTGTGATATGATTTCTAGAGGCCGACATGAAATCTAAATGTCTATATATGGACATCGCAATGAATTATTTTGTATGAGTGAAGGAGATATGTTATGTGCAAAGGAAGAAGTATTAAGTTGCAGAGTATGATGGTAAAGAAGTGTTGAGTGCACAAAAGAGGATCTATCCAAGCAAGTTGTGCTATTACTAGATCACACTACCTGTTGTTTTCTAATCACTGCAACAGTCAAATCCCCTAACCGGGTAAGCTCTAACTGAGGTTACTCCTTACAAGGTACTACCTTTTACAAGGTATATCTTTTAAGTAAGCTTTGGGATCTTTAATAGAATTCGCTCCTAGCAGAGCACTTTGTAGACCTTAACTGGTCAGTTATCTATTACTGCAGATAGTTAACTTGTGAGTCCCATCTCATGATGGTTTTTACCTATTTGGGTTTTCCACATATAAAAACTTGTGTTACGATGGATGTTATACTTATTGTGGATGTTTTTATATCATTTTGGATTGCACGCATATTGTTTAACAAATTCATTAAGTATTTCTACCAGTTAGTGTTTAAAGTAGTTTTTTTTTGGTGTCACTGATTCACACCCCCCCCCCTCTTAGTACTTTACAAGTCCATCACATCGCACCTTTATTTTTGTCATCAATAATCCAATTTTTTGAATGATTCAATTTCACATACCTTAGAGTCTTTTAATTGTCTTGATTCTCAGGTTCTTAAAATTCTTCATCGAAAACAATAATATCCTGATTAATTGTCTCTACCAGATCATTCTACTTCAGGATCTTTGTCTACACAGACTTTGAAATAACATCTTGATCATCAAATTTATATCCGCATGCTCTGATCTACTTTCCATGATATTCATCAACCTTCATGTTTGCACTTTCCACTATCTTCTTCAATCTCTTATTGTAACACCGGTAGGCCATGCTCTTAGTAGAATAACCCAAGAAGATTCCTTTATCATATCTTGCATCAAACTTTCCTATATCCTCATCTCTTTTGATGTAACATTTTCTTTCAAAAACTCTGAAATATCTAACTGTAGGAACATGAAAGAACCATAGCTCATATGGGGTCTTACCAAAATCACCTTTTATATGCACGTGGTTGAATGTGTAATCAACAATGCTAACAACTTCTCTCCAAAAGGTTTGTGCAACATTTCCCTCAATCAACTTAGTCCTAGCAGCATCCAAAATAGTTTTGTTCTTCCTTTCAACAACTCCATTCCGCTGAGAGGTTCTAGGTGATGATGACTGTTTTCTAATTCTATTCCTTTCACAAAATGAATGAAACTCATCGGATGTAAATTATCCTCCTCTGTTAGATCTTGGCCACTTCAGCTTCAACCCCGTCTCTGTCTCCACTTTAGCTTTGAATATCTTGAATTTCTCCAGTGCTTCTAATTTCTCCCTTAGAAAAGTAACCCATATAATTCTAGAATAGTCATCAATTAACAACATGAAATATCTATCACCCTACATTCTTCTCACTCTTGTAGTACCACACAAGTTAGTATGCACAAGATCCAATAAACCATTAGATGTATACATCTTACTTTTGAATGAAATTCTTGTTTGCTTTCCAAACTGACATTCTTTACATACCAGATTAGAAGGATTCACAATATTAGGCAAATCCCTAACAACTTGAGTAGTACTTATCTTAATCATGCATTTAAAAGTAACATGACAAAGCTTTCTCTGCTACAACCAACTTTCATCTATCTGAGCAATCAAACAACTTTTCTCACCGACATTCAAGTGAAAGATATTACCTTTAGTCTTAGTTCCTGATGCAATCTCTATAACAGAGGCATTTAGAATCTTGCATTTACCATTCTTGAATTGCAAATCATATCTCTTATCAACCATCTTTCCAACACTCAAAAGATTATGCTTTAAACCTTGAACATATAAGACATCATCAGTATTGTGCTTACCATCAAAGGAAATAAAACCTCTACCATGAATGACACAAGATTTATCATCTCCAAATCTTACTATACCACCATCACACTTCTCCAAATTCACAAATTTTCTTTTATCACCTTGTTGGTTCCCCAAAACACATTTGGCAGGGTTTTTGCACTACCCCTAGGGACAAAAACCAAGTTGGGCCCTCAAATCATGCATGGAGAGGCCAACCTCCAGACCATTTAGAAAAAACAAGGACTTGGACCAACAATATAACAAGGATTTTCTTATTATCCTTCTACACTTCGGGCTCTGCAAAACCCGGGAGGGTGTTCCCTTAATGCTTCTACAATCTCCACACCACACTTGTAGGAGACATTAAAATAAAGCAAATGGTCTCACTCCTAAAAGAGGGCTCAAACAAAGAGGGAGAATGCTATAGAGTGGCTAGCTCTCAGTGATCCTCAACCTTCTTTGGAGCGTGATATGACTTTTTGACAAGCATCATCATATACAGAAAATTAAAAGATATTCTGATATTATCAAATCTATAGCAAGTTGTCGATGAGTTATGAGTAAATAAATGTTATAGAAAAATGACTATAAGAAGAGATCAGTGTCTTATCCATTAGGAAACTGAATTTGCAGAATGCAAGATAAAAATGCAACAAAAACCGTAATCTAATAGCTAAATATCTCGAGATAACACTGGCTTACAATGTATCTCATCTATCTACCCCAATCCAAAATACTTATCAGAATCCCTATATAAGCCCCGTTAGCCTACAACTCCTATCTAAGCAGTTTAACTGACCCCTTAGGTCAGAGCATAAGATAGAAGAAACATGCATCACAACAATGTAACAAATGAGAAAAACCCTTGATCTTACTCATTCAAAAACATAACAGAGTCATACATTGGAGAAAATGAATTTGGACAATACTTTCATTCATTTCATATGCTATTTTTTGTTACAAATTATATTACATATAACTCCTTCAAGAACCTACAAAAAACTAAGACGCAAAACTCATTTTATTTGCTTTGCAAATTCCTATTACAGCCTACTCATTTCACCTAAACCTACTATACATGACCAAGGATTTGAATCCAAGCTTCTAGACCAAATTTCTCGACCTCTGTCTCATGGCCCTGATTTACCTTTTATAGAAACAAGGGAGCAACAAGCTTTAGGCTAGAGGAGACACCTATCACAAGCTTACAAGATCGCTTGTTACTTTTTTACAAAATATTCCTCATAGTCTCCCAAAAGACTGTCCATGTTGGTGGTTATGATGAAGTAGAGCCAAAATTCCCAACTATATTTTGGTAGAAATTTTTTTTTTAAGCCATCCCACTATCACCCTTGATGCTTCCAGATGGACCATGAGATGCGCTTTGATTTTTTACAAAGTATTTTCCCCCTTTCTTGAAGAGGGTTTAGATCCAGACAATGATACAGAGATACTCACGAATTGGCTCAATTTGTGTGTTTGCAATCAATTTGGCTTGCAAGTTCCCTCAAAGGTAATTGTTGAAGGTTTTGTCACTTGTTTAGGTACTATTTCTTTGATTTATTTCCTTCTTTAAGCTTCATATCAACCTTGAGATCTTCCTACCATGTTAGTTCTTGTTTTCACTCAAACTTGCTCTCAAGTCTCAAAAAAAATGAAACTTAGCTTCTTAGCTCCAAATACTAAGATCACTCACCAAGGGTTGTAGGAGGTTTAGAAAATTTTATAACATCCTCTTAGGCTTAATTCAACTTGGTTTGATGGTCTTTCAATTTGTCTTCTTACCCAATTTGCGGAAAATCTCAAAATAGGGCTACACGAAAAGAGCCCCAATTAGCCCTCCAAAATTGCTAACATGCTTATAACTCCACAAACTACAAAAACACCTCATGAAACCTTTTCATTTATGGATATCTTTCAAATTTGTCTGTGAGGAGGTCTGACAGGACCGTACAACTACTGTCCTATAAATGTGCCTAAAAACAAGGGCTTTCAAGGGTTTTAAGTCTTCAAACACCTTATCACCATTCCAAACTCTTCTTCAGACCACAAAATATTTTAAGAAGGTTTATACCATCATTATGAATCCTTCCAACTTCCTTCCCTATAATAAATTAGACAAACACTTGATGTGCAACCAAGTTTCAAGAGGAAAAGTGCTAAAAAACCATTGTATTTCAAGACTTTGGCTGCTCAAAATGCATTTCTCAACCAATTATTCATTGGAAAACTCTTCAATATGGTTTAAAAGATTTGATAAAACTTCATTCCACCTTGTGAAACCAAAATAAGTTTCACTTGGTGTGGGTTTGTAGAGCAACTTTGTTTTCACCATGAAAGTTCACTAGTTGGGCTATGGGAGCTCGCCTAGTTAGCAACAAAAACCACTTTCTTTGCCATTTCCAATGAAAAAAATTTGTATGTACAAGAAGGCTATGTACTAAAAATTTAATCTCAGAGGCCATGGAGAAAGAGCCAAAGAAAATCAAGTTGCTTCCATTATTGAAGCCAAACCCTTACTCAACCGAGAACAGGGCAAAAACAAATTAATTTTGCTACAATGCTAAAACTCCACACCAACACACAAAACTAGGTGAGAAAGCCTTAACACAAAATGGAACAACTGCCCAAATGAAAATAGTATAGACAAATTCTCAAGAAGTATGGACTACTATACCATTTGGAGCAAAAAAGTGTAAGAAAAATGATAAAATCTTGAGTTTTTGTATTGAAATCTTCTTTTCTTCGAATGCCAACCTGATACAAAATTGTGTGAGGATTTAAATAGACAATAACCACCCAAATCATTCCTAGGTATGGACCAATAACCACCTTTTGCCTAATTTTTACAAATTTTCCAAAAATGTTGCTTGACAACTTTGACAATTTTTAGTACAATGAGCATTTTTGACTTGTGAGCCAAATAGACTTAACTCCACCATGTGAAATGGTTTAATATAACCACAAAAACATATTTCAATGCCTAACAAGGATTTATAAGGCGTTTTGACCATTTTTCCACATTTTGCCCACTCCAGGCTTACAAAGCATAAAATGTCAAAACTAGACCAAAAACTCAACAAACAACAAAACTAAGACACAAAGGACACTTAAACACACTAAACACACCCTTTGGACATACAAAAAATTCTATTATTCAATTGAGACCAACATAGGCCCTTTCAAACCAAAATTTGATGAAGTGCTCCATGAGCTTCACTAGGTGCTCCTGCACTAGACAAGAAGTAAAATAGCCCCTCCACAAGAAGTAATTTGGTATGGAAAACTCTAAACTGGTAAGTACACCTATGACTACAACTAATAAACTATCATTGAAGGATGAATCTACACCTATTAATCTGACAAGATATAAATCTATGATTGGAGGTTTACTGTATTTGACACAAACAAGACCTAATATTATGAATGCAATATGCATTGTTTCAAGATTTCAAAGTAATCCTTAGGAAAATCATGAATAAATAGTGAAAAGGATTTTCCGGTACCTACAAGGCACAACAAATCTTGGTTTATGGTATCCTAAAGATGAAAATTTTGATTTATGTGCATACACAGATGCAAATTGGGCAGGAGATGTAGATGACAGAAAAAGCACCACCGATGGAGCATTTTTCCTTGGTAGCAGACTAATTTCATGGTTGAGCAAGAAATAAAGTTGTACATCACTATCAATAGCAGAATCAGAATATGTTGCAGCAGTAGCTAATTGTGCACAAGTATTATGGATTAAGCAAATGTTGAAGGACATAAAGGTAAAATGCAAAGAACCTATAATCATTTACTATGATAATATGGCAGCAATTGATATATCAAAGAATCCAGTATTTCACTCTATAACTAAACATGTTTCTATCAAATTCAATTTTTTGAAAGAGAATGTTGAAGCAAAAGAAGTGAAATTGGTTTATGTGAATACTAAAGAGAAGATTGCAGATATCTTTACTAAGCCTTTGCCTAAGGAAACTTTTGAATATCTCAGAGAGCAGCTTGGAGTTATACCCTCACCGGTAGAAACTTAGACAGTTGGAGCATGGCATCAAACCGGTAGAATTAACAGTGAAATATTTTTCCAGCTTTGATGAAGGAGAGCTACTTATCAGGGGGAGTAGTTGGATAGATTGAGTAATAAGTTCTATGAACTGATTGTATTTGGTTTTGTATTTCTTTGGCATTTAATGTCAAAGGGGGAGAGATATCTATGGAAAAACACATTATCTTTTGGGGAGAGATTATTCATTGGGGGAGAGATTGTTACTCTCTGTATCTGTAATTTGATTTCTGGTTAATGATCTCTTTGGGAGATTGTTGGTTTTTGGTTTTTGGCATTTCTGCTTTGGCACTTGGATGGTTTTTCCATCTTGTGTTGCCATCAATGCCAAAGGGAGAGATTGTTGGTATTATGGATGTGTTGCATTGGTTTTGTCATTGATGTCAACACTTATCAACACTTATCATTCTGGAGATCTTTGGTTATGTTCACCGATATCTGGTTCACCGACAGGTTATATTGTTCACTAACACTGAGGATAATTTGTTATCATCTGGAGATTACTTGGTTATGTCGAAGATATTGTTTGGACACTTGGTCTAATTGAGTTTGCATATTTTCTATTACTGACAAATAGGTCTAGGGTATGGACCAAGAAGCGTTATCTATTCTAAATCAGGATGACACGTTATGGAGATGTTTTATTGATTGGTTATTATTGTAAATGCATTGAGCTGACATGATGCATTGCATATTGATTCATTTGTAATTGATTTAATTGTAATATTCTTAGTGAGATGACCTACACATTTGGTCTTCGGTTTTGGTATATATGTAAGATCTCATTTGTGAGATAATATATAAGAGAATAAGGTGTGGAAAGGATTGTAATAAGGTATATGCGAATACAAGAAGAGATATACACGCAGACATCATTTGAAGATTCAAGGAAGGTATGAAGAAGACAATCAAAGCTTAATCAGTACTAAATCCAACATATGAAGATGCTATTTTGAGTAGTACATTATCATTGGATTTAACCATCCAATTGTAGTTAGTGTGACTCCCATTTTGTGATTGAGTAGTGAGCTCTAGGCAGTTGGCCTTTTTGCATGTGCAGACCCCATTTGTACACATATACTATCTGCCGTAGTATCATCTGATGGTGGGTAAGGTTTCCCACTGTGGGTTTTCCCTTTAGCGGGTTTCCACATACAAATATTTGTGTTATGTGTTGTGGATGTTATTTATCTTTCTATTTCATTCATTAATCTTTACCGGTACTGTTATTAACTATTAAATTGTCTACCGACATTAAGTTTGGTTTACTGGTGTAGCGTCCTAAAATTGCGACACTTGCAATTTCGAGTGCATTTGGGTCTTCACGATGGCGATGCAACATGGAACCTGAATGGAGACCCCGAAACTTGTTCATGACACCAAAAACTGCATTTCTCAGCACCCTGGCCTGATCCTCCTTGCACCCTACTGTCCCTGGAGGTGGGACCATGGCGCCCAGCGCCTTGGTCCCTGGCCCTATTTTGGGCCCGGTCTCTTATGGGGCTTCGGGTCTTTGTGTTTGCAAATTGGAAAATAACATTCCCTGGTCGGCCTAAGGTCGGGAAAATCAGTCTTTTAACCCTAATTGACAAGTATATAAACTACATTTCCTCTCTCTCAAAAAAGAGGAGGACATATGTGAGCAAGGCACGAAAGCAATATTCAAGCATTCAAACATTCAAGCATTCAAGCATTCCTTCAAGCAATTGAGCATTCTAAGTCTCCATTCAAGGCTAAGTGTTGCATTCAAGACAAGGATTCAACCATTGAAGAGGAGATCACTTACAACACATTACATACTATATACATTACACCTTCGCATGTTGCAGGTACACGGCTGTAATTCAAGATCTGGAATCCTTGTGCAGAGACGAACAGATCCACCTTTGTTTCGCGGATTTTTCGGAGGATCGTGTGCACGCCGGGCGCCATCATCCCGTCAACTTTCACTCAAATTTGCAGAACAACACCGTCTCGACATTTTGCTGCTAATTCCAGGTCCGCAGCTTCATACCATATCCCTATCTCTGTTTATAAGTGAATATTTCCCACTTTACATGCATTCCTAGTTCAATCTTTCTATCTACATTTCTTTACAAAAGAGGGTATCCTTGATGTCTTAACCCTTGAAACTCATATAGAATCCAATCTTGCATTGCGTGGGATTGGATCTTGTGGGTTTCAACCCCTCTTTTGAATGTAAAGTCTCCCCTAAGTGAAAACCATCAACCCTAGAGACTCTCCCTTCTCTCTCTTCAGAGTTGGGGAGGGGAGAACGACTAGGGTTCGATTTTTTTCCGCTTTACATTTTGGTGAACCCGACGTGAACATCCTCATTCTGATTATTCATGGTTAGATCTCAAAATTTTGCTTTCCTAATTATATTTCCATGTTTGATCTTTCGCAAATTTTAGAGGCTAATTGCATAAAAACCCTAAAATTTTCTTTTTAGTAATTAAACTTGTGAAATGTTTAATTGTTAATGCTTACCCTTCTATTATAAATTGTCAATTCATATTTGTGCTTTAATTCTGAAAATTAAGTGGTTAAATGTCAAAACCCTAATTTTTAAGACCTTCTTGATTCAACCTTTGACTGATAATTTCACTAATCAAAACACTTCCAAATCGGCTGTAACTTTGGATTCCGCAATAAAATCACAATATATTTCATCCCTGAAAATTTGGAAAAAAGTTGCGAGGACCGTGTGCACCCCGAGCGCCATCGTCCCCGACATTTTTTCTGAAATTTCGGGAGCTAGATCTTACTGTATTTTTCTGCTAAAATCCAGAATTTTGGCTGATTTTATTAATTCTAACACTTTCAAAATTAAAGTCAAAGTTGGTCTAGCGATTGCTTGGATTGAGGCTTCTAATCATTCAAAAATTGTTGAAATTGAAATTCATATCAAAATTGTGTTTCTTACAGTCCTAAATCTGAAAAGTGTGTTAGCATTCATTCAAAATTTCAGTGCTTTATTCAAATTTTTGCAGTTTGTGACTTTTGAAATTAAGTGTCTAATTGCGATAACCTTGATTTCCACTTTCAAATTTGAATTTTGCGTGAAATTGAGTCAACATTTAAATTTCAAAACTTGCATTGCTTTTAGAATTCCCTCTAAAATCATAAAATTCAAAATTTCAGTTTCCCTCTCTTTTTCAAAATTCAAAATTTGCATTTTTCAACAATCTTGGTAGGGTTCAATTTTGAGATTGCAACTTTAATTTGGCCTATCTACAGATCGTAAAATCACTCAATTTTTTCAGATCAGCTTTAAAATCATCATAACTTTCATCCCTGAAAATTTTGAAAAAAGTTGCGAGGACCGTGTGCACTCCGTTCGCCACGGTCCCTGACATTTTTTCTGAAATTTCGGGAGATTGTCTTGATTGTATTTAACAGCTTAAATCTAGGAGATTGGCTGATTTTATTGAAATTTGCTACCTCTAAAATTCAAAATCTTCTCTCTCTCTTTAGTGCATGAGTTTTACAACAATAAGCCCTACTTACACTATTCCCGTTAGACGAAGCCTTAGAATTAAGTCTTTCCAAGGTTTAATTACTGAGGAGATGGAACCTAATTTGAATGGCCTTTTTAATGAGGACATGGGTAATTCCTCTAATCCTCTTAATGATGAAGAAGCTCTCCATGAGGTTTCTGTAGAACAACTTTCAAAATTGGATAACCAATTTGATGATTTTCGACAATGGATGTCTCAAGAATACCCTGATAGTGAAGCTCTTTCCTTAATTGAGGGTCTAAAACGTATGGTTCAAAGTGATAAGAATGGAATTGATATTTTGTGTGGTATTGCACACATTATGGATTCGAATGTGATGCCTATGAAGAGTTGTGCCGAAACCTTAGGTTATACACAACCTCCTACTCAAGTTAATCATTCTATTCCTTTGATGACTTCTATTGCTAGTATACCTACTTTTACATCAAACATAATGACTACTTCAACACAAGACATCCCACCTATGATGACCAGTCATGGGGGCAATCCCTCTTCTTCAATCAACCCTCTTCCTTCATTCAATCCAACTTCTTCATTCATTCCTTCAATGAGCGTTCCTATTATATCTCCACAAATGAACATGCCACAAGGAGGCAATTCGTTTAATCATTCCATTCCTCCTTGTAGTGTTCCTCCTTTCCAATCATCTCCTATGACTAACTATCATAGTGTCCCACCACCTTACTCTCTACCTTCTTTCAATAACATAACACCTCCATCACAATCTAACACGTCTAATATGAACTCTTCGACTGAAGCGACCATTAACAATCTTGCACAAATTGTCTCTTCTTTACAGCAACAAATTGCCTCTATGAATCAATCTAAGTTTAGTGTGCCCACATTTGATGTTGCGAGCCCACTTTCTCTTGACATTGTTCGAGTTATCCCCCCTAAACATGTTGAAATTCCACATTTGGAACTTTATAATGGTAAGGGTGATCCTCTAACACATGTTAAGACATTTCAAACAATATGTACCGATTTTGCTTATGACCAAAGGTTGCTTGCAAAACTGTTTACTAGAACATTAAGAGATAAATCCCTACAATGGTATTGCTCATTGCCTTCTTATTCTATTACTTCTTTCGAACAACTTGCAAATGCTTTTATTCAACAATTTCAAAACAATATAAGTCCTAAAGTTACTTTGATTGTTTTAATGCATTGTAATCAAGGTGTTAAAGAAAAAGTGACTGATTTCATTGGTAGATATAAGCATTTGTATGCTCAAATTTCTTTTCCAGTGCCTGACAATGATATTCAAAGAATCTTTATTTCTAATTTACAAAAAGACATTAGAGAAAAACTTCTATTTTCTGAGTTTACTTCTTTCCAACAGTTGTGTGCAACTCTTCACAATTATCAACTGACTGTGAGTCAAATGGAACAAGCAAATCCTATGACTCCGAGTGATAAGGGTGATAGTAGTCAACAACCATTTGGGAAGTTTAAACCGAACAGAGAGTCCATTAAATTCAATGAAAACATCATCAACAACCATGTGAATGCAGCATCAGGTGTGCCTCCTATTTCTAAGTTTTTCAGGAAAGAAAGAAAGTTTACTCCTTTGAATGAATCATTGCATAGTATTATGAATAAGTTGTTGGAACAAAATGTGCTTACCCTCCCTCCTATAAGGCAAATAGATCTTGCAAAGAATAATTCACCCTATTTTGATAACAAATCTTTTTGTCAATTTCATCGTCAACCTGGGCATGATACTGAAAAAAGTTTTGCTTTGAAGGGTAAAATTCAAGATTTGATTGATAATAATACTATCTCTATTTGTGGTATGAATGATAAAGGCAACACATCTGTAGCTCCTCCTAACCAAAATCTTCATATTTTTACTGATCCATTGCCTTCTCATACCTCTAATGCGATTGATACTACTGATTCCTCTGTCTCACCTGATGATCTTGTGTCCATGACTCTGAATGTGATTAACTTTGTAGAGCAGTAGAAAATCCCTAAAGAACCTTCCATCACATTTGATTCCAGTGAAACTATCAGGGCACCTGATGGTCCTTTATATATAGTTGCAAAAGTCAAGAATACACCTTGGCGTGGAGTGCTTATTGATCCTTCTTGCATGGTTAATGTCATTACTGAAGAATTTCTTTTTACTTTGCAATTGAATCAAGTGATCTATGACGAAACAAATGTGGTTGTGAAACTATTTGATGCATTTTCTTATCCTGCAATTGGTTCTATTACATTACCTATTGAGGTCCATAACAAACCCCTTGATGTGGACTTTGCTATTATTCCATCATCTGAACAATTTCGTGTGAAGCTAGGCTATCCTTGGCTATCTTCCATGAAAGCTATTGCTTCTCCTATTCACAAGTGTTTGAAATTTCCCCATAATGGTGAAGTTGTTACTATCAATCATAGTCTCTTTAAACCAGCTGAAAGAATTTCTAGCATTCCTATTGATTACTTTTGGCCTAAACAATTCCAATCTCTTCCACCGCGAAGTGATCATCTTTTCAAATCTTATCAAAAGTTGAAAAAAGATATGATCCTATCTCTAAGTGAACCTAGAACACCCAAACTTGACATTCCTATCGTTCTTGAGAAGGAAGTTCTTCCTTTGAAAGATAAAACTAATGTCTTTCCTCAAGAAGATTCCCAACCCATCCCTATGGATGTGACTATGCCTATATCTAATAAAGTTCCTAAAAGTAGACCTATACCTCCTCATCATGATGGACTTGGTCTCCTTCCTAAACCAAATATTCCTCCCTTATATGGAGCAGTTCCTCCTCCTTCCTCTTATGGAGAGAAGAGAGCTTCCTCTTCTCCTATTGTTCAACTTAAGAGACCACAACCTAAACACCCAAGTGATAAGGATGAGAACATTCCTCCTCCTCACTCTTCTCCACTTCCTACTAAGACTAGACGAAATTGTTCTGCACGTGAACGCCGACGAAAGCGTCGTCTTAGAGCTCAGGCAGCTGCTTCTCAAACTTTGCAATCCCCAAAAAAACCTTCAGCTAGCATTATTCCATTTTCTCCTCAGCCGACGATTGAGCCGAAATCTCCTAAACATAAGATGCATGATGGTCTTGATCCTGTGTGAGTTAAAGATCCTATTTTTATAAATCTTGATGATGATATAGATGAAAATGTTATTCATGATGACAATGTTACTCCTGTTCATTCTGATACTGAATATGAATATGTTGATGTTGATAATCATTTATCTAACGAATTTTCTAAAGCACTTATCCTAGCTCCTAGACAAGAACATCGTGGCTTGGGATATGAACATAGCCCTTGTTTGGATCTTGTGATACCTCCATTTGCTGTGTTGGATGTTCCTCCTCTAGCGTGTTTCCTACCTTCCCGAAATACTGATCAACAAGATCGCGGGGTAGATGACATGCTAGACTAGTTCATTAGCATAGCAGATTCTCTCCTCCTCTCTTGATCTTTTGTTACTTCTTCTATGTGTTATTCTCATTCTTCTATTTGTTGTCCTTAGTGTTGTCTACTTGAGGATGATGCAAAACATTGAGATCTCTTTTGGTCTCTCTCATGTTGACTCAAAAGACACGTGTTCCCTTCTTCTAGGTGACCTGCCTTGATTGGGGAATGAAGAACAATTATGCATACATACATATGATATACATGAATAATCATACAGCATACTGACCCCAAGGAAAGCGAAGTCATCTTGTTCTTTGTGTTTTGTGTCTATTATCCTTGGGTTTATCTCACACTTGGGGGCTAAATCCTTGTGATAACGTGCTCCTTTCCTTCTCATTTCTTATATGTATCACTACCTTAAAGCAATCACCCCCGGTGAGGCGTGTGCGATCGCTTTAATGTAGGGGGGAATACATCCCATTCATATCTTTTCAAGATACTTGAAAATTTCTTGACAAATTTAGCTTTGCCTTGAAAATTTTTGATATCTTTCTTGCATGACTCATAGTGAGGGAACCTTACTACTGACAGTCATGGTTCTCCCTCGTGATCTTCCCTTTTACGTTGTCAATCGAGGTCGTAAGATCCTTAGTCCACTGGGGGCTTGGTGTATCTTGCCTCCTTGATGTGGTGAAAGTTTTTCAATGTTGTTTCCTTGTACTTTACCGTAAGTATGAGCGTACGCTTATACTCCCGCTAAAGTGGGGGCTAAATGTAGCCTCCTAAAATTACGACACTTGCAATTTCGACTGCATTTGGGTCTTCACGATGGCGATGCAACACGGAACATGAATGGAGACCCCGAAACTTGTTCATGACACCAAAAACTCCATTTCTCAGCACCCTGGCCTGATCCTCCTTGCACCCTACTATCCCTGGAGGTGGGACCATGGCGCCCAGCGCCCTGGTCCCTGGCCCTATTTTAGGCCCGGTCTCTTATGGGGCTTCGGGTCTTTGTGTTTGCAAATTGGAAAATAACATTTCCTGGTCGGCCTAAGGTCAGGAAAATCAGTCTTTTAACCCTAATTAACAAGTATATAAACTACATTTCCTCTCTCGAAAAAAAGAGGAGGACATATGTGAGCAAGGCACGAAAGCAATATTCAAGCATTCAAACATTCAAGCATTCAAGCATTCCTTCAAGCAATTGAGCATTCTAAGTCTCCATTCAAGGCTAAGTGTTGCATTCAAGACAAGGATTCAACCATTGAAGAGGAGATCACTTACAACACATTACATACTATATACATTACACCTTCGCATGTTGCAGGTACGCGACTGTAATTGAAGATCTGGAATCCTTGTGCAGAGACGAACAGATCCACCTTCGTTTCGCGGATTTTTCGGAGGACCGTGTGCACGCCGGGCGCCATCGTCCAGTCAACTTTCACTCAAATTTGTAGAACAGCACCGTCTCGACATTTTACTGCTAATTCCAGGTCCGCAGCTTCATACCATATCCCTATCTCTGTTTATAAGCGAATATTTCCCACTTTACATGCATTCCTAGTTCAATCTTTCTATCTACATTTCTTTACAAAAGAGGGTATCCTTGATGTCTTAACCCTTGAAACTCATATAGAATCCAATCTTGCATTTCGTGGGATTGGATCTTGTGGGTTTCAACCCCTCTTTTGAATGTAAAGTCTCCCCTAAGTGAAAACCATCAACCCTAGAGACTGTCCCTTATCTCTCTTCGGAGTTGGGGAGGGGAGAACGACTAGGGTTCGATTTTTTTCCGCTTTACATTTTGGTGAACCCAACGTGAACATCCTCATTCTTATTATTCATGGTTAGATCTCAAAATTTTTCTTTCCTAATTATATTTCCATGTTTGATCTTTTGCAAATTTTAGAGGCTAATTGCATAAAAACCCTAAAATTTTCTTTTTAGTAATTAAACTTGTGAAATGTTTAATTGTTAATGCTTACCCTTCTATTATAAATTGTCAATTCATATTTGTGCTTTAATTCTGAAAATTAAGTGGTTAAATGTCAAAACCCTAATTTTTAAGACCTTCTTGATTCAACCTTTGACTGATAATTTCACTAATCAAAACACTTCCAAATCGGCTGTAACTTTGGATTCCGCAATAAAATCACAATATCTTTCATCCCTGAAAATTTGGAAAAAAGTTGCGAGGACCGTGTGCACCCCGAGCGCCATCGTCCCCGACATTTTTTCCGAAATTTTGGGAGCTAGATCTTACTGTATTTTTCTGCTAAAATCCAGAATTTTGGCTGATTTTATTAATTCTAACACTTTCAAAATTAAAGTCAAAGTTGGTCTAGCGATTGCTTGGATTGAGGCTTCTAATCATTCAAAAATTGTTGAAATTGAAATTCATATCAAAATTGTGTTTCTTACAGTCCTAAATCTGAAAAGTGTGTTAGCATTCATTCAAAATTTCAGTGCTTTATTCAAATTTTTGCAGTTTGTGACTTTTGAAATTAAGTGTCTAATTGCGATAACCTTGATTTCCACTTTCAAATTTGAATTTTGCGTGAAATTGAGGGAACTTTTAAATTTCAAAACTTGCATTGCTTTTAGTATTCCCTCTAAAATCATAAAATTCAAAATTTCAGTTTCCCTCTCTTTTTCAAAATTCAAAATTTGTATTTTTCAACAATCTTGGTAGGGTTCAATTTTGAGATTGCAACTTTAATTTGGCCTATCTACAGATCGTAAAATCACTCAATTTTTTCAGATCAGCTTTAAAATCATCATAACTTTCATCCCTGAAAATTTTGAAAAAAGTTGCGAGGACCGTGTGCACTCCGTTTGCCACGGTCCCTGACATTTTTTCTGAAATTTCGGGAGATTGTCTTGGTTGTATTTAACAGCTTAAATCTAGGAGATTGGCTGATTTTATTGAAATTTGCTACCTCTAAAATTCAAAATCTTCTCTCTCTCTTTAGTGCATGAGTTTTACAACAATAAGCCCTACTTACACTATTCCCGTTAGACGAAGCCTTAGAATTAAGTCTTTCCAAGGTTTAATTACTGAGGAGATGGAACCTAATTTGAATGGCCTTTTTAACGAGGACATGGGTAATTCCTCTAATCCTCTTAATGATGAAGAAGCTCTCCATGAGGTTTCTGTAGAACAACTTTCAAAATTGGATAACCAATTTGATGATTTTCGACAATGGATGTCTCAAGAATACCCTGATAGTGAAGCTCTTTCCTTAATTGAGGGTCTAAAATGTATGGTTCAAAGTGATAAGAATGGAATTGATATTTTGCGTGGTATTGCACACATTGTGGATTCGAATGTGATGCCTATGAAGAGTTGTGCCGAAACCTTAGGTTATACACAACCTCCTACTCAAGTTAATCATTCTATTCCTTTGACGACTTCTATTGCTAGTATACCTACTTTTACATCAAACATAATGACTACTTCAACACAAGACATCCCACCTATGATGACCAGTCATGGGGGTAATCCCTCTTCTTCAATCAACCCTCTTCCTTCATTCAATCCAACTTCTTCATTCATTCCTTCAATGAGCGTTCCTATTATATCTCCACAAATGAACATGACACAAGGAGGCAATTCGTTTAATCATTCCATTCCTCCTTGTAGTGTTCCTCCTTTCCAATCATCTCCTATGACTAACTATCATAGTGTCCCACCACCTTACTCTCTACCTTCTTTCAATAACATAACACCTCCATCACAATCTAACACGTCTAATATGAACTCTTCGACTGAAGCGACCATTAACAATCTTGCACAAATTGTCTCTTCTTTACAGCAACAAATTGCCTCTATGAATCAATCTAAGTTTAGTGTGCCCACATTTGATGTTGCGAGCCCACTTTCTCTTGACATTGTTCGAGTTATCCCCCCTAAACATGTTGAAATTCCACATTTGGAACTTTATAATGGTAAGGGTGATCCTCTAACACATGTTAAGACATTTCAAACAATATGTACCGATTTTGCTTATGACCAAAGGTTGCTTGCAAAACTGTTTACTAGAACATTAAGAGATAAATCCCTACAATGGTATTGCTCATTGCCTTCTTATTCTATTACTTCTTTCGAACAACTTGCAAATGGTTTTATTCAACAATTTCAAAACAATATAAGTCCTAAAGTTACTTTGATTGATTTAATGCATTGTAATCAAGGTGTTAAAGAAAAAGTGACTGATTTCATTGGTAGATATAAGCATTTGTATGCTCAAATTTCTTTTCCAGTGCCTGACAATGATATTCAAAGAATCTTTATTTCTAATTTACAAAAAGACATTAGAGAAAAACTTCTATTTTCTGAGTTTACTTCTTTCCAACAGTTGTGTGCAACTCTTCACAATTATCAACTGACTGTGAGTCAAATGGAACAAGCAAATCCTATGACTCCGAGTGATAAGGGTGATAGTAGTCAACAACCATTTGGGAAGTTTAAACTGAACAGAGAGTCCATTAAATTCAATGAAAACATCATCAAAAACCATGTGAATGCAGCATCAGGTGTGCCTCCTATTTCTAAGTTTTTCAGGAAAGAAAGAAAGTTTACTCCTTTGAATGAATCATTGCATAGTATTATGAATAAGTTGTTGGAACAAAATGTGCTTACCCTCCCTCCTATAAGGCAAATAGATCTTGCAAAGATTAATTCACCCTATTTTGATAACAAATCTTTTTGTCAATTTCATAGTCAACCTGGGCATGATACTGAAAAATTTTTTGCTTTGAAGGGTAAAATTCAAGATTTGATTGATAATAATACTATCTTTGTTTCTGGTATGAATGATAAAGGCAACACATCTGTAGCTCCTCCTAACCAAAATCTTCAGATTTTTACTGATCCATTGCCTTCTCATACCTCTAATGTGATTGATACTACTGATTCCTCTATCTCACCTGATGATCTTGTGTCCATGACTCCGAATGTGATTAACTTTGTAGAGCAGCAGAAAATCCCTAAAGAACCTTCCATCACATTTGATTCCAGTGAAACTATCAGGGCACCTGATGGTCCTTTATATATAGTTGCAAAAGTCAAGAATACACCTTGCCGTGGAGTGCTTATTGATCCTTCTTGCATGGTTAATGTCATTACTGAAGAATTTCTTTTTACTTTGCAATTGAATCAAGTGATCTATGATGAAACAAATGTGGTTGTGAAACTATTTGATGCATTTTCTTCTCCTGCAATTGGTTCTATTACATTACCTATTGAGGTCCATAACAAACCCCTTGATGTGGACTTTGCTATTATTCCATCATCTGAACAATTTCGTGTGAAGCTAGGCTATCCTTGGCTATCTTCCATGAATGCTATTGCTTCTCCTATTCACAAGTGTTTGAAATTTCCCCATAATGGTGAAGTTGTTACTATCAATCATAGTCTCTTTAAACCAGCTGAAAGAATTTCTAGCATTCCTATTGATTACTTTTGGCCTAAACAATTCCAATCTCTTCCACCGCGAAGTGATCATCTTTTCAAATCCTATCAAAAGTGGAAAAAAGATATGATCCTATCTCTAAGTGAACCTAGAACACCCAAACTTGACATTCCTATCGTTCTTGAGAAGGAAGTTCTTCCTTTGAAAGATAAAACTAATGTCTTTCCTCAAGAAGATTCCCAACCCATCCCTATGGATGTGACTATGCCTATATCTAATAAAGTTCCTAAAAGTAGACCTATACCTCCTCGTCATGATGGACTTGGTCTCCTTCCTAAACCAAATATTCCTCCCTTATATGGAGCAGTTCCTCCTCCTTCCTCTTATGGAGAGAAGAGAGCTTCCTCTTCTCCTATTGTTCAACTTAAGAGACCACAACCTAAACACCCAAGTGATAAGGATGAGAACATTCCTCCTCCTCACTCTTCTCCACTTCCTACTAAGACTAGATGAAATTGTTTTGCATGTGAATGCCGACGAAAGCGTCATCTTAGAGCTCAGGCAGCTGCTTCTCAAACTTTGCAATCCCCAAAAAAACCTTCAGCTAGTATTATTCCATTTTCTCCTCAGCCGACGATTGAGCCGAAATCTCCTAAACATAAGATGCATGATGGTCTTGATCCTGTGCGAGTTAAAGATCCTATTTTTATAAATCTTGATGATGATATAGATGAAAATGTTATTCATGATGACAATGTTACTCCTGTTCATTCTGATACTGAATATGAATATGTTGATGTTGATAATCATTTATCTAACGAATTTTCTAAAGCACTTATCCTAGCTCCTAGACAAGAACATCGTGGCTTGGGATATGAACATAGCCCTTGTTTGGATCTTGTGATACCTCCATCTGCTGTGTTGGATGTTCCTCCTCTAGCGTGTTTCCTACCTTCCCGA
Source organism: Cryptomeria japonica (assembly GCF_030272615.1). Taxonomy (NCBI): domain Eukaryota; kingdom Viridiplantae; phylum Streptophyta; class Pinopsida; order Cupressales; family Cupressaceae; genus Cryptomeria; species Cryptomeria japonica. The sequence continues at coordinate 5,151,069 of NC_081409.1, forward strand.
AATACTGATCAGCAAGATCGGGGGGTAGATGATGTGCTAGACTAGTTCATTAGCATAGCAGATTCTCTCCTCCTCTCTTGATCTTTTGTTACTTCTTCTATGTGTTATTCTCATTCTTCTATTTGTTGTCCTTAGTGTTGTCTACTTGAGGATGATGCAAAACATTGAGATCTCTTTTGGTCTCTCTCATGTTGACTCAAAAGACACGTGTTCCCTTCTTCTAGGTGACCTGCCTTGATTGGGGAATGAAGAACAATTATGCATACATACATATGATATACATGAATAATCATACAGCATACTGACCCCAAGGAAAGCGAAGTCACCTTGTGCTTTGTGTTTTGTGTCTATTATCCTTGGGCTTATCTCACACTTGGGGGCTAAATCCTTGTGATAACGTGCTCCTTTCCTTCTCATTTCTTATATGTATCACTACCTTAAAGCAATCACCCCCGGTGAGGCGTGTGTGATCGCTTTAATGTAGGGGGGCATACATCCCGTTCATATCTTTTCAAGATACTTGAAAATTTCTTGACAAATTTAGCTTTGCCTTGAAAATTTTTGATATCTTTCTTGCATGACTCATAGTGAGGGAACCTTACTACTGACAGTCATGGTTCTCCCTCGTGATCTTCCCTTTTACGTTGTCAATCGAGGTCGTAAGATCCTTAGTCCACTGGGGGCTTGGTGTATCTTGCCTCCTTGACGTGGTGAAAGTTTTTCAATGTTGTTTCCTTGTACTTTACCGTAAGTATGAGCGTATGCTTATACTCCCGCTAAAGTGGGGGCTAAATGTAGCATCCTAAAATTGCGACACTTGCAATTTCGACTGCATTTGGGTCTTCACGATGGTGATGCAACACGGAACCTGAATGGAGACCCCGAAACTTGTTCATGACACCAAAAACTGCATTTCTCAGCACCCTGGCCTGATCCTCCTTGCACCCTGCTGTCCCTGGAGGTGGGACGATGGCGCCCAGGGCCCTATTTTGGGCCCAGTCTCTTATGGGGCTTTTTGTCTTTGTGTTTGCAAATTGGAAAATAACATTTCCTGGTCGGCCTAAGGTCGGGAAAATCAGTCTTTTAACCCTAATTGACAAGTATATAAACTACATTTCCTCTCTCAAAAAAAAGAGGAGGACATATGTGAGCAAGGCACGAAAGCAATATTCAAGCATTCAAACATTCAAGCATTCAAGCATTCCTTCAAGCAATTGAGCATTCTAAGTCTCCATTCAAGGCTAAGTGTTGCATTCAAGACAAGGATTCAACCATTGAAGAGGAGATCACTTACAACACATTACATACTATATACATTACACCTTGGCATGTTGCAGGTACGCAGCTGTAATTGAAGATCTGGAATCCTTGTGCAGAGACGAACAGATCCACCTTCGTTTCGCGGATTTTTCGGAGGACCGTGTGCACGCCGGGCGCCATCGTCCAGTCAACTTTCGCTCAAATTTGTAGAGCAGCACCGTCTCGACATTTTACTGCTAATTCCAGGTCCGCAGCTTCATACCATATCCCTATCTCTGTTTATAAGCGAATATTTCCCACTTTACATGCATTCCTAGTTCAATCTTTCTATCTACATTTCTTTACAAAAGATGGTATCCTTGATGTCTTAACCCTTGAAACTCATATAGAATCCAATCTTGCATTGCATGGGATTGGATCTTGTGGGTTTCAACCCCTCTTTTGAATGTAAAGTCTCCCCTAAGTGAAAACCATCAACCCTAGAGACTCTCCCTTCTCTCTCCTCGGAGTTGGGGAGGGGAGAACGACTAGGGTTCGATTTTTTCCGCTTTACAACTGGTATTATGCACTAAGCTTGGTTAAGTTGTATTTGGGTTCAAATTAATAGACAACTGATTTACCCCCCCCTCTTAGTTGCCTCTGGGTCCTAAAAATTGGTATCAGAGCTAAGTCCTCTTTTTGCAGAAGTTTAACAGCTTGAGGAGATTCTATGGCAACTAACTATTTCAGGAAGGACAATCTGAAGCTTGATGGAACTAACTATGGTATATGGAAGATCAGAATGGAGAAACATTTGAATTGCATTGGAAAAGACATATGGGATGTTACAAAGAATGGCTATGTTGGTCCTACATAGAGTCAACCTAATCCACCAACCTTGGCTAAAGTTCAGGAGAATGATTGCAAAGCAAGAGAAGCACTTTTGAGTGCATTGTCAGATCAATAAATCATGGGATTATCAAATCGATCTGCTGGTAAAGCTATTTGGGATAAATTGGAGATATTGAATGAAGGTGATACTATTGGTATTTTGGTATGGTTTTGTCATTTATGTCAACACCTACTGAATACAAGCACTTTGGAGATCTAGCAACATTCACCGACAAACAAGTAAACTATGCAACAATTACTAGTATATGGTTCACCGACAGGATATAATGTTCACCGGTACCTGGAATGATATGGAAGACACTTGTTAATGTCGAAGAAATCATGTGGACACTTTTTTTTGATGAAATAATCATTGGTATATTCATATTTGCATATTTTCTTTTACCGGCAAATAGGTCCAGGTTATCTAGGGTTACACCGGCAGGTTTATCTTTTCCAGATCAGCATGACACACTATGGAGATGATTTATTATTGATGTAAATGCATTAAGTCGACATGTTTAATCGATCATTGCATTAGATATTATATTGTTTGTAAAATGCTTTTATTTGTAATATCTTGTAGAGCTGACCTACTAAAATTGGTCTTAGGGTATGGTATAAATGTAAGATCTTATTTGTAAGATCAAGTGTGGAATGCGAAAAAGAATTGAGTGAAGGTATATGTGAGATCAAGCAGGGATATACATGAAGACATCATTTGAAGGTGAAGCTACGTTTTTGTAGAAGCATATCAGCATTACTCCAGTACTGAATCTAGCATATGAAGATGCTATTTTGTGCAGTACATTCTTATTGGATTTAACCATCCAAACTGTAGTCAATGTGACTCCCATTTTGTGATTGAGCAGTGAGTTCTAGGCTCTTGGCCTTTCTGCATGTGCAGACCCCATTTATGTACACTTACTATCTATAGTAGTATCATCTGATTGTGGGTAAGGTTTCCCACCGTGGTTTTTCCCCTTATAGGGTTTCCACATACAAATATTGGTGTTATGTGTTGTGGATGACTTTATGTTTATGTTTCATGCATTAATCCTTACCGGTATAGCAATTTATAGTTAACACTATCTACCAACATACTTAACTGGTTTACCGGTATTAAGCATTAAGTTGGTTTTGGGTTTGAATTTATAAGACAACTGATTCACCCCCCCCACCTCTCAGTTGTCTCTAGGACCTAACAATTGGTATCAGAGCTTAGTCCTCTTTTGCAGAAGTTTAACAACTTGAGGAGATCCAATGTCTACTAATTATTTTAGGAAGGACAACCCTAAACTTGATGGAACCAACTATGGGATATGGAAGATCAGAATGGAGACACATCTGAATTGCATTGGTAAAGACATCTAGGAAGTTACTAAGAATGGTTATACTGCTGCTATAGCTAGTCAGACTGCTCCAACTACCTTAGCTAAAGATGAAGAAAATGACTGCAAAGCAAGAGAAGCACTTTTGAGCACATTATCAGATCAACAAATCATGGGATTATCAGATAGGTCTACTGCTAAATCTATTTGGGATCATTTGGAAACACTGAATGAAGGAGATTCCACAGTCAAGATTGCAAAACTTGAAAGCTTCCGAGTCAGGTATGAACATCTGAAAATGGAAGAAGATGAAAGGATTTATGCTTTTATGGAAAGAGTAAATGAAATTGTTTTGGGTATTAAATGTTGTGGAGGAACCTTGAGTGAGGATGAAATTGTTTCAAAAATTTTAAGAGGTTTTCCACCGGCATATAAAATGAAGGTTATTGCTATAAATGAGTTGAGAACAATGCCTAATACATCAGTAACTAGGGATACATTGATTGGAAAACTTTCAGCCTTTGAAATTGAGGAATTTGGTCCTGTTGCTACTATAAAAACTGATTTAGCCTTTAAAGCATCAACATCATCTGCTCCATCATTTGACAAATCAGACTGGAGAGCCTTTTATGCAAGAGAACTTGAAGAATCCAGAAAGGAGAATGAAGAGCTTGAAGAACTTGAAGCACTATTTGCAAGAAAAATGCCAAAAGTCCAATTGGAAGTAAGTATGAAGGTAAAGCACCCTTTAAATGTTTTAACTGCAATAAGATTGGTCATATGGCTTCAAGATGCCCTGATAGACATGCTAGACTAAGAGAAGAAGCTAGAAGAACATACAAACCTAATCCTGAATATCAGAGATACAGATTTAAAAAGAACAAAGATAAATCTTGTTACATTGTTGATGAAGGTGTGATTGATGATTCTTATGAGGATCCAACAGACAATGGATGGGTTTTTGTTGCTATAACAGAAGATCAAATGACACCTACTGCTCAACCGGTAGACCAAGCCCTAGAAGCTAAAGTTGAAGCAAAGGATGAATGGATCATTGACTCCAGATGCTCACATCATATGACTGGAGACAAAGGTAAATTCTTGAACTTTCAAGAATACAATGGAGGTTTAGTAAGATTTGGAGATGATAAAGCCTGTTCAATCAAATGTAAGGGTTCAATATCTCTTGATGGTAAGCATAACACTAACAATGTCTACTATGTTGAAGGATTAAAGCATAATCTTTTAAGTGTTGGTCAATTAGTTGAGAAGGGATTTTAGTTACAATTTAAAAATGGAAAATGCAAAATCATGAATAGAATTGGTTTGGAAATTGCAACCGGTAATCAGACTAGAGGCAATATCTTTCATTTGAATAATAGTGAAAAGGCATGCTTAATTGCACATATAGATGAAAGTTGGTTATGGCATAAGAGACTATGTCATGTAAATTTTGATTGCATGGTAAAAATCAGTACTTCTAAGGCAGTTAGAGATCTACCTAAAATTGTGAAACCTCATAATACAATTTGTAAGGAATGTCAATTTGGAAAACAAGTTAGAGCTAGTTTCAAAAGTATTCCAGAAAAATCCAATAATGCTCTTGATTTAATTCACACTGATTTATGTGGTCCAGCTAGAACTAGAAGCTTGCAAGGTGATAGATATTTCATGCTAATTATTGATGATTATTCTACAATGTGTTGGGTTACTTTTCTCAGAGAGAAATCAAAAGCACTTGGAAAGTTCAAACTATTCAAAGAAATGGTTGAAAATCAAACCGGTAAGAAAATCAAATGGTTAAAATCAGATCAAGGAGGAGAATTCACATCTAAGGACTTTAATACATTCTGTGAAGTGAATGGAATCAAAAGACAGTTATCAGCACCTCGAACACCACAACAGAATGGAGTTGTTGAAAGGAAAAATAGAACTATCTTGGATGCAGCTAGAAGTATGTTATCAGAAGAAAATCTACCACATGTGTATTGGAGAGAGGTAGTTAGCACTACTATCTGATGTCATGGAAATGGGGACAAGGCAACAACAAAGTTCAATGTTAATAAGTTAGTTTCAACCATAAAAACAAAACAAAGAACTAAAAACCATTCCAAACATATCAAGAGAGATTTCAAAAAGCATGAAAGAAGTTTAACAAAATAAAAGAAAGGAGAAGAGCCTCCCTAAGATGCTTCCATGATGCCTTTTGATGCTTCTCCCTTGTTTCTCTCCTCTCCAAGTCCCAAATGAGTGTAGCTCTCAGCTTTTAGCACTAGCCATGGATGCCATATGGAGATTCAAGATGGTTGAATATGATAAGCAAATACTATGCAAGAGTAGATAGTGATGCTATGAAAAAGCTCTATGCTAATGCTAGTATAACAACAATACTCTAAAATGCTTCTCCTTTTGCTTGAGGAGAAGGGTTCTATTTATAGAAGAAATAGGGAAATGAAGGGTTAAGATTGAGCAATCTTAACAAGGGTTAGGATTGAAAGTTGGGGATCCATGTGCACAATTGGCACCAATAAAATGGTGACAAGTTTCAACATAGGATTGGGTTGAGAGAAGAGGTTGGAGGCATTAAAGGCCTGAGAAGACCTCATGGTTATCTAGAAGGTAAGGGTCAAGTCTAAATTAAGATTACCCATCGGATTAAGAGTTAATCCAAGGATAAACCTTTGTGCAAATGTTTAAGAGATAATCATGGTCAAAGCATTAATGGCCTGATGAGACCTTTGGGTTGGGTAGAGGTTGAGTCAAAACAAATGTTTTAACCATGTGGGAGGGTTGAATTAACCATTAATGGTTATTGGAGACTTTGGGGATTAAGTGGTTGAAGGTTGAAAGCTTTCAAAGGTTATCCAAGACTTTGAGGGTTAATTTGTTGAACACACAAAGCATTAATTGCTTTTCAAAGACTTTGGAGTCTTTGAGAAGTGACTCCAATTTGCTTAGGAATGTGACAATATTTAAGGGATGAATTTAGGCTAATTAGGAAGGGTTTAGAAGAATCTAGAAGGGGTTTAGGCATACAAGTGGATTTTGTGGGTGAGGGAAAATAGGATTTTATTAAAATAAAAATTCATTTATTTCAATAAATGTGTGCAAGTTGTATTTGGATAAATATTCAAATAAATATTAATTTATTTAAATGAGAAAAAGGAAGATAAAGCATTAAAATGCTTGAAGACTTTGAGGGAAACCATTAAAGGCTTGAAGACTTTAAGGAAAACCATTAAAGTCTTAAGAAGACTATAGAAGGAAGCCATCAAGTTTGAAGACTTTAAAGCCATCAAGTTTGACTACTTTAAGGGAAACCATTAAAGGTTTCAAGTGGGTGAGGATAAATAGGATTTTAAATAAATAATTTATTTAAAATAGTTGTGCAACTTGCTTTTGTAGGAAAATACAAGTGGGTGGAGGATAAAGGTGATTTAAATAAATTATTTATTTAAAATAATTGTGCAACTTGCTTTTGTAGGAAAATACAAGTGGGTGGAGGATAAAGGTGATTTAAATAAATGATTTATTTATTTAAATGTGAGAGGTGGGATTTTGGGGGTTTTAAATAAATATTAATTTATTTAAATGTGAGAGAAGATTTAATTAAATAAATATGATTTATTTATTTAATTAATGGTCTGAATTTGGTTAAGTGAATTAAATCAAATAAATTGAATAATTTATTTAATTAATAGGAGAATAGGGTTAAGATGAATTAATTAAATATTAATTTAATTAATTATTAATTGATGGTTAAATAATCAAATAAATACTAAGTATTCATTTAATTAAGTGGACAGATTTATGTGACTACACTATCTATACATTCAACAAAGTTCACATCAAAGGTGAAACCCGTAAGACCCCTCATGAACTATGGTTTGATAATACTCCTACTCTTAAGTATTTCAGAATTTTTGGAAGTAAATGTTATATTAGAAGAGATGAGTATATTGGCAAATTTGATCCTAGAAGTGATGAAGGAATCTTTCTTAGTTATTCATCTAAGAGCAAGGCATATAGATGTTTTAATAAGAGATTGCAAAAAATTGTTGAGAGTACAAATGTAAAGATTGATGAACAATTCAAAGGAACTTCAAGGTATATAGACTCTGAACCGACAACATAAATTGTGACAAATGAACCTATACTGAATCCACTGGTATAGAATGAAGATCCAATTACCCTGGTATCATCAGAAGATTCCACAGTAGTTGAAGAACAACAACAAACTAAGACACCCCGGTATGTAAGATTGAATCATTCTAAAGATCAGATAATTGGAAACAAATTTAAGGGAGTTATGACGAGAGGAAGATTGTCAAATGAAGAGGTATGTCTTATTTCTCAAATTGAACCATCATCTATCAATGAGGCATGTGAAGACAAATTTTGGATTAAAGCTATGGAAGAAGAATTAGGACAAATTGAGAAAAATAATACTTGGACATTAGTTCCACGGCCTAAAGATAAAAATGTAATTGGAACCAAATGGGTATTTAGAAACAAACTTAATGAAGATGGTAAGGTTGTCAAGAATAAAGCAAGACTAGTGTGTAAGGGATATTCTCAGAAATAAGGAGTTGATTACAATGAAACCGTTGCACCTGTAGCTAGAATTGAGGTAGTTAGATTATTTTTGGCTTTTGTAGCTCACAAGGACTACAAAGTTTATCAAATGGATATTAAATGTGCATTTTTGAATGGAGATCTTGAAGAAGAAGTATATATTGAACAACCTAATGGATTTTCTTTGACAGATGACAATGATATGGTTTGCAGGTTAAGAAAAGCTTTGTATGGATTGAAACAAGCCCCAAGAGCTTGGTATGCAAGGTTGGATAAGTAGCTTTTGAAGATTGGTTTTACTAAAGGAAATGTAGATAGCAATTTATATTAAAAAGTAACTAATGATGACATCTTGATTATTGAAGTATTTGTTGATGATATAATCTTTGGAGGAGAAGATGGACTATGTAAAGAATTTTCTATTAAAATGCAACAAGAATTTGAAATGTCTATGATTGGAGAAATAAATTTTTTTTTAGGTTTGCAGATTTCTCAGACTGATAAAGGTATATTTTTGAGTCAATCCAAGCACTTGAAAGAATTACTAAAGAAATTTGGGATGGAGAACTCTAAACCGGTAAGCACATCTATGACTACAAATGACAAATTATCTCAAAGGGATGAATCTACACCTGTTAATCCAACTAGATACAAATCTATGATAGGAGGTTTACTGTATTTGACACAAACCAAGCCTGATATGATGAATGCAGTATGTATTGTTTCTAGATTTTAGAGTAATCCTAGGGAAATTATGAATCAGTAGTAAAAAGGATTTTCCGGTACCTACAAGGCACAACAAATCTTGGATTATGGTATCCTAAAAATGAAAATTTTGATCTATGTGCATACACAGATGCAAATTGGGCAGGAGATGTGGATGATAGAAAGAGCAACACTGGAGGAGCATTCTTTCTTGGAAAGAGATTAGTTTCTTGGTTGAGTAAGAAATAGAGTTGTACATCTTTATCAACAGTAGACTTAGAATATGTTGCATCAGCAACTAACTGTACACAAGTATTATGGCTTAAGCAAATGTTGAAAGACATAAAGGTAAAATGCAAGGAACCTATTACTATATACTGTGATAACACTACAGCAATTGATATATCTAAGAATCCGGTATTACATTCTAAAACTAAACATGTTTCTATCAAACTGAATTTTCTAAGGGAAAAAGTTGAAGAAAAGGAGATAAAACTGGTTTATGTGAATACTAAAGAACAACTTGCAGATATTTTCACAAAACCTTTGCCTAAGGAGACTTTTGAATATCTCAGAGATCAACTTGGAGTCATACCACCACCGGTAGAGACTTAGAAAGTTGATGATTGTCATCAATCGATAGAATTAAAAAGACAAATCTTTTATTCTGGTATTTGATGAGGAAGCTACTTCTCAGGGGGAGTAGTTGGTATAGTAAAAAAATTGGTTGGTATTTTGTATGAACTTGACTTTGGCATTTGATGTCAAAGGGGGAGAGATATGTATGGAAAAACACATTATCTTTTTGGGGAGAGATTTTGAAAAAACACATTTGAGATTTTGAAAAACACATTTAAGGGATTGGTATTGAAAATAATCTTTGGATAATCACATGTTACTCCCAAGGGGAGAAATAGAGATTGTTGGTTTTTGTATTTGGCATTTCTGTTTTGGCACTTTTATGGTTTTTCCATATTGTGTTTCCATCAATGCCAAAGGGGGAGATTGTTGGTATTTTGGTATGGTTTTGTCATTGATGTCAACACCTACTGAATACAAGCACTTTGGAGATCCAGCAACATTCACTAGCAAACAAGTAAACTGTGCAACAGTTACTGGTATATGGTTCATCGGCAGGATATAATGTTCACCGGTACTTGGAATGATATGGAAGACACTTGGTAATGTCGAAGACATCCTGTGGACACTTTGTTTTGAAGAAATAATCATTGGTATATTCATATTTGCATATTTGCTTTTACCAGCAAATAGGTCCAGGTTATCTAGGGTTACACCGACAGGTTTATCTTTTCCAGATCAGCATGGCATGCTATGGAGATGATTTATTATTGATGTAAATGCATTAAGATGGCATGTTTAATCGATCATTGCATCGGATATTATATTGTTTGTAAAAAAAATTTATTTGTAATATCTTGTAGAGCCGACCTACTAAAATTGTTCTTAGGGTATGGTATAAATGTAAGATCTTATTTGTAAGATCAAGTGTGGAATGCGAAAAAGAATTGAGTGAAGGTATATGCGAGATCAAGAAGGGATATACACGAAGACATCATTTGAAGGTGAAGCTAGGTTTTTGTAGAAGCATATCAGCATTACACCGGTACTGAATCCAGCATATGAAGATGCTATTTTGTGCAGTACATTCTTATTGGATTTAACCATCCAAATTGTAGTCAGTGTGACTCCCATTTTGTGATTGAGTAGTAAGCTCTAGGCTGTTGGCCTTTCTGCATGTGCAGACCCCATTTATGTACACTTACTATCTACAGTAGTATCATTTGATTGTGGGTAAGGTTTCCCACTGTGGTTTTTCCCCTTACAGGGTTTCCACATACAAATATTGGTGTTATGTGTTGTGGATGACTTTATGTTTATGTTTCATGCATTAATCCTTACCGGTATAGCAATTTACTGTTAACACTGTCTACCAGCATACTTAACTGGTTTACCTGTATTAAGCATTAAGTTGGTTTTGCGTTTGAATTTATAAGACAACTGATTCACCCCCCCCCCCCCCTCTCAGTTGTCTCCGAGACCTAATAGATACCATTGTCAAAATTGCAAAACTGGAATGCTTCCGGGTCAGGTATGAAAATCTAAAAATGGAAGAAGATGAAAGGATTTCTTTATGAAAAGAGTTAATGAAATTGTTTTGGGTATACAATATAGTGGAGGATCCTTAAGTGAAGATGGAATTGTTTCTAAAGTTTTAAGAGCATTGCCACCAGCATACAAAATGAAAGTAAGTGCTATTAATGAATTGAGAACAATGCCTAATGCATTAGTATCTAGAGATACTTTGGTTGGAAAGATTTCAGCTTTTGAACTTGAGGAATTTGGCCCTATTGCTACAATTAAGACAAATTTGGATTTTAAAGCTTCATCATCTGCAACATCATCATCATCATCTAAAAAATCTGATTGGAAAGCACTCTATGCTAGAGAACTTGAAGAAATCAGAAGAGAGAATGAAGAACTTGAAGAGATTCAAGCACTATTTGCAAGGAACATGCCTAAAGGTCTACTTAGAAGTAAATATGAAGGTAAAGGACCATTTAAATGTTTTAACTGCAATAAAATTGGTCATATGGCATCTAGGTGTCTTGATAGACATGCAAGATTGAAAGAAAAAACTAAAAGAACATATAAGCCTAACCCTGAATATCAGAGATATAGATTTAAGAAGAATAGAGACAAATCATGTTACTATGTTAATGAAGATGTTACTGATGATTCTGATGAGGAACAGACAGACAATGGATGGGATTTTGTTGCAATAATAGAAGATCCACTGACACCTACTAGTCAACCGGTAGAGCAGGCCTTGGCAGCTAAAATTGAAGAAAAGGATGAATGGATAATTGATTCTGAATGTTCACATCATATGACTGGTGATAAAAGTAAATTCTTAACCTTTCAGGAATAAAATGGAGGTCTTGTAAGATTTGGGGATGACAAAGCTTGTTTGATCAGAGGAAAAGGCACTATATCTTTTGATGGTAAGCATAATACTAACAACATTTATTATGTTGAAGGTTTGAAGCATAATCTTTTTAGTGTTGGTCAATTAGTTGAAAAGGGATTTCAGTTACAATTCAAGAATGGTAAATGCAAAATCATGAATAGAACTGGTTTGGAAATTGCAACCGGTAATCAGACTAGATGTAATATCTTCATTTTGAATAACAATGAGAAGACATGCTTGATTGCACATATTGATGAAAGTTGGTTATGGCATAAAATACTTTGTCATGTAAATTTTGATTGCATTGTGAAAATTAGTACAACTAAGGTAGTAAGGGATTTACCTAAGATTGTTAAACCTCAGAATCCGGTATGTAAGGAATGTCAATTTGGAAAGCAAGTTAGAGAAACGTTTAAGAGTATTCCAGAAAAATCCAATAATGTTCTTGACTTAATTCATACTGATTTATGTGGTCCAACAAGAACTAGAGGTTTACAAGGAGATAGATATTTTATACTAATCATTGATGATTATTCCAAAATGTGTTGGGTTACTTTTCTCAGGGAGAAATTAGAATCTTTTGGGAAATTCAAACTATTCAAACTAGTGGTAGAGAATGAAACCGGTATGGAAAACTCTTAACTAGTAAGTACACCTATGACTACAATAGATAAACTATCATTGAAAAATGAATCAACACCTGTTAATCCGAGAAGATATAAATCTATGATTGGAGGTTTACTGTATTTGACACAAACAAGACCTGATATTATGAATGCAGTATGCATTATTTGAAGATTTTAGAGTAATCCTAAGGAAAATCATGAATCAGCAGTGAAAAGGATTTTTCGATACCTACAAGGCACAACAAATCTTTGTTTATGGTATCCTAAAGATGAAAATTTTGATTTTTGTGCATACACAAATGCAAATTGAGCAGGTAATGTAGATGACAAAAAAAGCACCACCGATGGAGCATTTTTTCTTGGTAGCAGACTAATTTCATGGTTGAGCAAGAAACAAAGTTGTACATCACTATCAACAACAGAATCAGAATATGTTGCAACAGAAACTAATTGTACACATGTATTATGGATTAAGAAAATGTTTAAGGACATTAAGGTAAAATGAAAAGAACCTATAATCATTTACCATGATAATATGGCAGCAATTGATATATCAAAGAATCTGATATTTCACTCTAAAACTAAACATGTTTCTATCAAATTCAATTTTTTGAAAGAGAATGTTGAAGCAAAAGAAGTGAAATTGGTTTATGTGAATACTAAAGAGAAGATTGCAGATATCTTTACTAAGCCTTTGCCTAAGGAAACTTTTCAATATCTCAGAGAGTAGCTTGGAGTTATACCCTCACCGGTAGAAACTTAGACAGTTGGAGCATGGAATCAGACCGACAGAATTAACAAAGATCTTTTTCTAGCTTTGATGAAGGAGAGCTACTTATCAGGGGGAGTAGTTGGATAGATTGAGTAATAAGTTCTATGAACTGATTGTATTTGGTTTAGTATTGCTTTGGCATTTGATGTCAAAGGGGGAGAGATATCTATGGAAAAACACATTATCTTTTTGGGAGAGATTATTCATTGGGGGAGAGATTGTTACTCTCTGTATCTGTATTTTGATTTCTGGTTAATGATCTCTTTGGGAGATTGTTGGTTTTTGGTTTTTGGCATTTCTGCTTTGGCACTTAGATGGTTTTTCCATCTTGTGTTGACATCAATGCCAAAGGGGGAGATTGTTGGTATTATGGATGTGTTGCATTGGTTTTTTCATTGATGTCAACACTTATCAACACTTATCCTTCTGGAGATCTTTGGTTATGTTCATTGGCATGTTCGGTGACTTATGCACAGTCACTAGTATCTGGTTCACCGACAGGTTATATTGTTCACCGGCACTGAGGATGATCTGTTATCCTCTGGAGATTACTTGGTTATGTCGAAGACATTGTTTGGACAGTTGGATCTAATCAAGTTTGCATATTTGTTGTTACCGGCAAATAGGTCTATGGTATGGACCGTCAAGCATTATCTATTCCAGATCAGAATGACACGTTATGGAGATGTTTTATTGATTGGTTATTATTGTAAATTCATTGAGCTGACATGATGCATCACATATTGATTAATTTATAATTGATTTAATTGTAATATTCTTAGTGAGCCGACCTACACATTTGGTCTTAGATTTTGGTATATATGTAAAATCTCATTTGTGAGATAATATATCAGAGAATAAGGTGTGGAAAGGATTGTAATAAGGTATATGCGAATACAAGCAGAGCTATACATGCATACATCATTTGAATATTCAAGGAAGGTATGAAGAATACAATCAAAGCTTAACTGGTACTGAATCCAGCATTTGAAGATGCTATTTTGAGCAGTACATTATCATTGGATTTAACCATCCAATTGTAGTTAATGTGACTCCCATTTTGTGATTGAGCAGTGAGCTCTAGGCAGTTGGCCTTTTTGCATGTGCAAACCCCATTTGTATGCAGTGAGCTCTAGGCAGTTGGCCTTTTTGCATGTGCAGACCCCATTTGTACACACATACTATCTGCAATAGTATCATCTAATTGTGGGTAAGGTTTCTATGTGTGTGAAAAAGTGAACCTATAGCTGCAAGCACAACAATTCAATTAAGTCATTATATGCATGGAAGTAATCAATAATCAATAAGAAATAAACCATAGCAAAGTGACTAATTGCCTTCTAAAAGATGCAAGTATAAGATTGCTCTCAGATTTTTTATAAGCAATACCAATGACTAGACTACACCAAGATGAAGGTTTTAATCTATATGATATTAAGCTATATGGATGCAAGATGGATGAATAATTCAAGCAATAATAACGAATTCAAACAATAATGGATGCAAGCAATAATGAATGTAAAATGGATGCCAATAATCTAAAAAAGCACAATAATTTTCAATGACTCCAAAGCGAAATTAGCATGATAATAATCTCCAAGCGTGTTCTCAAAAATCTTTGGGGTGAATTGGAATGAGAGCTAAAGACTGAATTTATAGAGAATCACAAGAGAAAAAGCTCAATTTAGGATTAATTGAAATAATTGAGAAATCATGTTCAGTTAACCTTGAGATAGATTCCAATTATAGTTTAATTGAAATGCATTCAAATTAGAAGTCCAAGTTGCATTGGAAAATAATAATAAATTAATTCCATGCATATCTGATAAAAATAGACAATTCTTTAATTTATTCAAGAAAAAGGTCTTTTCAATGCAACTGAACTTCTTTTTCTGTTTTTGAAAAGCTTTAAGTTCCAATTTTAGAGAATAATTCAATAATTCAATTAAATTGCTTTTTTGATTTCAAGTTCTAAATTTAGAAAAAGAAATAATATCTCAAGTTTGATTTCTCTCTCAATTCAATTCTTTTTTTGTTTTATTTTCAATTCAACTCTTTGTAATAAATTAATCCTTTTTGCATGATTGAATGACAAATTTATTAATTAATTAAATATGCAAGGATATTTAATAAATTAAAATGGGATAATTGATCAAAATGATATTCTTGGAAATGATTTGATTAATTAAATAAATATTTAATTAATGTTGAGTAGTTGATTTGCCATGTGATTTTTGATAATTAAAGAATTAATAATGTGCTCAAGATTAATTTAATTGCCTTTGGTTAGGACCTTGGTGATGTTGTCGAGATTAGGGGCCCATGGTTTAGATGACCAATTTTAGGGTATTATAGTTTCCCACCGTGGTTTTTCCCCTTACAAGGTTTCCACATACAATTATCTGTGTTGCGTTGTGGATATTATTTGTCTTTTTGTTTCATGCATTAAAATTTACCGATACTGTTATTAACTGTTAAACTATCTATCGACATTAAATTTGGTTTACCGATATTATGCACTAAGCTTGGTTAAGTTGTATTTAGGTTGAAATTAATAGACAACTGATTCACCCCCCCTCTCAGTTGCCTCCGGGTCCTAACAACCTTTATGCCCAGGATTAGAGAAAGTGGAAAGAGAAGCTTGTAGAGGAACATAGAAGGAGGAGAAGGGGTTGTAGCTTGCATGTCATTGCAGAAATGACTGGTTGCCAACTCCTTCCCAACCATATTCTGCTCCCATTCCTTCATGAGTCTTCTTCTTTGATTCTCTACCAACGAGTGACAGAGAGGAGGTAGGGGATGTTCCATGCAGGGCTTGTGTCCTGGAAAGGAATAGATTCCAAGCCTCAATCGACTATCCTTCCCACTTATAAAAATCCATCAACTATAAGCATACTCATTCCCATAGGAAATCCATCTGGTATCATAGAGCTTAGTGTAACTCCTGCCACGATACCGCTCAAAGATCATTTTCATCTTGTTCAAAACCTTCTAAGAAGATAATGAACTCTCTGATCTTTCTACCAATTGAAGACACCACACAACCATATTTATAATGAAAATACCTCTCTTGGTGGTGTTCATACATGGGAAAATTCATCATTCCAATGCTTTTCTACTCATCCTTCCAGCAAATGGATTCAAAAAATCATATTCATCAAATCAAGAACATCGTCAAACTCAAACTGCCAATTTACTGCCTTCTGACCAAGTTCACCTTATGTGAACGAATTTGTTCCTGATTTCTTGATTTTTTGCCTTATTGTGAGAATGTCTGACCATACACATCGTATGATTTTGTTGACAGGTCCTTGATCATCTCCCTTTCAGCTCATAAATCATCCTTATCCCTTTCATCTCTCTGAGGATCCTCATTTCTTTCCATGGTGGCAATGAAAACTTGCAGATGTTGCCACCTCAAGTACTACCAACTATGTCTTGCTAATATGACTCACACCAACAAAACACCTCTCAAATCATAATTTTGAGAGTTGATTGACATCCATTTGTCTTGACTTGTCTATGTTTATTCCATGTCGACAAGCCTATTTCCTTCTGCCTTTACTCTCCCGCGTGAACAACTATGAAATAGTCCGAATCACTCCTTTTGAATTTTTTTCTGTTTCCACCATTGATTTGTCTAGTACAATCACCATCGGTCAATACTAATATCAACCCTCCATCCTAGCAAGTTGAAGAAGTCACCGATGAGGAGGGACCTCAAGGACATCAATCTGGACTGGTCAGCAAGAGTAACATAATGAAAAAACACATATATGATGGAGGTAGTGCATAATAGATAGTTTTATTGAATGAAATTTGATTACATCCAACTGGTCACAACCGGGTTACAACATACTGACTCACATGCTTGGTAGAATAGGTCACAATCGGGACCTTAAATCGAAAGATCTATCTTCTATGCACAGTCTAGCTACTTGATTCTCTCTCCTTGTCCTAAAAAATTGCATTCTAATGCGTAATTACAAATATATATAATGAGCCAAAAGATCTAGTTGGACCAAAAGGGATCAAAACCTGAAGAACAAGACCTAACATGAAAATAACAAGGTCAACCTCCACCAAGAGATTCCTCCGAAAAATCCAAAGGATGAAATGTAGATCCGGAAAAGGTTGGCCACATGCCAAGGAACATCGAAATCAATGCCCAAGGGTCTGCAAGATTCGGAATGGGTTCCAGGAGATCACCAGAATAGATTTTAGGCAACCGATAACAAGAAACTGTCATGGAAACTGGTAGCGATATCTTGCTGGAAAGTGATCCAAATGCGATGTGGTCTGAAAGCAAGAAATATGATCAAGTCTTCAAGTAGAATCCAACTCCACAGAATCCGGTGAGCCAAAACTAGGACACATAGAAAGGAAAGCTGAAACTGCAAACAAAAAGGAAAATGTTTTGGTTGATACAAGATTGTCGTGAACCGGGGATGCTCCTACATCAGACATCCAGAGTTAATGAAAAAGTGAGCCTCTCACTTTGCTAGGGTCAGAGGGAAACCAAGGCGATCTACCTCTGCCTTAGAAATCCATGATGAATCTTCAACTGGTATGTTCTTCCACTTCAAAAGATATACCTTATACTCACTGCTCCGGGTACTATGCCCAATCCTATTGTCCAAAATCTCTTCAATCTGATCCAGGTCCTTCCGGAGCAATTGTTCCTCCAAGTCTGCAACACTATCCTCACTAAATTCTGGTTCATGGTACTCATGAAGATCCATAATGTTGAATATAGGTGAAATACTTAGACTATTTGGTAGCTACACTTCATATGCATTTCTAGAATTGAACTTCCTCAATATCTTATAGGGTCCAAACTTCTTCATCTACAACTTATTATAAGTTCCAATTGGGAATCTCTCTTTTCTTAGATATACTAGCACTTCATCGCCAACTTCAAATTCCTTATGTCTCCTCTTCTCATCTTCCTTTTCCTTATACTTGTTGTTCATGTCTTCCAAATGCCGCTTAACCTGAATATGCAATGCTACCATGTGACCCGCAAAGTCTTATGCTTCTAAACTCTTCTAGTCTTCACTGCTAATGTCTCTCAATTCTACTAAACCTCTAGGATGCATTCTGGTAACAATCTCAAAAGGTATTCTTCTGGTACTTCAATTCACTGAATTATTGTAGGCAAATTTTGCTTGTGCAAGGATTAAATCCCAACTTCTAGTTTTATCTCCCACTAAACATCTCAACAAATTTTCCAAACTTCAGTTAACTTATGTCTTCCCATCAGTCTATGGATGAAAAGTAGAATTGAACTTCAAATTTGTCTACATCTTCTTCCGAAGTGTTCTCCAAAAAGAGCCAACAAACTTAGTGTCTCTATATGAAACTATGCTCTTAGGTAATCCATGCAATCTCACCACTTCCTTGAAAAATAGGTCTGCTACATGCAATGCATTTAATATCTTCTTACAAGGCATGAAAGGAGACATCTTTGAAAATCTATGCACTACCACAAATATAGAATCATTCCCTCTCGGTGTCTTAGGCAATCCAAGTACAAAATCCATGCTTATATCCTCCCAAGGTCTTACTGGTACTGTCAAAGGTTTATACAATCCCACATTCTCACTAGTACCCTTTGCAACTTGACAAGCTCTACAACTCTACACATATCTCTTAACATCCTTATGAATCCGGGGCCAAAAGTACTGCTCACTTACCAATTCAATTGCTTTATCAATGCCAAAATGTCTGGCTAAACCTCCATTGTGTTTCTCTTTTATTAGGTTCTCTCTCATGGAACTCTTAGGTATGCGCAACTAATTTCCCCTGAATAACATTCCATCCTGAATGAAACAATCCAACCGTTTGCTCCTATCAACCATAACCAGTTCTCTACATGCTTTCCAAGGTTATGCAAAATTCAGGTCTTCATCATACAAGGTCTTTAAATCTTCAAAACCTAATACTGTCACTCTCATCTTTGTCAGCAAATTCCTTCTCCTACTCAAGGAATCAACAACTTTGTTATATTTTCCACTCCTATTCTTTAACACAAAGGTATAACTCTGCTTTCTCTAATTCAACTTACTCTGACTGTTCAAATATTGTAAAGCTTGATGATCTGTATACAACACAAATTCCTTAGGTAATAATTAATGTCTCCACTTCTTCAAGGATTGAACTATGGCATAAAATCCTGATCATACATTGAATATGTCCTCCGAGCATCATTCAATTTATCACTAAAATAGGCTACTGCTCTTCCTTCTTGACTGAATGCTACTCCTATTGTTGTTCCACTTGAAATACTTTATTGAAATCTGGTAAAGATAACATAGGCTGCTCAGTCACTTTCTACTTCAACAATTCAAAACTATTGTTTTCTTCGGTGGTCCACTTGAATTAATTCTGATCTCCTCTCATGGTCTCAATCATAGGGTTACAAATTGAACTACAATTTCTGATAAACTTTTAGTAAAAGATAGCCAATCATACCTCCCCAATGCTTTCCGATGTAGGCCACTCAACAATGGCTTTCACTTTATCAGGGTCCATCTTCAAACCTTCCTCAGATATCACAAATCCTAAAAAGACTAACTCATCCTTCATGAAAGTACACTTCTTGATATTGATCAACAAATTTTCTTCTCTCAACCTCTGCAAAACTTGTCTTAACTACAATAAATGCTCCTCTTTTGTCTTACTAAAAATTAGAATGTCATCCAAATGTACAATAACAAAATTACCTAAGAATTTCTTCAATACCTCATTCACCAGCCTCATGAAAGTACTTGGTGCATTAGTCAATCCAAAAGGCATCACCAACCATTCATATATTCCCTCATTTGTCTTAAATGTTGTATTCCACTCATCGCCTTCTCTGATGCTGATCTGTTGATATCCACCCTTCAAATCTATCTTTGCAAAGTATTTTTCTCCACTCAAACAGTCCATTATGTCATCCATCCTATGCAAAGGAAACTAGTATTTCACTGTGATCTTATTTATTTCTCTTGAATTAGTACACATCCTCCATTATCTATTCTTCTTAGGTACTAATATTGTTGGTAATACACAAGGGCTCAGACTCTCCTTGATCAAACCTTTCTTCAATAGCTCCTGCACTTGTCTATTCAGTTCTTCATTCTCTGTCGGTATCAACCAGTGTGCAACTTTGTTAGGAAAACTAGCTCCGAGAACCAATTTCATGCAATGACTAATACTTCTTATAGGTGGCAATCCATCGGGTACGTTATCTATAATGATGTCCTCATATTCTATCAGCAAATATCTTATCTCTTCTGGGTTCTCTTCTTCTGGTTCTAGTCTCTCAGTCTTCTTAGGAATTAAGGCAAAACACACATTCTCATGTCTCAATCCATCCATGAATTTCCTTCCATCTACTAAATAGATTCTGACATTCATACAAACTTCATTCTGCAAAGGTTCCTCCAAAGGTAATAAGGTTTGCTTCATCCGATTTTCCTTAATAGTGTATGTATTGTTCCTCCCATCATGTATTGCCTGTCTATCAAACTGCCAAGGTCTACCCAACAAAAGATGACAAATATCCATAGGCATAATATTACACAAAACTTCATCATTATAATTCCCAATTTTAAATTTCACCAAACATTGCTCACTTACTAACAACTTATGTTCATCCTGAATCCATGCTATCTGATAAGGCTTAGGGTGTTTCAATCTCTCCAATTTCAACTTATTCACCATCTCCTCTGAAATAAGATTATCTTAACTACCACTATCAATAACAACTTTACAACACTTACCAGATACCTTACATTTGTTCTTGAACATATTCTTTCTCTGCAAAGGCTCTCCATCTCCTCCGGTATGACATAAAGCTCTCCTCATCATCAACAGTTCTCCATCTTCTGATTTATTGTCTGATCCGATGGGGTTTTCTTCCACCACTTCTTCTCTTCCAGTAGTCTCTATCTTCTTACACTCGAATGCATGGTGTCCTTCTCCTCCATACTTAAATAAAATTCCTCTAAATGTCCTCTTGTCTTGTCTTCCAAAGTTCTCATTCCGGTAACCATCCGGTTCTCTCCTCCGATAAAATTTCTATCACCCTTCTACTATGAATTACCTTCTTTGTTCACTTCCTTGTTCTTGTTCTAATTTGTAATGGTTCATCTTCCTTCAGTATATCCTCTTCCTCCTTGAAATCTTCCTTTGGTAAACCTTCCACCTTTACCTTTGTTTCTTTGCTCATGTCTTTTATTCAATTTCTCTTAATCCTTTAGGGCATACTGGTAAGCCTCTTCAACACTCTCCAATTTGATCATACTGAGTTCATATTGTATAGACATCCACAATCCATTCAAATATCTTGAAACTTGTTCAACTTCATCATCAACATGTCTGGATCTGATGTTCAACTTGTAAAATGCTTCAGTGTACTCCTTCACACTAGATTCCTTCTATCTCAGATTCCGCAACTTCTAGAACAAATCCACTTGATAATTCACCTGCACAAACTTTGACTTCAACTTAGTAATCATTTGATCCCATGTCTTAATCTTTTCTTTACCTCTCCTTTGTCTATCAACTTGTAAATTCTCCCACCAAAGAGATGCATGACCTTTCAACTGTGTACAAGCATATTTCACCTTCCTCTCTTTTGCAATGTTTTCAAAATTGAAATACTTCTCCATCTCCGAGATCCAATCCATCAATTCATCTGAATCTAACTTCCCATCATATTATGGTGGGGTAAAATGAGGTTTAGTGCTCACCCTACTCAAAACCCTTAAAAACCTTTCTTCATCCGGATCAACCGTCGGTAGGTTTGCTTGTTCTACCAGGGCTTCTTCTCCTTCATCTTCACTTACATCTTCAATATGTCAGCCTCTTCTTTGGGTTGTCTCCACAACTTCCAACCGAGCCGCTATTCCTCTCAACATCTCCATAGCAATAGGTTTTTCATTCCCACGTGCTCCACCATTCCTAGTTCCTATTTGCACCATCGATTCATGCTAGTCCTCTGCAATTACAGGCTAGATCTACAATCCACCACCCTACAGCAAGGAAATTTAGGACACACAACCTCCGAAATGAAACTTTTCTCTGATACCACTTGATACAGTCACTGGCGAGGAGGGACCTCAAGGAGATCAATCTAGACTGGTCAACAAGAGTAACACAATAGAATCACATAGATATGATAGAGGCAATGCATAACAGATAGTTTTGTTGCATTAAATCTGATTACATCCAACCAGGTTACAACATATCGGCTCATAGGCCTGGTAGAATAGGTCACAACCAAGACCTTGAATCAAAAGATCTATCTTCTATGCATAGTCTAGCTACTTGATTCTCTCTCCTTGTTCTAATTTATTGCATTATAATACATAATTACAAATATGTATAATGATCCAAAGGATCCAGTCGGCCCAAAAGGGATCAAAACTTGAAGAAGAAGACCTAACATGAAAATAACAAGGTCGGCCTCCGCCAAGAGATTCCTCCAAAAAATCCAAAGGATGAAACGTAGATTGCGGGAAAAGGCTGGCCACACACCAAGGAACATCGAAAGCAATTCCCAAGGCTCCGCAAGCTTCAAAATGAGTTCTGGTAGATCACCAGAATAGGTCTCAGGCAACCATTAACAAAAGGAACAACCTGTAACAAGAAACTGTAATGGAAACCAGTAGCGATATCTTATCGGAAAGTGATCCAAATGCGATGCGGTCTGAAAGCAAGAAAGATGATCAATTCTTCAAGTAGAATCCAACTCCACAGGATCTGGTGAGCCAAAACCGAGACACACAAAGGAAAAATTAAATTGCAAATAGAAAGCAAAACATAAAGGAAAATGTTTTTGGTTGATGCAAGATTGTTGTGAACCGGGGATGCTCCTGCATCACAAGTGGGCCCATTAATGTTGGAAATTGACACTCATTTGGCAAAGGTTTATAGAATTATGGGTTGTCATTGATGGTAACTCATCATCTCAGGGTGAAAGGTTTCATTGGCATGCATTACCTAACTGGTATTGGTACTCACATTGTTCTACAATGGCACCAACATCGGTATCTACTTCATCTCGACCAAGTCTTCATCTTGGTAACATGTACATAGGTACCGGTAATGGATATGACCCAACTAAGGAAATGCTTTGGTTTCAATTATGTCTTCATGAATTTTGGTGGTAACGTGTGGTGGCCGACATTGTCATTAGATTTATGTTTGATTTTCATTATGTTTCAGTAACCAACATGTTTATATTTCATTACAGCCAACATGGTTAAGTTAGATGGATATTTAAGAAGATCACCTCAATGATAGATCAAACAGATGTTATATGGTATGCAATATTTTGATTGCAAATATTTTAGTGAGTTTTGTTATGCGATTGGTAGTGACTGTGTGCAGTTTCACATGCACTGTTGGAATTATGCCTCTAATTCACTTGACCATTGTTCATACTGATCGGGTTAACTCTGGCCGATGAAACAGTGTGAAGAAAATATGTGAACTCTATCGATATATCCTTTGCTGATGAACTTGACATATCAGAGCTCGGAGTAGCAGGTTTGAAGTCATCCCGATGACCTGACGAAGTTGTCATCGGTCATCGGGGTAGCATTGGTTATTGGATGGACGAAAGGATAAAAGACATGCATTTTAGATCCTAATCCAATGGTCATTGCTTTACTGCTATGGAAAGATGCGAGTATGTTATTTCTTGCGACTTCGTGACCATGGTGGGGCTTGACATAAGTGAGCGGTCTAGGCGAGATAAGGGTCATGCAGATCGAAGATGATCGAACGATGATCAAGGTTGATCCAATGGTGGTTGTTATGTCACAATGGGAAACTTCTCATTAGTATATTCCTCATGACATGGAGACCAAGTGGTGGGACCCGATAGGGGAGCGGCTAAGGCGAATTAAAGGCTGAGCAGATCGAAATGATCAGATGGTGACCGCAGAAGATCCGACGGTGGTTGCTAGGTCATGATGGGAAATTGCTTGTGAGACTTTCCATCATGACCCAGCGACAGAGAATAATTTCGAGTGGATAGTGAGGTCGTGCTATGATGTCAGAGGAAGGACCCGAAACCAATCAGGGGATGCCACGTGGTGGAGTGCAGAGAGAAAGATCG